>NC_140589.1:1351771513-1352461930 GCF_964204655.1 Triturus cristatus
AGTTTATTTATAGTGGCAAAAAGTAATGTCTTCAATTTGGGAAACACTTTGTTTGTACAAGACCCATACAGATGAAGGCAAAGCATCTTAGAAACAAGGATCAAGAACACAGATTCACTTTTTTAAATTTTACTATCAAATTATATGCCAATTGAAGAATCTGAAGAACCAACAACTTAGTTGAGCGAATGGAATGTGTGGAACAGTATTTCCTATGCATTGATCTTAGAAACATATGTTTCGTAACATGAATAGCATGTTGAGCAATGCACACAGCTGTTAAGATAAACCTGGTCTTGATAAGCACATTAATTCGGAGCTTTGACCAACGATCTTACTGGAGCATAAAAAATGACATGAATATCTAGCAGGGCAGTTTTTAGGAAGGCAGATATTGAAAACATTGCCATAGTCCAAGAAGGAGGCAATCTATGCTATAACAGAACAGAGGTATCCCTCTGGAGTGAAGAAGGGTAGTTGTTTTTAATTGCCAGAGTTGGAAAAACACAAAGAAATGATGAGACGCAAACATAAAACCCAGGTTGTGCATAGCCTGAGCTGTGTAAGAACAACCTAGTTCCTTACGCCAAAAGGCAAGCAGGGTCCAAAGACACAGAGGACCTGATTTAGATCTTCGCGGACGGGTTGCTCTGACAGATATCCTGTCCGCTGAAATATAAATCAAATAGGATATAATGGTATTTGTATTTCAACAGACGGGATAGCCTTTACCGTTGTGACAGAGTAACCCATCTGTCAAGATCTGAATCAGGCTCTTACTACTTACCATCACTGCTCTTGTTAATTAAATTAATTTGAGCCCATCCGTTTGCAAATCCCTTGCAGGCATTTGCAGAATCTCTTAGAAATCCTTACTAAAGTATCAGGGTCTAGTTACAGATGTGAATGTCACCTGGCAGGATAGTATGTGCCAGGACTGTGACATCGATGTCACACACAGCAACCATGAATCACTTTCTCACAAAGCCTAAGCAGGTCCTTGGAAATAAATGGAAGTGGACACTTGAGGGATATGGTTGCCTACAACACCTCGAGCAGATGACTAATGCTGCGACTTCAGGGAACTGGAACCCAAAGACAATGAGGTACAATGGAATATATATAACCTCAAATGAAGGCAAGACATGAGTCAGCCAGAGCCAGATCAGAGTGATACCGTAGCTGTTGGGGAGCTGAGAGGCTTGTGATGAATGCTGGACACAAAGCTGTTGAAGTTAGGGATGCCCCTACAGAATACATGGGAGTAGCCTACTGCAACAAGGCAGGTGGGCTGAACGGCAAGGAAAAGTCCAGGAAGGGAGGAACGAGCACGAGCCCAGTAATTTACCAGTAGGATTTTGTAGCAAGGAGTTACCAAGCCTTGGTCTATGAGGACAGTTGCAAAGTGTGTGCCTCGAGCGGCACTAGTAATTCTAAGTGCACCAAACTCGCGTTTTCTCACTAGCGTTAGACTGTGCATGCATCTAGTTCAGACATAATTTCCTTCCTATAGTAACAGAGACTGATCCTCTGGAATGTGCATTGAGGTTTCTAACACTTTCCCCTCATCTATGCAGAAATGCAGCAGAAAGGTTTCTGTCAATTAAGATGTTTTCAATGAAATTTCTTTATAAATTTTGGAGCATGTAATCCTCAGCATTCTCTCAAGTATGTCCTTCAAGCCCATACCCTTTCCAGTCAATTAAATGTTGTAATTTGCCATGGCATTGCCTTGAATCACAGAAAGCTTGCACCTCATATTACTCTTGGCCCCTTCACAATATTGCGGGTGGTCTACTACTTAATTTTTACATCTTGGAGTATAATAGCTTAAATAAATATATATGAAACACTGGATACATTCTCCATCTTACAAGCAGTGCCAGTTTGACAGCTACTAGATTTATTATATTGATTATTTTGAATAGTCTAGCAAAGGTTGTTTGAAATTTTCCTTGTATCTTAAGAAAAAGTAATTTCTTGTTGGATAGCCAGACTGTGTATTATTTTGTGTTCATGTTGTGTCTTCCTCACCTTATAATTTTCGTATCTCTAATAATGTTGTTGAGAAATTTGAAGATGACGGTACGAATAATTTTTTATTTTTTGTATGGTTCATGTTTATTTGCTCTGGATGGCAGTTGTGGTATTGGAATGAATCTAGAGTGATAAGTGTAGGTACAACTCAAATACTGTTTTAGGTTCATGTTGAGCTGTGCGGTCTGCCCATACTTTTAAGGATAGTATGCTGTTGCTAAAGTTTGATTCTGTAACTGCTGTTTGTCCTTGCAAACATTTTTTAATTGAATTTATTTTGACGGGTTGTTTTGATTTTCATGGGTAATCCATGTAAACGATATGCCTTTGAAGCTAACTGGCTTGCAAAGTCCATAGAAGTTGGTAGCTTTGTGCTTGTTGAGCAATGCATCAAATTAGTGGTATAACTCATGAGTACTGAAATGGTGGTCATCTTTTAAAAAACGGAAAATCTGTGAAAACGTCGAATGAAATTTGAGACCAAGGTTGCTATCGGACAGTTAATGATTGACAAAAACGTTCTTATATGTCCAGTAGGGAAGTGAAAAAAATGGACCTCCCGTTTTTCACTCAATCTGAAGTATCAGACTCTCCTTTTTGTCTTTAGCCATGTAGCTAGCAATGTCTTGGACACTGAGAGGATTATAATCTAGTATGCAAGATAAACATTACTTGAATGCCTGTAAAGCAATTCTTGAATGAGGACTGGCAAAGAAGTATTGATAAAGACTTTGTCAAATAAATCAACAACTCGCACTAGACCGTAGCTGCTTGGAGGCTTAAGCTTGGATTAACATTTTTGTAGCTCATTGCATTGGCCTCGAAGCACTCCTGAAGGGTGGTTACCCACTAGCACCATTGCCAAAGAATAACATGGATGGCAGTCAACCCTTACTTTATCACAATCTCAACTTAGGTAAGTATTATTACAGTAGTTTTCAGATTACCTTGATTCTTTATACCCTACTGTACCACCCCACCGGGCTGCTCGGGGGGGGAGGGGAGGGGGGTGTACCTGGCCCCGCTATTTTTAATAAATTGCACCAGGGAGGTGGTGGTCCCCAGGGCTGCAGGGGGCCGCATGCGCCTCCCAAATTCATTTGATAACTAGGCCCGGGCAGGTGGCGGTCCTCAGGGCTGTGGGCGGGCCCAGTGGGCTCGCCTGCATGCATACTGTAAAGTGACCCGTGAAGATGGTGGTCCCCGGGGCTGCAGGGGCGCCGTGCAGGCACCCCGCATGCTTGTAATCACTTTTTCCCCTAGGAAATGTCAGTCCCCGGAGTGCAGACAGGCTGTGAAGGCCCACCCTGCATGCAAAATAAGAAGTGCCCCGGACTAGCCCAATAGCAGTTAAGCCACCCCTTGCCTCATAGGCCCCTGGTGAAGGACGCTGTGCTCCCATCGCCCTATGCCCCCGCCACTGCATGCTGGATGTGTGTACATGAGCGGCTGGAAAAGAGGTGGGAATGGTGGGGCTCCCGCCCGGGGCTGGCTTGTCTGGGCGTTGCTTCCCTTCAGGGGGCGGGGGTTGAGGCGCAACTAAAGTACCTATACATAAGGCTTAGAAGTCACGAGGGGGTTTCAGATACCGACATCCTGCAGAGTGCAGGTCCTACAGCGGGGGATGTAGCCATCCTATGCGCCTGTTGCTGGCCTGCGGCAACCCTGTGATTGTCTGTCTCCGCTGGTATGCTCTGGGGCTGTCACTGGGTGTGGAGCTTCGGGGGCGGGGGACCTTGTGCATGGTGGACCTACATTTGCAATTATACCTGGGTCATGGCATATAGTCTTGATCGGTTGGGCCTTAGCCCTTTGTTAATTGAATGTGGTAGCTGCCGGCCCCTGAGGTTGTAGGCGAACAAGCTGTGTACTGCTACAGGAGTGCTCCTTTAAACTCAATAAAAAGTTGTTTATAAAAAAAGAAGTGCCCCGGGGAGGTGGCTGTCCTCAGGACTTACATAAGCCCTAGAAGGGGGGCCCTTGCGCCCCCTTCCTATTTTTATGACATGGACCGGAGAACTGGCCCATCCAGGGGTTATTCAAAAGCAAGAGTGGGAGCCCATGCTTGCTTTTTTTCTGCTGCAATTTCACAAATATCGCGACAACTTTTTGCCTGTTGGGGTCGACTAACTTTATGGGTTCAGGGCATTCCTACCACACCCCCTTTTCTTTTTTTCTATATTTTTTTGGGGAGACTCGGCTGAAGCAGAGTTCCAAGATGGCTGTCAACACTTCCTGTTGAAGTGTTGGCAGCCAATCAGAGCTCTGAGTTTCCCGGCACGAGCTAGTGTTTTTTCATGCAATAATCGCGACCACAGAGATCACTAACGTTTGAAAACAAAAAGATTCTTAACAACTACTGAACGGATTTACACTAAATAACTGAAATCATGATCTGCGTAACCAAATCAAGCTTACTTCCAAATTTGGTGTAATTCCGTTCAGTGATTCAGGCTGTAGGCATGTTGACAGTTCCTAATAGAATTAACATTGCAAACGCACCCTTTTTTGAACCCCACTTTCTCAGCCCCTGCTTCACGAATCGCCCTGACACTTTCAATACGCAACAAGATTCACCGGAGCACTTTTTTGCAAAATCTTGCAAAGATCCGTCAAACGCCAGCAAAGATATAGGCAAGTCAAAACACGCTTTTCCTACAGAAACATGGTACTAATTATAACTACCGACTGACAAAAGAGGTTTTATTAGTGGAGTGATTTATAAATAGAGGTAAGTGGGTGAAGTATTGACCACTACTCCACATGACAGAGCGTAGCGTGGACTAATGAGGTAAAAATATAACTATCTTATCTACCTAGAAGGAAAAATGTCACCCAAGCAGGTACCTCACCTTGATGATTACAGAGCTGGAGATATTCTAGAAGTGCAGCATAAGGGACTGTATCAAAAGCACCACTTGGCAGTCATTTCCAATCTCAGGTCAGGGTTAAAGTGATGACAGATTTTGAACCGTGAGCTTGAGGAAAGTGTGTCTGAAAGTTATTAAGTAACCTTGTAGCTGTTCATTGACTATTTGAGACTCTTAGCTAGGTAAAATAAATCAGCAATAGCCCTTTAATTTGCCTAGGGGTCTCTCCTTGGGGGGTCTTCAGCAATGGTGTTAGGACAGCATTCTTCATACTCGATGGGATCCACTCAAGCTCAGTGAAGTGTGAAAGATGCCCATTATGGACAGACCTGGTTATGAAAACAGGAGTGTTTGCTCTTATGGTCTCAACTCCTTTGGTTGGAGCTTTAATTGTGTGCAACTTAACTTTTTCTTCTGAATCTCAGCACACATTGTGAATATTTTTTGCATAAAAATTCCAAAACATTACAGAAATGTTCAGAGACAGAAACACTATTTTCACAACATCAGACATTCTCAGTTCTTTCAGAACTTACCAAGCTTCCATCTATGGCACGGTGTTTTTTTTTTCACATTTATGAACATTTTAGAGTTGTAACATTGTTATTGGTATTTTAAACGTTTGATTGGACCATAGATCTGCTTCAATTCTTTTTCATTTTAATGGCCTAGAGGGTAGTAATTTTCTTGAGAACCAGTACTTTCATGATATTGTGAGAAATAATTCACAGCTGGAGGACATGATGGATATCAAGACTACATGTTCCTCAAGTGCACCACTAGTCAAAGACTGGGTCAGCATAAGGACACTTTTCAGTGCCTGAGTTCAGGTTTCCGGAGGGTCATTAGTTACAGGATTTTCTGTTTATGTTTAAGGTCCATAAATGAGAATGTGCTAAGCTTGATTGTGCAATGTAGGAAGGCTTATTTCAATCAAACTAGCTATCAGGGTGGTCGAGAACACCATATAAGATAATTTTACCTGCATAGAAAGTATGACTTTCATAATTAGCAACCTTACTAAACATAGAAAAACTACACAATTTATGTTCTTAAAATAATACTTATTACCATTTTAAATGCAACTTGCCTTCCTCTCTCTGTGCATCTTGATTAAATCTCAGTGACCTGGAGGAATCCCACTTACTTTTCTGCGAGCTTACACTATTGAAATAAAAACAAAACACGATGTTGCTTATGTGGTTTACTTTCAAAAGTAGAACCTTTAGGTTTGAAAAGTGCACTTACGTGAATGGTGATGGATCTCGTGACGAGGCCTGCTGAAAGTAACAACAGAAAAGGTATTTACCAGTGACATTTTTAAAGGTGAATTACTTCTCAAATGACTGACAAAAACACACTGCACAAAAAAGATGGGTGAACCACTTAGAATCACCTTCATATAAACTCCTTACCTTAGAAATTGTTTCGACCTTAACCCTTAAAAAACTTGCCAAAAGCTCTGGATCACTGCCAATATGTAAGCTTCAAAAACTAAGATGCACACACTCCTTTGTATTGGCAAAATCCTGAAGCGAACACCTCAATGCACACAAACATGCCTTAAGCATCCGTTCACCCAACCACACAAAAGGTCAAATCCTCCCATTATCAACACGTCATGTCCTCAATTCATAACCAACACTCAACTGCTTGCCACTCAACACTCTTCTCCTCACACACAATCCTTATTCTCTAATGAAAATATTGCATTTTGCTTTTCTTCAAAGATCTCCGGTAGTAGGAGAAATCTTGCAAAAATATTATAAAGGCCTCCGCTGCTTTATTACATATTACACACCTTCTACCCATTCTGCGACACACCCCTACCTTATATAACACATCTCCAGGTGACTTTGTTCCTATTCTGAGGTCTGCCAGTTCCTTGTGTTCTTTATCCGACCCTCTCAGTCATCATATTATCAATCAATATACACGTTATACAATTTTTAAAAATGATAAAACCATAAAAGTCATACAACACAAAGTTACATTTCATCATAATCCAGCAAAATCATAAAACATGCTCTTTATAATCGCACGAATCACTGTATCTAACTGTGGCAAAAAGATTCAAATGTAGATCATGCAGAAAAAGGACGATATGTCTCTGTTAACTCATCTCGAAAACGTTATATTATCAAACATCCTGGTTTATGATCCTGCCCAATGTTTTTCTTCAATACAAGCACCTACCCTCTGAGATTCAAAACTACAGTGGTCTTATGTCTACTTATAAAAAGAGGAAATCTGCTGACTCTTCAGCCCCTTAAAACTACCCACTTCACTTTCTGCTTCAGTTCTTGGCAAAGTTTTTGAACAATTGTTCTTTATTTTTCTCACCACCTGCTTTCACTATCTCCTAAGACCCTCTTCAAACAGAATTCCATATCTTGCCCTGTCTCTTTCTCCAAGTTCATAACCTATGCCCATCATATTCATCTGTAATTTCTTCTTAAACTTCTCAATCTTTTTCCCACATTTGACACTGCACATCACCCCACTCCACCCTACTAGTCATCCTAACCAACACCAAGATTACAGGCTCCAATTTAAACTGGTTTTCACTCTACTTCCAAATTGCTCCTGTTCGGTAAACTGGTGCTATTGGCTCTCCACTTCCTCAATTCTTGGTCTGCTTCTATTATCCCTCTACACTCCATTCCTTGGTAGAATTGTCAACTCCTTCAGCTTCTCCTATCATCTATATGCAGACGACACACAAATATTTATATAAATAATTTGCTAGTTTTACTCCTCATCTCCAACTACGGATCTCAAACTTCCTCACAGCCAACCGATACTGGATGGCAGTCCAGACACTCATGTTAAATTCATCATTCAAAACAGAAATAATCTATTTTATTACAGCTGTACCTGTCTCTCTCATTCTTTTCCCCAAAGGTATTCTAATCATGATATCTTCACCCAGAAACTATGGGGTGCACCTCAAACCCTCAATTATCCTGGATTTTTTGATAACCAACACTTCCAGAGAAGCACTCTTAACTGATGAACATAAAAAATAAAAACACACCCAAAACATTTAACCCCTTCGATGCGAGTGACTGAGCGGTTCCGTCATGCGCGTCGGTTGCGCTGTGCGTATGACGGAACCGCTCCGTCATGGCCCCGCCCGCGCACGGAACCTTCAGCACAGCGCGGTAATCCGCGCCGCGCTGAAGGGGTTAATTTCATGCAGCCAAAACAATCATCACTCTTCTTTAGAAATCTTGAGGACTATAATGGCCGGCTAGCTCCCACTTCTACTCGTTCACCCCTGCTCAGACAAGGTTCTTCAGTTTGTGAGAATGACTCCAAATAATTTTCCCAGACACACTACTACTTCTCAGAACCATAAAAGAGTCAGTTGGTTGGCAGGTATTAACAGTTCTTTACAAGCTACTTATCTTAGTCTTCAAATCCTTCAATGGCTCCTACATAAATTATCGGAAACTCAAAGCAGATAAGTCTCTTTTCACAACTTCCATTCAGCACTAAAAACTTCCTAGCTACACCTAAACTTCCTCTTGCTACAGAATTAAGTTCTACAATCTACATGCGTCATTCACAATTGCTTTCAAGGACTCTTACCCTTATAAGAAGCTCACTAAATAACTCAACTTCACATCTTTTCTGTAATTGCTGAAAATCCACCATTCTTCTAACCTCATCATCTTTACTATGCATCCACCCAACACTGCTACTGTCCTATGTTGTTCCACAATATCATTACAATGTAATGTATTCTTTGTCAAGTTGTCCTGCTGCTGAAAATAAATAAATGCACAGGCAAACAATCCTGAAAAACAGCAGGGCATTTACATACTAGTTACAAGTTACATGTAGATTGTTTTTTGTCCATTAATGGCATTTCCCAGCCAAATCGGGATTACATGTTCAGCAGGAAATTTGAAGGTTTGCAGCATGTCTGAAGACTGGCGGTTCTGGAGCTAGGAGAAGGGCAGCAGTAGTTGCAAACTGGTTCTTAGCCCCAGGCAACCACCAAACACCTGCATTTAGCGAGAGGTTAAAGCCTACATGCATTGCATCTGCACGCAAGACAGTAGCATCCATTAGGCTCTCTAAACCATATGCAAAACTAGGCCACTGATCCGGAGGAGATTACCAGAGGGTAAAAGGAGAGAACCTACTAGCTATTCAGCATAACCAAATGGTGAAATATTAGACCATAATCCAAACATAGCAATGATGGAGAGGATATGCAGAGGAGCTGGCGGACTGGAATGCATCTGCAGAGCCAGTGAAAGGCCACCACTCCCACTATTTGTAGTACAGGCCAAAAACAAGAGCTGCAAAAGACCTGGAAGTTATGATAAACTGAGAGTTACCGAGTACAGTCTGTACACAATGCTATTATTCCCTTCCTAGAGCAATACCTTCTAGAAAAAAAAGCAAATAGACTAGATACAGGGAAAGAGAAGCATACTTTTTCACGCCGAAACCTCTAACTCCCATCAAGTCTTGGGGTAATAATTGTGGCATAAGAGTGTGTAATATGCATAACTGATGATCTGGGAGAATCACTGATTATGGCTGGCCTGCACGATCTGTAAGACACTACACAGCGGATTGAGAATAAGATGTACTCCATGAAGGGGGTGCTAGAGGATTCCAAGAGAAGACAGGGGATTTGGAGACCTTACACTGAAGGCTGTCCTCAGGAAAGAAAACTCTGCATGAACTCGAGAATAGAGCATAAAAGAGTCCAGAAGGTCAAAGAATGGGTTTAGCAGATGAGGGAAGTTACACCTGCATCTGTAACTAATGAAGGAACAGAATCATGGGTTGTCGTAACTATCTACCAATGTAGGCTTTCAAGATTTTTTGGTCAAAATATTTATTTAACCCTCACAATAATTCACCAATTTAAAAAAGACATAAAAGCAGAGTTTGAAAAATAACATCCGAAAATATGTCAAAATACATTGAAGTGAAGTTTCAAAGAATAGCAGAATACAGAAGGAACAGATCTTTCAAAAGACTTCCTGGCAACTATTGTGTGAGAGCAACATTTGCAAATAGAACATCACAGACCAAGCAAGCTTATAAAGCAAAAAGTAAACTTTGGGTGAAACAAATTTTAAAGTAAAATCACAATTGGAATAGATGCTGACTGAGATACTGATTTTGCCAGGCTGATGAAGCTCAGTCAGTAACATAAGATCCACTTATTGCAACACCACTGATCCGGCTCCAGAGATCCTGCAACTAGGTCATGTAGGGTTGTGCTTTATAAATTCTTTAGTGAAATAAAATAATTATACTTCTCTCTTAGGGGATCTCCATTGAAGCCATAAGCATTTGAATAGTACCGCCCAGAATGGGAATCCCGGAGCACTTTTCCATAGAATATTTTCTTAAGTATAGATGTTCATCTTTTTTCAGGAAGACCTGTAGAAACACTTAAGAGCATATTATGCAGGCTAAAAACACAGGCTACAGTGGTGAAATTCTTCAGATCATACTAACAAAAGGGTTAAATACCCCTAGATACGTATATGTTTAAGGGAATATTTAATAACACAGCTTAAATCTCTTTCACAAACACTTTTTGTAAAGGAAGAAGATAAAAGATAGCAGTGACAGTGTAGCCTCATTGGCTGCTATTATGTGAGTTTTAAAAGCGTCTGTGCCTTTAAGGACCCACAGACCACCAGTATCCCATCATGCCTAGCAGATGACAGTTGCCTCAATTCTTTTTTCCAGCACCTGGTTGCAGGATCCTGGAGCATTGAGCTCTGCCTTTTAGGCTTTTTCTTTAAAATTCTCGAATAGAGTTTTGTAAAACCAGATTCATTCGACATTTTATCATTCTTTCACTATTTCTGACTTTTTCCAACAGAAAATTAGGGCATTTTGTCATTTAATATGCTTTCTCAGTTAGACAAGTGCCCTGCCTGGGGGAGAAAGAAAGCTAAATCAGACCCTCACAACGTCTGTATTCTCCGTCTTCCATCTAGTAATGTTACTGACCATTGCCAGCACTGCAAGAATGTTTCATGGCGCACCCTTAGAGAAAGGGAGAAAAATTGCATTTGCGGCACAGAGGAACATCGCAGGCAGCAAGTACAGTCACAAGATGAGACCGCAGAGCAGGGAGAGGGTCAGTCTCTACCAGAACTCTGCCATCTACATCTGAAGGAAGTGGAAGGCCCTAAAAAGAGGGGTCCAGCCCAAAAACAACATCTTTCCTGGTCGAAGTCGAGAGGGTCGCCGTCGAGACCAGGTACGGCACAGACTTGCTCGCCGTCCAGGGCTGGTTCGATGTCGAGGAAGAAGCAGACTGACATCAAGGCAAGGTAGATCGACATCAAGAAGTGTATCGACATCAAGGCGGGCAGATCAATTGACGCCAAGGAGAAGTTCAATGTCGAGGCGTCAAAGGAGATCACAGTCGGAGAGCAGATAAACGTCAATGCGTCAACGTCGTAGACACAGGAGAAGAGAAGACTAATATATTCTTCTCCAAACTATGAATACTCAAGTGTATACTCCCACTCTTCACCAATAGTCTTACCAGATTCTCCTCCAACACTAACTCCTCCTCCTCTGCCCCCACCACCTCTCCCTCCTCCTCCTCCTCCACCATCACCACTGCCTCCCCCATCACCACCTCCTGCGCCTATTCCATCAGCGCCAATACCTACGCCTGCAGAACCGTCAAGACCTAGACCGCGTTCAAGAATGCGCCACAGTTCACGCCATCACAGGAGTCATTCTAGGCGTTCATCATCTTCTAGACACTCTCTCCATTGTCGTTCAAGGCATACGACGACCTGCTCTACATTGCGTTACTCACCGACATTGTCAGATTCACCATCTCTTCGCATTTCTCGGGTGGATGACATCACAACATTACAGGAGGTTTTGGTAAGAAAAGCTGCAAAGCTTAATATACAGATGTAGATCCCCACTCCTTCAGAATCTGTTATTTTTGAGTCGCTCCACCAGCAGTCTGCCTCAAGACCACTACTTCCGTTGATGCCAGGGCTCCTAGAGCAAGCAATGGCACTTTTCCTGACCCCAGCATCAACTAAGACTGCTCCTTCGAGGCTCCAAAAAAAGGACAGCCTGCCAAGCGAGGTCCTCTCTTCCTCCAATTAGATCTGCCTCCTGACTCAGTAGTCATACTGGTGGCCAAGTAGCCCCAAGCTACCACTCCTGCTTTCTCAATACCATCTGATAAGAAAAGCAAAAAGCTGTAAGCCGCAAAGTTTGCAACATGGCAGCAACCACCATGAAAGTCGCTAGTGCTAATGCCGCCCTTGGCAGATATAATAGAGTGCTCTAGGGCTCTATCCAACAATTTGCAGATGGTCTTCCCAGGGACAAATGGGAAGACTTCCTAGAAGTAGTCAGTGAGGGCCTCAGGGTATCCAATCAGGTCACCAGTGCCGCAGCAGACTCTCCCTGTTAGTGGCACATGTATACTGTCATGGAATATTGTTAAGGAGGCATTCTTGGCTCCACCTTACAATTCTTAAACCAGAGTCTCAACAAAAGATCATCAATCTTCCCTTTTCAGGTACTACCCTCTTCGGCAGCCATTCGAATAATGAGATGGCGACTCTTAAGGCAGTCAGCCTAGAAAGGCCAAAAGAACAAAGGCGTTCACTCAGGCCCTACCAGTGACAGTTTTACCCTCAGAGGGTTCAAACCCCTCCTTGGTTTCAAGGTCACCAGCAGCCACAACAGCAACGCCCTTACCATCAGCAGCAGTGAAGGCAGTATAGAGGATGATCCTCCCAACAGCACGCCCAAGGAGGTAAACCTACAACAGGCGCCTAGCCATGAATCTTCCCTTACCCACCCCGGTTAGGGGAAGCATCCCACTTTTTCTGTCAGAGTGGCAAAAAAATCACAAAAGACACCTGGGTTCTGAATATTGTTCAAAATGGTTATGATCTCGGATTAGCAGTAATGTTGAAAGGTAGCACTCCAATTTAAATCAAAGTATTCAAAATTTTCAGAGTAAAAATAATGGTGCATCAGCTATGTGGGAGTTTGTCCTCTCCCACTACATGAGAAAGCAAGTAATGACAGGATGCGGACCTGTGTTTAGCTGAGCACTGTTCACAAGGTGTCTAAACTGACACTACCACTTTAGTACATAATATTTGTTTATTTCTCAATAAGGACACAAAAAAATTTTTTCACTGAATCATTTCAATGTGTTCAGGCATAAGACAATAGCTGAGTTAAATCCAGTTTGTACCAAAACAAAATTATAAGCTGTATGCATCAAACTCATTTGCAAACAGTATTCATATGTAATATAACTTCAATGCATTTGATGTCAACAATTCAATATATAACATAGTTACAACACATCAGAAAATAAATCGGAAAATAAAAATGCCCAATGCATTTCGGAACCACTGTTCCTTCGTCAGGGGCCAATCTGTGGAAAAATAAAAAATAAAACATTTCATTGCTTCAATTGTTTTTTTGAAGGGACTCAGTCTCTAGCAACCAATTATGTTCCAAACTCGCCTCAAAAATGAGTTACCTGTGTGTATGTAATGTATGTTTACTGTTGATTGAGGAACCTCGTGATTCTGTGGATATAAAGAAACGCGCCACATAGGGGTTAATCTAACCACTGGGACCTAGATTCAAGACCGTGAGCATAAGTTTGTGGTAACACGGTAAATTCATTAGCTTACCTCTCTCAAGCTACTTTATGGCTCTGTATGGAGAGAGTAAAATATATCAGAAAATAATTACACGTAAAAGTTGTTGCGTTTACTAGCAGAGAAAGACAGACCGATTCGAACTATAGCCAGTCATGGAATATGCGTGAAAGATCTTACCTTAAGACAGAGTATGCAAAAAAACCTTACCTATCGTTTACGAGCAAGCCTGAGTTGCGTCGGTCACTCAGGCTTGCTCGTAAACGATAGGTAAGGTTTTTTTCGTTGACCATTACGGTGGTTCACCAATTTTACATCGAAACCTAGAATCGTTTTTAAAAAATTTTTTGCCTTCTTTTCCCTCTTTTCCTCTTTCTACAGCTTACTGCATACTCTGTCTTAAGGTAAGATCTTTCACGCATATTCCATGACTGGCTATAGTTCGAATCGGTCTGTCTTTCTCTGCTAGTAAACGCAACAACTTTTACGTGTAATTATTTTCTGATATATTTTACTCTCTCCATACAGAGCCATAAAGTAGCTTGAGAGAGGTAAGCTAATGAATTTACCGTGTTACCACAAACTTATGCTCACGGTCTTGAATCTAGGTCCCAGTGGTTAGATTAACCCCTATGTGGCGCGTTTCTTTATATCCACAGAATCACGAGGTTCCTCAATCAACAGTAAACATACATTACATACACACAGGTAACTCATTTTTGAGGCGAGTTTGGAACATAATTGGTTGCTAGAGACTGAGTCCCTTCAAAAAAACAATTGAAGCAATGAAATGTTTTATTTTTTATTTTTCCACAGATTGGCCCCTGACGAAGGAACAGTGGTTCCGAAATGCATTGGGCATTTTTATTTTCCGATTTATTTTCTGATGTGTTGTAACTATGTTATATATTGAATTGTTGACATCAAATGCATTGAAGTTATATTACATATGAATACTGTTTGCAAATGAGTTTGATGCATACAGCTTATAATTTTGTTTTGGTACAAACTGGATTTAACTCAGCTATTGTCTTATGCCTGAACACATTGAAATGATTCAGTGAAAAAATTTTTTTGTGTCCTTATTGAGAAATAAACAAATATTATGTACTAAAGTGGTAGTGTCAGTTTAGACACCTTGTGAACAGTGCTCAGCTAAACACAGGTCCGCATCCTGTCATTACTTGCTTTATGATCTCGGATTCACACACCCTCCTCCGACTTTTCGGGTGGAAGTCAACATCTTGTTGCAGAAGCATGCAGTTGAGGTCGTTCCCGATAAATAACGGGGCACAGGCATCTACTCCGGGTATTTTCTGGTGAAGAAGACAGACAAGAACCAATTCAGACCCATTCTCAACTTAAAAATAGCCAACAAATTGATTCTGCAAGAAATGTTTCGGGAGCTGGCATTGCATCAGATCTACCCTCAATTACACCAGGTGCATTGGCTCTACTCCATAGACCTCCAAGACGTGAACTTTCATATACCCATCGCCAAGCACACCACAAGATCTTGAGACTTGTAGTGGGACATGACCAAGTTCTTCAATTTGGCCTCAAGTCAGCTCCCACAACCTTCTCGAATTGCATGGCAGTGATTACTGCTCACCTCAAGAAACAGAACCTTCGTCTAGCCCGACCCAGTTGATTGGTTAATCAAGGAGTCCACTTAACAGCAAACCCAGCAACATTACAACTGAACACGAGAGGTCCTTCAAAGACTGGGTCTTCACATCAACTACAAGTCAATTTCCACTCCAGTCCAGACTCTGCAATATTTAAGGGCTACCATCGACACCATGCAGGCAAGAGCATGTCCTGAGGAGAGACTGTTCTCGATCTGTTGGAAGTGTCACTCTCTCATGAAAGCCTCTCATGCCACGGTGAGGTCAGTGTCATCTCTCCTTGGCTCCATGGCCTGAAGCATTTTCCTCAGTCTGAATGCACAACTCCATATGTGCCACCTTCAGGTATGTCTCTAGGACCAGTGGGACCAAGCAACAGCCAACTGGGAAGACCAGATCATTCGGTCCCTTCATGCGAAGCATTGTCTAACTTGGTGGTGCTTACCAACCAACCTGCTTTAAGGAAGACCTTTTCACCAACAGGTTTCCTCTCAAACAATAGTGACAAGTGCATTATTACTGGGGTGGGGAGCCCACATGGATCATCTCCAAATACAAGGCACATGGTCTCTGAGGGAGAGACCTATCATAACAATCTCCTCGAGCTTCGGGCAGTTCACCTAGTGATAAAAGCGCTTTGCCCTTCATTCAAAACCACTCCCTGCTAGTTCAGACTAACAATACAACCAACATGCACTAGCTCAACAAGCAGGGGGGAACGAGGTCCAGGCCCTTATCACATGAATCCCAAGCAATTTGGAAATGGTTCATAGCCAGAACCTGCAACTCATGGCAACTCACCACAAAATGTTCAGGCAGATGCCTTCAGCAAAATTCTGCAAGAAAACCACGAGTGGGTCCTTCACGACGATGTTGTGCAAGACATCTTCAGGCTGTTGGGTGCTCCCCCCCCCATCAACTTGTTCACCACTGCAGAAAACAAAAAATGCCAAGGCTTCGCCTCAAGATACTTCCCTCTAGGGAATGGCCTGTGGATCGAGTGGACCGGCAAATTTCTCTTCGCCTTTCCACTGATCTCACTGATACCCACAGTCCACATCAAACTGTCCTACGCGAGAGCCAGAATGATCTTAATAGCCCCGGAGGGGCCACATTGATTGTGGTTCACTGACCTTCGTCGCCAGTCAGAGTGTCCACATCTGAAGCTGCCATGTAGACCAGACCTGCTAACGAAGTTCAGAGGCCATATAGTTCACCCCAATCTCTCCTCCTTGAATTTGCAAGCATGGCTCCTGAGCTAGTGCAGTATGGACATCAGAACCTGCCACAGGACTGTAAGGACATAGTCAAGGAGGCTAAAGGGCCGTCAAAATATTTTCCAGGAAGATGTCATTATTCCCCACCTTCTCCATTTTGCAAAATCTGGCTTGCAATTCTCCTCCATAAAAATCCACTTTGCAGCCCTTACTGCCTCCTGAAAATGTCTTTCACAACCCTCTTTTCTCAAAAAACCTGTGGTCAAGGATTTTCTAGAAGGATTAAACAAGGTTTTCCCTCCCATTAGGCACCCTTCCCGTCATTGGGAGCTTAACATAGCCCATTCACGTGCCTATTCATAAGTCATTCCTGCATCACCTCTCTTGGAGAACAGCTTTTCTTGTAGCAATTACATCAGCTCGTAGCTTTAGCGAAATCCAGGCGTTATTTCTCAAGAGCCATCCTCAGTTTTCCACTCTCTCAAAGTTGTTATGAAGACTCACCCAAAATTCCTCCTCAAAGTTGTTTCTGACTTTCATGTCAATCACACCTTCTCATTACCAACCTTCTTTCAGCAGCCTTAAACCCCGCCTGAAAGAAAACTACATTCCTTGTATTTGAGGTGGGTCTTGAAGTTTTATCTAGACTTGACACGCGATATCCCTGGATCAGACCAATTGTTTGTCAACTATGGCCCAGTCCGTACAGGTTTAGCCACTTCCAAACAATCCATCTCCCCATGGATAGTATCTTGCATATTCTTATGCTACCAAAAGGCCAACAATACTTTGTGAGCTAGACCCAAGGCCCATTCTACTATGGGCAAAGCAGCTACTGCTGCTTTGATGAGAAATGTCCCTATAATGGAGATTAGTAAAACCGGTACAGGAGATCTGTTCACTTAATCACCGAGCACTACTGTTTGGATTCGGATGCTTAGGCTGACGCTCAAGCAGGACAAGCCTCTCTCAGAAATGTATTTGCTTAATTCAGCCTTATTGTCACTCCTATGTTTCCCACTGCTCTTGGTGGGGAGGGGCTTGCTAATCTATTCAAATGCTTCTGACTATCTATGGAGATTTCCTTAGGAGAGAAGGCATGATTTCTTACCTGTAATCCCAGTTGTCTCTTAGGGGAATCTCCACTGAAGTCATAAGGGACCCATCTGCCTATCACTACCACATTGCGTCAAAAAGAACTGAGGCAAATGCCACGTGATAGGCATGATGGGATACTGGTGGTCTCCTGGTCTTTAAAGGCATAGAAGCTTTTAAAACTCACATAATAGCAACCTATGGGTCTACACTGTCCTGCTATCCTTCATCTTCCACCTTTACAAAAAGTATTTGTGAAAGAAATTTGAGCTGTTTTATAAAATATTCACCTAAAATTATACATAAATAAGGATATTTAACCATTTTGTAAGCACAATCTGACGAATTTCACCTCTGTAGCCTGATTTTATAGGCTGCATAATATGTTCTTTCGTAAGTGTTTCTATAGGCCTTCCTGAAAAAAGGCAAATGTCTACACTTAAGAAGATATTCTATGGAAAATTGCTCCGGGATTCCTGTACGTGGGTGAAACTATTCAAACACTTATGACTTAAACAGAGATTCCCTAAGAGAGAACTGGGATTACATGAAAGAAACCATATCTTATCTTAATGGTGCAATGTGAACTGCTATATCTTTAAATATTCAGACAAAATAAAGAAAGACGATAATGAGATATAGATGAGATGTGTCTATTACCTTTCAGATGGCTATAGGGAAGGGGATCAAATAAAATTACAAAACCACACACTTAAGCAAGAGAAATATTTTACATTGGAAAGGAGAAAGGAAGAAAAAACAGGTGATGAGGGAAAATAAAAGATTGGAGAACCACTGGCAGAGTGGATTCGACAGAATGCTGGACTGTGGGCAAGTAGGTGGTGCTCAGGTCATGAATATCAGGTATTTCTTTATGCAGGAACCTATTGTTGTATCTGCAATGACCGGGGTGCTCTACTCCCAGACTCCTAGAAGTGTTGCAAATTTACAGAGAAGCTTCTGGCCTTCACATTAACTGTGCCAAATCGTAATATGTTCCAGTTACGGAATGCAGCAATATTTACTGGCAAGAGTGGGCTGGGGGATCGGAGTGTCCGTTTCACATACTGGAGTTTCCACATTCACTACTATGCTGGAACCTCAATATTGCGCTTTTGCAAACTCGAAGAGACGTCCTGGCCTGGGACATATTGCCCTGAGCAATAATGGGACATGGGGCTTTCTTTAAGAGGGTATCATAATCTAAGTTTCTCTATGTGCTTCAGAACTACCTTTCTACTCTGCCTCCAGCCCTATTTACCAAAGTAAACACTAAACCAAGCTGATTTTTATGGGTGGGCTCACATCCAGGAGTATACAGGCCCCGTATGAAGGAGGCATTGAGGGTGCCAAACCTTCATCTACATTACTGGGCCATGAAATTCATGGTTAGCAGCGATTGAATATTTGCTGATGTCCAGGACCCAGTGGCGTAACATAAGCCCCCGCAGGATCTGCGGTGCGGTGCGAGGGCGGGGGACAGATCTCCAGGGGATGCCCGCAGCACTATACCATTACTTGAGAGCTCTTGAATGAGTCTGGAGGGGCCCCTCCATATGGTTTGCAGGGGGGGGGGGGACCTCAAGTTTTGTTATGTTAGTGCCAGGACCCTGCCTTGAGGTTGAAGCAAAACCTCTTGCAGACCTGGAACCTAGAAGTGATTATGTATGGCTACACGGTTTCCAGAGGGATCCCAAAGCCTGCTGGGACCCCCTAATTTACTGGCATAAAGCCTTGAAGCACATTTCAAGGTTCAAAACAATCACAAAGGAAACCCTGTTGTGGGGTACTTTGCTTTTCCAGGTTTTGAACCTGGCAGACTGTAGGCCCCGAGATTTGATTAGCATCTCAAAGATTGGTGATGTGTGGGAGAGGGGCAGTATCAAAACATTTCCACAATTAAAAGAGAAATACACACTGAATCACTCTCAGTTACTCCACTACCAAAAGCTTTGTAACATATTTTACCCATATAATCACCTCTTATGGGCAGTTCCTGAGTTTAACTCTCTAGAGCCCAAGATTGAGTTGGAGTCGCTAGCCAATAGAGACATATATTATATATACAGGTATCTAGTGATAAATTCTCCAGTCCCTCTCATACAATTGAAGGGTAAATAGCAAGGTGATGTGGGCCCTTCGAAGATGATGAATCGCTTTATGCCAAGATGGTGGCCATAGAACTAGCTACTTCAGCCAACCTGAGACTGACACAATTTAAATACTTTCACAGGACCCACTATGATGTCACCAGGCTGTGGTGTATGGGTAGGAAAGTGGTTAATTCCTGTCCATGTTGCCATGCTGCTCAGGCCAAATTGTTCTATATGGTATGGGACTGCCACAGAACAGCCCTATTGGTCTAAAAAGTTCAACATACTGAGCTCAGTGATTGCCAACACATTACTCATGGGCCCTTAGTGCGCCCTACTTGGCAATGAGTGGGATCAGACGGAAACCATGGGGTCTCATCGCCTTTTAGCATTGTGCCTACTTGTTTGAAAATGGGACATATCCAGGCACTGGATAGCGACAGACTTGCCCATTGTTGATGAACGAACCAGGGTATGGACATTTGCACTGCAGCAAAAAAAAGCTTTTTTAACGGTATGTAGCTGTCGGGCATATGGTGGGATCATTGGGGTATGGGAGTGATACGAGAGGTTTGAGCAGATACGTATATGAAATCTGAGTATTTTTGGTGTGTGAGTTCTGGCAGTGCTGTTGTCTGTTATTCAAAAGCAATAAAAAGAGTTTATATAAAAAAAGGTTGGAGAAGTAGTGGGAAAGCAAATATAAAGGTAGGCATGGGGAGGTTCCTTAAGGCGTAGTGATATGTAAGGAATGAAGTGCAGGCCAAGATGTGAGACAAAGTTGGGAGAAAGGAAGGGATATAAGAAAACAAGGAGCTCAAGTTGTGATTTCAGAATCAGAGGATTAATCTGTGCACCACCTGGTCATGGGAACAAGGGGCACAGCAGAGTCCGCCAAGGAGTCACTGCAACAGCCCAATGACAGCGGATGTACTGGTGAGGATGCGTTAGAACGATTTCCTTTCTTGTACACTGGTAGGTAAAAACGCATCAGGTCATCCTCTTTCTGGTGTTTATTAATGGGACTCTGTATGCTTGTGTGGATACTCTGTGTATTGTTAAGGCAGCTTACCTTCTCTCTAGCACCCCCAAAGCAATTTGTCAATGTCAATTGAATTTTTCTGTTTAAGCGAAACGCTCCAAAATTATTTCTCCAAAGCAATGTTCCTGGTTGCTTTTGGACGTCAGCAGGGTAATTATAAATTTCATGAACTAATCCATAATGGAAGAGTAGTTAAGCAAAACACATTTCATTTGCCTTCTCAAAATATACAGTAACAAGAATAAACACTGATTGCAATAAACTCATGTAGAAAACTTTGGAAGACCAGGAACACATTAATTTCACTCAGAATTAGCTTCCGGACACTTGGTTCCCATTTTGAATCTTTTGCTAGAGTAATAATGTCCATTTGTGCAGTCCATTAAAAGAGTGTTTCCTCAACTACCTCATCATTGATAGCCCATTGGTGATCTTCTAAAAAGGATGTACTTTTAGGCATCTGATCTAAAAATATTCACATCTAGTAATTGAATCACCATTATGTGTAGTCTGTGTGCCATAGCAAGAGCCATTTGAGCCTTCCTTGAGAGAATTATGAATCCTTGATTGATGGGAGTACTATATAGAGTTTTTCTTCCTAAACTAGTACTGTGTTCACATTCACTAAGGGAAGGAAAATCTCACAGGCTAGATAGGCGACTCTCAGATGCTGCATATTACATAAGTTGTTTCTGTTTCCAACAAAGCTCCTTGAATTTTTCAGTGTCTAATATATATATATTTACTCATAATCCTGTCATAGATGTAAGTATTGCAAATTATTAAAGATGTGTTTGTTTTTGTCAGGGTTCCCACCTCAATATGTTCTTGGTCCGACTCCACCAGGGACAAGAGCGAAGAGATGCAGGGCTTACCGTCTACATAGCTGTATCATTGCTAGACTTATGAGATCTTCGCAACACACTTGAAGACATCGCATGCACGGTCATGAGTTATTATCAAAATGCAAGGCCAAATTTATCCTATGAAAAAATATTTGTGTGTCTGCTGATCAAGGACTAAATTAAAGCTTAAGGCACTTTCATTAATTCAAGATACTGCTCTGAAGGAAGCACTATTGCATTCATGTGTCTAACACAGCTCACAAACTTGAATTGTCTACCCTGGAGAGGCACCGATTTTCTGGGGAGTGTCTGAAGCCCCAGGGATATTGTAGCATGCCTGGAAACACTGAGAATGTTGTGTTAGGATTAGGATTTGAGAAGCCAACTGCTCAAGTGCGTAAGACAAAACCTTTCATTTTTTCTAGATGAGTGACTGACACACACTAGAAGAAAGCAATTGGAGTTGACATCCGGCTGAAGAGCAAGTCTTTGTACCGGATTTTATTTATTTTTACCACATATTTCCAATGTTTCTTGCAATAGGAATCTGGAAACAGATGTTTAAGGTTGTTAGACCACAGCTTCAGTCTTCACAGCTTAGATGTGGACGTTTGGTGTAGTCCCAGCCTGAACATCTTTTTCTGCATCCATTTGTTTGCAGTGTTTACACTCAGAGCTATTGGTGTTTTGCCAGCTTGTACTGATAGCGACTTTCCACCTTTCCCTTCATTATAAAGCTTTTTTGGGCACAGGTTTCACAATTTCATGAAATTACTTTGACTGAAAGCTGACGACTAGTGCTACAAGTCTGTCTTCATTATGTGAACATGTCAGGATGGGATGCAAACAACGTCAAGCCTGAAAATTATGAGGTTGAATTTTGTGTTAGCCACCTATTTACAGGTAACAGAGTCTTAACCAGGAGAAGTTTGCCACATCCATAATCAGGTTTAAAACCAAGCACACTTCTTCCTATTTTCTGAGATGCCGTTCTGTTTAACTTTACTACTACTAAATGCCTTCTGTGAATACCAAAAGTAGTAAGTTTAGGTTTTTATCTCAGATTAGTTCTGTGAATCGGCCCTTAGGAGTCTGTCTCCTTTCTCTCTGGGTGGTAAACCAGATATTCAATTAATTCCGTAGCACACTTTCGGACCTGCTTGCAAACGAAGGGAGCAAATATGCCTACAGGAGCAACAGAAGATGACGAAATGGACCAATCAAACATCAGTGGCACACTCAGTGAATCTGATAGACTCTGGGGCCCTATTTTGCAGTAGCACAATCAAAACGTTTATGTAGATGCCAGGGGGTAATATGTGCTTGGACTGCTCCAAACTTGCAGTTTATAGTAGTTTGAATCAATGGAATGTTATCAACACCACATTAGGTACACGGATTAGCAGGTTACCGGTACATATGTAAGGGATTAAATTTAGCATGTGCATAGCAAAGGGCTATTACTAACTTATTGTTACATACAACAAGCATTTGATAACTGAGTTGGGAGAAAAGAGGGCATCCTTAAGTTTAGCCATAAATTGTAGAAGGCTGAGGCACACATTGCTGATATTCGAGGGTAGAGTATAGAATTCTAGAGATAGCTTTAATATGTTTGAAAGGTGCCAGTCTCCTTGGTTTTTGTGCTTGGTCTTGAGTAAACAGAGGATCAGTCTAGGCTTTTTGAAGCTGGGGGTGGAGTATTACTTTTTGATGTTGTCCAGGAAGTAGATCGGGAAAGAGTTCTCCTAGCATATATAGTTGAGGCAAAGTATAATTTCTGAACTCTACAGAGATCCACTGTAGGCAACAGGGATGGACCTGCTTGACATTTGTAGGCCAATGAAAAAACATCAAGCTGTGTGGTGAGCTTTTCACAGTATTTTACGTGGCACTTAGCAGAGGGTGTTGCTATGGTCTATCAGCAAGTTCACTAGAATGTCAAAAGCGGTCTTTTTGCAACATTATCCTGGGTTAGTGTTCAGCATGGATTAATAGCTGCTTTTAATTGGCATGAGAATTACTTTCTTACTGCTTCTACCTGACAGTTTAAGCTCAGGCCAGCATCTTAACGTTGCATGGATGAATATGTCTTGCCAAAGAACATGGGCATTGGGCAGTGTAATTATATTTTTGTGGTGGAGTAGAGGGGGCTAGGACAATGATTTGCTGTCTTCATCTGTTTAAATTAAATACCAGATTGGCACTGCAAGATCAATGCTCACCACTAAAAAAACTGGGCTTCTGGAGATTATCCAAAAGTTAGAATCCTGTAGCCTTTTGTTTTCGTTTTAGTAAACAAGGTACCGTACATACTCAATCTTTTATCACATGTTGATCCTTACATTTCGTTCCACTTACATACAGTGGTATATTCAAGCCTTAGAAGGTTCCATTTTACAAGGTGTGATCCCAACAAGAGTCCCTTATCCAGAAGGGGTTGCCCTCAGGCCGGCTGTCTGCGCAATGTTTACCCCTTGCATTCTGTACTCTGCTATCATACATTATTCTTCAGGTTGCGTGTATGTAGGGTCCGATTGTTCAAATAGGTATGTGTGCAACGGCTGCCATATGTCTCGCGCCCTTGAGGTTGGTGGCTGTAAATGCGCAGAGAGTTCCATATTCGTAACCCCTATTATATAGTTCATGATTTACTACCTTTTCAGCCATCAGAAACTGTACTACAAAATAATATGTGCCCAACAATTTAAGTAGAAAGGCAAAAAGTGCATTTGTTTGCTACATAAAACAATACATATTTAAAACCGGAAATGGCAAATTAGTATGAGGAGTCAAGTTTGTTGTCAATATAAAGGATGAAAATATAAAATAATATTTGCTCATGAATTTCTGTACAAATGCATAATATTAGGAAATGTTTCCTGAAAAACTACCTTGTCTATGTTCTTTTCCTTCTTTTGAATGCTAGGTGAAGAAACTGGTTTCTTTAGGGCCTTGCTGGACTTCTTTGGCTTCTCTCTTCTTCCTTCTCAAAAATTGAAAATAATGAGAACCAATGTGGCCAGTTCTTCATGTAGTAAACAATGACAGTGTTTAAGAACAATCCTAGCATAAGCTGTCTACAAAGCACAAAGTAGAGAAGGAATAGTGTTAACACCCTTTAAGTCATTGTGATGTACTAGTTGAAGATCACATTTACAGAATGCGAGTATCTGGAACTAAGCCTTTAAGAAAGACTCTCCGATGCACATGCATTATGTATAATTTGCAAAATCAATCTATGGATACTATTCAACCTAGCCCCTCTTGCAGAGTCATCCCCAAACTGTTTGCCTTCCTTCTCTTACTTTTTGCTGAATTCGTTTTTGTTGGCTGTAGGACTCTATGCACTTTACCACTGATAACCAGTGCTAAAGCACTTGTGCTCACTCCTCAAAAAATGGAAACATTGGCTTATACCCAATTGCCATATTTAATGCACTTATAAGTGGCACAATATGAGCCCAGGACCTGTACATTAAATGCTAATAGTGGGTCTGCAGCACCGATGGTGCCACCCACTTAAGTAGCTCTTCAAACATGTCTCAGGCCTGCCACTACAAAGCCTGAGTGGGCAGTTTAAACTTCCATTTCGACTGGGGATTTCTGTGGGACACACTCGGGGTAATGGGGTTTGGTGAGACTTTTGTTCAAACTATGAGAGGGTGCTATGAAGGAGCCTCGGCGGAAATCCTTCTGAACGGTCGATTAACATCTAGATTCAAGATAGGGAGGAGCACTAGGCAGGGGTGCCCTATTTCCCCTCTCCTTTTTGATATTTATATTGAGCCGTTGGCACAGGCACTCAGGATTGATGAGACAATTACTCCCTTCAAATATAAGGATTACAGTTGTAAGCTTGCTCTATATGCTGACGATTTGTTGATCTATACAAGTAATCCGGCGGAAGTATTTCCTAGGGTAGAGACGATAATGGAGGATTTTGGTCACCACTCGGGTTATCAAATAAATAATTCTAAAACAGAAATCATGTGCTGGGGGATTGATAACTGGGTAGGTTCTCGTAGCAGTCAGTTTAGATATTTAGGAATTATCATCACTCCAGACATTAATCATTTAGTTCAAGTCAATATTAAGAAATTAAGTAAGGATATTGATCAGCTCTTCTCTAGATGGCAGAACCTTCCCCTCACAATTTATGGTAGAGTTAATTTGGTCAAAATGGTTATTTTGCCTAAGTTGACCTATTTGTTTAATTCAATCCCCCTTTTATTTCCTGATTAAACTCTTGCAAACATTCAGGGGAAGATCGGTAGCTTCATATGGGCAAAAAAAAAAATCTAGGCTATCATGGAAAAAGTTAAAAAGAAGATTATTAAAAGGTGGGCTAGCACTCCCAGATATAAATTGGTATGCTCTATCTTTCCAGCTCAAAAATTTTAGGTGTTTACTGTCATGCCCCGATGACTCCAATTGGGGGAGAATCTTGAATTTAATGGTAGGTGTAGAGGGTGGAGAATCCGGGTTCCTGTACAAAATTGGAGCGGTCAAATTTTATAAAAAAGTACGTCTAAAGGTATTAAAATCAGCCCTTAGAGTTTGGAACAAAGCTAAAGAGATATGGGGGACTAAGTATTATTCTGAGTTTGCCCCAATTTGGGAATCCCCAGGCCAACCTCTATGGCTCAGGGACAGTTTGTCCCTCCCTATTAGGGGAGTAGGAATAAATGTATGGTCGGATCTGATAACATCGGATGGAGTCCTCCCGTGGGAGGTACTGAAGTCCAGGATCGGGGACTCCTTCTCTAGGTTTAAATACATCCAACGTTGCGCCTGGTTTAAGGCTGAGGAAGAGAATATTGGAGGAAATTGGGAAATCGAGTGTTCTTTCATCTCCAGGGCTCAGGAAGAGAGAAGTTGGGTTCTGGTACAGGAAGATGTTGGAAGTGGAGGAAGCGTACTCTCCCGCACCAAATAGGGTATGGAACTCAACGAGACTTGAGGTAGACTCAGCCACTCTTTATGATTATTCTTTAAAAATACTATATAAATATGTGAGAACTGTTTCTCTTAAAAAGAATCATTTTTTCACTATAAATAGACTATATTACACACCAAAAAAACTTGCGAGGTTTATAAATCCACCCCCCTCCTGCCCAAGATGTGGGCTGGTAGAAGCGGATGATATCCATATATTTTATGAATGCTTGACAATAGGCCTCTTTTGGAGTAGAGTGGAACGGGCTATAGAGAGTATTTTTAAATCAAAGCTTTGTCTGAACTTAGCTAGAGTCATGTTTGGGCTGGAAGTAGAACTTATTGATGAATTAGGAGAACCATATGTTGCATTATTTTTTTGTTTTATTTTGATTGCTCGCAGAGAAATCTGCAAGATGTGGAAGGATCCTAACCCCCCCGTTGTATGATAATTGGTTGAGAGCTACACTGAGAATTGCACGCTTAGAAACACTTTTAACTCACAGAAGGAATAGCACTATTTGGGAACCTTTTTTTGAATGGCGAACTGCAATGAGGTTGTAATAATATATGGTCCAATGATTAACACCATGCCTTGGTATAAAAAGGCAGGCCAGGTTGGCTCCAGGCGATAGCAAGAACTCCGGCCTGGGCCACCCAGGATAAGATTGGGCCACAGGAGACAAGTTGCATTCGTTAGTGGTGAGATGAGGATCAAAAAAAAAAAAAAAAAAGAAAAAAGAAAAAAACTTCCATTTCGACTTGACAAAGCCCAAACCTTCATTTTGAATACATATAAGTCTCCCATAGGGTAGACCCTGGACAGCGCAGAGGGCAGAGTGCAATATATTTGAAAAAGGAGGACATGTGCCCTTAAGTTTTATATGTCCTGGTAGTGAAGAACTCTTAAATTCGTTTTACACTGCTGCAACACCTATCTCTCCAATAAGACACCACTGGGATTACCTTACAACATTTTATAAGTGTAATTTCCAAATGGGAACAGATCACCAGTTCATGTTTGGTGTTCCAAGAATCACAATTTAAAATCCTAACTTATGGGGCAGTCAGATTTTAAATTGCAATTCTGAAAACGCATCTTTTAGAAAGTTGGCATTTTTTAACCATAGCCATTTAGTGCCTGTAGCCTGTCTCTAGTCACATAACTGGGTGTAGCTAACAGATGAGCTTTGTGTATTCCTCCTAGACAGCCACACATGAAAGGGGGCGTAGCTATGCCTGGATCTGCCATCACTGGCAGAATGGAAGGGAGGAGCTGGGCACAGCCCCACTTACACCTGAATAGGCTGCATAACTCCTGTATTTAGTCTGGGGCCAGGCAGGGAAGGCAGGATGCCTGGGAACTTCAAAGGGAAACCTCTAGAAGCATCTCCTGACTTCAAAGGCACAACTGCATATAAATACTGGACCTCAAACACCAAATCTTGAGTACACTTCTGGAACTGTGAATACACTGGCAGGATAAAAGTGCTGCTATGCTGTTGAAGGACTGCCACTCTACTGGATTGCAATCTGCCTTGCTGTGCTGACCTTCTGCCCTCTTGCCTAGGTGAGAATGACTGGACCTGCATCTCCTGAACGCAGAACCCAGAGTGTCTCCAACGGGTTAGTTAGCTGGCCTCCTGATCTGAAGCCTCAGGGACATAACAGGCTTACAACAACCTTCCATTTGCACCTGGACTCTGTCATCTGTGAGTCTACCCTGCCAAGTGGTGCCACACCAGTCCTGGACCCTTGAAAGTGGGCCTAAAGTGCTTGCCAGCCACTGTGAATCCAGGGGACCCGGCGTATCTCCTCTGGGACCCGGCGTATCTCCTCTGCTACGCGGCATATCCCCAAACAGAACCAACACATCCTTGCTGCTACATGGACCGAACCGTTGCAAAGACTCACAATGCCACTGCAGTCCTTGGAACTGGCACATCACTCCAAATGTGTGACGCATCTACGGCGTGGGTCCTCGCATCTCCCTCCGACTGCAGTGTCAACGACGTCACTGCACTGCACCTCGCAGTTTTTCAGAACCGGCGCTTCACCTAGACTGCGCGCCGCATCCTTGATGCTGGACTTAATTTCGCAAGCCATCGTCAATGGTATCTTCGACAACTACACAGGACCTTGCTTTGCAGGCTCACCACATCTCAGAACAGAAGCATTGCTCTAGCTCCGCCACGCACGCATCTTCGATTCGAATCCTCACAACGCTCCACAACCTGGATTTAAATTATGTTATACAGTGGGCCTAACTAGGTTCCTGCTGCTTCATCGTGGTCGGGCTGAACTTGTGACTTTGTCCCGGTTTGGCATGACCAGTTTTGCCCCAGTTGATGCTTTGTGCTGTTTGGTGCTATTTTCACTGAAATGTTTAGAAACTCATACCTCCAGTTCTACTGATAGGATTTTTATCATTTTGGTCGTGTTTTAGGTTTAAATCTTTTTATTAAAGTTTTCAACAGAGGGAAAAATGGCAGCAAACAATTACACTTTCCCCCGCCCCAGCAGGAGCGGGATAAACTGGGCCCGCCTTCGTCACTACTAAACGCTCGGAGTGGCGGGAGTGTGCCCGCAAGGCCCAGCACCCGCCGCTCTAGTAACCCTCCGCCCCCAACCTGAACCCCCAAATAACCCCCCTCCCCTCGGCCATCCCACCCCCCATCCCCCGTGGGAAATGAGACAGAAGAAAGAAGAAGGAAGAAAAAAGAAGGAAATGGAGAACTGAGCCCGGGGTCAAAGGGACCTGGGGGCCGAGCGCAAAAGGCCGTCCCTGGGCAATAGTCCAATCATGGTTTCTGAGCAGTGTCCTTCTCCTCCGGATCCGTGCTAAGCCGTAGAAGGCGTAGGTACCGGGGACACGTCAGCTCCCTAAAGTCCTGGGTCAGGAGGGCCCGGAACGGCTGCCACAAGTCCGGAAAGGAGTCACCTTTACCAGCCAGCATTAAGGAGATAAGCTCCATCCCCAGGATGTGCCAGAGGCGGTGCAGCCACTCCAAGTGTGTAGGAATGCGGGGCGTATTCCAGCAAGCTAGTAGACATTGCGTGGCCGCCCCCAATGCGAAGGCTATCTGTTTCCCCCTACGGGACTTCAGGGGGTAGGTAATGGCATTGGAGACCCCCAGAATGATGTATGCAGGTAGTCTGGGCAGCTCCGTGTCGAAGTATCTATCCACCTCATCCAGAATTTGTCGCCAATACAGGGATATCAGGGGGCAGTCCCAAAGAATATGCGTCAAGGTGCCAGATTGACCGCACCCCCTCCAGCACCCCGCGGTGCGTGAGCTGTCCATTCGGTGCAAGCGTTCCGGTGTAGAATACCAATAGTTCACCAGTTTAGTGAACGTTTCCGTAAGCCCTGTATGTGTAGCCGTGTGCCGGGCCCTGTAGCAGCAACCCTCCCATTCCTTTGCGAGCAGATCCCTCCCTAAGTCCCTCTCCCAGCGCGCCCTACCCGCGTGGTACGAGGGAATGTGCGAGGAAAGGAGCATCTTGTAGAGGTCCGAGGTCAACTTTTTGTCCGATGACCGTGTGATGAGCCAGCGTTCAAACGCCGTGAGCCGACGTTGCGCCGCGCTCTTCTCCCGCGGCTGCGTGGCCCAGTGTTTAATCTGAAGGTAACCAATCTGGTCCCTGGCCGGAATACCATAAATCGGTGGCCAGCTGGGCCAGTGTGGCCAGCCCGCCCGCCCCGTACAAAACCCCCAACGCCCTGCAGCCAGTGTAACGCCAACCCGGGAAAGAGGACTCCGGCTGCCCCGGCGGGAAGTCGGAGTTTCCGAACAGGGGGGTCAGCGGCGAGGGAAAGGTCGTCAGTTCCTGCCTCTCCCCAGTCTGGTCCCAGATCCGCACCACCGCCTGGGTCACCCACGAGGCGTAAAGATTGGGGGGCCGCTGTTCCCGGCGTAGAAACGGGATTGCGGCCAGGGATGTCCCCGCCACCGCCCGATCCTGGAACAACCAGTGCTTTGCGGATTCGGGCCTCACCCATTCCACCAGGTAGCGGAGTTGGGCGGCTTGGAAGTAGAGTGCGAGATCGGGAATGCCGACACCACCATGTTCCGGCGGGAGAGAGCTAATCTGGCGCTTGAGGCGAGGTTTCCTGCCCTGCCAGATGAACTGAGCTAAATCGGATTGGACCTTCTTGATCCAGCCCTTCGGTGGGTATATGGGGAGCGTGTGGAACACATACAGTATCTTGGGCAGTATCGTCATTTTGATGGCCGCCACCCGCCCAAGCCATGAGAGCGGCAAACGTCGCCAGCGAAGGAGATCTGTTTTGACGGTGGAGCGGAGACGATCGTAATTCAGGGTCCGGATGCCCGGAATCGTAGGGGTCAGCTGCACCCCGAGATAGGGGACTGGTCCCGACGACCAGGGGACCGGATACTTCGCACGTAGGTCTGCGATCGCTCCCGGTGTTAGAGAGAGGGAGAGCGCCATTGATTTGGCAACGTTGACCTTGAAGCCGGATACCTCCCCGAACGCAGTAAGTTCCTCCAGGATCGCTCCCAGGGACGTCATTGGCTCTCGGAAGGTCAAGAGGACATCGTCAGCATAAAAGCAAATCGTATGGACATCCCCTCCAAACCGGATCCCAGAGATCCGGCCGTTGTATCGTATGTGCTGAGCAAGGGGCTCCATGTACATTGCGAAGAGCAACGGGGAGAGGGGACAACCCTGCCTGGTGCCCCGGGAGATCCGAAACGGCTCCGAGGTATGACCATTAACTCGGACCGTGGCGTGAGGGTCTCGGTAGCAATTGAGTATGCGCGCTCTCATCTTGTCCCGGAGCCCGAACCGCTGCAGAACCGCCTCCAGATAGGGCCAGTGCACCCGGTCAAACGCCTTCTCGGCGTCGACCGCCAGAAGGGCATAGTCGGCCGGGAATCGTGAGGCCTTTTCAATAAGATGCAGGACCCGTTTCGTGTGGTCGCTCGTTTGGCGGCCCGGAATAAAGCCCGCCTGGTCCGGGTCTATAAGATCCGGTAAGTGCGGCGCGAGACGGGCCGCCAAGATCCCCGTGTACAACTGAAGGTCCACGTTTAGAAGGGAGATCGGCCGGTAGGAACCGCACTTTGTGCCCTCCTTCCCGGGTTTAGGGATCACCACTATCGCAGCTTCCAGCAGTGGGGAGGGCAAGGCTCCGAACGCGTCGAACGAATTGAAGAGTCGAGTAAGAATGGGGGCGACCAAAGGGCAGAATTGCAGATAGAACGTAGCTGTAAAGCCGTCCGGGCCCGGGGATTTGCCTACCTTGAGTCGCGAGATGGCCGAGATCACCTCCTCCGGGCGGATTGGCGATTCAAGCAGCTCTGCCTGGGTCGCTGAGAGGCCCGCTATTCGCGCGTGGCCCAGGTACGCGTCAAGCCCGCTGTCGTCGAGTGTCTGCGCATCGTAAAGCCGAGCATAGAAGTCTCGAAACGTCGCGGCAATCTCGCCGTCGTCCGTGTGCAGGACCCCGCTCGAGTCCTCTATCGCCTTGACCCCCTCCCGCAATCGGCGCTCCCGCAGGCACCGGGCCAGAAGACCGCCACATTTATCCCCACCCACGTAGTAGCTATGCCGGAGGCGCAATGCCGCATATTCCGCCCTGTCGCGATCCAGCGCCTCCAACTGGGCCCTCTGTGCCTTCAACAGCCGCCAGACCCTCGGGGCCCCCGTGCGACTATGCATACGCTCTAGATCCCTGACCTTCTGCGCTAGCTCCGCGCGCTTCGCCGGGCGCTCTCTATTCTCGGCCGCGGAGAGGGCAATGATAGCCCCACGGACCACCGCCTTCAGAGCAAGCCAGCACGTGGTCACGGCCGTATCACCATTATCGTTGAAGCGAAGATACTCCTCGATGACTCCTCGTAGCTTTTTGTCCACCGCGGGGCGAAGCAAGAGTGTGTCCCGCAGGCTCCACTGGCGGCGTCTCCCGCCCATGGGCAGAAGCCGCAGCGTCATGACCACCGCTGCATGATCCGACAGAGACGCCGCCAGTATCTCCACCCCGGAGGCCTCTTGACAGATTGCTCGGGTGGCCAGGAAGTAGTCCAGCCGCGCGTAAGTGCCGTGCGCGCATGAAGTATGCGTGTATTCCCGGGCTGAGGGATTGTACACCTGCCAGAGATCCACCATATCTAACTCCTGAAGCGCCGCGTGACCCTTCTGCGATAGAGCACCCACCTGCCCCGTGCGCTGTGCCGACCGGTCCATCACGTTATCGAAGACCAAATTCAGGTCTCCCCCGAGCAGCAATCTCCGGTCCGGGGAGGCCGACAGCTCCGTCAGCGCCGCCTGGAGGAAATGTTCCGGTCTGTCATTAGGTGCATAAATTGAGCCTACCGTGAATGTGTAGTCCCCCATCTGGACTTGGTATACAAGCAACCTGCCTCTGATCTCCGCCACCCTGCGCATCGAAGGCCCCCTGAACCTCGGCACGAGAAGGATCGCCACCCCCGCCCGTTTAGAGGTGTCACAGGAAAAGAACTGTATGGGGAATGATCGGGACTGCAGCCGGTGCGTGTCTTTCAGAAGGAGGTGCGTTTCCTGAAGCAGGCACATCTCGGCCCCCGACTGCACAAGAAGGGAGAGGATAGATCTACGTTTGATAGGATTGTTCAAGCCCCGGACATTAAGCGTAAGGACCTTAAGCGTTGTGGAAGGCATACCCACCCCTCGAGGAACACCCGCTATAAACGCTCAACCCTGTAATGACCAAAATGCACCCTAAGCCACCCAAACACCACCCCTCAAGCCCGGTACAGAAAAGAGAAGAAAAAGGAAGAAAAGAAAGAAAAGGAAGTGAAAGCCCAACTAACCCCGCGAACCCTCCCTCCCCCACCCCAACCAAATTGAACAAACCAATAGTCCATCTTCCAAGGAAGATCAGAAAGTCAAAAGTCAGTGGGGGCAACGTGGCTCACCAAGGCATCCCCTCCCCCCCACCCACCCGGCTGTGTACCCGCCAACGCCGCCCCAACGGGCCTAGCGGCATTGTGATTAGCAGAGAAAGAAAGCAATAGAGGCGCTTTCCGCAGGGAACCCCCCTCAAGGGGTCGCGTCCTTCGGGGCCAGAGCCCCCGCCACCGAGGATATGGCGTCTTGACGACCCTGAGCGATCTCCTCGGGTGGCGGCCCCCGCCGCCTGGCACCTCTGCGCCTTTGCTTCAACTGGGTCCATCCTGGACCCGGACCGCTGACTCTCTGGGAGCTCGGCGCAGGACCCTCCTCATCATCCTTCGGGCAGTCAATGTCCAACAGCTTGCATGCCTCCGTCAAGGAGCGCAATTGGTACAACCGGTCGTTATGCCGGAAGATCAGACGGAACGGATGTCCCCAGGAATATTTAATGTCCCGTTGACGGAGGGCCTCCGTGACAGGGCGGAAGGTCCTGCGTTTCTGGAGAGTCAGGGCTGCAAGGTCCTGATAGAGCACCGGGAGGGTACCCTGAAAGGAGATGGGGTGTTGCGATCTCGCCCTCCTGAGGATCTCCTCCTTAGTGCCATAGTCCTGAAGACAGACCAGGATGTCGGCCGGCAGGGCATTGTCCGGGCGCGGGGGGCCCACCCGGTGGGCGCGATCCAGAGTGAGCTCCGTCCCGGCCGGCCGCCCCAGGATCTGATTGAAGAGCTCTCGCGTGAAGGCAAAGATGTCCCCCGCTTCTGCGTTGTGTTTCACCCCTCGAATGCGGATATTGTGCCGCCGCGACCTGTTCTCCAAGTCTTCCAGGTGGGATTGAATGTCCACTTGCTGGTCGTGGAGCCTTAGGAGATCCTGATGCACCAGGGAGAGCTCCGTGTCTTGAGCATCCACCCTGTCCTCTACTGCTTGGACTCTCTCTCCCACACCATCCAGGTCCCTCCGCACCTCCCTGAGCTCCGCCGAGAGTTCCTGCTTCATGCTCTTAAGTTCCTCCCGCTGTTCCGCGAACAGCGACAGTAGGAAGGCCCTGGTGACGGGTTCCGATCCGTCGTCCCCGGCCCGCGTCGACCGCATCTCTTCCGTCGCAGTCGCCTGGGCCGCGGGCCCCGCCGCCGCCGCCCCTCCCTGGTTCTTGGCAAACAGCTCCTGCAGCGACTTGCTCTGTGTCTTGTCCTTGCCCTTGCCCCGCTGGGACGCCATGGTACGATGGGGCGCACCCCCGAGCCGACTCTCCCAGCCAGGCACCGGGGACTGGGTCACTGATCGGCCGGTCAATCCCCCGGGGTCCAGTCACCGCAGCGGCATTCGCGTCAAAGGCCCAGGCTGCCTCCGACGGGGTGCAACCGGCCGCTGCCCGCTCGGGGGGGGCCCAGTGGTCACGGATCACCCCCTTGCGCCCAGCGGCACTCCGGCCCCACGCCTCCACTCCTCCGGGCGCCCGCTGCTCGCCCCGCGTCCTCCGCTCCGCCAAGGGGTCTCCCCTCCACCAATCCTGTCACCGTCGGGCCACGATGCTCCAGCTCTCACTGGTGGCGGCCAACCAGGGAGACCCCCGACTCCGGGCGGCAATTACCTGCGGCCAATGCTGCGTGGCTCGTCACCAGGCCGCGGCCTATCGTCCGCCGCCCCTGCCGCCAAGGGGACCCCCACTGCTCGGCGGGGCTCACGCAGGGCCCGTCAGACCCACTCCCGTCTCTGGCGTCCTCGGCGGCGCTTCCGCGCAGGCCCCCTCTTCTGTCCCCGGCCTCGGTGTGGGCACTAGGTCTCCGTCCGCTCTCGCGGGCACTCCGCGTCCTCTCGCGCCTGTCCGGGCCTGCGTCTCACCTAGTCTCTGTAGGCCGCCCACGCCGCCAAGGGGACCCCACTGCTCGGCGGGGCCCACGCGGGGCCCGACAGACCTGCTCCCGTCGCTGGCGTCCTCGGCGGCGCTTCCGCGCAGGCCCCCTCTTCTGTCCCCGGCCTCGGTGTGGGCACTAGGTCTCCGTCCGCTCTCGCGGGCACTCCGCGTCCTCTCGCGCCTGTCCGGGCCTGCGTCTCACCTCGTCTCTGTAGGCCGCCGGCTTCCCCGCGTAGGCGCCGCACCCAGCTCCTCCGACTCTGCAATCGTCGGCCCCTTGCCACAGCTTCCGCAGGGGCACAGCTCCGCCGTCGCCCCTCTCTATCCGGCCAGCAGGACGCCCACACTCCTCCCGGACCGCCGCCGGGGCTGCTCCGCCTCTCCGGGCCTCAGTCACGCGAGGCCGGGGCTGTGCTTCGCGGCTCCAGGCCGCGGCCGGCCGATCGCTTCCCCCGCCGTTGTGGAGGCCCCACAGCTCACCGGGGCTCCCTCGGGTCTCTACTTGCTCGCCTCCGTCACTGGCGTCGCCGGCGGTGCTGTGTGCCGAAAGCGGGGGCAGGTAACGGCGCTGATCCCAGGCGGGCGAGGGAGAGACAGAAAGGCACGTCTCACCTCGCCACCATCTTGGCCACGCCCCTTTTGGTCGTGTTTTAGTCATAAAAAAATTACTCTATGTTTCTAAATGTGCTGTGGGAATTTTTTTATGGTGTGTTGCCACTATGCTAGTGTCTGAATTGTTGTACAAGTACTTTACACATAGTCTCTAAGTTAAGACTGATTGCTCTGTGCTAAGCTACCAGGGGGTAGACCACAGGTTAATTTGGAGTTTGCTTGTGCCTGAAGTAAATATTATACATAGGTTATAATGCAGTGATGCAGTGAGAAGCCACTGTCACAGCCTATCTTCATTCTTTTGTAAAAAAAAGAACCAAAGTTGAACTATAACCAACCAGATGCCAGCACCCTATAGAACACTCCCAAGATTGGTGGAGTCCTTCAGATTTTCAAGCATAAATGTGATAAGAGTTATCGTTGGCTAAATAAGGGAAGTCTTTCAGGGGAGGAGGGTGAGTCGCATGTGAATCTATGAAAGATACCAATACTGGAGAACTGCAGTTACAAGTAAGTAACATATTTTCTTCTCCAGTATTGGATCTTTAATAGATTCACTTGCTTGAATCAGAATAGCAAGCAGGCAAAATATATATATATATATATATATATATATATATAATGTTCCAAAAAAGCTCCGAGCTTTAAAGCAGCACTCCACAAGGCTGAGTTGAACACAACTTCTTTATTCATGAAAGCGGCGCGAAATTGACCCAATTAATCCTATTCCCGGACGCGTTTCAGTGCTTCAAGCACCGTAATCATAGGGCGGCAGCAGGCAAAACATGAAATGGACTTCCACATCTATTACCCTATTGGCACTCAGGTAGGCGATATGCCGGGAGTAGAGGTCCCAATTCTTCTATTCAGGTATAGTCATTTATTTGCCAGCGAAATTCTTCTGCCGATTTCCAGTCACTTTTCATTCTTAACAGCCCTCCGGTGGGCCTCAAGACATTTCAACCGCTTCCCATATTGCAAAGCCCTTGTGCTGCGTGGAGGCTGCAGTTAGATAACCAGCCCCGCAGACCTTGTCCAGTTGAAGTGGCGGTGCTTGCTTCCACGGCTGGAGGCGCCGTGTGATTAATGTTCCAAAAAAGCTCCGAGCTTTAAAGCAGCACTCCACAAGGGTGAGTTGAACACAACTTCTTTATTCATGAAAGCGGCGCGAAATTGGCTGGTTATCTAACTGCAGCCTCCACGCAGCACAAGGGCTTTGCAATATGGGAAGCGGGGACGAGGACTCTTCAGGTGCCACCACCACTTCGAGAGGTAAGTTGGGTAGTTGGAGGATAGGTAGGTACCCCGGGATTGGACACAGAGGGCCGTGGGGCGCCGGGTGCAGGGGTGCCTTTTGGTGTCGGGAAATCTTACCCTCTGTTGATCGCGGTTGGGGTGGCACTCTGTTCTGAGGCTGCAGGCTTCTTCAGGATTGTCGAGGGGAGTCCTTGGGTGCCGGACTCAGGGTCACAGTCGCCGTGGGCTCGTCCTTGTGGGTTTAGTTTCCTCCGGCACCGGCCAGGCGTGGCGGGTGCAGAGTGGGCTGGGATCGCGGTTCCGGGCTGCTGCCAGGGGTGAAAGGTAGGTTCTGAGTAGAGCCTCTACTCATGGGAGTCCCAGGGGATCAGAGTTCAAAGGTAGCCAGGTCCTCCAGGGTTTCTGAGGTTGCTGGCCACAAGAGATGCCGAGTTTGGAGCAGGAGCAGGTTCGAGGTCGACAGGCCGGTGGGGCTGGGGCCAAAGCAGTTGGAGTCTCCCTCTCCTTCGCAGCTGCAGGGCAGGTCTTCTTTTCTTCTCGCTCTTCTTGTAGTTTCGGAATCTGGAATCTGGGGAAGGAAGGTTCAGGGTGCCCCTAAATACTAGATTTAGGGGCGTTACAGGTAGGTGAAGGCCAGGGACCAATGGGTCCTTGTCTGGGGTGGGTACACCCCCTATCCTGCCTCTCTCCTGTGGGAGGGGGGCAGTAGCCTAATCCTGATAGGGTAGGGCCTCCCATCTTCAAGAGGGCGAGAGCCCGGAGATGTGCTTTACCTCGCCTCCCCCACCTGAGGGGTGGGGTGGGCAGGCTGGCACATCCCCTGTCCTTGTATGGGGTTTCTGGCCAAGCTTCCCGCCAGAGTGGGGGGTTGCAGTGGTCTGGGGAAACTCCTAGAGGCGGCAGGCCTTTGAAACTTCCCTTTGCTCATCCTGGGGGAGGAGATTTCTCACCTCACCCAGGATGTGCATTGTTGCAGGCCCGGGAGAGCAGGGGCTCTCCCACCCAGGGGTCCAGCAACGTGTCTGCTGTGTGGCAGCCTGGGCAGCCTCAGAGCAGACGTGGATTGTAGGTTAGTTGTAAGGGGGCATCTCTAAGATGCCCTCTAGGGTGCTTGGTACATTAAATCCCACACTGGCATCAGTGTGGGTTTAATGTGCTGAGAAGTTTGATACCAAACTTCCCAGTCTTCAGTGTTGCCATTATGGTGCTGTGGAGCTCGTGTTTGACGAGTTCTCAGCACCATGTACTCTTAAATGGCAGCACTGCACTTACAGTGCCCGGGAATGGACCTGGGTACTGTAGGGGCACAGGGCTCCTGCTCCTGTGCACACACCATGGGCATAAGGCACCCAGCCAGAGGGGTGAATGACATATGCCTTAGCAGTGTAGGTGATGGGCATGGCACACAGAGATGTGTGCCATGTCGACTCTTCATTTTGTCCTGCACCCAGACACTCAGCCTGCAAAGGCAGTGTGTGTGTGTGTAAGGGTACGGGGCCCCTAAGGGTGGCACAATGAGTGCTGCAGCCCTTAGGGGCCTTCCCTGGTCACAAGGCCCTGGGAACCTAGGGTACCATTTACCAGGGGCTGACATGTGGCCAGGGTTTTGCCAATTTGAAGTTTGTGTGTTTTTAAGGAAGGAACATAGGCCCTGTGCACCTGATTGGCAGGAGTCCAGGGTACACTCAGTCAAAGTACATTCAGCAATTTAGCAAAAAGTGGGGGCATACCATGCAAGAAAGATGGCACTTTCTCACAGCGTTCTACTGTTGAAAGGCATATCTGAAATTTTGCTCTGTACCTCAGGGCGAAAGGTGGTTGCCTTAAGCCAGCCCTGGCGCTTAAGGAGTGCTGCCTTAGCTAGTTCTCGAAAAGCAAGTGAGGCCACATCCATTGCGGAATCAATCATTTCAGATGCTGATCTTTCTCCCTTCATTAGGATCTTCTAAGCCTCTTGCTTTCTATCTTCCGATAGAAGAACTAGCTATGACATGATATCTGACCACATATGGTGATTGTACCTCCCCACAATTGTCAAAGAATTAGCAATGCGGACTGTGGTGCCAGATGTTGTGGTGAACCTTTTACCAATATAATCAACACGCCTAACCTCTTTGTCAGGTGGTGTAGTGACCGGAGTTGAGGGATTCTTGGATCTGCACTGAGCAGTTAGGGATATGACTGAATCTGGTTTTGGTTGCCCCACCAGATATGCTGGAGCATCATCAGGAGCCTTGTACTTCTTGTCAATCTTAGGAAGTAGTGGAGCCACAGAAGCTGGTGTTTTCATTATTTTAACTTCCTCCCATATGAAATCAATTATAGGTATTGATCTTGATTTCCTTGACTGGTCATTAAAATCCTGACGAAAACAGTCAGGTTGCTTGACCAGCATAGGAAGTTGAAACCTTGAAGCTGCTCTTTCCATCAAAGAGCGAAAACCACCTATATCCTCCGGTGGAGAGTCTGTTGACTGAAGTGCTGGTTGGGAGAGGGCAGGGGGGAAGAGAGAAGGTGTGGGAATCAAGTACTCATCCCATTCATTGGCTGGAAAATGGGTGTCTTGAAGTTCACCTGAGGCGGGGGGGGGGAAGAAGGTGTGGGAATCAAGTACTCATCCCATTTATTGACTGGTAAAAGGGTGTCTGGAAGTTCACCTTCCTCTCCTTCATCGCCATCTTGCCTCTGTGGCATGGCTGCATTTGAAACGGGTGTCATACAAGGTAGTATAGAAAGCAGAGATGCTGGAAGTAAAGGTGCAGGAGGAGGTGAAACTGCTTCAATAGATGTAGGAAAGCGTGTGCGATAATCTTGCAACATTGCTTGCAGATACTGCATCAGTGCAAATGGAAGATTAACCATGGGTTCAGGAATACGGTCCATATATGGCTGGGATGGTCCTGAGAAGTGTTGACGATGGTAGTCTTGCTGATAATACATTTCCTCATCATACTCCTCATCTTCCTGATATTTCACATGAAGTTCTGATGGGCTATGAGCCTCTCCGAAAAGAGATTGTCGTCATCCGATTCCTGGACATCATGGACGTATCTAAGACATTGTTCATCGATGAAGCAGTCATCGTCGAAGAAGAGGCTGAGGGTGGTATGGCCACAGACAAAGTCATCGTCAACAGAACATTTGCTATAGGTGAAGAGGCTACTTGGGGCTTGATGGTAGCCGGTGAAGAGGTCGTCAGCAGTATTGGCGTCATCAGCGATACAAGCGTCATCTAGGAAGCATGGAAAAGCAACAATGGAGCCGCTGACAACAGAGCTGAAGCGATCCTTGTTGCCGATTTACTCAGCGACGAACAACTCGACGGCGTGCCCGTCGATGATGATCTGCCCATTTTTAACTTAGTCAGTGAATAATCTGAAGAGGATTTTTTGGGGTTTTGAGACCAAAACAGAGGTTGAAGTCGAAGAATCAGATTGTAACTCATTAGGAATTTAATCTTTCCCTTTTAGAGAGGAGCTTTTCAAAGACTGATGGTCTGTGTTTTTATTTAAAGTGTTTTATGTTCTTCAGGAGACTCCTGAGACTTTTCTTTTTTCTTAGGTTTCTTAAGACAAGTATGAGAGCTCACACCCCCTGCTTCATCAGAAGATATACAAGACTTGGTCTTAAGTCTCTGCAGCCATTTTGATAATCTCCCTTCTCGGTCTTCAAGCGTTTTAGTAAAGAAGGTTCTACAAATCTTGCAGTCCTTTACTTTATGGAGAGGATGCCAGCAATAGACATAATCATTATGGGGATCTTCAGCATGCAGTCACTTGTTACCACAAGATCCACATAATCTGAAGAGTCATTTTTAGAGGATTCCGACACGTTAACTGCAAAGGTGAAAAAACAGCAAAGATGTAAAGAAAACGGAACAGAGCTCAGGGGGCACTCCCTCTCACACAACGTGGGGTAGAAAATCTGAGGGATTCAGCCTCTCTTGGAAGTGCTCTACAGGGTGCTGGCATCTGATTGGTTATAGTTCAACTTTGGCTCTTTTTATTTTTTACAGAAGAATGTAGATAGGCTACAATACAATGAGAAGTCACTGCCATAGCCTATGTATAGCATTTACTGCTTTTGTAAAGATACAGTGGGACTCCCACTTTGACAACGGTGATGATTCAAGCATGTGATTCTATGCAAGATCCAAATCTGGAGAAATACATTTCTGTTTTTGGTTTTTAAAGGTCTTGCAGTGAATACTCCATTTGTTGTATTTTCTAGTGTTCAATAAATGTCTCACAAAAAGTTCGCACCACTTTATATTATGATGGCTTACACACAATATATTATATTGCATCAACTCATCTGTAATCAGAAACCCGCATAGATTTCATGTTAAAGGTGAGAATTTGCACAGTATGGCAGTCATTGGCCCTTCCCTGGTAAAGCATTAGTGACTACTGCCTATGCAAGAATAGAGGTCCAAGAATAATGACAATGGTGGTGGTGGTAGTGGTGGCACTGTTAGTAATGATAATGTTGGTGTGGAAACAGTGGAGGGAGAAGCCGGGAGTAGAGTCAGAAAAAAACAGGAGTGCGCAGCAGCAGGAAAGATACTGCGGGCAAGAGTGCCAGAAGAGTGGCCAGACAAGGCGCTGTGTTCTCTGCCCAAGCCTTCGGTGGGAGCACAATGGGATACATAACAGGATCAGCTGGGCACGCTGACAGCAATAGAGCCTTAGTCAAGTAACAGCAGTAGAAGAGTAGCAGGGCTGGCCTTGATGATTTTTACACAAGCCCCAGTGAAAGTGGATGAAAGTGGATGCGGAAAACTTGCAGCAGAAGAGCTTCATTCAAGTAGCAAGGAGGGATTGCTTGAGCTGGAGCCAAGAACTTCTAAGATGGGATGCCTCACTTTAAAATCTGATAAAACAATTTAAGAAAAGGCGTATGCAAAAACAAAAATACAAATATTTTGTTCTGTATACACCACATGCATGAGACATAATTAAAGGTGTGATGTATAAGTACTTTTCAGATGCAAAACAACCCCTCATGTATTGCAGAGGAAGTCCTCTACAGAGGTGGAACGATACATCAAACAGCCAACAGAATGTGCATATTTTTAAAGGAACAAAATGTCAACAGTGAAAGTCATGTATAGCCAGACCTAAAACAGGTTAGATTCAGCTGCTGTTAAAGAAAAATTACAATGACCCATAATTCAGTTTGCAGGAAAGAAATTGCATTCAAAATAGAGTTAGAAAAAAAGGCAGGGTAAATGAACGGATGGTGTAGGGAGGCAGTTCAGGAGAGGGGTTGGCACAGGAGGTGCTGTGAGAGTATCCCTGTAACATGCAAGAGACAACATGGAGTAAGAAGGAGTTTTTGTTTTTAAGGTCTACGTTTTTTATACCTACTTCTTTATTTCCTACTATTTTACAACCCAGTCATAATCCAACCCACGAGTGGCTTCAGTCGCAGCTTAACCATCTACAGCTGGGTAAATTGCTGGCCCCCGAAATATAAATGAATAAGATTTAACAAGCCTGGCACAAGGAGGGACCATTTGTTATATGTACCTATTTCAAATACAAGAAGGCCCGCAATTACATAAGGAGGCAGCACTTGCACAATGGTGGCCTCACTGGCATACAAGGGAACATCCTCTGATACACTGTGGCCACCCATAATATTTGCAGAACATAACTTTCCCTCAGTTGTTCCTTCAGACAGGTCTATGGCCACTTCTGGATGCAGCCTACATAAGGATCCATGGCCTAAGTTGGACCTTCTATACTGAAGGTGGCCATTCCTCTCTTAAGGGAGAAAGTGGCATTATCAAATTTATTATGGTAGCCTTGATACAAAGGTACCTTCCCTGACATCCTACGTATTAGGAAGGCCCTGCATAAAATTGCTATCCTTTAAATAATATAAGCATCCTAGGGTTTATTTTGTTCCGGGCAGTGCTTGCTCCTTTTGGGCACAATAGACATAAGGGTGTTTGTCCCATAAGCTGGTGCTTCATGGAATTTATGTAGGAAACGTATGCAATTGGATGTCGATCAATGGCATACAGACGTCTAAGGTTGTCCTCCCTGGTGCTATCCCATCCAAATGGTCTGCCAACCTTATCTGCAGGGTATCTAGTGGAAATGTCATTTGATTCACACCCTGCAAAAGATATTACATCCGGATATTACATCCGCAGTAACAGTCAAGTTACCAAAAACATAAATCATTGTCCGGGGGCAACATCTTACTATGCATAGAGGAACTCAAACTTGGCAAACAACCTTATGCTCTCTCTCGCTATAGCAATAAAATGTTCTCAGTTATTAACCTAAAAGAAACAAGATACACATATGTAACTACAGTTCTCCTACACTTGTAAAATCACGAATCTCAAAAGCACAGCAGAGCATCCACGGGACTAATTTTACACACATGTGGTAGACATTAAAAATAGTGGTCTGTAAGGGAGTGAAGTTCAGATCAGATCACTTCCATCTCATCAGCTGAGTTTGGTGTTTCCAAATGAGATGATTAGGCTACTAAATGCACACTGCTTATGCCTCGGAGGCATTTCAATGTTGTATAATGCTCTTTTAGATCACAGTGGGACTCTCCTTAATCGACAAAGGTCTATCAATTAAGCATGTGAGTGTATGAAAGATCCATTATCGGAGAAAATGTAATATATCTCAACTGAAGATTAAAACAAATCCACCTAAAATTTGAAAGTCATTGACAACCAATCTATTGAACTATTCCTGTTGTCCCATCCTAAAATCCTAATTTGTGGTAAACTGTCGGCTGGCATCTTTAAATTAGTAACTATGTAAATTGTGTTTACCAGGTTTCTTTGATACTTCCTCTTCATCCCCAATTTCATCCTCAGTAACTTCTGAACCAGTCGTATATTCCTCGTCCTCTGAGAGCAGAGCTTGCTGTTTCTGATAAGAATCACAAGTAGAGCTGATGACATTTTGATACAGTAAGACTATGCATAGCATTATAACGTTGTTTATGGTTGTTGACATATGTTAAAGAAATGTGCCACGCAGCACCTTACGCTTTTGCAAACGAATATATAATGTTCATGAATAAGAGTTCAAAATTTGTAAATACATTTAAGCTAATTCTTGATTGAATACACTTAAATATTAGTAATCTATGTTAAACTGAGTTCTAGTCTTGTTTTTTTACAACGTAACATTGAGATGTTGTAATTGGGAAATGCAACATTGCTTGTCTGCTTTAAAAATAAAGAGTTAGTACTTATCCTTGACCTGAACACAAAAGTATTAATTTGATCAGTTGGAGCTCATGTTTAACGTGCCCAAGCAGTAAAACCTAGGGCAAAATATGACTGCCCATGAAGATGCTAAGAAGGGTGAGCTTGAGTTCTGTGATGAGGCAGAGTTGGGATCAGGGTCATGAAGATCTCAATTGAGTAGATCTATGAAATATCCCCCTCTTTACCATTATAGTTTTACTTCATGAAGAAATAGTAGTCTTTGCCGGACACTACATAAAAAACCTGCTACAAGGCACAAGGATTGAACCCCCTCCTACCCTTTTTCCATTTTGTGGCCTTTAAACACTTCTCCACTTCTACAAAGGACAAAGATCAAACCCCCTCCTACCCTTTTCACTTTTGTGGTCTTCAACGACTTCTCCACCAGTGAACTCTTCATTTTGGAGTCCACTGAGGGAGCACCTTGTTTTATTTTTGTTACTCCTGCCAAGCACAGTGTAGTGGGAGTCCATGGGCTAAGTGAAAAGTGTCTTCTACAAAGAGACATGAACACAGCACAAGATAGATCTTTCATATCAGGTTGTCCTTTTGTAGGCATGATAACCTTCATATAGCTCCCTCCTAAATGCTCCATAGCCCACCTTGAAGGGTTGTGTGAACAGACATCCCCATCCTACCAGGTGAGAGGTCTGCTAGATAAATAAGGGCTAATCCAAACTGGAGTGACAGGTCATTTCGGTACCCAAATCTGCCTTATGATAGCTTTTGATGCCTATGTTATACCACCTCAAATACACATCCCTCTAGCCATGATTTACCCTGAACCATCTGCCCAAAGGGAGACTTTGCTCAGAAAGTCTACATTGTGTCCCTTACGGTAAACCCTAGGACTATCTTGTGCTATCCCTTCCCACCCAGTGAAGAAATGGATTGACTGGAAATAAGATTTTTTAAGTTGGAAAATGTTGCAGTAGGCTACAGCTTACCACCATTTCTCAGTGAAATTGATGAATACTGGACTTTTAGGGCCAGTTGTTTATGTTGTTTTTTTGTCTTCAGAATATAATCCAAATCACCAGCTGTGAGGGAAAGCTGATAGGATCCATTACTCCTGATAGTCAAAGGGCAGAGAAGCACTGGGACCATCAAAAGATTGCACCTATTGTTGATATTCACTGCCCTTTGAACTAACCAACATTGTGGACTTTAGGTCCTTGTGTTGTGTAGAGGTGGGTAATGTAGATCACCCGATGCCGAAGCCATGTGGATTTCAGTCATGAACATGACATCTTAAAGTGCTGTTCAACCCACGGGCAAGTAGATGTGCAATTACTGTTCAGAAAAAATCTGAGCTGTGGAACTCTGATGCACACAGCCAATCAATGCAGCAGAAACAATTCCTAAATATGCAGGAAAATATTTGCAGGTCTAGTATTGGCCAGAGGTCCGTGACTGTTTTCAAATCATGGATTAGCTGGAGAAAACATGTGCCATCTCCCAGATAAATCATCACCTGTTGTTATAACTATGTAGGGGTGGCTCACCGGGGACATTGAGCAGTAATTGGGTGTCTGACATGGGTGGGTTCAGAAACAACATTCTGGCCTTGATTTATTCCACACCTGATATACAAATATTCTGGAGCCCAAGATCCTTGTGAAATCTGTATGTATGGGGGGACAAAACAACTCCCTACATTAAGGCTCCAGTATGTGATTTACAAGGCTGCAGCACGAAGGAGATTGGGAATCTCATCTCTGCTTTCGGGTTCCTGCAATAAGCTGTTTGAAGCCACCGTTCAATTTCGTTCACATTTGGCACATCCCTGGGTTGTTGCAATCTGAGTCCAGCTTGTGCTTTAAATACTACCCATGGGATCTCTCTTGTAGCTCTTTGATTTCACGTTTCTCCTGCCCTGGTATCGTAATGCTATTCGGTGCATGTGGCTCGCCCTGGACCTCAGATGCCTCTCTCTGCGAATAGCACCCCCAGCCAAGCTTTTAAACTCACTCCTTTTGGCTTCAGCTGCTTACTGTGCAGCACTGGCATGTACAGCTGAATCCTGGCCTGGCTCCCTTCTCACCCAGCTTGAAGAGGGTGTTGCATTTCAGCTGAAGAGAGAGATGTCCACCTACATTATGTGCTTTTGTGGATGTGCATTCACGTAAATGTTGAAAGTGTCTAGCTTTGTACATAATTTCCCTTCACCACTTGTCCAAAGCTGCACAGTCCTCTTTACTCCATTGCGTGTCGGACCCCTCCCTGTTCTCCATGTCTCTAGACTATACATATTATCCGTACACCAATCTTACCTTAGACAGATTGCCATTGATGAAACTCCTCCTATCGACATCTGGCCTCATATGCCGGTCCCTGACCGCATGCAAACATTTTCCAGTTCTCCACGAGCTATCCACACAATTTCTCCCAACTCTTTTTCATGCAGAGCTATACACCCTGCACCGGTCTATGCTTAATCTCCCCTGCATTCAACTATATGTTCCGTGGTAGTTACCTCTGCACTGCTCCACATGTAGAGGTGGGCAAGCCAATGAAAGTTCAAGCCAGGGGCTGGCTCTGGCTCAGCTCAAGGTCTTGTTCGAACACTAAGCCCAAACTGAGATGGTGTGGCCTAGGGGTTACAGCTGCCAACCATGTAACATGGAGGACCAGGTTTGAATCCCAGCTTCCATTAATCATCCTGTGAATATCGGCAAATCTGCCTGAGCACAAAACAAAACGTGTTTGCTGGTGAGAGCTCTTATGTCCTTGGGCAAGGTTTGCACTATGAAAAACTGTCAAAAGCAAAATCTGAATACTGCCTGTCACCCATGCTTTAATCCCATCCTCCAAGAATTAAAAACTAAGCATTAACCTTTTATGTCAATAACAAATACACATCCAGTGCCTGAACTGCGCAGTGGGAAGATGAAAAAGCTGGGACCAATCCCTGCTTATCTGCTTGACCAAATTATTTGATCCTAGACAAATACTATATTTCCCCAAGTCTCCAATTTGTTCATTATCACAGATGAGAGCAACTTTAAATATGTGAGACACAGATGTGGGCTGTACAAACAACTCTTGGTTTGATTTACTAGCCCAGGCATCTTCAACGAGTACCTCGTGAGCTACCGGTACCTCTCCAGCTACCCTATAGGTAGCTCTCCTGTATGCAAACCAACCTACTAAAGAACAAGTTACTTACCTTTGGTAACGCTTTTTCTGGTGAATACAGTATCTGCCTGTGGAGTCCTCACCTTATGAATATCACCTGCGCCAGCATTCCACTGAATTTTTTCCCCAGCTCTCCACGCCGACGTCATAATACCTCGGCTCCGCTTGCGACTCCGTATGACGTCACCGGAGCCATAAGAGAGCCACGTCGGCGTGATGACGTCAGTTCCACCCATTTTTTCCGTGCCTCCGAGGCGAACAGGTGGACCGACAACAGATTCAAAGTATACACAGTATACAACATTCAAACAAATATACATAGTACATATACAAAAGGAAAGCTAAAGAACATAAGCATTTCCTATAAGTGTACCAGATAAAAGAAGATACAATGTAAAACAACATGTCAAGCAAGGAATCCTTTAAGGTATAGAAAGGTGGACAACGGGGAGGCAGGTGGGTCAGTGAGGAATCCACAGGCAGATACTGTATCCACCAGAAAAAAAAAGCGTTACCGAAGGTAAGTAACTTGTTCTTCTGATGGATACATCGGCCAGTGGATTCCTCACCTTGTGAATAGTTTCCCACAGCAGTCCCACTCCCGGAGGAGGGTGTCCACCTTCCTATACCAAACAATCCTGCAAGACAGAGCGCGCAAAATGGCCCTCCCTCCTCATCTCAGAGTCTAAGCAATAATGCTTTGCGAAAGTATAGAGGGAGGCCCAAGTCACGGCCTTACAAATGTCTGCAACTGGAACACCCCTGGCCAAAGCAGAGGTAGAAGACTTCGCTCTAGTTGAATGAGCTCTAATACCCTCAGGAGGAACCTTACCAGCAAGGGCATAGCAGATCTTGATGGTTAGGATGATCCATCTGGACAGAGTGCGCTTTTGCACAGCTTTGCCTTTAGAGTGTCCAATATAGCCCACAAAGAGCTGATCATTCAAACGAAAATCCTTTGTTCTATCCAAATAAAAGCTCACAGCTCTTTTAGGGTCCAATCGGTGAAGTCTCTCCTCCTCCTTGGAAGGGTGAGGGGGAGGATAAAACACAGGGAGAGTGCCCCAGATGAAATGGAGTAACTACCTTAGGTAGGAAAGCAGCCCTGGTCCTGAGGACCATCCTTTCAGCATGTAAGGATAAAAACGGGGGGTTTGAACTTAGAGCTTGAAGCTCACTCACCCTCCTTGCCGAGGTTATGGATACAAGAAAGACCGTTTTAAGGACAACAGCCTCAAAGGACAGCTATGAAGGGGCTCAAAAGGGGACCCCATCAAAAAAGTTAAAACAAGATTAAGGTCCCACTGTGGCATTACAAAGGGAGTAGGTGGAAACCTGTTAGTAAGACCTTTGATAAATCTTAAAACAATAGGAGATTTAAACAACGACGGCTGGTCCAGAAGACACAGTAAAGCCGACAAGGCTGACAAATAGCCCTTAACAGTGGCCACAGTACAACCTGGCTGAGCCAAGGAAAGAGCAAACTGAAGCACATTAGAAAGATGGGCTTTTAAAGGGTCAATAGATCTCTCTCCACACCATTTTACAAACTTAGACCACCTGTAGGAGTAGATAGACTTGGTGGAGTGTCGCCTGGCCGATAAAATAACATCCACCACATCAGGCGGGAGAGAGAAAGAACTCAGGTTGCCCCTTTCAATCTCCAGGCATGAAGGTGCAGGCTCTGGAGGTGGGGGTGTAGAACCTGCCCCTCCGACTGCGAGAGGAGGTCTGCCCCGAGAGGGAGACGGAGCGGAGGGTGCGATGAAAGGTGAAGTAGATCTGTGTACCGCACTCTTCTTGGCCAATCCGGGGCGATCAATATAACTTGGGCCCGGTCTTGGCGAATCTTCCTCAGAACCCGAGGATTCAAGGGTATGGGAGGAAATGCGTCCCCCAACACACCCTGCATCGGAAACTGGAGACTGCAGAATGACGGGCAATGCGCATTCTCGAAAGTGGCAAACAGGTACACCCGAGGAGTCCTGAACATGCAGAAGACATGCTGAACTACCTCTGGATGAAGCCTCCACTCGTGGTCGGCGGAAAACTGTCGACGGAGACTGTCCGCACGTACGTTCAGCACTCCGGCCAGATGATTCACCATCAAGCAAATCCGATGGTCCTGAGCCCAGGACCAGATCGCAACCCCTCTCTGCAGAGACGGTACGATCCTACTCCTCCCTGCTTGTTGACATACCACATTGCGGTAGTGTTGTCCGTCAGGACTTGTACCGACTGACCGTGAAGGGAAGGGAGGAAGGCCTTGAGGGCGAAACGTATCGCCCACAATTCTAGAAGATTGATAGGAGACAATCTTTCCTCTGGAGACCAAATACCCTTGACCTCCAGATCCCCCAGATGAGCACCCCACCCCAGGGTGGAGGCATGCGTTATCACTGTGACCACCGTTGGAGGAAGATGAAAGGGCTTTCCTTGAGACAGGTTGCCCTCTACGCTCCACCAAGACAGATCCGCTGCAGCTTCTCTGGAGATCCTCACTGACTCCCTGAGATCTCCGTTGTGCTGATACCACTGCCTGCGGAGACACCACTGGAGTGCCCTCATGTGCCAGCGTGCATGGTTGACCAACAGAATGCAGGAGGCGAACAGACCGAGCAGGCGAAGGACCTTCAGAACTGGAACAACCGCTCCATTGTGGAATAAAGGGATCATCTCCTGAATGTCGAGAATTCTTTGTGGAGGAGGAAATGCTCGATACACAGTAGTGTCCAGTACCCCCCCCTATGAACAGGTTACGCTGAGAGGGCACCAGGTGAGATTTGGGCACATTGATCGAAAAACCCAAGTTGAATAATAGCTGAGATGTTACCTGCAGATGATGTTGCACCATCCCTGGGGACTCTGCTTTCAGAAGCCAGTCGTCCAGGTAGGGGAAAACCAGAATAACCGACCTCCTGAGATGGGCAGCCACCACCTTGGTGAAGACTCGAGGTGCAGTAGTAAGACCAAACGGGAGAACCGCAAACTGGTAGTGTTGCGATGCAAACGAAAAACTGAGATACTTCCTGTGTGACTTCAGGATTGGGATGTGGAAATACGCATCCTGCAAGTCGATCAACACCATGCAGTCTTCTTGCTGCAACGCTTGAAGAACCTGTGCAAGGGTTAGCATCTTGAATTTCTCCTGTTTCAGGTAAAAATTCAAGACTCTGAGGTCCAGGATTGGACGCAATCTGCTGTCCTTTTTGGGAATCAGTAAATACCGGTAGTAGCATACCTGACCACTTTCCTGCTCTGGAACCACCTCTATCACACCTTTTTGTAGCAATGCAAGAACCTCCTTCTGCAGAAGAAGCAGATGGTCCTCTGAGCAAAAACCTTGGCAAGGAGGGTAAGGAGGAGGAAATTCCCGAAAGGGAAGGGCATACCCATTCTCCACAGGGTTTAAAACCCAAAAGGTCCGTCGTGACGGATTTCCAACATCGCAGAAAGTGGGACAACCCGACCCCCAACAGGCCTCACATGATCCAGGATGGGGAATCTAGGGCTGCTTCCCTGTAGCTTCATTGGGAGCAGAGGAGGCTGAAGAGGAGGAGGGATTGCGACCAGAACCACGCCGACCCCTTTGTCTTCCTCTATAGGATCTGTAAAGAGGATTTTGCTGCTGCTGTTGCGGGGGTTGACGGAAGGAACGAAAGGATGACCTTCCAAATCCTCTATACTTCCTGAAGCCAAACCCTTTTGACTGCGTCTGCAAACCTAAAGATTTCGTAGTAGATCTGCTATCCTTAAATCTTTGCAGGGCGGAATCCGCTTTTTCCCCAAAATGCTTTTCCCCATCAAAGGGTAAGTCGACCAAAGTGGCCTGAACATCAGCAGAGAAGCCGGAAAACGAAGCCAAGCCTGCCTTCTAGTGGCTATAGAAGATCACATAAATCCTGGCCACGGAATCAGCCGTATCTAGGCCCGACTGAATAACTTGCCTAGCGGCAGCTTGAGTGGCTGCAACAACCTCCATAAAAGAGCCCTTCTCCTCATCAGGGAGTTTAGGAGCTAACTGCTTCACAGAGTCCATCAAAGCATGAACGTAATGGCCCAATAAGCAAGTGGCATTCGTTGATTTAAGCGCCATACTTCCAGAAGAGAAGACCTTTTTAGCTGACTGCTCGGTCTTCTTAGAGTCCCTGTCAACTGGAGCCTGTGGAAAAGCACCTGAAGATTGTTTCGAACAGGATGCCTGCACTACAAGTCTCTCTGGAGAAGGGTGCAACGAAAGGAAGCTCGGATCCCCCGGAACCACTCTATATCTCCTCGCCACAGTTCCGGAAACCGCAGGTGAAGAAAGTGGCTTGTGCCAAACGTCCATAACAGGCTCTAAGATAGCCTCATTAAAGGGCAACAAAGGCTCAACAATGGAAGAAGGTGAATGAAGGACTTCAGTCAAAAGGTTTGGCTTGTATTCCGCAGAAGGCAACTGTAAGTCCAACAACTCCGCAGCCTTCCTGATGACCAAATGGTAAGGAGCAAACTCTTGAGGAGGGGAAGACCTGGAAGAAGAATGCTCCCATTCAGGAGTAGTGTCCAATCCACTTGCCTCCTGAATGCCCTCAAATTCGTCAGTGGAGTCACCCACTTCACCTTCCTCGGCCAGATATTGCTCTTCCTCTATAAACCTCTGAGCCTCTCTTCGAGAGCAGATCTGAGGACACGGCGTCAGCGGCGCCGTGTACGGAGTCGGCGGCATCAGATGCGGTGCAGCTGGAGTCGGCGCCGGTGTCGAGGGAGGCTCCAATAAAGGCAAGTGATCCAGTCGAGGCCGGAAGGAAGGCTCTCCAGACGGCGCTGGGAACTGCCATGATGGAGCCATCGGCAAGAATGGCATAAAAGGTGCCTGAGCATAGTGTTGCGGCACGCCCAAACTGAACGCCATTGGACCCACGGGACCTGAAGGTGCACCGGATGGGAAGGCTGCTCTTTGGAAGACACCATACATTGCATTAAGGAAATGCGTCGGATCCGCACCCGGAGTCGGAAAATGCGGGTATGGGTTTGAACCTGAATCCGGCCGAGGAGGAGCTGGAGCCGGAGCCGAAGTATCCTCTACTGGAGCCGCAGGTTCACCTTCTGGCGAAAGATCAACAACCTGCTCTGGCTCTGCGTCGGAAGCTGGAGAATCCACCGGCGCCGGAGACTGCGCCGGAGTTAACTTGGGCAAAGGCGACTTCTCCGGAGAAACACGAGGAGAAGGGGAAGGCGAAGGAGGAACGAAGTCCTTACTTTGATGTCGAGGCGACGGCGACCTCGAAGCCTTACTCTTCGATGATCAGCTCCGAGAGCTATGCTTCCTCTTCTTCTTGTGTCTTCTCGACTTCGAAGAGTGCGAAGTTGACGACTCCGGCTTCGACTTGTCTCTTTTCCTACCTCTGCCCTCCTTCTTCGCCTTAGCCATGAAAAGCTTCGCTTCTCTCTCTTTCAGTGCCTTAGGATTCATTTTCCTACAGCAGAACAGTCCTCCACGTCGTGGTCCGACGACAGACATCATAAACAGTCTTCATGGGGGTCAGTGATGGACATGTGACCTCCACATTCCCTACACGGCTTGAATTCTAACTTCTTCGACGAAGACATGATTAATCCAGAAACAGTAACTCACAAGGAGACTACAAAGTAACAGGAAAGTGCTGGAAAACCGTTACGCGTCGACGGCGCAGAAAAAAGGGAACTGACGTCATCACGACGACGTGGCTCTCTTATGGCTCCGGTGACGTCATACGGTGTCGCGAGCGGAGCCAAGGTATTATGACGTCCACATCGGCGTGGAGAGCTGGTGAAAAATTCCGCGGAATGCTGGCGCAGGGGATATTCACAAGGTACGGAATCCACTGGCAGATGTATCAATCAGAAGTAGACGCTTTTGCTTAGTTGAACTGATACATATGTATACAAACATTGAAAAGCGTGTATTCGAGAAGGCAATGTATGCATATTTAGAACTCATAAGCTGACGTTTTTTGTTTAAATGGTTCAATTTCCAAAATATATATAAAGTTGATATTTGAGTGATAAATAATGGGGTGTTGGGGATACCTATTACTTATAGTATTCCCTTGGTACCAGGGGTACTGCAGCTATTGCTGTTATGTATTAAGCATGTAGAGGCATTCCACATCCACAAAGCCTTTTTACATTACTGCTCATAACTATGCTTGATGAACTAAGGTGATCACTACTGGTACGCTTGCATATGGTGTCCACTAATTTGTCTGATGTGGTCACTATTACAGCACTAATAATATTAGTAGCTCATGATGATTTTCATTGAATGTAAGTAGCTTACAGAAAAGGTAGGAACCCCCTGTTACTAGCCTAAATTGTTGTTACATCTATAATAAGAATCTAGGCAACATATAGAGTAAGCATGAACCCTAACTTATCTCTTAGTTCACTACAATCAATGTCACCAGGAAGGGGACATAAATGTGAATGACCTCATGTTTAAAAACTCTCACTTTTATTAAATGCTTCTCAGATAATTGAATGTACCAAGGTGAAACGCTTTCACGTTTTAAAGAAATGCACTTTCTTGAATTTTGAAGACACCATGTCATATTCTAACATGATGTTTGTAGCATGATTGACATGCCAAATCTTTGAGGTTCGGCTTGTGCTCTTAGAGCCTGAGCAGACACTAGGCTCAGCTCTCCCTGTTAATAACTGGCTCACCCACCTCTCCCCGATGTCTGTAGTATGCCCCTATGCTGTAGTTATTACAATATTGTTTGCTGTGGTATAGGTCTGCTTAGGACATTGTTTGCGATAGAGAATATGTGTCTACTGCAGAGATTGCATGTGGGGTGAGTGCATGCACACACATTTGGGTCTGCCAGGAAGGAGGCCTTTCAGGCAGAGGAACATACGTGTGTTTTTAAGGAAGCTCTGCAGGAGGTTTTGTCTGCAGGTTGGATATGGGAGCCTAAGAGACAAAGATAGGTTTGTCTTTGCAGGCTGTGTGTGATTGTATGAGGCATGTCTGCAGTGTGCGTGTGCCTATTTCTTGGTAGGGTGCCTATATTAGCAGATGAGAGATCTTTAGGATCACAAGATCAAAAGCAGCTCCTCTTGAAGTCATTCTGCCCTGCTTGACACTTTAGCAGGAAGGCAAAAACAAGATTTGAGTGGATAAAGTTAGAGGCCGGAAATGAGAAATAAGAGCAGTAATGGGAGGGGAAAAAGGTGGAGAGCAGAGCAAATAATTGATATCAGCCAAAATATAAAAGAAAAAAGTCTGTAGGCGAGAGGACCAGCGCTTGGGAAAAGTGTGGCAAAGAGAAAAGAATGAACATTATTTATAAATTGCAAAAAGTCGAATTGTATGCTGTGTGTTAAAAATTTGATTTAGGTGCCACATGAATATGACTTTAAGAGCTATAGGTGTAATTTGTTGTTGAGTAGCACAAATACTTGAACCAACTTCGGAGCTACGAGTTTAGGTTTTAATCCCAGCCCCCTACTGGAGGGAATCATGTGCTTTCCTGCAGTCACAGACTCCCAGTTCTAGTGAGATAGTAAATGCACCAAGTGCAGAGATCGTTTGAAATGTATCGTTTCCTAGGTTCCAACCATCCTCTTGTATAAGTGGGCTAATGCACATTCTGATTGGATTAGTTACCTTTGTATCAGAAATACCAATCCTAATAAATTCCAAATTAAAAATAATTTGAAAAGTACTCCTAAATTGCACCAATTCTGCACCCTAGAACACCTTGAGCTGTCCCAACTCTAGCTATTAAAAAATAGCTATGAACAGGTCTGTTTGTTCCATCTCAGATTTTAGTAGAAAGTAGGACAAGTGGATTTCTCTAAAGGGCAAGTAAATCCCTGTTATTCTGCTCTTTAGGCAAGGAGATTTCAAAAAGAATTGCACACCCATGGTTGTGCACTGTTGGGTGAGAGCACACACCGTAATTTCATAACTGCTTGAACTTACCACTATAGTATAGGATCCAGAACAAGAGTGTGGTAGGATGAAAATTCTAAACCATCACTCCCCTGAATTTGCTACGGGGAAGCTTATATTCCAGTGAGTGCTCTCAGCCTCATGGGTACCCCAACCTCTCAAAAACATCAACCACAAGCAGCCATTTATGTGGCCTTTTAGGGGTAATACCTGTTTCTTCATACAAAATCATACTACAAAACATAACAAATGTGCACCGCATGCATTAATTAAGGGAAAGAACACATTTTATTTTCACACTCCTACCACCTGACTATTCGCTTGAAGTCAAGACAGGACATAAAGCCTCAAATAGGAAATGTACATAGCCTAGAGAAATGCTGGTTTTTGAAAAAGAGTATATACAACCTGCTGGAACATTTTCGTTAATGGGAATTTCACTTTCCATATCAACAGTTTATGATTTTTTTGAGATTCTGCCTACAGAATTTGGTGAGGACAACTTGGACAGTTGTAAGAGATTTAGGAACACATGTCTCCAGTAAGTTTCAGGTTTTGGATTGCTTATATTATAAACCTGTAACAAACATATATTATGAGTAAACAAAGTCGTAGGGTAGGCGTTTGCAAAATAAACAAAAATATATATTTTCTCAATAATCCAAATGCAGGTCTCTGTTACTCACAGTGAATCTTCCTCCCCCCCCCCCACCCCCCAAAGTCTCTTGAAAGGGCTTTTCTTAAGTTCAATAAAGTTCTTTAAGATTAGAGTTGTTTGGTGGCTTTCCTCAGCTTGTTGTGTGAAGAATGAAGGACTATTAAAATCCAACCTGTACATTTTTTTTATTTCCCTCTTTTCCTGGATGGGTTAGGGCACCTCTTCTCTCCACCCCTACTCTTTAATTGGTCCATTCTGCCTTTGATTTCTAATTTTCTCGTTTTCTTTACATGAAATATACCATTCTCCCTTCTCCTTTCTGTTGTTATGGGTTGTTGCTAATTCCTCTTTTCTCAAACCTAGATCTCGGTCCTCCCTGTTAGTGTTGGTAGATCGGCTATTTTCCGTGCAAATAGGTTATATTTTTAATTTTTGTGCTGAGAAAACTCTCCTGGTGGGTTGGACAAATCTGGGCTTCTTTCGTTGAAGCGTGAAGTTTGTGGATGGTGCGCCATCCATCGCTAACAGCAAACTTAGGCAGGCACTACACTCTGCTCAGAATCAGTGTAGCCTAACTCTTTCATAGTGTGAAAGCGCTATTTATGGCGCTCCCGTTTTTGCAAATCACCGGCCCCAGAGGGACTTGACCAATGTGGTCAAGATGGGCTGGTCTGTCATCATGTTTTTCTGTGACTGCCCTTCAATAGAGCCAGTTGTCCCACCTGACAGTCTGGTGTTGAGCCTAAAAGGCCGTGTATGCCCAGCAACTTTTAGGGGATCATAATAACGGCAATAGAACTCTATAATAGAGCTCCAGGTAGCACTCAGCCAGGATATGGCTCAAAGAAAAGGAGGAATGATGTTCCTTTACGTGAGGCCTTCGTTTTGGGCCATCGCAAAGTTAAAATAGGAACCCCTGCAGGCTGCGGCTCTTAAAGGAAAGCAGACAACACATAGGTGTTGCTGAATGAGTGCAGCAAATTACTCTGTGACAAATTCAGCATATTTATTTATTTTTTATTTTATTTATTTGCAAAGTTTTATATAGCGCTGGCTAGACCCGGAGGTATCTGAGCGCTTTACATGAGGATCAGTGAGTTACAGGTTACATAATTACATAGACAAGTATAGACATAGGAGGAAAACAACATGAGATTACACAATAATGCGAGTTATGAGCATGTACACACGTCTTATGGGGAGTGAAAAGGCAGAGGGGGAATGGTAAACAGGGGTAGGGAAAGCAGGTAGGAATACACAACGGAGAGGCGAGGAAAATAATGTCTGTCAGGGCTGGGTAGGTGCCGGCCAAGGGGTGAACCAGAGCAAAACTCCTCTATAGCTGCTTAAGACCGCTCCACCGGGCATCAGCCAAGGTTACTCGGGCACCGCGGTAAGTATAGACAGTTAGGGTTTCCGCCCAGGGGGCGTTTTCAAAGTTCCATCAAGAGCACCGGTCACGGTGTTGCTGGTAAACGCCGTCCGCCTCATCCTCCAGCTCACCCCCAGGTCAAGAGAGGAGAGGTGGAAGGGACAGGTCCAAAGTCAGCAGATCATCTCCATTTCCAGCAGCAGTGGTGAGTGTTGGGAATTCGTGCAGGCTCCCAGTGGTAAAAAGGACCCAGGCTAATTTTGGGCCTTATCTCATGGAGCTCCAGCTTCGAGCTGTTACTCCACCGCCATCTTGGTTGCTCCTACCTTGCACAGCCCACTGCTGGGTGCTATCAGTGTTTGATGGCCTATGTGGGAGGCACCAATCCCCTCCTTCATTACATCCCCCCTGCTGCATTGTGGAGTTTGTTGCCGCTGAGGCTCTTTAATGCAGCACCGCAGCCTCACCCCTTTCAATTATACGATCTTCAACAACGTGTCGGACGCCATTTTGGGGTCAGGCACGGCCAGGCATGGACCTGTTTTGCCGCCGTTGCAAGCTTGAGGCTGGCTGACCCGTCTAGAAATTGCTCCCGCTGCCCCATGCTCATATTACTTGCATATTACTCTAAGCCCGGCCCAGATAGGACTCAATAATAGCTGTTGGATCTGACTCGATGCCCTCATGTCCAGCTCTGATGAAAGGGAATGCGTACAGGAGGAGAGGGTATAAAGCTGGCACTGAAGAGGAAAAAGAGGACGCAAGATATGAAACTGGAGGATTTCAGAAAGATGTGGGAAGAAAAAGGGCCATTCAGCTCTAGTTGCACCTTCCCCAGATGGACATGCAAAACTAGATGTGACCCAGACACTGGCTGCATGCATGCATGCAGTGGTGCTTTAACTTACAATTGCCATATATGTATATGCATATGTATATTTTACAATTGCCATAAATCTGTGCACTCTGCATAGAGGCCACAAATTGGACTTGCATGTAGTCTGAACACATTATGACCCACTGGCAGGTACTGTGAGAAAATTGTACTGCCTTCAGCTTCAGGGGTCTCAATCATGCTCATAAAGACCCACCAACAACCTGAATTCACCTGGGGGAAACTCTGTTTACAAAATGCATTATACAACAGTCAATGCATTATACAAGAGTCATATGTTGCAAGAAAATAAAACCATAGAAACACATCATCTTGAAAAGGCAAATACTCTTAGGGAAAATAGGATGAAGTAAAACTTTTGAAATGTAAACTATGGTGACATGATTTACCTTAGGGCTTTTCGTCACTGATGAGAAATCAATCAATGCTATTACCTTTAAAGTAAAGAACTTGCATTTAGGGCACACTATGGATCTAATTCAGTCAAGTTTAGGACTTGCCCCTCTTTAAGCCCTGGGTGGGCGGCAGTTGTAAGGGAGCTGCCTGACCTGATGAGACTGCCCAAGTCAACAGTGGTATAAGGGGGACAGTGCTAATGTTGAAGGGGAATGGAGTGGAAGAGACAAGAGGAGTGATGACAGTGTTAGCAGAGTTGTGGGAGAATTCATGTTGAGATATTTGGGGAGGGTATCACCAACATGTTTGGGAAAAGGGTCTTTTTCTTTTCCACTTCAATAGCCTTGCATTCATTTGGATCTCAAACAAACCCATCTGTTTCTTGCAAAGAATGTGAGATTTAGTTAAGTCTCTGCTGCAACACAAAAGCAACGACATGGGTCCTGTCTAACATTTAGTGCCGGATTAATTGGTCATAGTTAAGGGCTTCGGAGTTTAGTGCAGGGGATTAATCAGAGCAAGAGACTGTCTCCTTTGTGACCTTTTCAGTATGTTTTAACTGAAGGGGTGTGAGCCTCTTGTCTTAAGGTGACTACAGCCCTTGCAGTGATCAAACAGGAAACTTCTTTCTTCCAGTTGCTTAAGTTTCAACCTGTCGCTTCACATTTAAGTACCCTTGTTTCGCATGAAACCTGCTTTTGAACTGTTTGCCACAATGTTTAGTTCGAGTTTCTACAGGCAAGTAGGTAAAATGCAGCCTTACCAAACAAGATGTGCTGCAATTGCTTTAACACAAGAGTGGTTTCTTAATACATTTATCATACTTGATGTACTATTTTTGAAGCCACACCACTGAAAGACCTTTCATGTGCCCACCCCTTCATTAAGGTGGACTTTAATCTGCTCTTGTAAAGTTCACTCAAGAATGCTAGGTTTGAATTTGGAGTTGTGGTGACAGAAGGGCCAATTATAAGGTCACAGTGGAGACTGATGTTCAAAGTCAGTAGTTGATAATAGAATTTGGACAGGGCTGCAGAAATTCTCTCAATATATGTATAACGAATAGAAATTAGAATTAACATATTCCTGAAGGCTATTTTCGCATAATTTGAGAGTTGCAAATTGGTATGGTTTTGGGTTGATACTGGTCTGCGAAGGACATAATTTGGGCTAGTACTTGGACAGCTGTGGGATTGAGACAGATCTCAAAATCTGGTAACAGTGCTTGCTGTTCAGCTTTCATCAGAGAAAGGTTAATAGTGTCACGAGGGGCAGGAGCAATTACCAGTGTAAATACTAGTGGTTGTTGTATGACTTTCATAGGGGCCCTGTTGTGAAGTCGGACATACCAGAGCTCTGTCTGAGCCTCTTCTATGTGTGATTCCCAAGATAAGGTATGCTGTGAAAGGGGAATCTGAGGGGCAGACTCTGCAATGGCTGTTTCCAGAGGATATGTCTCTAGCTGCAGAGTGACAGCTGCTGGGATCGACTGCGGATCTGAGACTTTGCTCTCATATTCAGGGAACAGGTATCTGATTTGAGACTAAGGAATTTAGGAGGCGGGAGAAGAATCTGACTTCGGGAGATGGTAAATATCTGTGTGTGCATGTATAAATACACATGTATTTGCGCTTGTATGAGGTGAATGCGTAAGTGCTAGAGTGTGCGTGCATTTGCTTGTAAATGGGTGGGTGAGAGCGTGTGCGGATGTATGCTTGTGAATGGATGAGTGGTGTTATGCCGTTGTCTGCTTGTGAATGGATGGGTGTGAGTCTGTTTGCTTGTGGATGGGTGGACACGAGTGTGCCGGCCCCAATACTTCTGCAAGCTACTAGCTGCCACTGGGAGCTATGTCTTACACACCCTTCCTAAGCTGAACTGAGTATAGGTGAGAAGAATACTCAGATTCTATTTGGAACAAGGTGTAAAAAAAAAAGTTAGCATGCATTCCTCTTTTTCTATGCTCAACCAGAAATTACTATGGTTGCAAAGAGAGGAACCATCCTTAACATTATTTGTGGGTTGGTTTGCTGGTTTTGAGGCAACCAAACTAAGGCACATGGCCAATCATCAAGATGAAAGATCTACCAAGTAAATAATATATGAAAGAGTTCATGACTCATTTCGATGCCAAGCATTCCTTTTCCATTATGCCATGATATTTATTTCAACTGATAAGCTTTCAGCTAGGATACCAAATGGGGAATTCAATCCCTTTATCCTTTTGAAAAAGATTGCTCCTAATCCAGTGTCAGAGGCGTCAGTGTGAAGAATGAATCAAAGGTTGAAGTTGGGGTTCCATAAAGATATGGATTCATAAAAAGCTGCTTCAGGTCTTGAATAGCAACCTCTTATTTGCCCTTCCAGGCCTTTCTTCGTTGTTTTCCTTTCTTGAACTGTGTTCTAAAAGTCACATTGTTATAATCTCTAGCGAAAGGAAGTCTACACCAAGGATGGGGAACGTTTTGGGTCCCTGAGCTTAAGGATAAACTGTGTACTTCATTACTAACTGCTTCTAACAATTTAATTTCTGGGTGCTTGCAAACCCAGGTCTGCATCAGAGTTGGAAGATATTCTATAAATTGCTCTTAACAAAAGAGCTATAATATATTTTCCTTGAAGTGTTCATCCTGGTGTAACCGGCTAGCACAGGCATCCTTGATTCTTCAATATACGGCACAAGGAGTGTCATCTGTTTCAATTTCCAATCCAATACAAATGACTTTATTTTGGCCACTACGGCCATCAAAGTACAGTTCACAGTAAAACAGGTATAGTACATTTTGTAGTTAAAAAATAATACATTTCTCAAATTCATATATTAAACAAGTCATCCAGTGGACATACACAGATTAAAAATCTCACAAAAAGTAAAAAAGCTCATGATACAGTCATCAGCCAATTATAAACAGAGGAACAGAACTTGGATTTCGGACTCCACCTTATAATTACATGCAGGGCAATCCCCCTTCTGTTCTTTGATCCACTTGCTGGTAATTGCTAGTAAGGGGAGAGTCCCTAATCTAAATTGCACGTAAAGTTTCCTAGCCAGTGGGGGTTGAATGAAGTCCAGAAACTGTTCCTTACCGTATGTAATTTTAACTAGCAAAAATTTTGCTTTTAAGCGACCACGTGAGGCACTTTCTTTTAGGGACATTAGATTGGTTTGTCTAAAACATTTGACTAGTTCAAGCCTTGATGTCATGGCGCATGATTCTTTGGGAGTACTCCAGAGGCCCGGCTTACCCAGCTTGGTGGCTAGGTCCCTTATGTGACGGAGCCACGGGAGCTTTTTAATAGTACTTAAAGTCAGAAGCTCTTTTAGCTCGGCCCTATAGACAGACAGCTCTGGGGTCACCCAAAGCCTCCTCCAAAATGTCAGTGGTCTCAGGGCAATCTCTTGCTCAAGGGGCCTGATACCCATGTCCATGCGGAGTGGAATGAGAGGAGTACTACGGGGTAGGCCCCCGAGATGCCGCACAAAGTTGTTCTCAACCTTCGCTAAGTTAGAGGTGGAGCAGTGCCCCCAGAGCTCCACCCCATATAACATGGCGCCCCTTGTTTGAGCTTTGTAAATTTCCACCACATGGGGTACTGGTTTACAAACTGAACTTCTGTACATCTTCATTATACCATCCACTGTCTGGCTTAACCGCAGTCTTGCTTTGGCCAACTGGGGCCCCCATTCAAAAAGCTCTGACAGGGTGACTCCCAAATAGTCAAATATCTTTACTCTTTCTAAAAGAGTGCCACTTAGCGAAGGGTTTGGCCTGGACGTGCTAGGAGGGTTGAAGACCATATATTTGGTTTTACTTAGATTGATCTCCAGCCCTCCCAGTTTACAAAAATTAGCAAAGCCATCGAGCGTGCGCTGGATGCCCATTGATGTTTTTGAAAGTAACATGGTGTCATTGGCAAACATCAGCGCAGGCACCCTCCCCGATGCTAGCTTGGGAGCATCGATGTCCTTGATGTCTGTAAGATAAATCGACCAGCCTATTAATGAAAAGACAAAATAAAGTAGGGGCCAGAACGCATCCCTGTCGTACTCCCTTTTGGACAGGGAAACGAGAAGCAAGTTTCCCGTATTTTTCACAAAGTACTTGCGCAAAGTTTCCCAGGTGGAGCCTCTCTATGTCCTTGAGAAGATAGGGAGGAATCCCAAGATCACTCAGCACCTTCCAGAGCTTCTCCCGAGGAACCAGATCGAAGACCGACTTCAGATCAACGAATATAAGGTAGAGGCTGCCACCCTCTATAATCACCGTTTTCCAGAAAAGTAGTTGTAATCTGAATATCTGGTCTACGGTTGACATGTTTGATCTGAAGCCGGCCTGGTAGGGACTTAGTATTTGTTCTTCCTCCATCCAGCCCTGGAGACGGTCCAAAAGCACCCGGCCGAGAAGTTTTGGGGTGATATCAATTAAACTAATCGGCCTATAATTGGAGGGTGAAAGGGGACAACCTTTTTTAAGTATGGGCACTATCTCTGCCCCACGCCAGGTATCAGGGGGATCCAGGGCCTTCAGAACAGCATTTAAAAGGGCACACAAATAAGGTGCCCATATTTTTGGTTCTTCCCAGAAAAGGTCCCCTGGTAGTTTGTCTAAACCTGGCACTTTGTTGGGGTGTAACTTTTTAATGGCGTTTTCCACCTCGGTCATGGTGACCTCCAGAAACCCCGCCAAGTGGACCTCCGCTATCATGCTAGCGGGAGTAGAATTGACAGAGCCACCATCCCCGATGGCATATAATGACCCAAAGTGGGTTTCCCAAGCTTCAGGCGCTATGTTAGGCTTGATAGCCGATCTCCCTTCCCTATCAGCCGAGCTTACTATGGCCCAGAAGGTTTCCAGATTTTTATCATTAAGGGCGATCCTGAGGGATTCCCACCTCTGTTTCCCAGTTTTTTTTTTCCTGGTAGGTGATACGTTTGTACGTGGCCCTAGAAAGCTTGATTAGTGTCTTGTCCTTCGCCTTCATTGCATCCAAGAGGTCCTTCGTAGCTTTGCGGCAATTATTGTTAAACCAGGAACATTTATTTCGATTATTTACCCATCTGCACACACAAGGAAAAAACACATCAGCAAGTTTCGTGGTTAGCTCGATGTGTATTTTCCCTGCCACTTCTAGATCCCGGATGGGAGACTGCTGTATATTGCCCCATCTAACCTTTCTTCTATTGTTTGTTAGAATTAGTGGGCCTATCCCATTTGTGGAGCTAGGAGGGGGATTGGAAATGCCAAGGTCCCATGGTTTTAAAATCAAGTTCAGGGCATTGTGGTCGCTGTCCTGCCTCTGCGTGATGTAGAAATAGAGGACCTTATCCCACAATCTCATTTCCACCATGATGTAATCAATTAGAGAGGATTGACCTACTCTGTTAAATGTGTGCTGGCTTGGTTGGTCGGATTTAGTCCGTCCATTGCATGTCCTGAGTGATAAAGTTAGGGTAAGTGAGTTAAGCTGCATTACCAGTGATGACCATACTTTGGTAGGGGTAGTCAAGGGATCCGGAATTGACCAGTAAAGATCTTCTTTGGTGGAGGCAGAATGGTTAGGGTCAATGAGGGGTTCAAAATGGCAGTTAAAATCACCTGCCACAATCAACCATATCTCTGGGTCCAAAGTAGGAATAAAATGTCCCAAGTGGTCGATTGTGATTGTGGTGGATTCTTGGCTATTGTTGACAGGGCGGGAGTACACGTTGATTAGGGCGATTTTCGTCTTTGAGGGAAAGGAGAGCAGGACACATTAGATGTCATTTGTGGGTGTTGTCATCTGCTCTGCCCTACAACCAAGGTGAGTACCTACCCAGATGGAAAGACCACCTGAGGGTCTACCCCTCCTCCCCGAAGATGCCAGGCTGTTAAATGTGGCGAAACCCATCCGGTGGAGGTTTTCCCTCGCCCATGTCTCCTGAAAGAGACATATATTGTGTTCATCAACAAATTCACCCCAGTCAGGGCAGGGCAATTTGTTTTTGATACCTGCCAGGTTCCATGAAAGTAACCTCATCCCGCTTGCCTGCCCTCTTTCCTCCCTTGCAACCTTTGGGGCACCAGCACGGTGAGATGGCTGGAGCGGTTACCCCTATTTGTAAATTTCGAGCCACCACCCTCTTTTCCCGTCATGTGTTGACCTGCCGGATCTATATCCCCACCCTTGAGGAGTCCAGACTTTGACTAAATATTAGGCATCAAGTCCCATCTGCTGTATTGGATTTTTTTTTTTTACCTCTGCTTAGGTGGTGTGTCCAGCACTGTTAGCAGAATGCTATTTGTAGCTTTCCAGGCAAAAGGGGTGCTACGTACGAAGCCTAATGTTCCATTGGCTGTTCTGATTGCTGTGTCATGGAAAAGCAACATTTTAAGCACTGTCCCTCTTGATATTTAGGTAATTATTCAATCAGGGTCAGAGACTTGGCAGGGACCAAATAAAGACATCATCTATCTTTTGAACAGCTTCCAACTGTATGTGCTGGGCTGCTTCATTGGTTTGCAGTAAACTGTGATGGTCTGCGGCAAACTGTTCTTTCAGTAATTTTTGTACGTCGACCAAACCGAGTAGCAAGTACTAAATTATGGGGCTTTGAGGGTTCAGTGGTAAATTCCCCACAGATCGCACTCTGGCCCATGCAATGAAGCCATCTTACAAATTGACCCCAGACTTAAAAAAAAAAAATTTAAAGGATTGTTTTCAAGTAATCCGAAATACAGGTCTCTTATGTCCCAACAAATTCTCTTCAAAGGGTCTATCTTCAGCCCAAAAACATGCTTCGGGATGAGAGTTGGTTTGTGACTCTTCTGCTCTGTGTGGAGAAGAATGAACAAACGTTATCATCCAACCTATGCTTTCTCTTATAGCTCGTTCTTTTAACTAACTGGCTTGGGTACCACTTCGTTCCACCCAGACTCTCCAATTTGCAATTTCTGTCTTGCATTTGTCAGTTTCATTATATATGGTACACACTACTGTCGCTTCTCTTTTCTTCTAATAGCTTTCCCTCTGATCTAGATCTCCCTGCTTGGCTTTCCTCTGTTACAAGCCATACCTGTCATGAGGGGGAGCAGCTTTTTCCAATTCCCAGTGCTCTAAGTGGGCCGGGACAGTAACTGTGGCAAAGCCAAAAAATTGACATTGAACCAATGCCTTTTGGGGCCCTCTATTCTGTCAGTCACCAATTAAAGAAAAAATACCTTTGTGTCTGCCACATGCTAGTGCTGCAATGCCATCAGAATTCTCTTTTGTGACACGGTGACTAAGTGACAGATAATTACCATTGGTGTTCCACAGCCTAAAGCACTATTTCACTTCAACTGAATAAGTAATGCATTGACATTTACTTTTAAAAAAATGACAGTGTCAATTTCTTTAATGCTTTTGGCCAAATAAAGTTACTATGTAACCCGTGAAATTAAATATCCTTATGATTATGCTTTGTCCACCAAGAACTAAATTATGTATTTTTCAAAGAGAGAAAGCTATTTCATATGTATTAATTCCATAGGACACACCTGTGGGTAAACGTTTCTCAAGCATCACCCTGTTTAGGGTCCACCACCTTTTTCATCCCATTTAAAGCATTGCCAGTACCAACACTGGTGGCTGTTGTTGTATGGCTTTTATTGTTGCCCTGACAGGAATAGTAAGGACAAACCGCTTTTGAGCCTCTTCTACGTTTGAAAACCCAGGTAAAGTGGGTTGTCATAGAAGAAGCCTGGGGCAGACTCAGCAGTATTTGTTTTCCAGAGACTCGGTCTCTGACTGCGGAGTGAGGCCAGCTGCTGGGATAGACAGCAAGTTTGAGATTTGGATCTTATATTTAGGCAAAAGGTCCCTGATCTGGAGCACAGGAAACAGTTTCAGGCTTTGGGATCAGGGAGGAAGGCAAAAGGTTTGTGACTTGGGGATTACAAAACTAAATATTACTATCAATAGACAACTTGAAGCTAGGGAAAACAAAAGTTGCTTTTCATTACAGGGTGTGAAAACTAGATAGAAATGGTCATCCCGCTTGGGTTTCTGTTTCAAAGCCGACCTTCTATATGGAATAAGAATTTTTCTGGCGAGTTAAATGGAGTGATATTATTTGGACTGGGAAATCGATGAAGCTAAGTTGACGTAAACATATGCGAGACCTAGGGATGGTAGGTAGGCTCATCCTCTAACACTGTGAAAATTATTTTTCTGCAGCTCTGATTATTTAAGAAGTTGGAGCAATAGTAGACTAAATAGGATTGTAGGAACCAGGGTGTTGTTGCAGTAGCCCTCCACGTTTTGCCTGGTATTTGATGCAACTTTGTCTGAAGTTCACTGGGCTCCTGCTGAACAGGTTCCCAGTGCCAGTGTTCTTTCCCCAAAACAAGACAACTGGTCATTTGATTCCCAAGTGACCAGGCCTTTAGCATCGCTGTAAGTCAATCTGTATGTGGTACCACTGGAGCCTAGGGTATAGGTACTAAAGAGGGTCCCTAAGGGCTGCAACATATCTTTTGCCACTCTAAGGGACCCAGTACCAAACTCATACAGACTGCCACTGCAGGCTGCATGACAAGGTGCTCTAAAAAGTGAAAACACAACAAGTTATGCACATGCACTTCTGCCAAGACTCGGGTACTCCAGAGGAGCAGCAGAGCTGTTTCCCTGCACCCTGGAGGTACCAAACAAAGAACTGTGAGGGCTTCAGGCATGTAAACCAGACACCGGTCAGCACCACTGCACCCGTTGCTCCAAGCCAGAGTTGAAGTGGGCCAACAGCACCAGTTTGGCCCCCCAGCCCACCGTGGGTTTGCCAAGAGGGGACTCTTTGACACCACCTGCAGCTTCTATGTGCAGCCCCCCCCCCCCCCCAACTGAGAGTGACTCAGCTGTGAAAAACCCAACACCTCAAGAAACCTCTGCAGCTGTCGCCCTTGGCCCGTGTGCAAGTGGACAAAAGGTGTCCCAACATCCCCGCATCACGAAACCTGAGCCTCATTGTTGGTTTAACCGGACTTGTTTCCCAGTCCAAACATGCAGTCTCTTTCCAACCGGATAGATCCCCATTGATTAACATTTGGCACCCGACGATGTAGGACACCTCTGCACTAGGACGCCCCAGAGCTTCCAGATATGACATGTTGGTGTGGCCTTGGACCTTGTCCCATACTCAACTTAAGTCTAGGAGATTGGGCCCACAAGTCATCAAATGCAAAACATGTTTTCCCCCATAGGATAACACTGGGCACCCGATGCAGAAACACACCTCTGCAGCAGTGCACCCCAGAGCCTCCTGAGGTGTGGCTTGAACCTTGCCCAAAACTTACCTTAAGTCCAGGAAATTGGTCCCGTAAGTTGCTGTGACGTGCCTGAATGCAGTAGATGTTTTCCCCCATAGGATAACATTGGACACCTGATGCTGAAAAGCACCTCTGCACCCAGCTGCCCCACTGCCGCCCGAGGTGACCTGTTGGTATTGCCTTAGACCTTGACCCATACATACTTCAAGTCCAGGAGATTGGTCCTGTATGTTGCTATGAAGTAACTATATACAGTCTTTGTTTTTCCTCCATAGGATAAAATTGTCGCCTCTGAAAATTGCAGTGTCGACTTTTGAAACCCAAAAGTATTTCAATCTCGAAACTGATTTACCCGATTTTGAGGATCTTAGTGCCAAGACTTCTATAAAGATAAGAGTTGGTTTCATAAATTGATGTGGATCTCCTTATTGAGTCGAGTGCATCATTTATTGATTGTGTGTGTATTGCAGATAGAGGGCACTCTCTAATGTCTAACTCTCTGATAAGCCTAAGGCTGCTTGACCAGACTACCCCCTAAAGGAGCCCCTTGGGATCGCTAGAGCAAGCCCCTGTCCACTTATAAGGGAATACCTGGACTCTTTGCACAGCATACCTCTTTTTGGTATACTATATAAAGGGCCAGCTTCCGGCAATGAGTTAAAGGAGTTTTTATGATTTTAGACTATAAATTTTATAAAGACAGGTTTAGGGGGGGCGTGGCTTAGCGAGCCAGCATGGCGGACGTCTTTTAGATATATTCCGTCCAGCCCTGCATTGATCCTCCATTCATCCTGCTCCTCTGTCCCTAAAATCCCTTGCTTGTAGTGCCTGGAGGTGGCGTGGCACGGCGCGGCGACACCCGCCGATGGTGAGCTGGGGATCGCAGCGGTATTCTACGGCCGCGGCGGGGCCGGATCGACACTGAGGCCTGTGGGAGGTGCGGAAGCTGCGGTCTTGAGTGTAACTCGACCGGCGAACTCCGGAGCGACGGAGCGGGTGCGGAGAGTGCGGCCCCCCGCTGGTGTCGCGAGGTGAGGTGCCTGGCTGGCGAGAGCTCCTGTGGGGCGGTCTCCCCCCCCATAGACCGCGGGGCAGGGAGTTGGGGCCCAGAGAGGCGTTTACTGTGGCGGCGCTATCCTGATCGCCCCGGAGGAGAAGGTCCAGGGATCCTGGTCTGGCTCGGCGGCAAGAGGTGGTTCACCCGGCCGGGGGCTCAGCTGCCTTGGACGAACTTGAGCCGGGCCCGGTGCGGGGCTCCTGGGATGAGGAGGCAGACGCACACATCGTGGCCAGTGAGAGGGCCTTTGTTCCTCCGCGTGGGGCCTCCGGTGGCTTCTGGTCTTTGAGGTGGAGCGCTCCGGATATCGGCAGCCAACTCGGGCTGCGGGGGTGATCCGGGTGACGTGGGGTGAGTGGAGGCGTCCCCCGCGGGGCCCGAGCGTGCTCGACAGTGCTTAAATACCTGCCCCCCCATCCTCTCCAACTCTGTGTGGGGTTCGGCGGTACTATCGGACCGCGTTGGGGTACGGTGAGGCGACTGTGCTCTGTGGAGACTTTGGGGTCGACGGGCGGCCCGGGGGTGTATCCTGCCTGTCCCTGGGGCCCTGTGGGGGTGCCATTGAGGTTCCAGGCCCGTGAGATCCTGCGATATTGGGCCTGGGTGGGGCCCAGTGTGACGCCTTAGTGGAGCACGCATCGCCTGCGGGGTTTGCGGCGGGGCGCTGACGGTCGCCTGCTGGATTGCGTGGAGCGGTGCCACGTGGCACACAAGGTCTGGTGACAAGCAGAGGGGGTGCCTAGACGGCCGCTTCGGCAGTGAGATCGTCCTGCGCGGACCGTCGCTAGCCAGAGGGGTCGCCCCGGTGTCGCCCACGAGACCCCACCGGAGTGTGCGGAGATAGAACCTGCCTGTTGGAAGTAGGATCACCGTCATACACCTGGCTTAACATTACGAGGGACAAACATGGTGGGGGGCCCTCCAAGCAAAGCACGCTGGACAAGTTTGCTGGTCCTGGGGGCCCGGCAGTGGTGGCCATGGATCACAGGTCACTGTCCCAGACAATGCTGCCCTCATGGCGGCAATCACTCAATCTAGGGATGCCCTTGACGCCAAGATAGGGGCGGTGGGATCAGATGGTATGCTGTTGCGCCAAGACTTGCGGAATGCGGTGGTATGCATCACTGAGACTGAGTCGCGTATCTCTGGCGTGGAGGATGTGGTGGCGACCCTGCAACAGCGGGTCACATTTCTAGAGACTGCCCAGCGGGGCTTGGAGTCTAGGGTGGAAGATGCGGAGGGTAGGGCGCGCCGCAACAACCTCCGCTTTGTTGGTTTTCCGGAGGGGTGCGAGTCTGGAAATATGGAGAAGTTCATCGCCCAGTGGTTGGAGGGATGGCTTCCCCCCCCCCGACTCCCTTTCTAAATGTTTTGTGGTGGAGCGAGCGCATAGAGCCCTGATGCAAAAGCCTCCCCCGGGGGCTCGGCCGCGGCCAGTAATCGCGAAACTGCTTAACTATCATGATCGGAACGTGATTCTGAAACTGGCCAGAGCCCAGGACTCCTTGCAATACAATAATGCGCGCATCCTGATATTCCCGGACTATACCAAACTGACCCAGCAACAGCGGCAGTCGTTCCTCGCGGCCAAGGCCCGCCTGCGGGAACTTAAACTTCCATATGCGCTGCTCTACACAGCCCGGCTAAGGGTGGTTTATCGCTCCCGCACGTACTTTTTTGATTCCCCGGAGGAGGTTTTCCGTTGGACGGATGAGACAGTGCGGTTGCGCCCTCACTCCCCGCCTGGGAGAGAATCCGAATCCTCCTCGAGTGGTGTGGTCCGGAGGGCGCCTGGTGGTCGGGGGATAGGGTCTTGTCGCTCCAGGTCCAGAAGACGGTCCAGATCTGGAAATGCTCCGTTGCTGACAGACTCGGCTGTAGAACATCTGGCGCCAGCTGATTGATTAATGTCTTTATGTGTGTGCACACTTTCCTGAGAAATGTTTGTAGGGGGCAGAGGAGCCCATCCAGGGCCGATATTCCTGTCGGGTATCTTAGACGGGGATGGGGCTGAGGGACAATGGACTGTAGTTCGGGGATCCATTGGCGGGTGAGGGGTGGTTCCCCCTGTTGGGGCATGCCTGCTCTGCCTGCCGCGACAGGTACTTCATTGTTTGAGGTACAGGGTGGGGGGGGGGGGGCGTTGGTTGGGTTGTTAAGGGGAATTGGTGTTGTTGTTTTTCCATCGCACGGTCCACTTGCCGGTAGGGGTTGCGCTGTGTGGTATGTCCTGGGCCTGTGGGCCCTGCACAGCTTTGATGTTTTGGTATGGCTGCCACGGTGGGTGGATCTGTAAATTCCTTGGGGTCCCTGCGTATCCTAAGTTGGAATGTCAGGGGAGCACTAGACAAGATTAAGCACGGCGCTATCCTTAAGCAGGCCAAACGCGCCAATGCTGATATCCTGATGTTACAAGAGACACAGCTAATGGGGACTAGGGTTCTCTGCTTTCAGCGCTTCGGCTTTACCCAGGTGTTCCATGCGGGCTTTGTGCGGTGCTCGAGGGGGGTAGCGGTCTTGATTCACAGACGAGTCCCCTATATCCACATCAGAACGTGGGGCGATGCGCAGGGCAGATATCTTTTCCTGCAGGGTACATTGAGGGGTGAGTCCATGATTTTGGGTAGTGTCTATGCCCCGCCGCCGTTGCTCTGGGGTTTTGTGGAGAAACTTGTGACCGTGTGGACGGATGTCCCTGAGGGCCTAGCTGTGATTGGTGGGGACTGGAATGATGTGCTGGATGCTGCTGTAGACAGATGGAGGCCTGACGGGGCCCCGTTGGCGCGCGGCCCCACTAGGCTGTCTTCCCTCGTGCTGGGCCAGAATTGGGATGATCCATGGCGTTGGTTGCGTGATGCCGGGGTTTACTTACCTCTCGGCGGTCCACGACTCCTTCTCTCGTATTGATTACATATTCGTGTCTCAAGGGGCTGCTAGTAGGGTGAAAGAGGCTGATATTCTCCCGCGCGGGTGTCTGATCACTCGCCTGTAGCCATTACACTGCGTACTGGCCTTGCGCAGGGTCCTTTCCGGTGGCGCCTCTCTACATGGAATCTCCAAAAGGAAGAGTACAGGGAGCACATGGGCGAAGCCATAGACCGTTACTTGTCGCAAAATCTAGGCACGGTTTCGGCGGCGGCTTCTCTGTGGGAGGCGATGAAGCCCACACTACGGGGGGTTGACATCTCCTTTTGTGTGGTGGCTCGTAGGGCCCGCAGGGAATCTCTTGTTCGGGCAGAAGCAAAGATATTGGGCCTAGAAGCACGCAGCGGAGACGAGGGAGGAGGGAGGTTGGTCCGCCGCCAGTTGGTGTTGGCGCAACAGGAATATTCGTCCCTGTTGCTAGAAGAGGCCAGACAGGCGTGGCTGGCTACCCACAGCAGGATATACCAGTGGGGGGACAAGTCGAGCAAGCTTTTGCATAGATTGTGTCAGGGGGCGACGGGATCCCTGGTCCTCCCGGGTGTGGTTGGTCCTGACGGCCAGCCGATGTCAGACCCGTCGGGCATTGCAGAAAGCTTTGCGGTCTATTATGCGGGCCTTTACGCTCCCCAAGAATGTCTATCAGCAGAAGCTATTGCCCGATTTCTGGATGATCTCCCGTCCAGGGCTCTGGCGGATGAGGTACGCGCCGACCTGGATCGCCCATTTTCAGCAGACGAGTTGAATTCGGCTCTTCAGGAGCTTCTGCCCGGCAAGGCGCCGGGTCCCAATGGCTTCCGGAATGAATTCTTAAGCGCTATTTCCGGCAGCTGGGTCCCCATTATTGCAGGGCAGTGGAGGAGGCGAGGGAGGCCGGCCGCTTGCCCAGGGATTGGCGACATGCGGAGGTGGTGGTCTTTCACAAGCCTGGTAGGCCCCCGGAACACCATGCCTCCTACCGTTCCATTTCTCTTCTCAACGTCGAGGCTAAAGTTCTGGCCAAGGCGCTGGCTAACCGTCTTCGTCCCCACATCTCAACTATTGTTCATCCGGACCAGGCGGGGTTCATGCCTCAGCGGGCAACCCGTCACAATATTCGCAGAGCCCATGCGGCGATAGCTGCAGCTGAGAGTTTGGGGGTGCGAGTGGCTTTATTACTAGCGGATATGGATCGAGCTTTCGATTCATTGAGCTGGGAGTATCTATTCGCCCACTTATGCCGGCTGAATTTAGGGCCCCGTTTTCTTTCCTATTTAACGCTACTATATACGGACATAACAGCGTCGGTACGCGAGGCGGATTCAGTCTCCTCGGTCTTTTCCATTGGTCGGGGCACCAGGCAGGGGTGCCCCCTATCGCCTTACCTGTTTGCCTTGGCAATGGAGCCCCTAGCTGCATGGGTTCGCATAGATGCGCAGGTGTCAGGGCTTGAATGGGCGAACGGACTGTCGGATCACATTGCCCTCTACGCGGACGATGTATTATTCTTTCTTACTCAATTGGATAGGACTGGCCCGCGGTTGCTGCGCATTATGCAGGTGTTTGGGGAGACTACAGGTCTCTATATGAATGAGCGTAAATCTACGTTGTTGGTCCTGGGTGGAGGCGCCGACCCGGGTGCGTGGGCTTCCGCGGTGCAGGTGGTGCGTGGAGGGCTGAAGTACTTGGGGGTGTTTTTATCGGACGTGAGGTTGGTCTCCTGGGAGATGAATCTGGTGCCGGTGTGGAACAGAGTGCGTGAGGATCTTCGGGTTTGGTCCCACATGCCCCTATCCATATATGGCCGGTCGGCCATATTCAAAATGGTCTCTCTTCCTCGCCTGCTGTATCAGCTGCAAAATCATCCATATCCCATCCCCTCGGGTTGGTTCCGCCAGGTCAACGCGGCCTTGAGTCGTTTTGTTTGGGGTGGGGGTGTTGTTAGGGTGGCTCTCCACACCTGCTTTAAATCCACGTATTGTGGGGGACTTCGACCTCAGACATTATCTCGTATTATATGGCCTCACATCTGTTAGTTCTTAACGAATGGTGGTATGGCGACAGGTCAGACCCAGCATATGCCTTGGAGCGCCGGTTGATGGGAGACCACTCACTACACACGCTTCTCTATTCCGCGCCTCTGCGGCGTTCCTTGCTGAACGTCACACAGTTAGTGTTTCAGGTCTTGAGACAGGCGTTGCGGAGGATGGGCTGGTGGAATCGCCTGACGGGCGAGACGCCGCTTTGGCAAAATGGGTGCCTGCCGCAGCTGGCGGCTTTGCCGGGCTTTCATGACTGGGATGTGATTGGGATCTCTACTCTGGGTGATGTCATGAGGGGACCCATCCTGAAGTCGTTTCAGGACCTGCAAAACGAGTTTCATATGCCGCGTAAACAATTTTTTAAATACCTGCAGTTCCGGCATGCTCTGGCTCCTAGCTTGGTGGGTCTAGAGGAATTGGCTGACTTCAGTCCGGTGGAGGCGAAAATTTTCATGGGGGATCTTCGGGACCATAAGATATCGAGGATCTACCAGTCTCTGGTAACGCACTGCTCCCCATCATTACAACATCTCCGTGTGGCATGGGAGGAGGATGTGGGCACGCTTGAGGAGGAGGATTGGGTGGAGGCTTTGGCTTCCCCACGTGGAGCAGCCATTGCAGTGAGCCTTCGTCTAATTCAATTTAAATACCTGCATAGGGTGTACTTTACTAGGGTCAGACTATACAGGGCGGGTCTGAATTGCCTTCACTGCTTGCATGATGAGGGGACTCTACTACATACCATATGGGATTGTACTGCGTTGTCTAGGTTCTGGCGGGGTGTGCTGGCGTGCCTCTCGGAGGTCCTGGGCTGGGATCTCCCTCGATCTTCTAAATTAGTACTCCTGCACATTATGGATGATATAGGGGGCAATGTTTACAAGCGCCATTTGATGCTTCTGGGTTTTACCATTGCGAAACGTGACATTGCAAGGGCTTGGAAGGCGACGGCCGCACCCTCCGTTTCAGTGTGGAAAGCAGGATTGGATTTCTGTATGGGCCTGGAGGCACCCATTTTTCTAGCACGAGGTTGCCCGCGCAAGCACTATAAAATCTGGAAGCGCTGGGCGGACTACAAGGGATTGGATTTAAAACCCATTCCAGAATAGCATCTGTATGGCTTGCGGTGTTTTCTTCATTAGTCTGGGGGCGGCATGTACCACACGCACGTTGGTGACATGGTGTAGATTGGGCATGTCTCATGGCGAGAGTAGAGCTGCAGTTTGGACCATACCTGCTGATGTTGTTGGGGTGGTGGTGCGATGGGGTGGTGGTGGGGGGTTTGTTTAATTGGGCCGTATTTTATATGCATGGCCCTTCTGTATTCTTCTTTTGTTATTATATGGAAAATAGGTCAATGTCAAGATGTGATTCATTGATGCTACGGATGTCTCTGGGGTACAGAGCTCCGCTGATTGTACGTTTGACTAATAAAATTTGTTCACAAAAAAAAAAAAAAAAGACAGGTTTAAGCTGATCTACAGTTTTGGTGCTACATAGAGGATGCTTAATTGAATTAAAGACAAACCACTTTGCGAACTGAAGTCCCGGTATGGAACCATATGAAATTATAAGAGAAAGAATTTCATAAGGATCATATCAAAAGGCAGCAGACAAGTAACGTGACATGTGAGATTACAATGGCAAGCAGAATATGGCCCTGTGCAGAAACGGTATCTGATTTTAATGCTTCAGACAATAGGAGTTTTCTGATGGGAGAGTGGACGAGGTTTCCATCTTAAGGTTCAGAGTAGAAAAGATGAAACCAAGGCAGTTAATAAATAAAATCAAAATATCCTGAAAACAATTACGTTAATGAATAACAATATAATTCTTAAGTAAGCAGGCAAGGAAGACGTAGTCATATGTAATGGAATGCAATGGAAACACTTCTGCAAGAGCAGGCACAGATCTATGCAAATAAAATATGATGGCACGTATTAGCTTTATTACACACCAATTCATATATCTAAAATCTTTGAATCTAACAAAAAAGTGGCTCACATATTGATATATTATGTGACAGAGATGTGACGAAAGTTCAAAACTGACTTCTAATATTTTCTTTGGATCCAGGTTCCTCAGGGTAAGAGTTGTGTTTATATTTGTTCTGCAGTGGGCAAGGAACAGATTGCTGAACCATGGATATCAACAGCTCGAAAAACAATACAGGTGCTGGGTAGCAAACTTAATAAAGTGATTTTGAAAGAATAGATATTCTATGCATACCTAGGCTAACAAAATAAATTTAATTGTGATGGGCAAGGCTCTTATGGGTACTGAAAAGTTATAAAAAAATAGTCTGAGTTTAGTACTCTTGAACCATGTCATTACATCTGCTGGAATAAATGGTGGCCTTTATTATTGTGCTTCTGAACTGCGTGACTTGTATTTTTGCTCAATGAAAACAGACTATGCCTCTTCAGCAGAATGCAGTTACCTTTCAAGAAAAATATAAAGAGCAATTTAAAATGGGGGCATACATTCAAACAGCTTAATCACAACAGAACACATATTTACTTGTTAAAGTGAAATCCCCACACAAACATTCCCATCAATATCCCCAACAACATTTTCTAAATATATCAACGTAAATGAGGCAACTTACCAATTGAAGACTAAAGTTCTTTAGCAAAAGAAACTGTAAAAAAGATCAAAAAGAAAACAAGTTAAATATAGAGCAATGTTATATAAAATAATGCACAAAAAGCTAGCAACCAACCAAATTAAGGTTATTTAAAGAGATGTGTATAAAAGAGAAAATGCTTAACTGTAGAGGGTAAACATAGAACATTAATCAATAATGGGCTATTATAATGTAGTATATTTGAAAGCACTTTAAATGAATACCCTTTTTCATTACACTTGTCCGGAGAACTACAAAAGCAGCACATGGCCGTCTGTAAATAAGGAAAAACTTGGTTGAATGAAGTCTTTGGGCAGGTGTGTTTATTGTTTAGAGAAAGAGGCTCAAACCCAAATGCTACATTTTTATGAACAGATACAATGGGACTGATTCACAATAGGAAACATAAACGGTACACAGTTTCCCTCCATGCAGATGATTTATTGTTGATAATCTAACGGGTCTGGCAACTACTCTCCAGCTCTAGCCAAATTAGAAGACTGCCTTGAGGCTCCAAAACAATAAGTCTAACACCTGTGTCTTACCAGTAGTATGTGATGGCCGAGAGCCATCATTGAGCAATTTTAGGTTTCAATTGTTCCCTTATAACTTTAAATATCTCTGAGTAATTATTTACCATAATACTTCAGGCCTCCAAGATGGCAACAAAGGGGTAACATTAAGGTAGCTAAGAAGCAATGTGACTTTGAGGAACTTTAGCGCTACCAACCACGGGCAGAGTATTCCTTGCTATCATGATTATGCTACTCAGACTCCTTCATTTATTTTTTTTTACTGGTTTCAACAACTTGATTCCTTGCCCAGAGAGTTAATATGTGAGGGGAACCCACAGAAAGTCTCAATGGAGATACTAAAGCACCCTATCACGGAGGGTGTTCTAGGAACCCCAGATTATGAACTCTATTATCTAGTAGCACAACTGTAGTGGATTATGTGATGGTTGGAGCGAGAGGGGTGTGCAGAGCCAAATTGGGGGACATTGGTAGTGATCTTGATGGGTGGTACAATCTGAGCAATGCTTCTCTCAATAGTGTTGGGCCTTCTGTATTAGGAGGACATTGGGATGTCCTTGATGTGCACCTGACCTACCTCTGGTTGGGCTTTCCTAGGAAGGAGGCCTTTTCTTTCTTTAAAACACACCATTTATTACAGTGGATTAAAGTTAAAATTGTGACAGTGGGGGATTGCTATTCAGAAGGCTAAATCATTCCCTTGGAAACATTTATAAATTATGATGTTTTTGTCACTGGACAGTTACCAATTCATTGCTTTTTGATGCAAATCATCAAAACATTTTAGAGCTTCGGTGCCACCGAGACTAAACACCACGCTTTGCTGCAACTCCTGCTGACAATGGGAGCAGGCCGAAAATTAATAAACCTGTTTTATAAATCCTTTAATGGGATGGTGCGAAAACACCTTGACCAGGTTAGGGCATGACTGGAACTGTGCCTTGGGATGGACTTGGATGATAAGGACCGGGTGCAAATATTGTTGTATACAAAAAGAAATCCAGAACAACAGGCTTACGCTCATACAGTTTAATTATCTTCATCAAACAATACTTATCTCCCAGGATAAGCAGGATATCGGAGGGCAATCCTAGGACTTGCCCTCGCTGTATGTCAACATCAGCAGACTTTTTCCACATGGTCCGAAGCTGCCTTTGAATGGGAATCTTCTAGGAGTCGCTAGCACAACACTTGGGAGACACACGGGACAGGGAATTTCCAAGTAGACTGGGGACTTGCCTCCTCGCCCTGTTCTCTAAGCCAAACCTAAAAAGGTGGGCCATAGTTTCCTTCACTTGGCCCTGGCGTTGGCTAAATGACAGGTTGCCAAGATCTGATAGTCAAGAGGGCTCCCTGCCTATGTTAAATGGAGACATACCATCAATCACTGGGCAAGGTTGGAGGAGGAGACTTTAAGAAGTGAAGAGACGAATGGCCTGCGTAAACATCTGATAGAAGGTTTACGAGGGCGTGGGGGTGCTATTCAGTTTTTATAAAATAGTATACACCTGTGGTAAAAAATAAAACGGACCTTAATCATACACTTCAGAAACTATGGGAGCCAAAAAGTATGTTGGTGATGGGCCCACCAGATGAGAGTGTAGACTGACCTTTTTATAGTCATTATAATCTTAATGTTGTTTTTAGTGCCCAATACTTGTGTCTCAATAAGACAGCTTTTGCTTGCAGCTGGATTGCTCCTACTGTTCTTGTTATATTTTCTAAGGTACCGCATATCTTCTATGAACGCCGATTTCCACTAATTATCTTGATGGAAGATAATGTATGTATTAACTTTTAATTTATGTGATGTACAAAATGGAAAAAATGAAAATCAATAAAAAGAGGTTAAAAAAAGAAAATGTAAATGCATTGGTGGAGATTTAAGTTTTTGTCTGAACAGGCTTGTACTTTTCTTTTTCAATTCACAAACAATCTCAGAAGTATGCCTAAAGAACTGCAGCACCACAAAAAACAGGGGAACCCTATTCACAACTGAACCAGGGTACTAGTTATATATGAGAAAACAGTGGTTCCAGTGGATAATAGGAAAATGATTTAAGCAATGAATATGCACAATCGCAATAGGTGTGTAAAGGACCTGGTAATGTCAGAGGGCAAAATTAAATTTCTACACAGTTTACTCAATATAGTATTTTATTAAAAAAACAGAGCGAATAGTATATACATTTCTTTAAGTCAAAAGCGCAAAACTTTGTGCATAGTGTCCCCAAGTGAAAGTTGGAACCAAAAAGTGACTGTACACGGTGAAATATTTTGTAAAAGGTTTCCATAAGTTATACAGAACGACTATTCAAATACACTTTTTCAACAGTCTAAAGTTTACAGTGATACAAGCTGGGTGATGGTCCGTTCTGTGTGCTTGTCGACGGTGTTTCGATCCTTCTGTGAATGTAGGGTCTCTTCAGGACTAACGATGTAGGGACATCTGGATTGTTAAAAGGGCACAGCCTTTGTGAATGTGAAGTGCCTCAGTGGAAAGTGAAAGGAAAGAACTCACGTGAGGACCCAGCCGGGTTCTCACTGTGAGGAAGGCCGGCTCTTAAGGACATGGATAGGGCGGAGGGCTTTTCAATTGTCTTGCTACAGCCGTAGCGAAATGCTAAGCGATTTGGTCATCGTACCAGGAGCCCATTCGCACGCTTAGATTGCAGCAGATCCAGGCAGCAGCAGTGCTACATGCGGAGATTTATCTGCTCGTCTCTTACCAACAATCCACTCGCGGTACTACTACACAGAGTACCCCATAAAATATTGCTATCTTGAACCTAGCTCCATAATGGGAAGCATTTCACAGAGGCAGGGAAGCTAGCGTGGCTCGGTGGCCCAGATAGGGCTGGCACAGCTGAAAGCCCCTTCTGTGGCAACGAAAGGCAGACTGGAGATGATATAGAGCAGCCAAGAGGCCCAGGGACTTGGCCGTAGCCTGCGAGTCCTTAGAGCACTCCAGCACCAAGTCTGCATCGTCTCTGAAGTGACGGGTGCAAATGAAGAAAAAATAAGTAGTGAGGAGCACACCAAATTATACGCAGTATTCAAGATAATTTTGTATTAAAAAATGTCGTTAAGGGTGCTGAGGTACAACATCCGTTGTCACCACGGATGTGGGATAAATATAGGAAAAAGAAAAGTGGGAAAACCCACTTAGTACCTCGCACTGTTCACTGGGCGGGAAAGGGTCCCTAAATATACATCGGCACTGTATAATTTTTAAGTGAATAATTATTAGTTGCAAATAGGAAGTGTGTTTAGTGACTTTCATTCAATTTATAACAGCAAATAGAAAAAAAGATTTAATCATCACAATAATATTGTTGATTTCACAATATATGTGGAAATAAATACATCATATTCAAATTGCAAAGGTATCCAATAAGGAAAAAATCAATCAAGTTATTATTGTCTTCATGGTGTTGAAGCCCAATGCATTTCGGGATTTTGTAGAATCCCTTTGTCAGGGGCAATCTAAAATATAAGCAGAAAACACAAACATATGTCTAGACACTGCACTTTTGAAAACGCAAACAATATTCAAACTGATGTGACAACGGTGGACACACAAGGTGTAAAACTTGGAGATTAGGTTACCAGTGTAAACAATCGAGTAAGTATGTAGTGGGCAAGTAGAAAGAGTTCGGTGAGTGTGGTAGTAAGGAGGCCCGTATATTAAAAGCCTGATGAAGAGGAAGTCCGCGTGGCACTGAGGAAGAGGTTGGTGTAATTGAGAAAAGACGGTGAAGTAATCCCATGAGTAAGGTATCACCAGTGTTGTGTGAAAAATCAAACGAGAGGGCGCTCACCTCAATATGGCAACAATATGAGACAATAAAAAAGAAGGAGGCGAAAATAATGAGCCAGTGATTGCTTCGAGGAAGAAACTCTTCGAATTCTGCAGGATGGAAATGAAATGAAAAAACGTTGTGGTTTATAGGGAGATGAAAAATACTGTGCTGTCCTAAACGAGCAAGGGAGGAGACAACTCGTACCTGAAGTCTCGGTGAGACTGGAAACACTGAGTTTCCGTGTGTAGCTCGTAGCAAGAAGTCGTGGCGCCGCAACAAGAGTAAACAAGAAGATGTCTTTGTAGGTAGACAAGTAATCTGCAAACACAAAAAATAGTGTTGCTGAATGGTGAAATGCCAGTCGATGGTTTAAAAAGAGAGCAGGGAACGAACTCTGAAATACCTGAAAACCATCAGTTCACGGAATGAACGGAGCGTGATGTTGATAGCACAAGGAACCGGAACTCGTCTCAAGGAAGCGCTGTGAGGCGTGAGAAGATGACGAACGAATTAAGTGCACATGAATCAATAGATATGGAAATAGGACTAAAAATGAATCGGGTAGACGGAGTATACGGTGATGCGAAGCATCCTGTGAAAATGAGACCATGTGAACAGGGGGGAAAAAATACAGCACAGGTCTGCGGATCAAACGGAAAAAGTATGCGGATGGTCCTAAACACGTAGCTTAATAAACAAGGACAACGCGGTGGGAGTGTTAAGTGTGGGAAACAATAAAGTTTGGTGGTTAAGAAAAAAAGGGGATGTTTCATGAGGAAAACCATGGAAACCATGGGATGCCTCGGGAAGAAAGAGTCTGATGGGTGCAAATGATATGAGTAGAGTGAAGACAAATGCGAGCGTGATGGAAACGGTGTGAACAAATGCTCTGTTGTGTCCTAAACACAATAAACACAATTAAAAGAGGCAATCATAATACATATATAACTGTACATAAAGACAGGTGATATTAACAGCAGTCCATAATTAAACAATAATTCTATGGGTAATGAATGGTGAACAACAAATGCTCAATAACATGTAAAATGTGAGTTCAATATTATATTGCACATAGAAAACGTGATGGTGGTGTATGTATTATGTGTGTTAGTAAGGAACCGAACTTTAAAGGTAACAACTCATATCAATGCGGTCATTTAATCCATTTGGAATCAAGGTGTTTAGAAATTTGATCCAGTGGATTTCTCTTTGGAGAAGCTTTTGGGTAGTGTCTAGTCCTGGTTTGGGTTTCACTGCCTCAATTATTTGAAACCTAAATTGTGAGATGGTGTGATTGGTTTCATGCCAGTGAGTTGATAATGGTGAAGAGGTGCTGTGGTTCCTGATTTTACTTTTGTGTTCGGTGATTCCTACTTTGATTTTTCTTTCCGTTTTACCGACTTAAGCTTTTCCGCAGGGGCATTTAATGCAGTAGATGACATTAGTGGTGTTGCAGTTGCTTGAATGTTTAAGTTTAATGGATTTGCCAGAAGTTGGATGTGTTAATACATTGCCGCAAATAACATTGTTGCAGTGTATGCAATTGTTGCATTTAGTTGTACCTTTGAATTCATCAGTGAGGGATATAGACAATGTTGTAGACAGTAGCGACTTCAAATTTTTGCCCCTTATATAAGCAAACAGGGGTTTTGTAGAAAGAATGTCATGAAAATCGTCCTCCGTGGATAACATCTCCCATCTGTGCAAATGAAGGACATGTCCATGAGGGAAGCCTAGACATCACCCAAAAAACCAGACGATCTCAGCCAGGCATGGCTTTTGGGAGCAACTGTTAACGAAACAGATGTGCCCAGCGAGTCGGTCGTGCCCAAGCCACAGCGTAAAGTGAACTTTGCCGCTCTTCCATTTGTGACTGCTTGGGAGAGAACGGACCGGGCCTCCTCCGGGACTTGTGGCTGCACTTGCGCACCCGTTTCACACAGCGTGTGGGAATAGCGGCCCAATAAGCATGCAATGTTCACTGACCACAATGCAAGGCTGGCGAAGAGAACTTTTTCTTTCCCAAGCTGTCCAGCCTCTTGGATTCCCTGTCTGGGCGAGCTGCAGTGAAAGTGCCATGGCAAATGGAGACTTGGACCACCAAGATCTCTGGGGTAGGGTGTTGGGTGAGGAAATTTGGGTCCACTGCAGTGGGGCGGTGGCGACGAGCAATCATCCTATTCACATGAGCCCCTGTGCTGGATTTGGAAAGGGTCACCAGAAGGACATCGTCGAGGGCTTTGATGATTGGGAGTAGGGGATCAGACGAGGAGATTCCTGGTTGCAGCACCTCCATCAAGATGTTAGTCTTGACCACCACCGAGGGCAAACAGAACGTCTAGGACCTCAGCCGCCATCCGCACCACCACTGCATAAGTAGCTCCCTCCTCTGTAGCCACAGGTGGGGGAGAAAGCATGCAGGTATCTAGAGACGTGCCGAGTCAGCTGGCATCACCCAGTTACTCACACCAGTCCATATCTGCCCATAATGGTATTCTGAAGGGTCTAGTGATACCCTGCCATTCCTCCATGAGGCACAGCCCTCCAGAATAGGGCTCAGGCTGACCTAGGACATGGTGGTCCTGTCGGTCTGGAATTGGCATCGGTCAGCGGTCTGGGTCGTCGGGGATCACCATGCGGCTGGCGTCGCCAGGAACATCGGCGTTGGAGCCGGTGCTGGGGAAGGTCATAGTGGCATGACTGGCACCGATCCGGATCCATGACCGGATCCATGGGCCCCACCGGAGCCGCTGGTGCAGAACCAGATGGGGCCCCCTCGGACACCACAGGGCCTGAAGGCATGCCAAAGGGGTCGGGCCAATAAAAATAAAATGAGACGCATGGCCTCAGAAAATTCTTTCATTTGAGCAGGGGTTGCTGCAGGTCCCGAAAGAAACTGGGGAGTTGCAGAGTTGGCACAGGTTCATGTACCTTGGAACCAGGCTTTGAGCGCTGATGTTCCTTCATCGTGTTGGCGGACATACGAGAAGAAGTCGAAGAGCCCTTCAACTACTTGTGTTTTTTGTGCCTCTTACCACAGTGCCCGGACAATTTTGAGTGGGACAAAAAGGACTTCGGACTCCTGGAAGTGTCCCAAGACTTTCTGCGGATTTCACAGTCCCACTCAAGAGGAGTCGAATGCCAGGCGGCTAGCAGCTTCAGGGACCTCTCCCTCAAAGCCTTCAGTGCCATGGCCCGGCAGTCAGAGCACAACTTGGAGTTGTGGTCGCGCTCCAGACACTACAAACACACGAGGTGCGGGTCTGTCTTCCTGTCTTCCTGGATGACATCCTCGATACACTAAGAAGAAAATACCTCAAATAAGGTCAACAAAACGTCGCACACATCCTGTAAAAAACTGAGATGAGCGCTGGCTGGCACGGAAAGAAAAGAACTGATGTCAAAGCTTCAAGGTAGTGCCTATATAGGTGAAGTGGACGACAATGCCATGCGGAGCCGATTGACACCACCTACCGGTACGCAAGAGTATGCTCACGAAAAATCTTCCGGATCCAGTCTGACACCGGGGGAAATTCAAAGGTAAGGAACCTGCAGCTAGATGTCTCTATCAAATGCATGTACTTAACTACTGATCTCTCCAACTCCAATGGCTATACTACCATTTGAAAGGTAGTAAATCCTTTTTCCAAAATTGTGCATTTTATTGCCCTAAAAAAAATAACCGTTGCTAAGACCCTTGCAATGCTGCTTATTCAACAAATCATGCTGTAGCACAGACTCCCCATGGTCAACATTTTTAATCGGGGCCCGCAAACCATTTCACAATTTTGACGCAGTCTTTGCACATCATTGAACATTGATGCACAACTCTCAGCTGCTTATCACACACAAACTGATGGGCAGAAGGAGTGGGTTTGCCAGGTTTTGAAACAGACACTGAAATGTCTATTGACCTCTATTTCAAAAGTTTGGGAATCCTTGTTACACTTTACTGAATTTGTTTACAATAACTCGCAGCATTCAGCCACTGGGATTTCCCCCTTTTATTGTTGAACTGGAGTGCATGCTCGTATGTTGCTCAAAAATATTATAATGCACTCTGAAAATGCACCTGAGTCACAAGACTTTGTCAAACAGACCTGGCTGATCCACAAGAGCAGGTGTTATCACACTTACATCAGACAAGTTTGAGTGTGGTAAAAATATTAATACACAGACAACAACAGCCAGACCACAAATTTAGAGATTAAGTTTAGCTGTCCACTAAACACCTGTGATTACAGTGGCCACATAAGTTACCCCCTAGATATGCGAGTCCCTTTTCTATTGAACAAGTCACAAACCCTCCTAGATGTGAAATTACAGTTGCCAGAAGATTTACATGTTCATCCAGTGTTTCCTGTATCCCTACCGAAGCCCTCTTGTGGCCAGAACTGTCCTGTTACCCGCTCTCACCTATAACACTGGATAGTCATTTGGAACTCAAGGTACAGAGAACTCTTGATTCTAAGATTGAGAAAGAACGCTTGTTTTACCTAATTGCTTGGAAAAGGTATAATCATGAATAACAGTTTTGGAAACCAGCCAGCAAAGTTCATGCTCCTCACCTGGTTTGTTCCTTCCATGCCCGTCACCCAGACTGATCACAACATGTAGGTAGTTCCTTGCGGGAGGGAAACTGTCACGAGCCCCTCCAACTCCCCCTCTGTCGCAACCCCCCTCTTGCGTCCTCTGCATAGCGGTCTAGCATGCAGAGTTCATGTTGCTTTACCCTATGGTTCCCTATGCAATCTATGATATGATGTTTTCCTAACAAGCTCATGACGGACGATTCCCCAGCATCCCTCATGACTGATGTTTCCCCAGCAACCCTCATGACCGATGTTCCGTTAGCACCTTATGACTGATTCACCCTTTGCATCCCTCATAAGGATTATACTACTTGACCTGCAAGCATCTGTTCTTGACACGTAGTGCTGTAGATTCACATGCTTTGCATACTCCTGCCATCTAGTGTTGGGAACCGGATGTGTGCAAGTGTTTTTTCTTTGAAGAAGTCTTTCGAATCACGAGGTAAAGTGTCTCCTCCCATTGGTAATAGTGCACATGGGCATCGACTCCATTGTTTGATTGTTTTTTGCAGGCGGGTGAGGATGGAGTATAAGAAAGTGTCAGCAAGTGTCAGTGCAGCTCCATTGTCCCACGGGTGGGATAGGAAGTCCAGCATCAGCTTCAGTATCCTCTCCACGGTTTGGAGCAGGTGAATGCATGACAATTTCCAGCCCAGTATTTTTTTTTATGTAATAGAAAGTACTTTTAATCACACAATAGAACTAAATATTACATATTAAAATTCAAATAAAGAACACAGGGTGGTATCACTATTACAATCTCCAGTGGGCACTACACTCTTATTTTTCAGTAATCTCTCTCGCCCAAGTCACTCTAACAATTAAAGTCCCCAATATTCTGTGGCCGACACAAATTATGCACAGGTACAGATTACTTTATGCGGACTCCTCAGCTTCAGGTGGACAGTCAGTTCACTTTTTCTTACTCCCCGGTTATGGGCAGAGAAGTTTGAAGTTGTCATTCTCAAGTCTGTGGCATGCATTAAACGTTCTCTGTTTCGATCAAACGAGACTTGCATTACTTGCTTGCTGGTTCTGAAGTATTTATGGTGGGGCTGGTGGCGCTGCCTGTGTCTTTGTGTGCATGACGACTATCTTCTGGAACATGAATGTAGAGAGCTCCTACGACAAGGCAATTGCAGCACACACTGGGTGATTGGACAGTGAGGAGGTTTCCCAGGCTGTTTCAGTCTTCCCATGCTAATCAATTTTACCTCGGCAGCAGGGCAGCTTCTTCCTCCACTGGTGGCAGTAGAATCAAATGGTGGTCCACATTGGTTCTCAACTGGATATGATGGAGGTTAAATTTATACAGTCTCATTTATAGTCTCTTGAATCCAGTTTATAAGCAGAAACTGCAGGTCTAGACAGGGAGACCCACTCACAGCACTGGTTGCACTCGTCTCAAGGAAAACACTTTTTCTGAGTGTTTCTCACGCAGAGAATACGCTATGCTTTATCTCCTTGACAGGTCTCTCTCTCTCTCTACAAGGCCAGTAAGATTCCTGCCATCTCTCAGCAGGGAGGCAGGCTTCTAAGCATTATGTAGACCAACAGCTTCTCCAGCTAAAGTGCAGACTTAAGGTTAGGGTTCCTCACCCCAAGGAGACTGGGTATGACACAGACACCAGTTCAGGTCACACAGCAGTACTTAAATATCCTTTCCCTGGTCATGAAGAACGTGAAATAGGAACAAAGTGGGGTTGTTTGGATCCCATTTTTATACACATTGTCCGGAGAGGGGAAGGTGATTCACAGTCTCATGTTTTCAAAAGCTTTGGTGGTTCTTCTTTCACATCATTTTTAGGCTGCTCTCCAGACACAGCTTTATGTAAAGTGATGCTTCTCAAAGTAGGTAATCATGTGTCTGGTACCAAGCAAGCAGTACCTAAAACATAGCCACAATTAAGTGCAAACCTGGCCATCACCAGCATTTTTGAAGTAGTATTTGGGTACAGACAAAAGTGCAGACCAAGAAGCTCTCCCACCTTAAACAGAAACTGCAGTCCCAACCCTCACCTCTACCAACACCCACATTTCTTCATGGAATTTCTAAAGATAGCTGTCCCAATATTCCTCATGTCAGTGTGCGCATCTCCACCCTCCATCCTGAGGAATGGAGGAAATACCTTCCACGGTCTGGGAAAGCCTTTAGTACTCAGACTCACACACTGAGTGCTCCTGCTATACATGTATCACACACTCGCTGTACATCTCTACACACACTCAAAATTCCCACAGGATGTTAGCTCAAGTTTCTAGGTTTCACATAACAGCAAAACTTTACATGAGAGGGGTCAGTAGACCATGCTCTCACTTACAAAAAGAAAAAGTTCTACACAAATTATAAATCACAAATCATGTTATGATGCCACCTCCACCTTATATGATACACATTGAACAGGCCGTGCTCTGGGCACACGCTAAATTAGTGTGACAATAGGACTAAACTAAGAGTGAGGATGCCAGTTTCACATGCAGTCAGGCATTCAGGCTTTAGATACATACACTATGAATTGGGTATGACATTTTCAACAGTTCTCAAGACTAAGATGCAATTGCTTCTGGTTGTAATGTGGAATTAAGAGTCTTTCAAGCTTATAGTTCACATTCATTCTTGTACTTTTCAGATGACGTTGAATGTGGGCCATAACGACCCCTCCACAATTACTCATTCTTCATAAATGTGCTTAAATGTCTAACAGCCAGACTATCTTTTACTATTCAATGTGAAGTACAACATATATTCTAGATTACACCTTTCCTTTCACTGAGCAAAGATGTCAGCAGAATACCCGTTACCGGTAACAATTCTCCACCCTTTTAATGGTGTGAAGAGAAGCTTGTAAACATAATAGATTGAATATGCCTTTGCAATTATTTTCAGGTTCAAAATTCTACAGTAATGCATTTCTGTGCCTGAAGAAAAGGAGAAGTTACCCCTTACAAGAGCAGCCTGGAAGGAAACATAAGTGGTGTATTTCAACATCAAGCGACACCTCTACCAACTGGATAAATCTTTGATTTTCTTTAGGAATACAATGTAACAAATGGAACTTGTTATTTAAGTATTAAAGGAGAAAATAAAAATATTTGCTTACTGTATTAACATCTCCAGCCTTATGACTCAACGATACATTCGCAATGTCACAATCAAGAGCCTTCTCATCAGGCACGCCAACACCAGAGTCGCTTGAGGGTAAAAACACAAATTAACCATCAGATACAAATGTAACTACACAGCTCTTATTAACATAAATCTGTAACATAACTTTAAAAGTGAGAACTTGTATCTCATATGTCCCTCACCTGAGGGCAATCTCTGCTCTCCTCGGATAATCAGAACCTCTGATGCAGGTTTTCAAATCTTCACTTTCCTTAATGTTCCCTGCCATTAAGGTCACACTGACATAGGCATTACAATTCCATTTTTCATACCGACTCAATCCACCACGAAAAGCATTCAATCAATCAATCAAGAAAATTTATATCGCGCACATATCACTCGAAAGAGTCTCATGGCGCTTGCAGACTGCTCAAGTTGGACAGGCCGGGCTAATTAGCATAAAGCCAGGTTTTCAGCTCTTTACGAAATTTACCATGTTCTGGTATGCTACGAAGATGAAAAGGCATTTTGTTCAAAAGCGATGGTGCCAAAAAGGAAAACAATCGGCCTCCTTGTCTGACAGTGTTAATTTTTAATGGAGTTAGCAATGCCGCATCACTGGAACGTAGCATTCTAGGTGGGTGATACCACTGCAACTTTTTTCGCCAATATTTTGGACCGGTTCCATGTATGGACTTATGCGCAAGACATAATACTTTAAAGCGAACTCGCTTTTTGATCGGAAGCCAGTGGAGGATGTTAAGACAAGCTGCGGAAGGAGATCTATATGGATGGTCAAGAACCAGTCTAGCAGCTGTGTTCTGTAGGACCTAAAGTTTGTCAGTAAGATCTTCATTTATTGACAGCAGTAATGCGTTACCATAGTCCATTCTGTTTGTTATCAGTCCTTGTGTCAGGGGTTTCCGCGCCTCCATAGGGAGCCATCTAAAAACCTTTCTAAGGCTACGCATGACACCAAAACAGGTGCCAATTACGTGCTTAACATGGCTACGCATGGATAGACAATCATCCATGTGAAAGCCCAAATTGCGAACTGTATTCTTCGGAACAGGGCAGAGGCCAAGCCTAGAAGGCCACCAGTCATGTGACCAGTGGTTGGTAGCTTTACCAAAAAGCAAGATCTCCGACTTGGCCCCATTTAGCTGGAGATGATTTGCTCTCATCCATTCATCAATGTTTGTAAGACAGTTTTTAAAACGTTTTTTAGTGTCGATTGGGTCGGGACCGAAGGTGATCAGAATCTGCGTGTCATCTGCATAAGATAATACATTAAAACCGTATGATCTGATCACCTTAGCCAAAGGGGTCATATAAAGATTAAAAAGAGTGGGGCTCAAAATAGAGCCTTGTGGGACTCCCATTTTTACTGGTCTTGCACAGGAAACAAAATTCCCCATCTGGACAGTAGTGGTGCATTCGGATAGGTAACTGACAAACCATTTAAGTGCGTTTTCTCTGACACCAACCTCCCATAGCCTTTGCTCAAGGATCTTATGGGAGATGGTGTCAAAAGCAGCAGACAGATCGAGCAAGACAAGAATAGCAGATTGGTGTTTATATAGGGTTAATCTGATATTATCAGTAACCTCAACCAATGCCGTTTCTGTACTGTGTGCTGCTCTAAAACCGGATTGGGAGGGGTCTAGGAGTTCATGCCTCTCGAGATGGCCTACCAGTTGCTGATTTATAATAGACTCCAATATTTTCCCAAAATAGGGAAGCAATGAAATTGGACGATAATTCAGAAGCACCTTAGGATCAGCTGTTGGCTTCTTTAAAATCGGTCTGACTCTAGCTGCCTTCCAGCATTGATGGTAGTGTGTTTCAGACGTATTCCTTTTTCACCTGTGATATAGTTACGAGGTCCAGCTACATTGGAAAGCAAGTGGCGTATAGAGAAATTACATTTACAACTTATTGAGACTCCACATCCAGTCTGTGTTGAGTGGTTCCAGTTCTACACCTGGGTCACAGGAGTCTCTAACTGGAAGACTAAGAGCTCGAAAGGTGTCTAGAGTCGCAATATAATTGGGTGTGCTAATTCAACTAGAAAGAATCTGAAAAGGCATTCATAAATAATTTCATAATGTGAACACAGATGTAAAGCCAGCAAGGTGTTGTGCAAACTCGAACTATGGATGCTAGACATCATTAAAATAAACAGATAGTCTGCTTTTTCAACATTATAAACAAATGCAGCAAGAGATTACAAATGAATATCAATTGTAATAAATATAACGTCATCTGTGACTGACCGTGTTGAGCATTGCACCACATGGGAGTCAGGCAGTGTGAACAGTATTTCAATGCCATTGACTGGGTGGGTCAATTAAAAAAATCTGCAACAAAGGCAGCCCAAATGTATGAAAAGACTAACGTCTCACAGTCGGTAGTCTGGATACTTGAACTAAAATGATCTTAACTCTTTCATACTATCAGAGAAATGAGAGAAGTTACATTTCCAATGCTGCACATGTAAATACTGGACTGCAAACCTTACTTTAAATGCAATGTTGAGAGACTCCATCATAACAAACCTTCCAAAACACAGTGCCAAACTACAGGGGTAAACATAAGGCCTTCAGTGCCCTTGCCAAGGAATTTTTTAATAATAAAAATAAGCATACTCAAAGTTTACAAGAATTGACTATGAATTACATTTTGGGATTAATGAATTGACAACTCTGTATGCTGTATCATAGATTAATATTAGCTTTTAGTTTTAAGAAGGATAAAGAGGATTTGTCTAATTCGATCAAACACAATTTAAAGGGCTTACTGGGATTTTCATTATGAGATTCACTTTTGTGCAATGCCTACTGATTATCCTAGGGACAAATGTAGGTACTATGAATCACTTAGAGTAATTTGTTTATGGATTGAGGACCTTCAATTCATGGCCTCTTAGGCCAAACTCAATTCTGACAACATTTAAACTGTTAGATGGATAATAGATATGGCGATTAAAATGGATCAGATCAGATGTGATGAGTGTTTTAGGAAGGATAACTTAAAAACCACACAGTATTAAGCCTGCATTAAGCTTGCATTTCCTATCACAGTGACTCATACAGCATTATGGTTTTCGCACACATCATTCTATTTTGAAAGACGACAATGCAAAAGCAATTTCACAGATTAGTTAAAAACATGGACTGAAGCGAATTTCACAATGCTGTGCAGGTATTTAATGTTAGCAAGAAACCTGAACACATTCAGAAGTGAAGAAAGTTTCAACACAAGATATGATTATGTTTTTAAAGCAGTTTCCTGACTCACCAGGTTGCCTAATCCCATTTGCATTTTAGGGGCATTAGGCACTGGTAAGGCCCCCCCCCCCCCAGGTTATGGTCCTGTAGGCACAGCAACCTGTTGGGAAAAATTAAACACTACATATCACCACAAGTACTTTATACCAACTGTCAAGCACAGTGGGTGAGAAGTGATGAGTTGAGCCTGCCTTGAAGCAGCAGGGTCTGCATGTCTCACAGTGTAGCTCACCCCTGAATTTCTGTCTATGCTAGTGCATTCTAGAGGAAAATAGGAGACCACTTGTCTGAGAACGAAAGTTTAGCTGATGGTAGGTCATGCAACAGGACCACTGTCGAACATACCAGCAACTCTACAACTTAATGGCAGAAAGAAAGAATCAGAATTTTGGATTGGCCAAGTCAAAGTCCAGACCGAATCTCCATTGAGATGCTGTGGCAGACCTAAAGAGAGTTGAGCGAGGCTAAACAGTTTGCATGCAGGTATGGGCCAGAATTTGTTCCAGGTGATTTGTGAGACTGGGAAACTCTTCGAGGAAACATTTACTTCAAGTCAGTGCTACTAAAAGGGGTCACACACAAATCACAGAGCGCACTTTTTCACACAAGGCTACTGAATGCTCACCAATTTGTTTTGTTTAATAATGAGAAAGTGAAATGTTTGACTGTTGTTGGTCTCATGAGGCCAAATCTATCACGCATAAGACTTTGTGAGGTCAAGATAATAGTAAGAAATCCCCATATCTGTAAAACCATACAATATTAAGAGTCTTACTTCCTTTTTCACATCAATGAGTGGGCAAGGGACTGAGTAGCCTGGTGTGGCTTGCCGCAATTTGGTGGGCAGACCAAAGCTCTACATATGATCACAGGTGTTGTCACAAAAGAACATGTGGAAATGCCATTTCCTTGCGGATATTGGTTTCATTGACAGTTATTTATTGGATCAGAGTCACATTTTGTTTTTAAAAGGCTGAAGGAACTACCTGGCATTTGAGAAATAAAAATAAATGGTAGACTGTCTTTCACTGGTTCTTACTCTCAAAGTTAAGCATGTGTCTGGATGTCACAGCTGAAGAGAAGCCTGGTAGGGCACATACGCCCGGATTATGATGTCGGTTGGAGTTACAATAAAAGTCAATGATCTACTAATGCCTTTCAAGAGGGAACAAAAATACCATACAAGAAATATGATTCTAAAATCATCTGATTCAAAGGTTTATAAGCATATGAGCAACATAATCACATAGTAGAGATGCAAGATAAATCTAATAAAGCTTAGGTTTAAAGGTAAAACAATCTAATCTTAAGGAGTAAACACCAACAGACTGTACAGAGCAGTGGATGCAGAGTAGGACCTCAGCCGGCAATGAAGATCATAGATTTTGCTCTTTAAATTTAATGCTGATGATATAAACAAACCTTATTCCTCATTCTTATTAGCTAGGAATTCTATGAAAGCTATAATTTGGCTTCTAATGACTTAATACAGCGAGCAGTTTAAGGATTTGGAAGTGGCCTGGTGGGTGAAAAACAATGGATTGTAATGTGGTCCGAGTGATCAACAGTGGCTGAGGTTAATCATACCATTCACCAGCTTGTTGTTTGTTAATAATTTAGATATCAAGAATCCTAGGCTTCAGGGATGTTTGAACTTTTCCAACTGGGCTCAAAATTCTACCCAAGGTTAGGACTGGGACTTGAAGAGCTTTTAAACCCTTTTCTAGTCTTTGCATTAAGGTAGAAACAACAATTCACAAACACATTACCATTTTCAAGAGTTTTTAGAGCGCTGACAAATGAAAAACACTGATGAAAATTGTATAAAACGAACACTGTTAGAAAATGCATTTTAGGCCCCTCCCTTCCATTTCTACCAAAGTCATCCTGCTGAAATTACAAATATAAGAGACTCAGAGGAGCCTGCAGACTGTTTACTAGAAGCGTTTGCCAAAAATAGAAAATGTTTTGCCGTTATAAAAGATTTAGGCCCATGGAATCAATAGCACTGGGATTTTTTCACTTAGCACCCCGTAGGAATCGAAAATGTGTCTATCAAGACGTATTTATCAGCATGCAGTAGAAGACTGATGCTGCAGTGTATTTTAAAGATCCATTAAGCCAGGCCATTATGGAGAGTCTATAAAGGAAATGCGATTTAAATCACAGACCTACTCCAGCATGGGCATTTTTCAAAATAGCAAGAGCTCCTTTTGAGCCAAAGTTCAATATTGCTGTTCGATACCTCGTTAGCAGAATTTGCTGCATATTAACAATAGCTAAATTCTCATAATTTAACCAAGAACCTACTACTAAGTCAGAACAAAATACTTGAAACGCAAAGGACAATGTGCGTGCTGTTGTATCTTCTATCAAAGATAACACTGATTCTGGCACAGTAAGGTCAGATGGACTTAACCTGCATTTGCTTTTCTCCTGCTTTGCTCCATGTCACATGCAACGTGAGAAAAGGAGCCTTTTCTTTAGAGTCTACGTGCTCGTCTGACGTTTGAGAAGCAGAAACCTGGAGATCAGGTCATAATGTTTGTACATTAGCTGTTGCAACTCATCTGTGGTGGGAGTGTAGAAGGACACTTCAATAATTCAAAAGGGTGAAGAGGTTTCTCCACAGGGAAAATTATTTCCCCAATAAATGGGGAAAAAAAGAAAATGTAAGCATGAATGCACTTTTGTGTTAACTTATTTCCTCATGTAACAAACACCTGTTACATTTTCATATGCAGAAATAGTTGCACATTTGAGTAATAATGGATATCTAATTTCTGGAGTATGTCTATAATTCTGAATGAATTACCTAGAAGTCAGACATTTACTCAAAATATAGAAATATCTTCCAAGAGCACAGATCTGAACTCTACAGAACATTTAGTTAAAATATTGCCCTTCGCGTCAACTACTGCACTGGCTCATGCACATCTATGAAAGATTATGCCCGAGTAGAAAAAGCTTAAAAGCTAAAAAATGGTTACCCGGTGCCAGACCCTTGCTGTGTCTCTTTACAAAAGAAAATCAATAACATGCATATAGTTTTCATTATCATACAATGAAAACTACAAAGTAGAATAAACAATACCAAAACAGTTTGCAACTCAAAACGTCTAGGCAGACGTTTCTTCAAAATGAAAAGCCTGCAAAATCAAGTAATTTTGTTCTAGCCTATTTAAATACACTGAACCCAATATTTTATAAAAATGTAAAAAGCTCTCAAAATTCAGTATCAAATTTTAGAGGGGACACAAATGTATTTTGCAGATTATTTCTGAAAAAGTATGGTACAGAAATGACCAAATTTGAAATGACATTTATTTTTCCTGCACAGATATTTCACCTTTGCACCTTTAGATTCTTGCACATGAGTATGACAACCAACCCACATCTGTGATCTAATTAAATGGGCAATCCTAAATGGCTGCTATCAGCTACAGAGGCACGTGTGAGCTAGCTGTGTGAAAACCAGTGAACCAACAAGACAGTGTTAAATTTAGTAAAAGTGCAGAAAACATGTACAGATATAGTATTGTAGTCTCACCTACTCTGGTCTTTTGCGAAAGGCACAACAACCACATCTCTGTGCTGCAACAGATCGTTCAGTACTTTAGTTTCAGGACATTGCTGGAATTCTCCATCGTCACCACCCTCAGGTACACATATCACGTGATCTCTCATTTTACAACCCTGCCATGAAAAAAGAACCAGCATTACAGGGATACCTTCATGCAGTTTAGCTACTGTCAATTGCACCTTACTATGACGCTGGCTGGTAAAGAGTCAGAATATCAAGTAGGAAATATCGACTTGCACTAAGATCGAGTGCAAAATATCGAGATACATAAATATTGAAAGCAACAAAGGAACAGTCAACCTATACAAAAACTCCCCTGGTTTTGTGATGCACCTCCCTCCTTGTATAATCGCCCTTAAAAACTTTTTTTTCCCGAACCAAACACAGAGCCTTATGCTCACACTGTGTGCAACTCTACTGCCCCAGCCGTTCCTCTAGGGGCGGTTAGCATATCCAAAAATACGCTTTTATCAACTGTAGGTTGCACCACCTTACAAAAGAGTCCATAGAGAAGTAAATATACGAATGTCCGTCCAGTGTTGAGAAAAATCAAAAGTGCTTTAGTCTTCTTTATAATGATGACAATTGTACAGCAAACAGCCAACGCGTTTCGCTCTATAACAAGAACTTCATCAGGGCTGTAAAACATTATAACAAACACTACTATAATCCACTTTAGTGAAATATATATTACTAAACATGTAATTTATTAAAATACATACAATTAATACCATAGCATAAAAACAGGAGAGCCTGATTTGCCTGTAGAATTTTTAACAAGGCTCTCAATTTTGACCTTAAGACCTCACAGAAAGTTACAATTTATTAAGAACATTTTTGACAGCATTCATTTTCGTTGTCTTTTTAATCATTTTCAAAAAGCCCCATTCCTACTTAACATGGTCACTAATAGTTACTGATTTTATACCTACTGTATAACCATTGTGTTACTGTCCATAAGTTCAATTCAATTCATTTCCGGAGAAGCAAAATTTATACATTGTATCCCCATTGTTAAAGCAAAAGAGTCAGCATCTACACATTTTTGGAAAGCATTTCCCATGTTCTCTACTAGAATAAGACCAATGATCCGAATCTAAATTCCATCATTAATCACTTTACAAGTTTAGAACCAAAAACGTCATTCATTACAGCAATGTTACACCTACCAAGTCTATTTGATGTCTAATTGGGTGTGCAATAATCGCTCTCCTTTAGTTTTAAAATATGTGCAACATGATGAAATTCCCGTATACGGGATATCGACTTTGGCGGATGGTTAAATATTAGAATCGCCCGTCGAACGACTTTGAATATAAACATAATGGAAGTGTTGCGAATTTTTCTATTAGTGGGGACACGTATTTGGTAACTATTTAAAGTCGTTTCAATTACGAATTTAGCAATGGTTACCCCAAATTCTGGGTTACATATAACAAATGACGCAAAATGAAGCCGGTCGCTTTACATTGCACAATTGCATCGCAGGCACATTTTGTACCTATTTTAACTTGCTTTTACTACGAACCAAATATTGGAATTTTTTACTTTATGGTTATATATTGTATTTCATGTAAAACGAGGTTGGTCGCCTAATGCTGTACTATTGCATTACAGGCACATCAGCCATTTATATACTTTTTCTTCCGAGTCAGATTTGGGCCGGATATAGTTCTTTCAATAGGTAAGACGATGCTTTCTTTATTAGATATACGTATGGGCAGAAAGAGCTGAGATAGGTATATGGGTCGTATTAGTATGATCAAAGGATTGGAGATTTATGTCATGACTGGCCTGCTGAAAGCGTGACGCGACGTATTTATCTTTTCTTATGAAAAGTTTGAACTCTTGTACAAATAATGTTCCTATGGCCCTGACAATCTTACTATTGTTTGTATCATTCTTTTTTAATATCCTGCAGGCATAACTGGACTTATTTAGTCTTTGCCTGCTGTTATTTTTTAGGAAAAGCGACAGGCCATGGTGATTGATCAGTGGAGTACACTAGATACTGTTCATTTTGGTCAAAAATTCGAGACATCAAATAGACTTGGTAGGTGTGACATTGCTGTAATGAATGACGTTTTTGGTGCAAAACTTGTAAAGGGATAAATGATGGAATTTAGATTCGGATCATTGGTCTTATTCTAGTAGAGAACATGGGGAATGCTTTCCAAAAACGTGTAGATGCTGACTCTTTTGCTTTAACAATGGGGATACAATGTATAAATGTTGCTTCTCCGGAAATTAATTGAATTGAACTTATGGACTGTTACACAATGGTTATACAGTAGGTCTAAAATCAGTAACTATTAGTGACAATGTTAAGTAGGAATGGGGCTTTTTGAAAATGATAAAAAAGACAACAAAAAATGAATGCTGTCAAAAATTTTCCTAATAAATTGTAATTTTCTGTGAGGTCTTAAGGTCAAATTTGAGAGCAATTCTATAGGCAAATCAGGCTCTCGTGTTTTTATGCTATGGTATTAATTGTATGTATTTTAATAAATTACATGTTTAGTAATATGAATTTCACTATAGTGGATTATAGTAGTGTTTTTTTAAAATGTTTTACAGCCCAGATGAAGTTCTTGGTATAGAACGAAACGCGTTGGCTGTTTGCTGTACAATTGTCATCATTATAAAGAAGAATAAAGAACTTTTGATTTTTCACAACACTGGACAGACATTCGTATATTTACTTCTCTATGGACTCTCTTGCAAGATGGTGCAACCTACAGTAGATACAAGCATACATGAATATTGACTGCAAGAGTATCATAGTCAAGAATATTGAGTTTCGGGTAAGAAATATCGGTTTCTAAAATATCGAAGTTATTAATATCGTTTGCAGAAATATAGTTGTAAAAAATATCATTTTTTTAGTTAGTGTTATGTATTTTAGTAACTATTTTACATATATGTGCTCTATTTTTTCTGTACAAGTATTACATTTGTTGTTTAATATATATGTCACATTTTTAAAAGTTATTAATTTTATTTTAATTAAATTTTGCATTTTAGTTCCGTAGCAGGTTGTGGGTTTATAGGGGAATAGGGTGGGAAGTAATCTAATTAGAATCAATTGAATATTAATTTTTATTAGTATTTATTTTTGATTTTATAGTGTTAATTCTGGGAATGAATTTATAATTAATTAATTATTAATTGGCTGTACATATTTATTGATTAATTCATTGGTAAATATGTTAATTGTGTCTTTTTTAGGAGCGGGTTGTGGGTTTATAGGGGAATAAGGTGGGAAGTAACAATTATAATTTATTAATATTTTGTATTAATATTTAATATATTATATTGTTAATTGTGGGGATTCATGTATTAATTAATTATTAATTGGTTAATTAATATTAATTAATTGGTAATTATGTTAATTGTGTTATTTTTTACGACCATGTTGTGGAGTGATAGGGGAGTAGGGTGGGAAGTAATTTAATTTTAATACATTTATTAATATTTTTATTTTATAGTGTTAATTGTGTGAATTCATTTATTAATAATCATTCATATTTTGCTTAATTGTTAATTAATTGTTAATTAAGTTAATTATGTCAAGTTTTACGAAATTGGTGGTGGCATTTATAGGGGAATATGGTGGGAGGTAATTTATTTATAATTATTTGTTAATGTTAATTAATTAAATATTTAAATATGCCAATTGTATAATAATATTGATGTGTGAGTTGCAGGGTTTATAGTGGTAAATGGTGGGAAGTATTTTTTTTAAATTAATTAATGATTTGTTGTTAATTGATATTAATTTATTAATGTAAAATTAGTTATGGAAATTGTGTCAATATTTTTAGGCGTGTCTTTTGGTGTTTATTGCGGTAAAAGGAGCAAAGTAATTAAGGTTTAAATGAATCAATCATTACTTGATCATTAATGATCATTTATTAATGGATACATATTTTTGAGAATTGTTAGTTTTTATTTTATTTGGGATTTAGGTACTATAGCTGTAACGCTTGGTTTCTACATTAATTTTTACATTTTTCAATGTGTTAAAATTATTAATATTGGTTTAATTGATAATTGTGTTACTTAAGGAGGTACACTTTTGTTTAATTTAGATGTGAACTGTAAATTGTGTGGTGTTATAGGGTAGGAAAATAAATATTACATTAATGTAAATGTTATTTTTTGGATTAAGATTCATTTCTATTACAAAATATGTATTTGTTTGTAAATAGTTAAATTAAAACAATGAATATTTTTATGTCAATTTTTGATTTTTGCTACATTTAAGTATTTTTACATGTTTTGTTAATTTTTATATTTTTATGTGTTTTGTTTTGGGGTTTTTCATTCTATTTTGTATTGTAGTTGATATTTTGTTTGTTTTTAAATTTGAATTTTGTTCTTTGGGAATAGTAATTTTTACCCTTCCGCTATCCAACACTTTGCCTACTGTTGCACTTGCAGGCGTGGGAATAGTAATTTTCTCTCCTCTGCTACCCAACACTTTCCCTACTGTTGCACTCATTGGAGTGGGAATAGTAAATTAATATCCTCCGCTATCCAACACTTTCCCTACTGTGATGTCATGAGTGATGTCACTGACCATGTCATGAGTGATGTAATATGTGACTTCATCAGCAGTGCATTGCGGGCGCGCGAGTTATAGTTAGCTGAACTAACTATAACAGGGGAATTTCAATGGTTTTGTACGAGGGAAAAGTCCAGCTAACTATAACGACCCCTGAAACCTATGGTTTTTTCAGTAAATTTCTAAGGTTTTTTAAATGCTAATTCCTAACTATAACGTGCCTGAAACCTATGGTTTTTTCAGTGAATTTCAAAGGTTTTTTAAATGCTAATTTCTAACTATGCCTACAGAGATAGGACATGTGAAGAAAGAAGAAAAAACGCACAGAAAGAAAAAAAAGAAGTGCAGAAAGAAGCAACAAAAGTTCTCAAAGACAAAGAAAAGTGCAGGAAGAAGGATAACGTGCAGAAAGAACAAACAGAAGAGCAGAAAGAAGCCTTGTTGCAAAATCATCCTGTACCCTCAACTTTTTCAGACGGATACTGGTGGTAACTGAGTCTAACTAACCAGTCCTAGAGCCAGTGCTATGTTAAAAGACACTCAGAATACAGTGAAAACACCTACATACACTAGGGAACACTATGCGTTGGGGTCCCCCTGTGATCAGCATGAACTCCTCTGTAAGCCCCTAGTATATAATAGGGCAGGGGATTAAAACTACCTCTTAAAAAGCGCCACAGGGCGTGTTTGCAAACGTCACCTCAGGCCCCGTCCCCTCACTTCCCCACTGTGTAAACACGCCCTGTGGCCGTTTTAAGTTGGGAGATTAAGTTCATTTGAATCCTGAGGGTCCCTAGGGTCCAACTAGACCACTAGGTACCTCCAGTAAGCGCCACAGAGCTGCGTTGCAGAGAGATGTAAAAAGGGGCACGGCCTAGACCACCTCTCTGCTAGTTGGCCCCCAGGGTCCCTCAGGATTGAAAGGGAATTATTTCCCCAACTTAAAACGTGCCACAGGGCTTGTTTGCACATGTTAACTCAGGCCCCGCCCACTCCCTGCACCACTGTGTAAACATGCCCTGTGGCCGTTATTTAAGTTGGGAGATTAAGTCCCCTTGAATCCTGAGGATCCTTAGGGGCAAAATAGCCCACTAGGTACGTCAAGTAAGCACCATTGCAGAGAGGTGTAAAAAGGGGCATGGCCTGCACCACCTCTCTACAACGCAGAGCAGTGGCACTTACTGGAAGCACCTGGTGGGCTAGTTGGCCCCCAGGGTCCCTCAGGATTGAAAGGGAATTATTTCCCCAACTTAAAACGCGCCACAGGGCGTGTTTGCACACGTCACCTCATGCCCCGTCCCCTCCCTTCACCACTGTGTAAACGCGCCCTGTGGCCATTCTAAGTTGAATCCCCTTGAATCCTAAGGGTCCCTAGGGTCAAACTAGCCCACTAGGTACCTCCAGTAAGCGCCACAGAGCTGCGTTGCCTAGAGGTGTAAAAAGGGGCGAGGCCTCAGAACACCTGTCTACAACGCAGCTCCCTGGTGCACACTGGAGATACCGGTTGGGCTAGTTGGCCCTCAGGGACCCTCAGTATTGAAGGGGAATTAATTCCCCAACTTACAACTGGCCAGGGGGTGCGTTTGCAGAGTGCTGCAAGGAGGGGGCGTGGCCTCCAGCGCGATGCCGGTCTTTTATTCATTTTATTTTTTTAAGGAGGGCTGTGTGGCCCCCCTTCTTTTTCTAATTTACTGGCCCTGGGGACCCCATCCCCCAGGGCCTGCACCCTAATTTTTTTTGTTGAAATTGTTGAAAAAAAATTAATTTGGCCCTCCCAAGGCCTTAATCGGCCCCGGGAATCCCAACCCCCGGGTCATGGCCTTTTTTTAAATTTAAATTCTTTAGGAGGGGGCTGCGTTGCCCCCCTCCTCAGGCCACTTATGGCTCCGGGGACCCCATCCCCCGGGGCCGGCCTTTGTTTTTTATTATTTTAAAAATATATATATTTAGAGAAACACCTAGGACATGCTGGACAAACCGTATGTACCTATCACCATGACGATTTGCGTGATATTCATTAAAAGGCGACTATGCATAGAATGAATCCACATGGAATGTATTTACATCGCTATTGAAGCTCTGACGTGTCTGACGCCCTACCGTGCCTAATCCCGGCGCCCCCGCCGGTGGGTACTCTCCAAGTAGACACCCTTGTCGTTTATTTATACAAACATGGGTAGCTTTTGACGGGCACATTTAATATACACGCACACCAAGCCATTCAAAGGGGATTCGACAAAAAATTCGACCAAACTATGGAAGAAACCCCCCTCACGGTTAATAAAAGACACATCCACCGCCGGATGCGTAATACTTTTTATTTTACTCTCTGGAAAGGAGACGAACCTCACTTGAGAGTCACAGCGTGCTCCTGGCTGAGCCCAATGCTGTGTTACACCCACCAGTGCCCGCCGATTGCCTCACACCTCTGTGTTGTATTCCACCAGCTAGTGCGTATGCTATGACACTCTCTAGCTCATGTGCACTGTAACACCACCCCGTGAATGTGTCATGCCACACTTGCCTTCGCACGGGTTATATTGCCCCATCTAACGTGCCTTCCTCGATGTGTATGTTATAACGCACAGCGCTATGCCATACATATTACAATCTGGGATCGATATCTTTGTCACAGTGCATATGCAACGTTACACTCCCCAGCACATATTTTATATTACAACTTTAGAGACTAGTTAGGTTACACAACACTGCCCTGTGCATATTACACTCCAAGGATCATATCGCATAGCACGCGCTAGTGCCTGTGCTATCTCGCGCTCTCCAATGAGTCTGTAATTGCGCACAATGTATTGCATATTATATTTCACGCCCCGGTTCATCTTATATCACACTTTTTGGTGCATAGTTTATACCATATACTACATCTAGTTTTCATTTTCAATTGTGCTCTCAGGACTATGTTCTATATAACACTGCGTCCACCTACTCTTTTCACGGGCAATACATTTTGCGATGGGGGTGGAGGGTCAGGGGGTGTTTCTGCCAAGTGAGCCCGGAGTCACAGTCACAAACGTCCTCTTCTTCCTGAATAAAAGTGAGATTATGCTGCTTACTTGTTCATATTTTAAGTAGTTCGCACAGACACACATTTTAAAAACAATAAAGTTCCTAAAACCCACCTTCTCTGAACAGTTAGCTTGCTGCCCCATCCACCTCCTCCCTATCCTCTGTTGTCTGAATCCATGGACTAGCCTCCTCCCTCCTGCCATGCATGGTCTGATGTGCTGCCACTGCCCTCCATTTAGCCTGATGTACCAGTCCACTCCTCCTGCCCTCCATTGCCCAATTATATGGCCCATCATTGACCTCCTGCTTAGCCTCTGTGCTTAGCTTGCTGCCCCTATTCTCCTTCCCCCTGCCCTCCGATGTCTTTGTGCATGCCCCTGCTCCATCCTTTTTGCCCACTATGTTCCATGGACCTGCCACTCCTATCTACTCCGAGTGTTCTGTTGAGCTGCCACTCCCCTCCCACCTGTCTAGCATTGTCAGATGACTGTAACCTGTCCCTGCCACCTCCACCCTGCCTGTCCACATGCCATGCCCCTATCCCCTTCCTCCTGTCCTCCATGGTCCATTTTACTGCCACACCCTTCTGCCCTCCCTTATCTGTTGTGCTGCAACTGCTCCTCCTGCCTGCACCGTGCGGTCTGTTGTGAGGCCCCTTCCCCTGAACTCTGTCTGTGCCCAGGTCCTGACCCTCCCTTCTATCCTCCATGGTCCTTTGTGCATGCCCCTGCACCCTCCTTCTTGCCCATCATAGCCATTGTGCTGCCACTAACCCTCCCGCTTGCCATGCATGGTCTTCTGTGCTGCCATGGCCCCTCCCACCTTCCCTGTATGGTCAGCTAGCTTCCCCCAACCCCCTCCCACCTTCCCTCCATGGTCTGTGTGTATGCCATCATAGTCTCACTGTTGCTCTCCATGGTGTGTCTTGTTTCTAGTGCCCATCCTGCCTGACCTCCATGGTCATCTTGCTGCTCCTGCCCTGCCCCCTTAACCCCAGCCCTCTGTTTCCATGTGCAGACCCCTATTCCCTCCCTCCTGGCTTGTCTGTTCCATTGTAATGCCCCTGATCCGTCCCTCCTGCCCTTTATGGTCTGTTATGCTGCAGCTTTCTCTCCTGTCTGTCCATTATGGTCAGCTAGCTACCATTGCCTCTTTCCCATCTGTTCTCTGTTGTCCATGTGCATGGTCCTGTCCCCTCCCTATTGCTTTCTATGGATTGTTGTGCTGCACTCCCGTCCCGCATGCGCTGTATGGTGTATTGTGCTGCTGCAAACCCTGATGCCTGCCCTGTAGGGTCAGTTTGGTGCACCTCTCCATGTCCCTCCTGTCTTCTGTTAATCGAGACCAAGTCCCTACCCCAATACCTCCTGCCTACCATGATTCAATGTACCATACTTGCGAACATTTTGAACTTGGTAAGAGGGAGATCTTGAAAAAAAACTGGGGTATTGATTTTCCCCTTTGAGTTACATTGAAAAAGAGGAGATCGTAGACAGGAGACAGATCAAATAAAGCCCATTTGAGCTTAAAAACATTGGACGTTTCCTGGCTGAAACAGGTCTGTTGGCATGTATGGTTGTACTACCACTGCCCTTCCTGCCTGCCCAGTGTGGTCAAATTGTTGCCTCTGCACTCTCCTACCTGCCTTCAATTTTCAGAGTCCGTGCCCCTGGCCTCTGCCTCTCAACAGTATCCCAATGAACAACTAGATTGCTAACATTCTATATTTATTACAAAAGTGTGGAATGCCTGACGTCATCTTGATGTAATCTAAACTGTAATACCTAGAGTATTTCCTTTAGAAATTACATATATGAGAGGGTCTTATTTGCATCAAAATTATGGTTAGTGCTCTAAAAAACTAAAATGAGGACATATTTTCTGAGTTTTAAAATAGCGACAAAGAACTTTTAAATTATTTGTAATCTTTATGTTTTTTTATCCAGTTGACCACTTGATTAAATGTTGCACCTTGGCAAGAGGATGTGGTGTTACTTCCAGAGCTGCAGACTTTGCAACTGGGGAACCAGGTTGGAGTTTCTGCTTCAGCTCAACATTCTGTGATTGTGGTCAAATCACTTAATCTCCCCATGTCAACAACCAAAATGAATTTGATCTTGTGTGATGTAACCAATGCTCATGTAAAGCATTCCAATACCTGACAAGTCTGCACTATATAAAACTGCAAATACACAAAAAATAAGTGTTTTGCACACTTCTGTCATTGGGCTACATGTGGGCTACATCTGGGTGATATTTGGGCTGCATTTAGGCTCTTTTGTGTCTGGTGGCCATCTTGGGAGATTTATTTGTTATGAAGTTTCCTAATTTCCTCATTTACTGCAGTCTCCTCAGTAGGAAATACTTTCAGTTTTTTACTTGGTTCCATCAAGAAGGCATTCAGATGTGTCACACATTTGCCAGAAATTCTGAATGTTAGCACTCTAGTTGCTCATTAGATCACTGTAGTAAAGCTACTGCTCACCAGGGAAGTCTGCTGCTGGTATTCAAAGTGCATGTTTCAGTCTGCATGTCAGAATTTTTTTATGACATAGAAGAGGATTTGAGAAGTCAAAATGTGCCCTAATTTTCCTTTCTGCAGCACTAATCATAATTTCTATGGCAAAATGAATCGCCTCATTGTGTTCCTTTGTAAATTAAATGTTTTAAGTGTTACCACTTTTTTCCATTCAAGATGGCTTCAGGTGTGTCATACTTTTGTCATAAGTAAGACTGTTAGCGCCCTAGTTGTTCGTTAGAACACTCTGGGACATTCTGTCATTGGGCTATACTTGGGCTACATCTGGGTGATATTTGGGCTACATTTGGGCTCTTTTGTCTCTGGTGGCCATTTTGGGAGATTAATTTGTTATGATGTTTCCTAATTTGCTCATTTACTACAGTCTCCTCAGTAGGAAATACTTTCAGTTTTTTACTTTGATTCCATCAAGAAGGCATTCAGATGTGTCACAAATTTGCCATAAATTCAGAATGTTAGCACTCTAGTTGCTTATTAGATCACTGTAGCAAAGCTACTGCTCACCAGGGAAGTCTGCTGCTGGTATTGAAAGTGCATGTTTCAGTCTGCATGTCAGAATTGTTTAATGAAATAGAAGAGGATTTGAGAAGTCACTCCAAATGTGCACTAATTTTTCTTTCTGCAGCACTAATCATACTTTCTATGGCAAAATGAACCCCCTCATTTTGTTCCTTTTTAAATTAAATGTTTTAAGAATTACCACTTTATTCCAACCAAGATGGCTTCAGGTGTGCCATACGTTTGTCATAAGTAGGACTATTAGCGCTCTAGTTGTTCTTTAGAACACTCTGGGAAGCTGCAGTAGAACACAAAGTAATCAACTGACAGTCTCTGCCCTTGTTGGATGTACATGTTTTACTGACAATGTCAGACTTCATTCTCACATGACTGAGAAAGATAATGTGAATTTACAGAAAATATGCTCTCAGTTAGCTTATAGATCACCTTCCAAACCTCTGTGGGAAAAGCATGAAAAAATAGTTCTCTCAAACATGATTCATGATATCACAGCAGAAGGCTTTTTCACATGGTAAAATCACCTTAGAACACACCACAATTCCTAAAATGAGTATGGTACCATCAACAAATGATTTATAATGTAACTAAAGTCTTAAAACCTTCTATTAACTTCAATGCTTTTTAATGAGGTGCTATCATGTATATTGGTCCCAAGATGGCTGCCAACACTTCTTGGATGAAGTGCTGACAGCCAATCAGATCTCACGATGAGATGTGTGGTTAGGCTCCGCCCAGATAGATATGTGATTTTACTTTTGATTTTCTCAGGAACTACTGAACGGATTTAAACCATTTAAGCAAAAGGCACATGCCTGACCTGAGGACTACCTCTTTGCCAAATTTGAAGTAATTCTGTTCTTCTGTACCTTCGACTAAAGGTCCTATGGGAAAATGCATGGGGAAAACGCGTTTGGGACCCCCCTTTTTTCTCAGCCCCCGCTTGACAAATCACCCCGAGACTTTCAGGGTAGGAGCTGAGCGGAGCGCCCCATTAGTTTTGAAAATTTTACTAAGATAAGTCAACCGGCGCCAAAGTTATTCAAAATAGAATTTTCAGATTTCCTATGGGAACTCGGTCCTAACTATATACTGGCAGTCGCCAGTTGAATGAATGAATGAATGAATATATATATATATATATATATATATATATATATATATATATATATATATATATATATATATATATATATATATATATATATATATATATATATATATATATATATATATATATATATATATATATATATATATATATTTTTTTTTTTTTTTAGCCAAATAATGCTCCTTCCGGACGCGAGGGACCCGAGAGAGGTGGCGCATATGCCGGTAAATGTCTCCAAGCAGTTCCAAATCAATGCGCTCTCAGAAATCAGAGTACTCCAGTTCAGTCAATTCCAACAAGGGATGTTTAATTTTACAACGCGTTTCAGCTCGTTGCAAAGCCTTGTTCACGTAAAATTAGTACACATAGCGTGGTGATTGATAAAGTTTACAATAATGAACACTGATGAGGGACAAAAACAAAGTACTCCTTGTGAATTTACCACTCCAACATGTCTGCCATACTTTCTGACATTGCAGTAGGTACTTTCTTTTTGTCCCTCATCAGTGTTCATTATTGTAAACTTTATCAATCACCACGCTATGTGTACTAATTTTACGTGAACAAGGCTTTGCAACGAGCTGAAACGCGTTGTAAGATTAAACATCCCTTGTTGGAATTGACTGAACTGGAGTACTCCGATTTCTGAGAGCGCATTGATTTGGAACTGCTTGGAGACACATAATCTACTGGCGGTCGCCAGTAGATAGTTATAGTTAGGATCGTGTTTCGATAGGAAATCTCAAAATTCTATTTTGAATAACTTTGGCGCCGGTTGACGAATCGTCGCGAAATTTTCTAAACAAATGGGGCGCTCCGCTCAGCTCCTACCCTGAGAGTCTCGGGGTGATTAGTCAAGCGGGGGCCGAGAAAAAAGGGGGGTCCCAAAACGCGTTTTCCCCATGCATTTTTACATAGGACCTTTAGTCGAAGGTACAGCCCGAACGGCTGAACAGAATTACTTCAAATTTGGCAAAGAGGTAGTCCTCAGGTCACGCATGTGCCTTTTGCAGGTCTGGTGTCAATCTGTTCAGTATTTCCTGAGAAAATAGCATTTTAAAGCATATAAATAGCTATACGTGCGCACCGTGCGCGCACGGTGCCGTGCTCGAGCGTAATTCTGATTGGTTGTTAGATGTCGGTAAACATTCGAATCGGTCGAAATCAGGAAGTGTCGGCCGCCATTTTGTCTCTCGCACTGAAAAGGAAAGGGGGAAAAAGGTGGAAAACATGAAAAGGGGGCAGGGAAGAGAGTTCCTGACCCCCTAGCCTTTGTCAGGGAGTCACAGAAGGACCCTCAAGGGGAAAAAAAACTTTTTTTTTTTTAAATCGCGGGGTGGGCCCAAAGCAGGCACACGGTGCGCGAAACGTGAAAAACCTTGAAGAAAAAAAATAATTAATAAATACATAACTTAGCATTTAAAAAAACGTACAAATTCACTTAAAAAACCATAGGTTTCACACACGTTATAGTTAGGAATTAGCATTTAAAAAACCTTGCAAATTCACTTAAAAAACCATAGGTTTCACACAGGTTATAGTTAGGTGGATATTTCACTCGTAAAAAACCAATGAAATTCCCCCGTTATAGTTAGTTCAGATAACTATAACTCGCACGACCGCCACTCTATCACAAGAGTGATGTCATGAGTGATTCCACTGACCATGTCATGAGTGATGTGACGTCATGAGCAGTGGATTGCGGGCGCGCGAGTTATAGTTATCTGAACTAACTATAACGGGGGAATTTCATTGGTTTTTTACGAGATATATATATATATCACGAGTTTTCCTCCGCTGCTTTCAAACACGCGGCTCTCCTGAAGAGATGGACACGGACCCAAGTTTTTTGTGCAAAAGTGAATATCCTTTATTCCTCTGTCGCCATTACGCGTTTCGGCTCGCCTGAGCCTTGATCACATGACAGTGGCCTGAGAGAGATAGCTTGTTTTTAAAGTGAAAGTGCGAGTATAATCGTGACCACGTGATAAGCCTACCACGATAATATCGTCATAGACATAAACAACAAGAGCAGCGTACATTTGTAAAGAGACGGGTAAAGTCACATAAAATATATACTTTGCATAAATCTCAGTAAAATACCTTGTGCATGCTCACGTTGTGTACTGTATTTATACATTGTCACTATTGTTTTCTATTACTCGTGTCACAATCATTATAAAATCAACAACAATAAAATTAAGACAATTGTTCTTGAAAAAGTGCTTGAGTGTTTAGTGCAATGTGTGCGCGAAAGAGCCAAGAATATGTGCTGCGCTTTCGTGATACGTACAACAATTCAGTAGGGTTATATTGTTCGTTAAATTATCAAGAAATATTTGATGTTTGTTAATACATTTAACTTGTTTTAGGTCTATTTGTAAAGTATAACAATTATAAGTAATTAATGTAAAAATAAATTAAACATGCATATATATATATATATATATATATATATATATATATATTACCTACTGGCGGTCGCCAGTAGGTAGTTATAGTTAGGACCCTGTTTCCATAGGAAATCCGCAACATTCTATTTGGAATAACTTTGGCGCCGGTCGACGAATCCTCGCGAAATTTTCAAAATAGGTGGGGCGCTACGCTCCGCTCCTACCCTGAAAGTCTCGGGGGGATTCGTCAAGCGGGGGCTGAGAAAAAAGGGGGGTCCCAAAACGCGTTTTCCCCATGCATTTTTCCATAGGACCTTTAGACACAGCTACAGCCCGAACGGCCGAACAGAGTTACTTGAAATTTGGCAGAGAGGTAGTCCTCAGGTCAAGGAAGTGCCTTTTGTAGGTCTGGTGTAAATCTGTTCAGTAGATCCTGAGAGAATAGCATTTAAATCAATATATATATCTGAGCCAGCTTACGGTGCGCTTACCGTGCGCTTACGGTAAGCTTACCGTACGCGTACGGTGACGTGCGCGAGCGCGATTCTGATTGGCTGTTAGATCTTAGTAAACATTCGAATCGGTCGAAACCAGGAAGTGTCGGCCGCCATTTTCTGTCTCGCACTCTGAGGGGAGTGGAGGAAAAGCAAACTCGGAAAACAATAAAAGAGGCTTGCTAGACAGCTCCCAACCACCCAGTCATGTTTATGGTGTCCTCAAAGAACCCACAAAGGCAAAAATTTAATTTTGTATATTTTCGAAAAATCGCCGATTACGCTTACCGTACGCGTACGGTAAAAAATAAATAAAAAAAAAAACAATATCCACGTTCTCCCCACCCCCTGTGCAAAAGGTGCCCGAAGGGCACCTTTTGTGCATGGCATAATTTAATAAAGACCAATAAATAGATAACCTTTAACAACGATGCGCCTAATACGGCCTCCGTTGGCGGACGGTGCGCGAAGCGCATCGTGCGTACATGGCCCATGTAGCGTAGCGCACCGCGTGCCCACCCTGCGTGCACGGCACTAACTGCGTAAAGTGGGCGCGCACGCCACGAACGGCGTAAAGTAACTTAGCATTTAAAAAACCTTGCAAATTCACTGAAAAAACCATAGGTTTCACACACGTTATAGTTAGTAATTAGCAATTAAAAAACCTTGCAAATTCACTGAAAAAACCATAGGTTTCACACAAGTTATAGTTAGCGGACATTTTACTGATAAAAAACCATTGAAATTCCCCCGTTATAGTTAGTGCAGGCAACTATAACTCACACGACCGCAATCCTCTGCTGATGACATATGTGTCTTTATGAAAAAAAAATATTTGTAATATATGTATAGCTAAAAATTTATGGAAGAAGACATGGGTAAATAAGTGTCTAAATACAGTATTAGCATCAGCAGAGGATTGCGGTCGCGTGAGTTATAGTTGCCTGCACTAACTATTACGGGGGAATTTCAATGGTTTTTTATCAGTAAAATGTCCGCTAACTATAACTTGTGTGAAACCTATGGTTTTTTCAGTGAATATATATATACATATTACATTTAATATATGCATGTTTAATTTATTTTTACATTAATTACTTATAATTGTTATACTTTACAAATAAACCTAAAACAAGTTAAATGTATTATTTAATTTAACATTATTTATAATACATATAAAAACAATATTTTGTACTTCGATATTTTTAACAACGATTTTTTTTTCTCCAATATTTTTGCACTTACCATTATGAAGATAGGAGGTTGATATTTTTGACAACGATATTTATGTCCCGATATTTCTGTAGGTCGTAATTACTGGGTTTTTTTGTTGTTTTTTTAGCAGAGTTTTATATTGCGCGAACTTGACGCGAATCTAGTTAGGTATCAGAGCGCTTTACATAGCACCAGTTACGTTACATTAGGACACACATTCATTCTTTGTTAGGCACGGGGAGATGAAGTGATTTGCCCAGAATCACAGGATGTTCAGCGTAATTACCGAGACTCTAACCCAGTTCCCCAGGTCCGATGTCGAGCGCCCTAGCCGTTAGGCCAACTCCTCACCCCTCACTGTTGTCGATATTCGGTCAGTGATCCACGCTGGCCGAAATGGAGTCCTTATAAATATATCAGAATTCTTGGAACCTATTAGTGGTGACGAAATCACGACGTGTTATCTAATCAAAAATACTGCTTCCTTAATACATGTAGTACTTCGTGATGAGCAGGTGTCACTCTCAACGAGTTTTTGTCCGAAAACAAAAAGCAATGCAGGTAATACTGCATATTTAGGTTTTATAAATGAATAGAACTTACAATGAACGGCAAGGCATCAGTCTTTCACCGTAGTGAGGTACGTCTGAACCTTCCTCATACCAATTTGGTTGATCATACCAACACAGACTGTGGCTGGAATTTCATTCTGAAACCTAAATGTCAGTTTCAAACTATCTGAGCATCATCAATGAAAACGTCACCATTCTCTTAAAATACATCTATGCAGACGTTGAACTATCTACATGCCCACTGGAGATGTTGAAAAAAAATATCCATCGAAGGTCACCTGGTCTGACTGCTTTAACACACCCAAGTGCCAAGTAAATGAATTTACCAAGGATATTGAGCATGCCTTTGAATTTCTTGATATTCTGTAGGCCTGAAGTACAAGTTACTTACCTTCAGTAACTATGTATCTGGTAGAGACGATTCTAGCCGCAGATTCCTTAACATAGAATTATCCCCGGGTATGAGAGTGGATCCGGAATTTTTTTTGCCACAGCATCCCTGCGTGCCAGGGGCAGCACCACGTGACTCCGCCCTGACGTTGTCCGCGGACGTGACGTCAGCGAAGGCACATAAGCCTCACCCCGGCGCGCTGACGTCAGTTTTCTTCTGAGAACTTTTCTGCACCACAACACGGAGCCATCACAAACAAAACTGTGATAGTATGGGAACAGTGTGCGAAAAAAGCAGTGAAACAGAAAGGGAAGAAGCGAATGGGGAGGAACAGCACCATGATGGACAGTGCCAAGCACTGTGGTACTGAAAGTCATGGAAGGAAAAGAGCAGAGCACCGCTCTGAAAAGCAACCCTGCAAAGCGAAGGCGATATCCTCCCTGGAGACAGAAAAAAACATGTGAAAAATGTTGTGGCAGACGACAAAGTCTGCAACCATAATCTAAAACAGTGAAGGGCAACAAGTCCGGAACAGATGAGTAACAACAAATCACCCCAAGACAACACCATTAAGGAGTGTCGCATCCCTTGTAAAGAGCTAAGGGCTGCGGCGCAGCCAAGAGACCTCAACCCAGAGGACTTCAGAGGAGTCAGAAACCCCAAGCAATGAAAAAGAAGGGAGAAGATTATGAGTAGACCTCACACTGGAATAACCAGGGTGTAGGGATGCATAAGTACACATGAACCTACCGTCCAATTACCAGGAAAGAAGGAGCGGAACAAATAAACAGAACAAGACAGCACCCGCAGAAGACAAAGCCACCCAGAGGGAGGAGAGTGCAGAAGACCAAGCTGAAGGGCCCTCGCAGAACGGGGAGGAAGGGCGGGTCGTGAAGGAATCTGCGGCTAGAATCGTCATTACCAGATACACCGTTACCGAAGGTAAGTAACTTGTACAGCTGATAGAGACTACTAGCCGCAAATTCCTTAACGTAGAATAGATACCCTAGCCATACCCAGAGGGGAGGAGTAACTGTGAGAGAACCTCACCAGCTTGGAAGAACACAGGGCCCCAACAGAGGATGTGTCAGGGGAACAGGAAGGATGGCCCAGCCCCCACCAAGCAAAAGTAAGCAAGATCAAGGAGAAGGGAAGGCCAGGATACCACAAGTCTACCCGAGGGGCAAAGGGCGTCCGCCAGAAAACCCGGAGGGACAGACGGCACCAAGCGAGTACCAAAGGAAGAAAAGAACCACCACAAAATCCAAGGAGAAGATGTGGTACGGAGGCAGAGCCCGCCTCAGGAGGACACAGACAGCGAAGGGGACAGCTGAACGGGTATCAGCCCCGAGGCAGAGGACATGACAGGAACGGCCCTACAGCCGATAAGCACATACGTGAGAAGGAAGACACAGCCACGCAAAGCTCCAGCAAAGCAAGGGACAGGAGCACACTGGTACATGCCGAGGACCACGAAGGTGGACCATAACTACCAGGCGTGCACATCAGGCAGCTGGTAAGTACTAAAAAGGAGTGTGTCCAGAACAAGCCGAGCGCAAGACGAAGGCAGAGGCAAGGGAACCCCAGAACAAGCCCCAGAGAAGGACCGTCCCAGTGGCACAACCCGGCCCATGAAGAGAAGTGGGACCGGCCAGAAGATAAAGAGGAGAAGAACCCCCCAAGAAGCAGCCGGGGGCGGGGGGTACGAAGCGATCCCCGTGAAGCGAGAAATATGTAGCACAGACCCAAAGCCGTCAACCAGAACACAGGAGAACACCTGGATATCCTAGCCCCCTGGAACACAAGGCAGAGGACCAGGCTGAAACGTCGAATAGTAAGGTGGAAACACCAAGACACAACGCCATGACAAAAGTCAGGCTGGCGATCCAGAGGCTGAAGAGGGAAGGCAAAACGCACAGAAGCAGATATCCCGCAGGAACAAAAGGCAAAATGTACAACAGGCAAGCCCTGTAGAAGAAGGATAGAAACACCATTGGATACTGGGCAGAACAGAACCTGGAGCAGAGCAAGCTGCGCTAAGGCGGAAGAAAAAAGGGAGACCGCACCAAGTGGTATACAGTGATGCCAGGAAACGCGAGGAACCCGAGAAGGTATCCACACCCGCCCAGCTTAGAACAGAGCTATACAATATCCTACAAGTACCCCACCTAGGGTATGGCACGTCCCCAGACAAAACAGGGGAACACCTCTTAGGGAAACCCACAGCAGAGGTCAAGAACATAAAAGACTTATGGGTATCACGACAGGCGGCTTACCAATCAGCCAAAAAATACACAGATGGTCCAACCTGAGGACCTATACGGGTTCACCAACAGCTAAAAACCATACACCACAAAAGTTGAAGGGCTGTACCAGCAGCCAAAAGAACAGAGGGGCCAACGTAAGGACCCTGAAGGCATTCCAAGCCACACAGCACACAGACGGGCCAACCGAAACACTAGGCCGATAGAGAAAAGTGAGATAAACGCCTCCCATAAGACACCTGAGGACCGACAAGCCGAAGCTTACGGAGGGGGAGGAGGACGGAGCCCCGCAAGGAGCCGTTGAATAGCGGAGTCCGCATGGGTGTTAAATAAAAGAATCCCATCAAAAGGCAGGTCAACAAGATGCTCCCAAACATTCTCCGGAAAGAGGCTATCCCGCAACCAAGCATGGCGGCGGAGGACCACAGAACTTGCCATAGCACGGGCGAGAGAATCAGAGACATCCAAGGCCGAACGGTGAATATATGCAGCTAACTCCCGACCATCCAGCACATGGTGCCGCAGATCAGCGCAGGCACCTTCGTGGGAGGTGCGAGACAGAAGGGACTCCGTGGAATCCCATATGTCGGAGGTAGCCCTGGCCAACACACAAAATGTGTTGAGCGCGCGCAGAGCAGCACTAGTGGAAGCAAAAATGCTATGCCCCAGGAGTCCAACCACCGGGCCTCCCACGACGGAGGGAGCAACACTGAAGGCAAGGAAGGAAAAGCAGTCTGCAGAACAGGGGCCTGGGCAGAGGGGTGGGAAAAAAGGCAGACTCGATCGTGCGGAGCAGGACGGTGGCGGAGCGGCTGAGGCACCGGATTCCCCGTAGCAGGACGCCCCCATGCCCCCAGAAGAGAGTTGTGGAGCGAAGCCTCAAATGGAAGAAGCGGCTCCCCTCCACCAGAGCCCTGGTGGAGCACCTCCAACAAGTGGTCCGTTGGGAGTGGGGCGACCGGGTTGTCCAGTTGCAAAATGCCAGTGGCCGTGGAGATGGCCCGGACAAAGGCAACACCCGCCTCCGTAGGGTGTCGTGGGGGAGAGCGCAACTCTTACGTACGCGAAGGCTGCAAACTAAGCCGCCCGTCCCCGTGCCCCGCTGGAGGATGAAACGGCCAGCCCCTGTAGGATGGAAGACCCATGGACAAGTGAGGGGCCTGAGCGGTCTCCGGAGAAGGCAGAGAAGCCGGTGGGGCAATCAACTGCAAGGGGCAGAAGAGAGGGTCCGAGGGCCGGAGACGGAGTAGAATCTGCCCTAGAAGCTGCCGGGGAAAAGGCAACTATGCGGCGTCCAGTCTCCGGTGAAGAGGAGACAAGGAGACTACCATCCTCCGGAGAGAGGAAGGAACATCCGGAGAAGAGTAGCCGATCAGACGTCGAGACGGCGCCGGGGAGTCCACCATAGGCACTGGTGTGTCGTTGATCGCCGCCGGAGAAAGGGGCGGGGTCAGAGCCGAAGCGGCCAATGAACGGCGCCGAAAAGGCGCCGGCTCGACCTCTGACGAGGCAGCCGCCTGCGCAGAGGACTGAGAGGGATTCGGAGAGGTGCCTCGGGTCCGGGCCTCCACCCGCGGCACCTCCAGGGCCAGGGAGGAAAGCCGTTGGTGCCGGCTCGGCCTCCGGTAAGACAGCCGCCAACCCAGAGGACCGAGGGAGACTCGGGGAAGAGCCATGAGTCCCGGTGACCTCCTGCGATACCATAGGGAACCCCGCGGGGTTTTGCGGCGAGGCAGGGACGCCATGGGTCAAAGAGAGGAACCCCGTAGGGCCGCACCTCGACGACACCACACCTTCAAAACCTGAAGCCGAACTCGTCGGCGCTGGGGGGGACGCCGCCAACTAGTCCGCAGAAGGCCCCGCGCATGGCGAGGGAGCCGCGGATGTCACAGGGAGAGTCCCAAAGAAGCCTGCAGAGCCGTAGCATAGGCCTTCATTTGGGCCCTTGTTGCCCCAATGCCAGTAAATGGCGGATAAGGTGGTGACGGGTGAGGGCGCACGTCCCAAGAGGAACCCGCGCCCTCTTCAGAAGGAGGACAGGGCCTCGGCAGCAAGCTGCAGGACTTACCGGCAGGCAAGCGACGCCCATGGGGCTTCAGTGAAGGATGATGCCGCATCCGGAATCGGCGGCTTCGGGACCCTTCCGAGGTGGGAGACGGATGCTGTGACGAAACCGATCTGGACAGGCGGGCCAAAAGCAATTTCATACGGCGCTCCCGCCGGGACTTCGGCTTGAGATGCTGACAAGCGTCGCAGTCCGTAGAATCATGTTGCTCGCCCAAACACCACATACAAATAGGGTGAGAGTCAGTCGGCGACATCTGACGCTTACAAGAAGCACACGTCTTGAAACCCAAAGGCATTGCACACTGTTCCCAAAGCAAAGGCGTTAAAAGAGGCCTGAAAACAGGCCAAGGGGACTCATTCCGGATCCGCGTTGCACGCGGAAAAGAAGGAAAACTGACTTCAGCGCGCCGGGGTGGGGCTTATGTGACTTCGCTGACGTCACGCCGGTGGACGTCAGGGAGGAGTCGTGTGGTGCCGCCCCCGGCGCGCAGGGATGCTGTGGCAAAAATAATTCCGGATCCAGTCTCACGCCTGGGGATAATTCTACGTTAAGGAATCTGCGGCTAGTAATCTCGATCAGATACCTTTGAGATCTATCTGTTGGTGACCTAGCTCTGACCTTTTCTGTGCTTTTTGTGGGCGGAGAAGAAATAAAACAGTCTGACATGCTGCTAATATAATTTGTATTTTATGAACATATGACTGTCTCTCCCTTCACTACCTCTGATAGGTTTGCTGTGCTCAGGAACAGTCAGTCACACATCTGCAAAGAGGAGCCTTGTCAAGTTGGGGAGAGAAGTTGGCCTAATGGCTAGGGAGGTCGACCTTGAATCTGGGGTACCGGGTTAGAGTCTCGGGAAGGACGCGCACCATCCTGTGATTCTAGGCCAATCACTTAATTTTCCCGTGTCCTCATGTAACGCAATTGGTGCTCGTGTAAAGCGCTCTGATACCCAGTACCCTCGGGTCAAGTTTGCGTTTTATAAAACTCTATTAAAAACAAAGTGTGATAACCATATAAAGTTCTGGCTTATTTAACACAATAAACAGCACTTCACATACTGATACTTGGGAGAGCACATCTCTAATGGACACAGTCTGAATCATCTGTGAAAGACTAGAAAACGTTTCAGTCTTGGCATCTATCAAAAAAGACCACTGGGAGGCTGGTAGGAGTGAGCAATAATCATTTACATGTCAGGACCATCTGTAAAACGTCGGTAAGACTCCGTAAGGGTCGGTCCCTTGACAGACCTGCCTCTAAGATACATAATGAATTAATAATAGTTTCAGGCACAGTCATTTTCATGTCAGCATCACATCTAATTTTACTTTACGGGGCGTTGTATTGATGATGTCCTTATTATTTGAACTCAATTATGTGAATATCCAAGTTATTTAAATTATAATACATTCAACGTACAATTTATTAGCGGAAATCCCATTTTTGGGGGTGAAACTATATATTAAGACTGACAGAATTCAATCTAAATTGAACAGTAAACCAACAGCAACTAATAATATTTTTGAGGGCAAGTCCCACTTCAGTGATTAGACAAATTCCATTGGGAGAGATGGTGCGGCTAAAATTGTAGCGAGAATCACCACTTTAAGGAGGGTATTAAGGAATTAAGAAAAAGGTTGACGAAACAGAAATTTATGGGCAGCATTTTAGATCATGTTGAAAGTAGGATTTGAATGGTCAATAGAGAGACAACACTTGCACAGACACCTAGGAGGAATGCTGGAAACAGGTTGGCACTTGGGACCACTTACAGTTTGGAAAATATTGAGATTTATAAGGATCTTTTGAAACACTGGCCACTACTAACAGGAGTGCCTCGATTGGACAGTGTGATTTCTAACAAACCCCTGGTTGCATATACAAGGGGTAGTACCATCAGGGATAAAGTCAGCAGAAATTATCGGCCTTCTGTTACAGGTAATAATAAAAGTAGCTAGTTGCCGGATCCAACCAAAGGATTCTTTACATCCACGGAATTTAATCTGTGTAAAATGTTTTATGTCTAAGAAATTATTTTGAGAAATTGTACTACATTGACCCAATTATTAATTGCTATAGCACATTTGTAATCTATGGAATCATATGCAAATGTTCATTGGTCTATAATGGGAGCACTATAAGGGATCTAAAAATTTGAATTCATGAGCACCCTAGAGCTATTAAGAACAGGGATGTACATTCTTGTTTAGCACAACATATGAAAGATTGTCATTCTGATCTGTGTGTTTTTAAATTTCATGGGCTCCAAAAAATCAACATGAGTCCTAGGGGAGGCGATATGGAACTTGCTCTTCGAGAGAAGAAGGTAAGGTGGATAAGCAGATTGAGAGCTTTAGAAACAAGTTTAAAAATAGAAAGTGAGTTACATTACTTTATCTAATTGATTTGTGATAAAGTTAACAGTCAGAAGTTGAGTCTCTTCTTTTATACTTTATTTGTTGAACTAGGTTGTGTTATGGGATGAGTGAGGCATGGTATAAATTGTAACATTCTGTATGCATTTTTTTACTTTAAGGGTTTTCTGTTTAACGGCTCACTGATTGAAAATGCACCCTCAGTGTATTGACTCTAAACAATTAATTGAGGTGCATTACGGAGATGAGTGGTACCAAAGGGGATGATGGACGATTGTGCGTCTTTTGCTTTCTCGCCCTAAGTGCGCCAGGTATGCCCACATGTGGGTCCTGGGCTCACTGTGCCACTGGAATCAAGCTATTCTGGCTGAAGAGGGGTGAAACCCCGTAACCGGTCCTAGGATGCTTGTTTCCGGTCCAGGGAGGACCTGGCTTGGCAGTTCGGGCTGGACTGTTCCCATGAGGCACAGGGTCAAGACTGATTTGCATATGACCAGGTCTAAACTGGGGTGGCATGGTGAGCAAAAGAATGATGGATTGAACCCAGATCTTTTGACTTGGGGTGAATCTTTTGATTTGTTCTGCGTTCCGTCCATCGATTGTGTGTCTTTTGCTTATGGAGATGAGTGGGGCATGATTTGTATGGATATATTTTCTTGAGAATATGATCATGATGTGAGACAGCAGTGTTCTATGGAGCATAGGTATCATCTATGGAAATGGTTTCAATCATACTGGTAGGAACATTCAAGATGGCGGCTCTAGACCCAAGAAAAGTTCATTAGAATTTGAATTTGGCATCAGCATCAAAAATGGTCAATTGCTAAATATGGTGATAACTGTGGGTACAGTGATCTTCCTGTACAGAAGGAATCTACAACATGGCTATTTTTTACAGGTAGAATACGGAATGGCACAGAGTTAAGAGAACGATGTTACTTATGATATTGCATACAAGTAGAACTTGCGTTCTAACTAAATGAAGGGACTTCACTTGTATACTATGTTGAGTTAGTACAGACTTAGTGCAATAATTATTTGGCATTTCATGAGGGCATTCCAGTACCGCATCATCTAAGGGGTGTGTTCCCTGACCATCTGTTACAAGATGGTGAGAGCTATGTGTATATGACCGCCTGGTTTGTGATACGAAATTGACCAATAGGACTGGAAGATATGAGAGCTAAACCGGCTGCTCTTATCGTGGCAGTTTAGTTGATGGTGACTCTGGTATTGACGTGTCAAAGCAAATAACGCTTAAGGTATGACTCGGGTTAACCGATTTTGACTATAGGCTCTGCTGTGCTGTTTGACTTACCTGCTGACCCGCCGAGTTGCCACACTTCCCCTCGACGTTGAAGCTGTACGTTTCCACAACGCTCTTGGGGAAGCCATTGAGATGCCATCGGGGACGTGATGGGTGCGCGTGCAAGATCGCACGTCTGCTACGCCCGTGACTGAGCCGGCACGCGGAGGCAAGGGTGCCGGCTGGAGACGTAAGAAGGGGGAAAGCGAAAGGTGAGTGTTTAAGGAAAGGGCGCCGCCGCCAGGCTTATTAAGACCCTCGCCCTCCGGTATTGCTCCTCTCTACCCGAGTAAAAAGCCTCTTTAGTACTGCTGTGACGGCTGGTGTGAGGCTTGGCGCGGGGTAGCCCCATTGGGCAAATCTGCAACGGGGGAAAACTGCAGTACATTGGATGTTATATAATACCGGAGTCTACCTGGGTGAGTGGACAGTTAAATAAAGAAAAGAAGTATTAGTGGCACTTCAGCATCCTAATGTAGGACATGGTCTGTCAGCTATCAGCACAACAGAGGTAAGTGATTGGTACCTTTATGTTATGATACTTCTGGAATATAAAGGATCTTGTTTTTATTAATTATTGCAGTAGAAGTACTCACGCCGTGTAGTAGTCTGAAAGGGTGGTGGAGGCTAACAGTGAAGCTGCAACTTGGTGTGAAAGTGCTGGAACATCCAGATCTACAACCCAAACCTAAATCTACAACAATTTCACAATAAGAACGTGATATCAAAAGATGGCCCCAAGGAAGAATAAAGCGCGAAAAGAGCATTACCTGATGATCAAGGAGTCCTCAATTGAAAATGGGCACCGGTAGAAAGTATGGGAAGCTCCAGAGAAAGAGAAAAAAGGCCATCAAGGAGAGAAATGAAGAAGAAAGCCGCAACAGGAAATACCAAACCAGGAGCAAAAGGGAGAGAGCTAGTGTCAAAGTCAATAAAGGACTTTGTGAGTAAACACTTTAAGAGTTTACAAGAGTATACAATCCGCATTGAAAATCCCACACACCGATAAAGAGCAGAAAAAAAAAAAGAGTACGAGATTACTGATCATTGCGCACTAAATTTAGATTCATCATTCTTAAACTACCAAACAATTTTAAGCCAAAATGAACCCATTCTGGAACCAAGATTTTCTTCAGCTCCACTGATTTTTTTCTCTGCAGGATACTGAAGAGCTGCAACAGGAGGCAAACATTACCAACAGAGCAAGGAGTGATCAGAGAGACGATTCAGATATAGCTACAAGGCCTAAGCATGATAAGAGTACGGGGCAGTTTGGAATTCAAGGAATTGAGATTAAAGAAGGATCAGCGCGTAATATTACTTTAGGCCTCGATATCTCTGCAACTCCCTCGGCCTCAATGCTGGACATAATGCTGATGTTGCAAAAAACTTTGCAAGGGTTGTTAAAAGTTACTATGCTAAACAATGATATTATAAAAACCCCAAAAATTAAACTCCAGAAGATTGTGGGTGAATTACAAGGTATTAGGGGCCTAATGCAAACTATAGTAAGACTGGCTCCTGATACTCAGAACCTGGGCAGTGTCCGGGAAACTGAGCAGCTAGACAAATTGCAGAATGTGTACATCTCTAGATGTCCGATGCTGATAAAGAGATGGGGAGAACACACTTGGCGTAGGCACTATAACCCACAGTGAAAAATAGGAAGGGGAAAAATAAAGGCATTTGGGAAAGGGAAGGATGGTGGGGATTTACAACGAGCAGCCCCTCAAGAGAGGAGAGCTTCTAGAATTAGTAGGAAAATATGGGAGAGGAAGAGGTTATCAGAAGAAACGCAGATGAATGTTGAAGTGGGAATAAACATGGCCCAATCAAAAACCTCTTATAACTAGCAGGGAGGGTATAAAGGACAAAACTCATGAAAAATAACTGGGAGGAAATGATAACATTAGGAACATAGTCGAAGGAGGTAGAAAACCAAAAGTAATTACCAGTAAGAAGAACGGGCAGGGAAGAAGGAATGCCCATACCGTAAAAATGAAAGCAGGGGGTAATATGTGACTGTATTTGGAACCGTCCCAAATAGAGAAGGGGGAGAAAAAAAACAAGGAAGATTCTACCCCTAAATCGGTCCCATCTTTAATTTTCTTTCTCAAGTTATGACACTAATATCAACCAGGATTGCGAAAAAGGGGATGCCTATAAATGTAAAATCCAATGGTTGCTTGCTTGCAGGGTGTCCTTGTCGGTCACAGATAGGATGTATGAAAACTTGGTACTTATGAATGCCTACATGCAGTGGAGGTGCCACGAGGAATATAGGGTAGACATGGGAAATTTTAAGGAAGATGTGGACACTCTGTGTGAAAAGCATGGTAATGATATGGTCATTGTAAATTGAGATTTTAATCAAACTGAATCCGAAAAGATTAGATCCCTGGTTTAAAGAAATATTGCATTCATATAATATAATGTTAGCCGACTTTCCTGATTGTATTTTTTCCAGACGGAATAAAGCATTAGGAAAGTATTTGGGGACAAAGGGGTTATTTAGTCTGAATGGCAGGATAGAAACCGACTGCCCAGCAAAACAAACATTCAAGATAGGCACACAATATTGCCCAATTAATTACGTCTTTGTCTTTCTTCATGCAAGGAATTTTGCAAGAGTAAAAGGGTTTCAGGGAACTCAAAGAGAAGGTGGAGATCATAATCTCTTGCAATTTGAATTATTTAGTGGTAATATGAGCCCACTTGATATAGTAATTCCCCAACAACTAGAGTGCCCTAAGAGCTTACTAACAGATGAATATTTTGTAAAACTGGCTAACGTTCAACAGAAGCTAAACATGGAAATTGTTAGGGGTTAGGAACTGGAATGGTTTGAAGAAACATGTAGTACAATGCCTCAGAGTCTAATTAAAAAATAAGTAATGAAGCCCTATTGAGAACCAAACAATTCAAAGAAGGTGAAAATAGTATTTCAATGTGGAGTGTATGAAAAAGAAAAGGTTGATAAGGAGAGAAGAGAGAAACCTTAGAGCTAGATACGACCAGTGTAGACTTACAAAAAAATGACAAGTTGAGGCTTGGAATATAAAATGTTAGTAAGGAACCAGAAGAGGATTCATAAAGAGAAATGCTGGGAAAATCTGCTGGAAACGATTGAAGCTAAAAATGCACTGAAGTTTTGAAAGCTGGTACAGGACGTTTCAGGACAGCCCCTCGGGGCTATGAGCTGTGTGGTTGAAGAAGCAGCACAGGAAGAGTACTTGGGTGAACTCTATGGTACAAGTAAAACATATGAAGAAAGAGAAAAATTATTTTGGGAAGGTGTAGTTAAAGATATAAAAACGTACTTCGCAGTAGATAATGTAAAGCATACTATAAGGAAGTTAAAGTTAAACCGTGCAGCAGGACCAGATAACCTTCCCTCTATCATAATAACGACACAGCTAAATTGGTGGGCTGAATTCCTAACACAAATGTTCTTGGCCCCATTAGACTCGGGCCAATCCCCAATAATTAGATGGTAGCTGTAATTAGACCAGTATATAAGAAGAGAGATCTGAAAGCCCTGAAAAATTATAGATTGATTAACTTGCTGAATGTTGACAAGAAAGTTTTTGCCAAAATAATTCTGGGAATATTGAAGGATTGGGTGGAGCAGTGGTTGATTGTGCCTGTAGAACAGGGTGGCTTTAAGGAAGGCCACTCCACGATTGACCACTGTTTTGCTTTATGGGCGGTTGCGCGGAAGTATATGGAGCAAAGAGGGAAGTTGTACTGTTGTTTTGTAGACTTCCGTGCAGCATCTGACCTAGTAGATCGGAAGTGCCTATGGCAGAGCCTGAAAAGATATGACATCCCATAAAGACTACTGGTTGTAATACAGGAGCTACACAGACCGATTGGGCCCAGATCAATAAGGATACAGTGGGGACACGGACATCGAAAATAGCAAATATTAATGGTCTAAGACAGAGCTATGTGCTGGCCCCCCTACTCTTTGCCATATTTTTAGCAGATCTGCCATTTGTGCTGGAGGTAGATAAAAGTGCAAGCCCAAAAATGAATGGAAAACAATTATTGTGTTTACTGTATACAGATGATTTAGTCATTCTTGACCAGACAGAGTTGGGCCTACAAAGGAAGTTAAATGCATTTAGAGAATATTGTGTAGTAAAGCATTTAACTGTAAATATGATAAAACCCACATTTTATGCTTTGGAAAAAGAGATCTGAAGTGTAACTGGTATTTGGTACCAATAAAACTGAAAATAGTGAGTGACTACAAATATCTTGGAGTCTGGTTTGATAGGTCCCTAAAGTGGCACACGCATCTCGAGGCCCTGAAAGCGAAGGTGTGTGGATTGAAAATATTTAATTGTGTCTATGGGGAAATGTCCCATAGACCGCTGATAAAGGCCTACAGTGCCATGATACCCCCTGACCTACAATATGGAGCAAAAGTACTCTGCCTAAGTGGTAAAAGCAGATGGGATATTGAGGAAGGGAAGTGTATAAAATCCCGAATGTCATTAGCGGGCTCATCTATGATCCAGGCAACTAGATTAGAGCTGGGGATGACATCATGGAATATACAGGCTCAATTGGCTCTATTAAGATTTGGAAAAGACTGGGTCCAAGAGAGGACCAGAAAGTCTTGCAATGGTGTAAAAACAAGATCCAGCATAGAGACTTAAAATGGGCCAAAGAGGTTAGAAAGAAATTGTATTGTGTATGTGGGAAACTAAAGGTGAGAATATGTCAACAGACACTACAAGTAGAAGCTACTAAGAGCAAACTCAGAACTCTAGGGAAGGAACTGTCTAGGAAAGAAAGAAAAAAAATCAGTGCAATTTATGATAAATAGTTGAATGAAAGAAGCATGGTACCCATACTTACATACATTACGAAACGCTGGCTCCAACGCAAAGTATTAAGATTGAGAATTGGTATTAACCCCTGGACAATAAATGAGAGAATATAAATAGAAATGATGCAACCCGATGGTAAATGTACATGTATGATAGGCACAAAATGTGATATTTTGCATATATTAGTGGATTGCTCAAAAGTATTAGCTTTGCAGAAATTGTTTTCACATCCCATTTTCTTAAAATATGGTACTGTATCCCGTGCACAAGCTCTAGAACTTCTCGTAGATATGCCAAACCTTGACATCGCAATAGCTATTGGGAGATGTATGAATGCCACCAAAAAGTTTTTTTTAATGGAAAAATGAATTTGAAGTTTGAAAGTCATGATGGAATTGAATTTTAGATCGTTTTATCTGATGTAAATTTTTAGGATCATTCTTAATAGGAATTTTTATTATTTTTAAAAGTATTTACTGGTCTTATATACAGGTGTGACTATGATCTATATATTGAGTAATTGTGTAATGAAGTGTACGGAAATCAGTTCTGTTTTCTTCTTATACTTATTTTAATGGTAACGGTTGATGAAATTGTGAGGATTTTAGAATACTTCTAAAAATGTTATGTTTTTATGTTGTTTAAAGATCTGCGGTCTAAATAAATGTTACTTTGACTGAATGACTGACTATAGGCAAGAAACGATCCGATTAGTTAACCGAGGACTATTATTGGGATACTCGCATATATTTTACAACACATGCTTATTTGGAAACGTTTTAATGGAAAGTTTATATTTAGTAGCTATTGTGCTAGGTTATTCACTCTGCTCATGTGGGTGTACTCTGAAGGTCAAGTGTATAATTTATGAGCCTCGATGTAGCTAGAGGAGGGGACTTGCTGGCGGTACATAGAAAAATTTCAACCAGTTAGGTCATTTTGCCTGAACTTTTTGACAAATTTAACTCAGGTACTGCATTCAATTAACAAGTCACGTTTTCGCCGAAAAGATATGGCCACGTGTTTCCGAGGGAAATATATCCTACTGAAAAGGTACAGCTTTCTATGGAAGATTATGATCTATGTAACTGCTAGGAATATGCAGGGCAATGATTGGTTGGGATTGTTCCCATTGCAAGTTAAAAGGATTTTTATGTGTTTATTTAGAGGATATGCACCCAGAGGGGGTTATGAACAATTCTTATTGATGTAAGGTAAATTGGCACAAAATAGATAGAGGTTTGGCAGTGAGTAAATATTAATGAACAAACTTTTTGGACATCACGTATAAGACTATGGGAATATGATATTATTATTATTGGCTTGAAGTTTGAGAGATTCAATTTCTGTGATCTTAGGTTCTCCGCAATAAAGGGACTGAATTGTGAATTATATAGGAGGGACACGGACAATTGCAGTCAATAGTAGGTCATATGTGCATGATTGTTCTACTGACATTATTGGAGTTTTTGATAATTAACAAACATGTTGAAACTAGCAAGAATACCTCGGGTTTGGTAAGACATGATTATTATTGTACTGTCTAGTCTATTGAATAAGATTAATTATTGATTAACATGGACCATATATTTATGTAATTGTTTTTTTGATCTACTATTTTTAAATCTGTAAATCATGTATATATGTATGTCTTCTTACAGTCTGTATTAAGTCCTGTTGTAAAGGACGGAAAATGCTGGCTGGGCTGAAAAGTATATGTTGACGGAGGAAAGATTAAAGATGAATGCATCACTTAAAATCCTTCTTGGATCAAAGGACTGAACTGAGACAAGAAACATACACTTGAACTTTGAGAAAGAAAGACTATCTAATTGGACATTAATATTTGAAGACTTTTCTTTATTACATATTAGAGTGATCCCTTCTTTTGTTGTATGCATTGTTGTGCATTAGGGGTCTGTTGGCAGTGGATCCCGGGGGTGTGAGCACCATATTTTTGATAATCTTGGGACTACCGAGTGGTACTGTAGATTGCAGCCACAACTGCTTTTTCTCTTTGGGCCTTCACATCTGAAAGGTCAGCAGAGCTGCAGAATAATCACTCATGTCATTCTTGTGTCTGGTGCGGTGACAGAGTTGAGGCAGAGTCAATCATGTCCCAAGCAATCATATCAAGCTAAGCACCAACACAGTATCACATGATGAAAATTAATCAAACAAAATACGGAGGTATTTGGCACTACTGAATAACTATGGTGCTAATGAATGATGGTTATTGTTGTGTAACCTAATTACATTTATTTCATAAACTCTACAAGATTGAAAGATGGAGTGCAAACTGCGGGGACATGAACTTAGAGGGGGGGGAGGGGTAAACAAATATCCCTACAGTGGATGCATCAATCCAGTTAACCGCAAGTCTGGACTTAGTTCAATAATTTTGACAAATTATATTTAAAAAAAACTGTACCAGAATGATATTTAAGGCTAACTTTAAGATAACAACCTAAAAGTCAAGTGGCAGTTTATTCATCCTTCAAGACCTGCCATGAGTAATTAGGAAACTATGCACAGTCGAACAAGCCACAGGAGCATGTGATGAAGAGGATATAAAACTGCTCTGCTGCACTTCCACTAGCAGGTTTTGAAGCAGGAATGCAGGCGGGACAGAAGGAGTAAGTGTGCATGTTTGCCTGCTTTAGCCTCACAACGCATTCAGGTAGCAGTGAGCTTTATGAATAATAAAATAAAAGCAAATAAATTAATAAGAGTGACAGGCTGTGTGCCACTTTGTGCCTGGCCATCCAGTGGTGTAATCTAAAATATGAATACAGTAATGATTATTTGTTTCTCCAATCAGTGGCTAACTGAGGCCAACCAAAACCCCTGCTCCATCATTTATTTCTTTACATGTCTGGCAGATAGCTAAAACTGTATTTATTGCAAACCTATACAAAACATGACAAAGCTGGCAGGCTTGCACTTACAATCTAAAATATGCATAAAATGCCTGCTGCAGTTTTTCTGTAAACGATGCATCTCTTGGATAAAGCATTTAATGTGTGATGAGTCAGTGTACTTTTGACATGTCAAATAGTCAACGACAATACCTAGCAAGCACTCCATGAGAATGGTGTTTTTCAAACATAAATGAACAAAATATCAGAAAGTTTACTTTTAACAAAAGAGTTTTTAAATTTATGTTTTTAAGTGCTGCTTGAAAAAAGAATGCAGAGCATGTGGGAGCAGACAACTGTTTAAGAAAAAACAAATGCTGATGCTTCAGTTGCGGACTGCTGACGAGTGTCCGGTGCTTCAGGAAGTTCAAAACCCATATCGCTGAATTTGCTAAACAAAACAAAATGACCTAAACAAATTCATAAACTCAAATTAAAATATCTTATTACGACATTCAGTACACTAAAAGATGGTGACAAATGTGCCATAGTTGCCTGATAGACTCCTCAAATGCTTTATCAATTCTGACATATTTGTCTAATGGATTATGCCCTTAAAATATACCTTTGGAAGTTGAGTAGGATCAAATCGAAGAACCTTCTGGTTACAGCAGGAATACATTCCAGTGCCGGCTGACATATTTGTCAAACTACAAAACAGTGCAGGCGCCGAATGATACCGACAATGGGAGAAGTCACTGCATAGGAAAGACTGGTTAACAAAACATGAGAAAAACATCAGATTCAACCAATAATTGTGTTACATTCAGCTCACATCTCACAAAGGCAAGCTTGTACTGTGCATAGTAGCATAGAACTACATAAAGGAAATATAAAAATTATAATTTTCAGACACTATTTTTTTTTAATACTTTAAAGGCTACTGTGCCAAATGAATTCTGAGAATGAATGCCTCAAGAGTACTGGATTTTACAATGGGTGGCAGGTAAGATATTAAACATTAAGGTGACTTATGTGGGTTGATCTAAAACATCACCTATTAAATGTGGACCCCTTATGAATTACTACTGGAACTGGCTTCCTGGGTCCTTGGTCTAAGAACATTCTACGATTTTAACTAGAACAGCACACAAAACAGCAGAAACAAGTATGCATCAGGGGTCTCCAACCAGTAGCTTGTGAGCTACTGTAGCTCTCCAGCTCCTTCGGAGAGCTCACCTGTGTGCAGTCCAGCACATTAAATTAGAAAGCTTTTGCTTGGTTGAACTAATATACATGTAAAAAATTAGATCATACAACACTAACGATATCAGTAGCTCTCAATGCATTTCAATGAACATAAGTAGCTCTCACTGCAGAAAAGGTTGGGCGACGCCAAATGATTTCCTTTAACCGACCAATAAAAATATATACAAGAATCAAACTTATAATTTTAGTGGGATGGTTGGAGCTTTTCAAAATGGGATTTAATTTCTAAAAGCCAAAGCAAGGTGCTAAACGCTAGAACATCACTTTGCCTTTTGTGCTCCTAATGCAGACTGTCCATTTACAAGCACGTACAAGTACTTCAATTGAGGACAGCATTTGTTGCTACTAGATTCTATTTGATGATCCTGCACTGCTCAAATAAAGCCAGCTAACAATCCCAATTTAATTTTTAACCTCTGAATTCAAATTCCTGCACATTTACAATGTCAGTTTTGCATATTGCTTTTTATGTGCACATAATTATTCTGCCAATATAATAGATGGATAAGGGAGTTTGAAAAGTGGGCGGAATGCGAGGGGACATTCATACTGCAAATGGCCCAAAGAACCAGTAATGAAAAGATGTTGGAGGCAGCAAGGGCATGGGGTGGTATTAGTGGAACGACTACGGCAACTGACTGCTGACGAAGATGAAAACCTTGACGGGAGGACCCTAATGCGGGAGTCTGACCAATTGGTACATCTACCGTCCCTGAATGCTGACCGTATAATAGGGCTGATTGATGTCGCAAGCACCCCATACAGCTTTACCAGCAGGTCATGTTAGATGGAATAAAACGTACTGTGTACTGTTGGATCGACCAGCGCACACACTAGGTGGATTTGATAAAAAAGCAGCATGCCTGGGGGGTTGGGAGGGTGGAAGTTGGGGTGGGGTGAGGTGGGAGGGAATCTGTTGGGGCACTGATCGAGAGGTAGAACCTCGAGGAGATTCATTATTGATAGCATACGCTGCAAAGCCCTACAGAGCAAAGGGTTAGAGATCAGCCTGGGACTTTGATGGACACTATTTTCTTGCTCATTAGAGGGACTGATGGTCGATTGTAGCTGGATATCCTGAGGTTACTATGCTAAACTACTTTAAGATGTAAGATGAGACTCATGTGTAATCCTAATCGTATATGTGTGATGTTTAAATATGACTACTGTAAAATCAATTTAAAAAAAATGTATTCAGCCAATATAATTTTCAAGTTCTAGTTCTAACTTTTTCATTCAAGGTTTGGAACTCAAACGAGATCCACATGAATTATAAAAACCCATACAATAACATATAATAATAATAATATCATTAAAAAACTCAAGACATGAAAAAATACAATGAAAACTTTATCTAATAAGAACAAAGATAATTCGATACAAATTTAAAACACTTCAAAAACATAACTACTCTGGTACAGAACATTTCATTACAATATAGAGAGCTTCAGAGGTTGTTCGCACATGATATTTTGAAATGAAGGTCTCAAAAACGTAGGGCAGTACATTATCAATGCAGGGCAGACATAATAAATGATTCAGATCTAGGACCGTATTATTGAATAAATTAATTTATGCAATTTTGCGGTTAAAAGATTTAAAGGTAAAATAGTCAAACGAAGTAACGTCCTTAATGGTCTAACCACATGATCCATATTCTATTTTAAATATTGTTGGGATTTTCTCAGAATGACCAAGGTCCTTATAATGTTAATCTTTTCTTTTCTCCTACAAGAATCCAGATCTAGGCTCACATTTAAATTAATAGAAGTCTACTTAGGACAAGATTTTAACTGTGCTTCAGACCAAGCACTTACACTTCCCTGGCTTAGCTCAAACAGACTTAAAACAAAATTACAAATCCTATAGACCAAAGATTTGTTTTGCTCCCTCTTAAAGATCTCAGTGTGTGTGGAATTCCTTAATTAATTATATGTGCTTTTCAAAAGTCGATAGCTCCATCGAATAATTGCTGGAAGACCTTTCACAAATGCACTTTTCAACCCAAATTCTAATCTTAGGGCAGAAATGGCTGCCAAAGTATTAAAACTGCAAAGCTTCCCCAAAATCTTGTTTTTCTAAAAAAAGAATATTATATTTTATATATATATATATATATATATATATATATATATATATTTTTTTTTTTTTATTTTTTTTTTACCTCATCAGTTAATTGTAATGTGCATAACAAGGTGGCAGGTATTTTAGCCTGAGGAGATGGAAAAAGTGCCTATGACCAACTGCATTGTAAGAGGCACTCAAAATATTGGCCTGAGATATAGCCTTACTAATGCTATGTAACATATGCTCCACATCACTTAAATTATTGGTCACAATTTTTCCTAATAACAATATGATTTAATTTTCTCCGATATCTTCAGACTGTTTTATTGATTTGCTTTGGGAGCACAAGCCCTGCCAACCTGCGACAATGTTTCAATGGCTGTTTTTCTTGCTTTGTATTGTTTTATACATGTCTTTTTTCACAACATAATACTGACATGTTATGTTCTGAATGCAAAAAATAAAGGGGCTCATTACGATGGCGGGCGGATTGTTGCGGTGTTTGGGACCGCCCGCCAGACATGCGGAGGTCTCACCACTGCAATTAGGATGCGCCCATCAAGGGCCTTTAACATTGCAGACGGTTCTGTTGGCTGCAGCACCGTACGCAATGTTAAAATGGCATGCACGGCATTTCCCTGCAAAACGTGGCAGGCACCCCACGGTGCCTGCCATGCAGTGCAGGGAAATGCAGGGGGGTACCATGGGTACCCCCCGCCCAGTGTAGCAACACATCCCCCCACAACAAGGGGGGCCCGCTACGGGCCCCCGAATTCCTTTCCGCTAGTCTTTTCGCTGTGGGATGACTGCCACAGAAAGACAGGCGGAAAGGGATATCGTTATCCCTATGGCGGTACCTGCAAGGGACCACCGCAATGATGCCCTATTTTTTGGTTCCGCAAGGCAGGCTGAAACGGACCGCCTTGCGGAACCGTGGCAGATGGTCTTTGCATCCGCCATGCTTCCCTGAGGTTTCCCCCTGTCATCATACTCTGGCAGGGGGAAAACTGCTGTCAGATGGCGGCAGGACCGCCACTGCCGGCCCTGCGGTGATGGTCCTTCCACCATCCTAATCAGCCCCAAAGTTCTTTAAAAAAATCATCTACAATTTTTCCTTACAGAATAACCACATATAATTAGAATATATGTGTGCTCCTTTACCCTTAAGTGTAGAGAAAAGAACAAGGGGACCCGTTCTGGTAGCCTAGGGACCTCGGGTAATAACTTATTTTGAAGAACAAAGGTCCTTGGCATAGGGGGAGATAGTATAAATGTTTCAACATAGACTACAATGAGCACTATGGAGGGTCTTCCAATGTCCAGCCGGACAGAGGAATATTTATTCAATTAAGATAACAGGATGGACAAAATACAAGGCACAACAGAGATGGCAAACGGCACAGTCCTGTACCGAGCGTTGAAGAGAAGGTATAGGGAGTATAGACACAAGAAGGAAACAGCAGGCAAAAAAATGGTTGAAGGAAGAGCAAAAGGCGGCTTACATTTACATAGTGATACTGTGTAAGCTCAAACCAACAAACAACGCACTCATTTTATCACAATGGTTAAATTGTGGTGTTTGCTACAAAGGTCGACGTTTCGATCCCTAGCTCTCAATACTATGGGATCATCATCAGGACTAGAAAATGAACTGTTGCCTGATAGATAGTGTCAAGGAGCCTCGAGCGTGGTCCACAGGTGGTCGTATTACTGACAGTGGACGACGGATGGAACAAGCATTGGGGAGGGCTGGAGCTTGTGGATAAAAGAAGGGGCGCAAGAGGCCGGAACGGATGTTCATGGGCCTGAGTTAGAGAGTATGTGCAGCGGATGGGGCTGCAAGAAAGCGCGGGACCGGAGCTCTCGTTGAGTAGCTGGCGGCCGGAGGAAGCAAGGATCTGCCTTTCCGTACGGCTATCACGCCGCACGGTAAGAAGGATAGTTGGAAATGACCAGGGATAATAACAAAGGGGCTAACAGACCCTGCTTTAGGCTATTTGTTGCAGGAATTACAGCAGACACTCCCCAATTCCCTCACCCCGACCTCCCACACCCAGAGAACAACACTTGACACCATGTGGAAGTGTGGAAGGCAATAATTAGATTCAGCAAAAACTCTGAATAATAAGACTATGTAATTTTATCCACAGAGAAGGACGGTCTTCTTGATTAAACGCTGTGGAAAAGTCAATAAAAGCTGTGAATACAGAAGAACCTTTGCTGGCTACATATTTTTTCATGATAAGATGAAGGGCAGTGATGTTATCTAGAGTGCTATGATTTTTCCTAAAGCTGGACTGTTCCATAGGGATAATCCTTCTTTCATTGACCCAAGAATTAAGATGCTTTAATAGGCTCTCAGTAAAAACGTTTCCCACGGCATCTAGTAGTGCAATAATTTCCTACAATTTCCGCATATTCATACTAAGAGCCTCCGAGGGCAATCCATTTACTATTGTATTTATTTATGTTTTAACTAACTTTTAAATGTCTCTTTCTCCTCTTTAGGAGGGTGATATGTTTTTCTCTTTCAACCACAAAGGAGGTGAATTGCAATCTAGTCAACCTATTTCTCTTTATTAAGAGAAAGGAGAGGTTGTTGTGAAGGATTGTTGTGTATCTGCATGGACTTATGGCAGTCCCCGTGAATCACCTATTTCATAAACTGGGAAAATGAATGAATTGTATCCAAATTCCAGGATCCCTAGTTATTAAACAACTCTTCCAAGGACCCTTTCAGTTGTTGGATCTTGGCTGTATACCAGTGGGTTCTTCCAGTGACCCTATCAAATTTAGAATTAGAACCACAACATTTCCAACACCCCACTGGAGTCATACTAAACTCTAAAGTAAAGAAAATAACTCTATGGTCACTAAAAGAGCTATCAATAATTTTCAAATCAGAAATGAGACGAAATACAATAAATGAAACAATAAGATAATTAATTCTACAACATCCAGTAATTGCTTTAGGAGTAAAATGAGTAGGGAAATCGGAGTCAAATCTACCATTTACAATCAATCATCTTTTCCTGAGTTTATCAAGTAGTTCCCACCCTTTATCTGTTTTTATTTTTGCTGGAAAGCAAACAGGCAGAGTTTTAACGGCTTCTTCTTTCTCTGTATCGGCATATAGGCTGATAGAATGATTGGAATCCTTGCAATTTAGATCACCAACTAAGACAATCTGGGAGATCTCCTCCTGTTCTACGACATTATTAATGAACAGGAAAAACAGAGCTAAAGATTTGTGACAAACAGGGTCCTGAGGAAAATATGCATTTATTAATAAGATAGGCTCCCCAGAATTCATCGGAGACAGAGTAATATTTATGGCTGGAAAGAGATTAGAGACAGCGGAAAACCCATTATATTTCCAATTAAAATCAGCAGTAAAAAAAAAAATCGCTATGCCAACCCTAGTGCACCCTCTCCTAGAGGGCACAGCGTTACAAATAAGAACAAAGTGTCCATCCAGATAAAAAGCATTTGAACATTACGTTTCCTGGATGCAGATCACATCAGGTTTCAGGCTATTTAGAATAGCCAGCTTGTCTGGGTTAGTCAACAACCCTGCAGCATTCCAGGAGAACACTTTGAATTTATTTATAACGAGATGTCGTGATCATCTGGCCCAAAGTGCGGTTACCATTAAGGGCACCAGCCAGCCAACTCCATTTATTTATTGCGCCCTCATCAGTAAGTTCTGGTTCCACCCTTTTCAGGTCAAATAATGCGACCTGCCTTCTGCCTATCCCTAAGGAAACCAATAGATATTTTGGATTATCACAACATGATTTGTTATTGTCCAAAAAAAAACTCTTCAAAAGCAAAATGTACATCAATCTGGTGGACTAATCTCTGTTCTGTTCCCATGATACAGCAATTACATCAATACCTCTGAGTAACAAATATTCATTATTATATTAAATCAGATGTCACCACCTTAGAGTGGAATGCTCTCCAGCGGTTCGGGGGTGGGGGTCGGTAGCTGGGGATACCCTGCATGGTGAGTTTGCATGCTGTGTCGAATTCAGAGCTCTGATGAGCGGTTACATTTTTGATGTACTGCGGAGTGACTGTGGTGGTGCGTTGGGGGGCCAAGGCCCTTGTTGAACACCCCTCTACCGTTCCGGGGTTGGTTCCCTTCTGTCCCCCCTCACCCCTTCCAACCTATTGTCCCCATAGCCCATCTTGAAATCTACCTTCTTTCACCTTCGGACGGTCTGTCTGGGTTGGAGGCTGGGGAGAGTCTACCCACTTTGTGAACTGCTGCCTCTATTTTTTAATGCTGCTGCTGCTTATTTAATGATTGATCAACATGTATCGGTTGTTCTTTTTCAAAACTGTTCATGGCATGCATTTGATTGCTTAATTCTTATATGACCAAGTTGGATGATGGTCACGTTGATGCCTTGTATGGGTACGCGCTGCACGAGCTATTCCTATGTACCCTCCTTTTATGTCAAATGATAATAAAGACATGTTAAAAAAAAAAAAAAAAGGAGTGTAATGTTACCCTTAATTTCAGCAAAGCATGATAAGACGAAAGAATGATTCAAAATTAGACCATTATCGAACATTATCACTAAATCAAGTATAGTGGTTGCAGAAGGCATAGATAAAGCTGATCCTTTTCCCTCAGAGCTCTGTCTGTGATTTACATTTCTTACGACAGCATTGGGAAAGGATTTAGCTGAGAGATTAAGATCAGTTGTTAAAAGTTCCAAGGCACCTTTTAAATTATCTTCTGCAATCTTTACATCAGTGGGAATCAAAGAGGGATTGTCTTGAGTTAAGAAGTGTTCCTGATGAAGCTTCAGTTCCCCAAAGACGACTTTTGTTTTTATTATCTGACTCATTCCTCTCTAGAATGGTTTCCACAATTTCAATAATATGGAGCTTTCTTGACTCTTTTTTTTTAATTCTCTGTCTCGCCTCCGCAAATTACAATTGTTAAATTTTTTCTTTTGTCTTGGTGGAAAGCAAGCACATCTGAGTCTGCCCCCAAAGAGGAATCTTTGCTCTTAAAAATAGGGAAGAGGGCAGTCACAGGGCATGGAGCTACCTCAGGGGGCTGTCACACATACTAAACTTATTGTAGAAGTATGTCGAAGAGTTTTTTTTTTAAGGAAGAGATAGGATTGTCCTTGCTCCAGGGACTGTTGATATTCTGAGTTGAGGTTTGCCCACTTGCGTACCATGGTCTCTTAAAACAGGCTTTACTTGAAGCAATAGGGGAGAAGCCCCTGTCTCTAAACTAAAGTAACTAGCAATATCCCTTTTTAAATTTTTTTTTTTAACAAACGTATTTTTATTGACGTCATATCAGTAAATGCAGTACATTATAATGAGAACGTTTAGCAATATAGGTCATAACAATGTAACACCTCCTATGTAGGGCTGTCTTGTAATACAAAGTAGACACTCAAAGCTTTCTCTTACAGTGTTATCTAAGAGCAGGGTACACTTTTTGTTAACTCTAAAGCTCCGAGTGAGTCAAATAAACGATCATTGCGTGCAGTAAGTCTATCTTTGTGACGAAGTTTTGACATGACATTCTCCAACAGGGAGAGTACCGTAAAAGAGAAGTAAGAAACTCAAAAACAGAACAAAATAAGTCCCCAAAACTAAGTTAGAAGCAAAGTAAAACCCACCCTCGAACCCACCCACAAAATGGTGGTGGCGGCGATCTATCATCTGGATGACACAAGAACTAATCAGTTATGAGTACTGTAAAATTGGAAGAGGTTCATACTTCTGAGGGGGGGGGGCAGACAGCTTGTGGAAGTCCCCACGTAAGAAAGTGACTAGCGGACCCCATTTATATTCAAAGTTTTTGTAGTCATCTCGGAAGATGTCAGACAGCCTCTCAAAACTTAATAGCCTCCAGAGTCAAGAGTGCCACAGTGAGATAGCAGGTGCCTCCTTTTTCTTCCAGGCCGTCGCTATTTCTGTTTTCGCCGCCCCAATACAGGTCCACATAATGTCCTTATCGGCCTTGGTTTGATGTTCTAAAGAAGGGTCACAGAGACCCAGCAGTGTCTCTGCTGTAGTAGTCGGGATGGGGTAGCCCAGTATCTCTTTAATGTGATAGTGGGGCAGTCCCACCAAATGTGATGAAAATCCCCCACTAGGCCACAGCACCTCCAGCACAGATCCGATGTATTTGGGAATATGCATTTGAGTTTAGAGGGGTATAGGTACCAGTCCATCATAGTTTTAAGGTGGGCCTCACGCAATTGCACGGAATGATTACATTTTGTGATGTCTGACCACAGACCCTCCCATTCCCGGTCAGAGATTGCACGTTGAAGAAGTTCCTCCCACATGTGTGTATATCGAGCTCTTGGGGAGCGCGTTGAGTTGAGTAGATATTTGTAAAGGAAGGAGATCACCCCTCTAATGGAGTTGGCACTCTGGACATATGTTTCCAATTTTGTGAGTGCCCGTGTAGCTGCTTCGCGTATGTGAGGGGAGGTGGCCCAGTGTTTTAGTTGGAGGTAGCGGAAGTGTTCTGACGGCTCCAAACCATAGTCCCTTCTGCAATTCTCGAAGGTAAGTATGTCAGCATTATGGAAGAGATGTGTTAGTGCCCGACATCCGCCTTCTTTCCAGGCATCAAAGGGGCCCTCATGAAGAGCCGGCGGGAAGTCTGGGTTAAAGTGGAGTGGGGTGTAAGGCGAGGGGCAGGTGGTCCATTGGTCGTTGTTAGAAAGGGTGTCCCAAACTGTCAGAGTGGTGCGACTGGGGGTGCTGATGTAGGCATTCTTTGGTCTATCCTTCTTGGGGCGCCATATGAGATCCCAAATAGTCCGACCCGTGACGGAGCGGTCCACGTGTAGCCAGTGTTTCTCTGACTCGCGCTTGGACCATTCAGTTACCACTCTTAGTTGTGCCGCTTTGTAATAAAGGCCGAAATCGGGTAGACCTACCATGCCCTCAGATCTTAAGCGTCGTAGCATTGAATAAGAAAAGCGCGTCAGGCCACCCTGCCAGATGAATTTTAATATCACAGATTTCCTTTTCAGGAGGAAGTGCCTATCGAGTTCTATGGGTAGGGCCTGGAACAGTTATAGGAGTTTGGGCAGCACGGTCATTTTGATCGAGTGGATGCGGCCTAGCCACGAAATAAAAAGAGGTTTCCATCGGTCAAGATTGGCCTGGAGTTTGCAGAGGGCAGATGGGAAGTTAGCTTTAAAGAGCCCTTCGACGCATGGTGTTAGTTGTATACCCAGGTATTGTAGGGAACGGGACGTCCATTGGAGCGAGGTATGTTGCTGTGGCTCCCCCATCTCATTCTTCGGGATAGTTAAATTAAGTATATATGATTTGTCAGAGTTAATTTTAAAACCTGCTACCGCCTCGAATCGCGCTAATTCCAACTGGAGTTTGGGGAGCGAGCAGGCTGGCTCAGTGAGGGACAGGAGTATATCGTCCGAAAAAAGCGAGATTTTATGGCTTTCTCCACTAAAGGGAATTCCCTTGATCTCCGGTGCTTTCCGTATGGCCATTGCCAATGGCTCAATGCTGAGGGCAAAAAGTAGGGGGACAACGGGCATCCCTGGCGTGTTCCTTGGGTGTGGAGGAAGGGGCCTGAAATTATCCCGTTCACCTGTACTCTAGAGCGTGGCTGCGCATAGTTAGCTCTAAGCATAGTTAAAAAGTCATCCATGAAGCAGAGGTGGGTAAGGGTTTTAAAAAGAAAGGACCAATCCACCCCATCAAAAGCCTTCTCGGCGTCCAGACCCACGAGCACCGCTGGTATTTTCCGTTTGGTGGCCTTCTCTATCGGGTGTACTATGCGACTGGTATTGTCGTTGGTCTGGGGCCCTTTAATGAATCTGGATTCATCAGGGTGGATTAGGTCTGGCATGAGGACATTTAGTCGGGCAGCCAGGATAGCCGAGTAGATTTTCGCGTCGAAATTTAACAAAGCTATGGGGCGGTACGAGAAGCAGAATTGTGAGTTCTTCCCTGGCTTGAGGATTACTGAAATGAGTGCTTCGGTCAGTGGAGGGGGGGGCATGCCTGCCGTGGCCATCTCATAAAAAAGGAGTGTGAGGTGAGGCAAGATATCTGGGGTGAATGAGTGTTTTCTAAAAGTGCGCTGTAAGCCCATTGGGCCGAGGGGCCTTGTGTATTTTGAGGGACTTTCTGACTGCGGCTATTTCTTCAGAGGTAATGGGCGCTGTTAGATTGTCATTCTGTTCTTGTGATACCTGAGGGAGTAGTGATGTTTGAAGATAACCCTCCTGCATTTCCAGGTCTCTTGATTCACCCTGGTACAAAACCTTGTAGAAGGACCCGAAGGTAGCAGTTTTTTTGGCATCTTTGTGTGTTAATGTGCCCTCTTCGTTTAAAATGCCCCCTATGTATTCTCGTTTGCGCTTCTCTTTTAATTGCCTGGCCAAATGTTTACCTATCTTATTACTTTGGGAATAAGACATTTGCCGAAGTTTTAAGAGGGTGAATTCCGCCCTGGTATTATAGATAGCTTTAAGTTTTCCGCAAATAGCCGTGTGAATGCGTAGGGATTCCCTGGTGGGTTTAGCTTTGTGTTGGTTTTCAGCTATCGCTTCAGCTATTTGGGTGAAGTGGATGCAATATGGTCCCAGGACAGGCAAATCGAGACCAAACAATGATCCGCGATAGAGAGGGGAAAAATCTTGGACTCCATTAAGGAACCCATCAAGTTTTGGCTAATGAAGATGTAATCAAGTCTCGATTAGGTGTGGTGTACTTGGGAGTAGAAAGTGTAGTCTCGTGTCTGCGGGTAGAGGGTGCGCCAAGCATCTAGAAAGCCCATGTCCTGGAGTTGTTGTTAAGTGGCCGCCGGAAAGGATTTAGAGTCTGCCCTGTGCGAGTAATGGCTATCCAAATCTGCTTGCCACATCAAGTTGAAGTCACCTAGGAGTACCGTTTTCCCTTCTGCAAAGTTTCGAATTTGTTCAAGTATCTGATTTAGAATGTGTGTCTGCCCCGTGTTAGGAGCGTAGGTTGCGATAAAAGTGCATAGTGTGCCCTGTAAAATGCATTTAACCATAACTAGTCGCCCGTCTTTGTCCGTCTGAATGCCGCTAGGTTGGAATTTCATGGAGCTGTGAAAGAGGAGAGCAACTCCCCGGTGTTTAGTCAGGGCAGAGTAGCGATAAATCAGTGGGTAGTGTTTGTGGTGAAGTCGTGTGTCCTCTGCACTGCCCAGATGAGTTTCCTGGAGTGCTACTATATCAAGATGGTGATCTGTGAGGTACTTCCAGATCTTCTGTCTTTTCTGAGGGGAGTTGAGACCCTTCACATTCCAGGAGCCTATTGTGAGTACCATCGGACCTCAGTTAACCCCCCCGCCCTCCTTCTAGACCTGTGGTATGGGCATCGAGACGCAGTTGCTCCTGGCCAGCATCTTGTGTGACTCATATGAAACTGATGTAAAACGAGTCTCCTGTGTAAGACCTGTCACTGGGACATATTTAAAAAACCGCCACCTTTCCCAAAACCCAGCCCCTCCCACCCGAAAAAATAAAAGAAAACCCAACATTACCAACAACATCATGTTACCCATCGAGGGAAATGTCCCAATAAAAATTCAGGTGTCCTCGATGTGTGTGGTGGGGGGATTGTAGGACCAGGGTCCCCGTCCGCTCCCACTCCAAACAGCTCATATAACATCGGTCAGAAAGTCTTTCTTTCAGAGGTCGGCAAGACCGGTGCAGGACATCACTGTCGCAAGGTTGTTCGTCGAGGTGTGCTTGCCACGCCACAGCAGATCTCTAGAGTGGAGTAAAAAAGTTTGCAGGACCGGAAGTGAGTTCCCCAAGGATCGTGTTCATTAGGTGAGTCGGCTCTTCCGTGAGGGGTCACTGTATACGGCTGATCTAGGAAAGATCAGCCCCGAATGGTTCTGTGTTTGCTGCCAGGGCATGTTCCATAGCCGGGGCGCCAGCGTTATTTGGGCCCTATGGGTCTCATCTGCGATTTCTCCAGGAGCCATTGGACCATTGGTGTACCGACGAGTCCTGCGTTCTGCTCTGGGTGGGTTCAAGGGTTTCCGTGGAAAGGCCTAAGAGATCTAACCCTTCTTGCAAATCAGAGATGTGACGTGGTTTGTTGTTGAACTCGAAGAAGATGGCTAATGAAAATGTCCATCTGTATCTGATGTTGTCGTCCCACAGTTTCAATGCGATGGGTCGGAATAGCTGCCTCCTGGCTAACGTGGCCGGCGCCAGGTCTTGGAAGATGGTGCACGAGTGGTCCTGAAAAAAGACTGTCCCTATTTTCCTGGCGGCTTGCAGGACGGCTTCTTTAGTTTTATAGGAGTGGAATTTGGCGAGCACGTCACGTGGGCACTTCCTTTCACCAGACACCAGTCCACCGACTCTGTGCACTCTGTCCAGTTTTATCTTGAGGGTCTGCGGGCTGAGGATTTCCGCAAAAAGGCCCTCCAGGAATGCCTCAAGGTCTGTTCCCTCTGCTCCCTCCTCCATGTCCTGGATTCGTAGGTTCTCCCTCCGTGCACTGTTTTCAAGGTCCTCGGTTTTAGATGCGACTGAAGCAGTTGGTCTTGGAGGGTGCGGCTGTCCTCTCACATACTGGTGGTGTGCTTATCTAGGTCTTGGGTCTGTGCTTCCAGATCCACCACTTTCGTGCCCACAGAGTCCACGTCTTGCTGAAGGGAAGCGAGTCGTCCAGTGAGATCAGATTTCAATTGGTCGATTGAGGCCTTAAGAGCCTGACCAAGTTCATTCTGCAGTTCCGTCTTGAACTCTTTTAACCTGGCAGGAGGTCACTTTTTGTCAGGGCCATGGCTCCCGATTCCTCGCCTCGCTCTGCTGGTTGACTTTTGTCTGAGACCGCGAAGAAGTCAGACACTTTATTCGTGGCCTTATTAGTCCCCTTCTTTGGCGGCATATAGGCAAGCCCTGGCCAGCTGCTGGCAGCATTTCAATGGGATCTCCTCTTTGGGGACCTTGTTCTCACTCGGATCGCCGTCTTAGGGTCTGGCACGGCGTGCACTTAAACCTGTCTTAAAGCTGTCTTCACCTTTCAGGTGGAAGTAGCTCAGGGTTTGGGCCATCTCGATCCCCTCAGCAGGGAGCGGTGATTGCCCCCTCCTCCTATCCCACGTCCCTGAATAACCTGGAGCCGAAGCACTATCACGGTAGCGTCTCCAACACGATGTTGCCCCCTGGTAGTTTCATTGGCAGTGACTGACGCTTTCATGTACAGCGGAGGAAGTTTCCCGGGCCCGTCAGCTTCATGGCCGTCAATCCCAGTAGCACCTTGTTAGTGAGCGCTGGAGTTTTCTAAAAGGTTGCTCCCCTTAGCGGTATAGTCGATGCTGTGGCGGACTCTAAGGTTGTTTGCTGAACAGGGGGGGCCACAGGGTCCCGTATGCCAAGTCGTTACTTGTAGGGAGCAAGTCCACGAGCAGGGGTGAGTCTTATATTGACGCCTATGTTTAAAACCTGGCCACAATTTTAGGGTCAGGCAAGGCGCATGGCAGAGGCCGCAGTCGTGATACTCAGCCGTCGTTGAGGGGGAATCGTTCGGTAGGAGTTGTATCACTAATGACAGGGCACTCGGTGCTCTCCAGGTCCCTCACCTCTCAGTCGCACATCCGACGGGTCTGCTGTGTCACGCGGTCCTCACTAGATCTGCTCTGGTAATGCGTCAGGTGGGTTGCTTCTCTCTTCACATGGCTCCCAGTGCTCGCGATGCCAGAGAACCTCTACAGCGGCCCCGTCCAGTGGCCCGACATAGCCGCAACAGGTCTGCGAGAGCTTCACCGGACCTCCAGAACTACCATTCCCCGCAAGGGGTCGGGCACCATCTTGGCGAGTGCTGGGTTTCCACTACAGGGCTGCACCAGTGCATCTGGAGGAACGTTGGCAGATAATGAAGCTGTTCAGTTTGAGCTCTGCAAGATCAGCTTGCCATCGGTGTATTTCTCGACCGAGGGATCGCTGAGAAACCGCAATTAGCCGTTCTGGAGCTGAGCGCGGACCGGGAGCTGAGACGAGTTACGTCTGCCTGGCCATCTTGCCCGGCCACGCCCCCTATATCCATTTTTTTTTTATTGACCATCTGTACAATCAGATTTTCAACTGACACTTAACTTTTTATATCCATCAATAACTTTCATATTGCTAAGAGGGAGTTTTGCATATGATCAGAGTTATTTATGGCTTTTTCCAAATGGGCTAGGATGGATGACAAGATTCTATTCAGGCAATTAAGAGACTCAGAGTATTGAAAGTAATGACCAGGAAGGTTACATGAAGAGTTCCCAAGTAGCTCTAACTCACGGGTGGCCGATATCACTGTGGCAGCTATCGATAACTCGGAGGGAGTACTGCTAAAGAGCTTCAGAGACGTTTTTTCATACTGCAACAGGGTGTAACCAAGAGAGCTTGCTCCTTTGAAAGTTTGTTCATTAAGTCCAAGTCATTGTCAGGTAGAGTAAAGTCCCTATCAAGAAGTCTAAAATCCTCCCCAACACCAGATTGTACCGACTTTTCTTGCATCTGTATTGGCCAGGAGGATGAATCAACTTTGGTGGGCTCAAGGTGCCTGGGCAATCTGGGTGGGCTGTTAAGGTCTCCTGAGAGGACAACTGCAGATTGTTACTACTAGTGCCTGTATCCTCATTCGCTGGTGTAACGAAACTTGAGGGGAGTGACAGGTGCAACGTATTTGGAAGGCCTGCCTCCGGACTCAATCAGGAGCTCTCCAGCCAGAGTATTGTGCTGAGGGTGCCCCCTAGAACTTGGGTGGGGGGGCTGCACTGCATGGGGTGCGAAGCCTGTGTTACGACACTAGCCTTATTTAGGAAAAAAGAACAAATGGGGTTAGAACCCTTCAATTATTTCAAACTGGATTTATTCCTTAACAGGTTGGATTTGTTTTTTCTACAAGACCTTGTGAGGATCACCCTTCAAAAATGTAGCTTTCTAGCGGTCATATTCCAATGAATAGGACAAAAATGAAAGAAAAGGGAGACCCAAAAAAAGACACAGAGTCTTGGCAGTAATTCTCCTCACACCTCCTCATTATAATTAGTTGCTTATTACTGCTCCTTACTGCTTCCTGTGCCATTCAATTAAGGCTTCTCCTCTGCTCGCCACTGGCAAATCTTGGCCACAAGCCAGACTGATGCTGCCTTTTTCGTATCAGGACATACTGTATCCGAACATTTGTAGGACCACCACCCCCCAAATAGGTGTTGTAGACCAACGGGGAAGGGGCAGGGTGTGGCGTGGCAGTTCCCTGTGTTCAAGTTTAAGAACCACTGGTCCAAAGCGTACAATGCGAGTGGATTTAAGCTATTCAAACCAGTATGTAAAATGGACAGATTAAAATAAAGCCTTTTGAGAAAATAATTCCATGGTCAATTAACGGAACTATAATGACCCTGGTGAATTAAATAAACATCTCTCTAGAAGAGAGTCAACCTTTGACAAATTAGTAGCGTATGCGTTTGAAGCTATGGGACAGTCTCATAATAGATTACATATATAAAAGAGATACTACAGGCCGCTCGAGGACTGCTACCTGGCTGCTGGACCTTGGGGTTCATCTACCACACCGGACGCTGCATCTTGAAGGACACCACGCTGCCTGAACCCACTTGCCATAGGGGAGACTCTGCCATTTGCCACCTACGCACTCGGGACTGCGAGGACCAGGGAGCTGTGCGCGCTGCACATCGGCTGCACCTGGCCCTCTTCCCGACTCCTCCCCTGCAGAGCTTATTACGACTCGCGGCCCCCGCTTCGCGGGAGCCGCTCGAGGACTGCTACCTGGCTGCTGGACCTTGGGGCGCATCTACCACACCGGACGCTGCATCTTGGAGGACACCACGCTGCCTGAACCCACTTGCCATAGGGGAGACTGCCATTTGCCACCTACGCACTCGGGACTGCGAGGACCAGGGAGCTGTGCGCGCTGCACATCGGCTGCACCTGGCCCTCTTCCCGACTCCTCCCCTGCAGAGCTTATTACGACTCGCGGCCCCCGCTTCGCGGGAGCCGCTCGAGGACTGCTACCTGGCTGCTGGACCTTGGGGCTCATCTACCACACCGGACGCTGCATCTTGAAGGACACCACGCTGCCTGAACCCACTTGCCATAGGGGAGACTCTGCCATTTGCCACCTACGCACTCGGGACTGCGAGGACCAGGGAGCTGTGCGCGCTGCACATCGGCTGCACCTGGCCCTCTTCCCGACTCCTCCTCTATCTCCGCCCCCTTCTTCTATATTACCAGACTATTGCTCTCGCGCATTAGCGGGACGCGTGCGGGACGAGAGCCGGGGCAAAGAGCGGGCCGTTTGAGACCGTTCGAGTACGGACGAGGGAGGGCGCGGGGCACCTCAGCCTGCCTGCAATCCACTATATACCAGGTGTTGTTGGAGACATTATGACTACGAGAGAGACCAGGAGCAAGAGTGCCATGGTGACGGGAAGACCAACAGGTACATTGGACACGTACTTTGCTAAAGCCGGGTCTTTACTTGTGGATGAGATCTCCATCCTTGAAAGACGTATCTCCCAAGAAATAGATTGGGTGAGGAGATCCTCCCTGGGACCCATTGCACGCGTTACCACTCCCGTCAAGTTATTAAACCCTATAACACTTCCGATAGGGGGGGTAGCCGGGCTAACTGTTGTTCCAGACCCATCTGATATTAACTGCTCCATTACCTCCTCTATCGATTGTGATAATTCCGAGCATGCAGAGCTTAGTATACTACCTCTTCCAAACTGTAAGGGCCCCGCAGCATGCACCACTGCTGAGGTAGTTGTTACCGATTTGACCACAAGCAACACCAAGGACCCGACCATGCTCACACAGGGGGAGAAGGAGGGAGCAATCCCGAAAACGGATAAAAGGGCTTATACAACTAAGGGGGGAAAATCCAAAGCCCCTAAACCCAACTCTAGGGTCAGGGGAACTAAACTGGACATAGTTGGCAAAGGGCCGGTCCTATCCCGTAAACATGAATCCCTGCACCAACACACTCCGGCAAAAAATCCACCTAGTCAACAAAATGCTGCCGGAATGCATGATAGTATGCTTACTGGTCTACGTACCCTACTGAGGGAATTGCTCACTCCTCTAGAAGATCGTCTGGCCAACATAGAAATTTGCCTAATAGACTTGCGTAAGGGACTATTAGGCTTAGTCTCAGACCAAAGAGCAGGTACTCACGCAATAGTTGGGCTCCCCACAGGGACTTCTAATTTACTTAATTCACCATCCAATCCTAACACCTTGTCCCCTGCACCTCCCACGGTTATTCTAACGGATAATGTGCAGCCAGCTTCTTTGTTAAAATCTGTTCCCGCACTATCCTGTAACCACCAACCTGTCACAGGTGTTACCTGTAGGCCGAACTTATCTGGTCCGGCCTCTGGTTCTGGTCAGGAAAAATTATCACATGACGCAAGGAACTTTATAGATAGGCAAGATAGCCAACAAAACTGGCGCAAAGTGATAAATTTGCCTCCCGAGGCTGCTGCCTATTCTGTTGTCCTGAAAGGAGTACCCACGTTTGAGGGAACTGTGGTGGAACCTTATGACTCTCTACATAATAAGGTTACTAGTTGGCTAAATACCCACAGGCCATTACCACCTAATACTAAGGGAGAAATTCTTATGGTAAGAAGAGTCCCATGGATCGGTTATACCGATAAGAAATGAGCTGGTGACTGCATAATTGTAAACTTTAGGAATCCTAAAATTGTGCCATATATTTGCAATTGGACTGGGAACACAGGGTCTACATCTATTGAAGTGGTCCACCTGTCATTTTTTTATCCCAATATTCATAAGCCAATCTTGAATAATGACTATGGTTGGACCCTGGTCGGACTTGCTGCTGACGGCCGCAGAGTCTGGCCCACCCGTAATGCCCCCAGTACCAACATTGGTAACTTTTGGCACCCTAATAGATACAGCTGCCTTGAACAGATAGATTGACTTTTTAAGGGTCAGGGGCATGTCGGATGCGAAATAGATAGCGCCACTCAAGAATATGGTGCCCCTCGAAGGGAGAATTTGACATCTATTAACCCCCATGGTCAAGTAACTGATTCATCTAAAATTAAAACTCCATTGGGCTGTACTAGTAATAAGTTTAAATTGCAAGTCTCAACACATCATATAGCAGACCAGATGGAACCATCAACTCTGGAAAAATCTTTGCCTAGGCCTACGACTTCATCAACGGATGCCGCCCCGCTTAAAAGTGGTGGAAGTGATTCAGATCCGTTGGATGACTCCTTAAAGGTTCTCTCCTGGAATGTCGCTGGCATTGTCAATAAACTTGACACGAGTGACTGGGACTCCCTGATAGCAAATAGCGACATCTGCCTCTTTCAAGAGACATGGGCTAGGGAACCATTATCTAGAGTGGGGTATGCTGTGTTTGAAATTAATGCGACCTGGTCAGGTAGAGGGAGGCCTTCTGGAGGACTGGCGATTTGGGTCGCTAGTCACATTGGGTGTAATGCGGAGAGTCTACCGACTCATTCCCAGGATATTCAGTGTGTTCTACTCAGGTGGCCCAATGCTTTAAGTTTAGCAATAATTAATGTATACTCCCGTCCCACCAAGCTGGCCATGGAATCTCCCACACTTGATGATCTTACTGGCTTTCTGGCCAGCCTCCCTAATGACCTTAAGATAGTCTTGGGAGGTGACTTAAATTGCCACTTTGAGCCTTTAGAAGGCCTCAAGGAAGGAGCCCTCGCAGCGGAAGATGACCTCTGGGGTGTTCCGCGTTGCCAATCCCCATATGTCAAAATCTGGTCTCCCCTAGTAGTACAAATAATGTCCTTAACGCTAAACTTCTCCTTAAGGGCATGCAATGGTCGCAGTATCTCAGATACCCCCTCTGCATGCACTTTTAACAGGATGAATAATGAATCCAGGTTAGACTACATTTTGGTAGACATTAGTCTCTGGCCCAAGATTCAGGACTTTAGAATAATAGTAAGAACGGACAGTGATCATAATGCACTTGTAATGTATATGGCGCACCCTAAAGGTGCAGCTCGATCACCTGCCGATGAGCCCAGTCAAGATCCTGGGAACCTGTTAATTAGTTCCAATAGACGTAGGATCAAATGGGGGAAACTGGCGAGCTCAGAAGAGTCCATAAGCAAAATTTTTCGGCTACCACTCCCGAAGCTTATGGAAACGGACAATCTAATCTCGCAGCCAAGAATCCCAGAATTCAATAAGAAATTAGCTCATATCCATGAAGAACTGGTGGCCCTTTTAGGCGAGGTTTTTTACCCAGTGTTACCTCAAAGGAAAAAAATAACTCGAACCCCAAACTGGTATAATGCAACCTGCAAAAAGGCCAAGTCCGAACTCTTGAAGTGTGTTAAAAAGGGATCGGACAAGTGCAAACTTGTTGAGCTTAGACGGATTTACAAGAAAACCATGGCAGTGGCGCGAGCTGACTGGGACTGGAATAAATGGCAGGATTTAACATCAGCACTGGAAGCGAAAGATCTGAGGAAATTCTGGTCCCTGGTGAATACTGGCATGCCAGAACCCAAAGCTGCAATAGAGCCAAACATTGCAGCATCCGCTTGGGAGGCCCATTTTGGCCAATTATACCAGGAACCACCTCAGATCGATGGTGTAAGGGACAGGGCCTTTACGGTCGCTCCTGCCACGGTACCAGCCTTGGAATTTACTCTTTCTGAGGTGGTCAGTGTTATTCTAGCCCTGTCGAGGGGGAAGGCCCCAGGACTTGACAGGTTGCCTGGCGATCTTTTTCGCTCCTACCCAGATATATGGGGTCCTTATCTTCTTACACTTTTTAACGCCATTCTGGGTGGGATGGAGATTCCTTGTACTTGGCTGGGGGCTGAGATAGTGCCCATCTTCAAAAAGGGCTCTCCTCTAGTCCCAGCCAACTACAGGCCAATAAGTCTTATAGATGTCCCCCAGAAAATTTACTCCCGCCTACTCCTAAACCATCTCATGGAGTGGATGGAGAAAAATAAAATTCTCAGCCCCTTACAAGCTGGCTTCAGGAAAAACACGTCCACCATGGATCAGATCTTCCGCCTCGTACTCCTATATTGGAAAACTGTGAACATTGAGAGGGGAAGGCTGTACATGGTGTTCGTGGACCTGAGGTCAGCTTTTGACTTGGTCCCCAGGAAGAAACTATGGGAGACACTAACGGGGCTGGGAGTCCCACGCCACCTATTAAATGCCATTATTAGGCTCCACGAAAATAACTTTGCACAGGTCAGGTATGGAAGGACGGGTGAGCTGACATCTAAATTCCCAGTTCATAGAGGGGTCAGACAGGGTTGTGTCCTTGCCCCGACCCTCTTCTGCCTCTATGTTAACAATGTAATTGCACATCTTGACAACGTTCATGACAATGATGCCCCGTCCCTGGCCGGCAGGAGGGTACCGGCCATTATGTTTGCGGACGATACCCTACTGCTGTCCAAATCTCCGATGGGGATCCAATGGATTTTAGATGGCTTTGGTCTTTTCTGTAGCCAATATGGCCTGGAAATAAATACAGGGAAGACCAAGTTTATGATATTTAATCCTACAGCCAAAACTAGACCAAACCCTTCCCTGAGTTCAGTAACACTGGAGAGAGTAAAAACCTTTCAGTATCTAGGGGTAACGCTGCATGAGAACCTATCATGGGAACCTCACGTAGCAATAAGCCGCCTGAAACTTGCACAACTGTCGGGGGGAATTCTGAAGGTGGCAAATTCTTCCACCTACAAACCAATTAGCCCGGCAGTTGTAATGTACAAGTCCCAAGCTAAAGCAGCTGCATCCTATGGTGGAGAACTCTGGGGACACAAGGCGGGCACAGGAATTATTAATGTAGAAAATAATTTTTTAAGGCGTCTCCTGGCCCTCCCCCGTGGTACACCCCTTCTTCCCCTAAGACTAGATATGGGCCTACCCTCTATAAAAGAGGACCTGGAACTTATGCCATTAAGGTTCTGGCATAGGCTCTGGTCTACTGCTGAGCTTTCACATTATAGGCAAGAGCTTGCACAGGTCATGAATCTGAATTTTTGCGATAAAATCCCCTGGCTAGCATTCATAAAGAAGGAACTCCATCGGCTGGGACTCCCTGAATTATGGGAGTCGCCTGAGCAAGGCTGTCTGGGGGTTTCCCGCAAACGTCTTGTGGGTATATATAGGGAGCAACGCTATGCCTCCCTGGTCTCTGCATCCAATAAAGGGTCCTTGGCCGATCGATTTTTGACCTTTAAGGACTCTTACCAGTCTGAGGGATTTATGGACATTATTTTCCCCATTTTATCTAGAAAATTGTTTATACAATGGAGGCTGGGGACCCTCCCTATTAAAATGTTTACCCACAATTGGTCAAATAATAACGACAAAATTTGTCCAGGCTGCTGTATTCATGATGAGGAAGAAACCCACATTGTCTTCTTTTGCCCAGCTTACAATAGACCAAGAAGATACTGGTTAATCCCGCTATGCAGAAACCTGGGCATTAGGAGTCATCTCCAGGTGTATAGAATATTGAAAACAAATACTGATCCGCATATAGTCTTTGCAGTTGCAAAATTTTTAATGGCTATGTGGCAGATAAGGTCCAAACTAATTAACAACCGTTCTGTCTAATGAATCTCATTGCCTAGACGTCCGTAATTATTTGTATATTGATTTTACTGATCCTATTAATTATTTTTATTCTCTGTGATTGTTTTAAATGTATTGTGTGATTGCATCTTTTATGGCCTAATTGGCCGAAATAAAGAAAATTTGGATTGGATTGGATACTACAAATAAGCTGCTTCAACTGCATTGGCTTCAAATATTATTAAAAATTCTACTAAAACAAGACTGTTTTGAATTTTTGGTGGTCTTGCGGATTGCCAAATCCCACATATACCTTAGCATCTATTTTACTCTGCAGGTCCTCAACTGATCATCTGTATGCCTACCTAAACATCACACAAGAAGAGGGACCCATCAACAAAACCTTCTTCTACATCAAACTCTGGATTTCTGTGCAAAGGGACATGATCTTCAGGAATGAAAACCTCAGTGTGCATAAACTGGGTGCATGCCTAGTGTTCAGAAACTGAAGCTGGACCTCTAAGAGTACCAGCAGACTTCGAAAATCTACTATTTTATCAGGTTGAGTTGTTTTCAGCACTTGCTAGTTCCATCTGGCAAGTAAACTTATGCTGGAAAGTAACAGGTGTTCTGTTCATTCAGAAAGTAAATGAGCAATAACGATGCCATTAAATCTTGTTTTTATCTTGCCACATTTGCTGTCTGTTCAAGGAAATAGGTCAAATGGCAGTCTGTCTTTTAACTAATTGCTGCTTGGAAAATTAGGTTTATTTCTCTCTCCCTTACTGGAGTTAAGTTTTTGTCAAGTGAGCTGTCTTAAGAGGTCAGTTATTTTTCTCTAACACAACATTTACATAAATAGTCTGTAAATTAATATTACAAATCTTTCGAAATATATCAGGAATTACAAAAGCAAATTTTTTGTAATTGAGAAGTGTGATACAAACAAAAAGTTAAATAGGAGCAAAACTAACCAGAACACTTTAGTTGGTGATGTGCAAATGACACATTTGCAGAAACTATTTCTAAACATTATTGTTTGTACACTATATAGTTTTGTTAGTAAAGCCACATGTCAGTGAGAAAGTTTGTGGCCATTTCAATGTAAAATTTGCTGATTAGAAATGACAGTGTGCTACCACTTCATGCTTTAGTTATGTATTTTCTAAAAGTGATAGTTTTTAAACATGATTTGAGAAACATTCCTGTCCCCACCCTGATGAAAATGCTGTTAATGCACTAAGAGGCAAGTCAGGGGTCATGTGTATCCTATATGTGGCTAGATATGTCTTATATATTGAAAAAGAGTTTTGTCTATTAAATCAAAACAAATGAGTTTTTTGTACAGCAGACATGCTGAACTCGCACATTTGAAGGTGCTTTCATATGTGATAATGAAGAAAATGGCGGTCCATGAATTAAATTGTTTGCCGAAGATCACATAATTTGAAACTAGTTTATGGGCCAAGAGCATTACAAACAGGCAGAGTACATTATTTCAGTTACTAGACCTGCAGGTCCAGTAAAATTCTTATGATTTTTCGAGGCCTGCATAGCCAGAACAGGAAAGGATTTAAAGTCCTGCAGAGATTTCTGTGACTCTTTAAGACTCTCAATGGACCTCTCCAGTCCCATCACCAGAGAAGTAATATGTCTTAGGCCCTTTTTCATTTCCGAAAGCCACTGGTCCATGGTGCCCACCATAGCTTCAGTGGAGACCTTTCTTTCACGGTTGGTTGCCGTTTTGTGTAATTCGTGTGGAGTGGCCAGAAACGGGAACCTTCCCATTGATAACCCCCTTTCATCTTGCTGAGAGTCTCTTTCCAAGCTCTAATTTCTCTCTTTTTGCTACGGTAGCCTTGGGGGTATCTTCCTTATTCTTGATTTTTCCTCCTCAGGAGGTTTGTGAAATTCAGCAAGAAGAAATTACAATGCAGTACCTTTACCATGATGTAATTGTGAGATGGTATGCTGTAATGCCAGGTTTTACAACATATTATTTAACAACACAAGTCTTTACCACACATATATAGGCAAATACAGGAAGGTATAAATGTAAGTATATAAAATAAATAATATCTGTATAAATGAAGGGTTTAAAGAAGGGGTTAAAAAGGTGGTTTGGGGAAACGTAGAGAATTTTTTTTTTATTTGATATAGGGTTCTGGGTGATGCGTTAGGGGTTTGCAGATTTTACCCCATGCACCCAAAAAAGTCAAAATAAAAATAAAAAAAAAAAGAAGGTAGGGTGTCTTGTTCTTTGATATAGGTTTTTTTTTTATTTTGATAATATGATTTTCATTAGTTAGGAGAGGGATGCGAAACATTTTAAATTTGGGCATTTATTTTGTAATTTAGATTTGTAATAATTTTTTAGTTAATATTTTGAATTTTTTTAAATAAATACATGGTTTATTTTTCTTGTCATTTGTGAAAAAATGTACAGATTTTTTTCAATAAGTAATAAAATTAGTATTTTCTTAAACCCATGATTTTGTTTGCTTGGGACTGGGATGTTAGAGGTTTATGGGTCCAAAGCAGAGAATATTTTCAATTTGGGAATGTATTTTTCATTTTTGCAGTTGAGTTTTTTTTTTTTAAATACTCAATAAGTACTTTAAGAAGTTTTTTTAATGATTTTCTATTATTCATTTATGATTATTTTTTAATAATTACTAAAATGTGTATTTTCAAAATGCCTATGAATTTGCTTAGGAGTGGAGGATAGGGATCCAGTGCAAGGAATATTTTTAATGTAGGTGTTAATTTTTGTTTTTCTAGGGTTGAGTTTTTAAAAAGAAAATACTTGTGGGGGGGGGGGGACTTTTTGGCACTCAGGCAAGAAGAAAGGGGTAGAGTCTCAGTGTCTAAGAACATGTGCCCATTATGCATTGGTGAAACCTTCAAGTAATATGGAACTATATTTAACACTGGGTATGCCGGTTCAGAATAGAAGACTTTTATCCTATTTCTGTTTGAATTTGTTTCCACAATTATTAGCAGGATGGCACAAGCCTTCTGATATTCCGATTTGTTCATGTGATAGGACTACTGCACAAGACACTTTACATATTACATTTTTCCGCCCCCAGTGGGCGAGATTACTGTACAGGTATATACAATATCTTCTTTAGCCTCTGAACTTTAAACAAGCAAAGCCAGCTTTATTGTATTTCCAGTTTTTAGAGAATCCTAATGTATGCTGTTATTTGTCACGGACTTTATATGGGGTTTTATATGCTCATTCTTGAATGTGACTTAATTTTAATGAAATGCTTTTAAAGATGTTTCTGTTCTGTTTGATTGAACTTTTGTGATCTGCTACTTTTGTGATTTGCTAGGTCCAATCAAATAAAATAATTTTGATGATGATACTTGGTTATTATTCTATGTGGCATTTTTTGAAGTATTTTAAAAATGCTAATACTTTTGATATACTTACATTTTAAAATAGATTTAATTAATGATATTTGAACTTTAAATAATCTATGAATAGGTTTGTTTGTCCAACAGCGGAATGCAAAGGTATATGGAGCCAAGGGTTAGGAGAATTTTAAGTTTGGGTATTTTTTTTTAGTTTTTTTCTTTTTGTATTTTTACAAATCTATTATCAGATACATACTCTAGAAGTATTTTGTTTTTATTTATATATATATTCTTCCAGGTATTGAAATACACACAAACAAATATACAAACATATAACAAATATATAACATGTAATTTCAATTTAATATTCATAATATTAAAATGTAGATAGGCATTTTTGTTTTAATTTGTCAGAAAAGAAAAAAAAATTTTTTTAAAACAGAATCGATATAAAAGGTTTGTCTTTAAATACATAAACATTTTAATTACATTTAATGGTTTAAAAAAAAATATATATTCAACAGTTAGAAAACAAGGTGATAAACATAGCTTTCTTCACCTTCCCATTCTTTACAATGGGTTAAACTGTTCTTTTCTACTTTTACCATGGCCATTTTTTTTTTTTTACATGTTTGTTGCTTTTACAGGTGTTTCTTTAGTCCGTGGAGCATTGTGGTTGAGGTCAGCCAGAAGCTGCTGTGCAGATCAGAGAGGAACTTTTTATTTTATACTTAAATAGATTAGTAAGGGTACATTTACAGTAGGAATATTGTTAAAGAGGTTAGTTACAGTGGCAGCTGGTGATCTTTTAAACTGGTGGGGAGTAAAGCATGCACTGAATACCAGCCAGTCAAGCAAAGTAGCCCAAATTGTTCTAGATTCTTCTTCTCACTTAAGCCTATTATTACTCCTCATCACTCACCACATTCATTCTCAATCACTCACTGTCATTCTCACTCACTCCTCATTACTTACTGTCACTCTATTATTCTCAAACATAAGCATCCACTCTACTTAACTATGAACATAGCAGTTTTGTTACCTTTGTGGCTGTCAATATTTTAACTGCTGTGTATTCCTCATTTCCACTTCCACAGAAGGTAGCAATTACAATCTGCACACACGTGAGCATCGCTCTGTGTGCTCAGCAGAGAGGATATACCAGGGACTGGATGAGCATTTGCAAACCCTTATGATCTACAGTCAGGCCCTGTGAGAATCTGAAAGTAACTTCAGCCACAATTCTTGAAATCTCAAAGGTGTGCCATTAATGAACACCTTCCCACAACCTAAATTCAACCAGGCACCACTAGAGACTACTCAGTCTACAGTAAGCATCATACAAGAGTCATACGCTGCATGGAAAAAACCTAGAGATGCCCAACATATAGAAAAAATAAATACTGTCACAGAGCATCCTGGGCTGTAGTTTCACTTTCCCATTTGTGCTGCCGAGCCGAAAGCAACTGCCAAAACACAGGATTAGCTGACGTGTATGAGCAATAAATGGTCATGTAAGTTAGCATTCCAGGAAGGCCGACTGGGTTTCATCCCTCTAAGATTCATATCAGTAATTCAGGTAAATATTGTGCCTTGACGTGAAAGCACATACATTGTTCTTTCAAACTAGGGAAATCAGTTCAATAATACGTTTCTTCAGACAATGCTGTCTTTCCATCTATTCAAACCATATCATGTATAAAATAACCACAGTCCATACACTGCATTTAAATGCTGTACATTTTAAACTGGGACACTATAATGGTAATACTACAGCATACGGGCCAGAGCAAAACAGGGACCCACCATAAGATAGGGTCTGCAGATGTGACAAGAACTGACTGATCACATCAAGGATGGCACCTAGTTCCGGTCCAACGCTCTCAAATCATGTACATAAATAGGGAGAGAACTGTTGCATAAGTAAAAGTAAATCACTGACTTGGAATTATGAGGAAAGGAGCTGCCGATGGGTATGAGAGGGACTAGCATAACAAGAGATGCCCGATTGGTAATAAGCTGTGTTATGTTGTTGAGTGGTTGTTCAGAACCTTGTTAGAATTGCATTATAAATAATCAAGTAACAAAATATATGGTTGCATGGAATACACTTAAAAAGTGATCTTAAGCCGGCAATGCTCTGTCAGTAGTTATAAGTGTGTATTATGTTGCTGAAATGTCTTAGCCATAAAATACCAAATAAGTAACACGTATGTTATAATTTTGGGATTATCTGCCATGCGTTGAGACTGAAATATGTAACAAATTCTGTATACACTGTATCAAAAGTAAATTACAAAATGCAAATAAGAACAAAAATTTTTTTTTTAAAGCTGTACATTTTAAGAGATGCTTAAAAGAAACCAAGACCATCCGCCACATCTGTAAAAACATTAATCTACTAAATGTTTCATTGCAGATCATGAATGGGACAGGACATTAAATTGAACAAATACAGGAAGTCTAACCACGGCATCCATGTGTGACGAGACTGTGCGATGATGGTCAGACCTACTTACCTCTTGCGGTTCTGAAATGTTTAGAAACCAGCAGAATAGCACTATTAAGGCCTCTTAAAAAACAATTGCTTACTCATTCAAGGATATAGGTAAACTGACGCTGGAGGGAAGGGAAGCCCTCCAATGCTGCCTTACACTTGAAGATGCTGGTGACGGCCCCAGCTTGTGCAGCCCTCTGAAGCCAAGCCAATGGCAGAGTGCTCTTTGGAACAGCAGGCATAGGGCAAAAATAAGTCTTGTCAATGGCTTAAACTTGCATTGGCAATCAATATCTACTTTGCTGATGTGGGTGAACGTGCTAGTCGCTTGGCTGCTCCCTCACTAATTCAGCGTGTCTGACTGACCAAGGTGTGCCATTGACCGCAGGCACTTGCCAAGTTTGGTTGTGTCTGTACCGCACAAGGCAGCAATGAAGCAGGTGGTAAAATAACTACACATTCATGTCATTGTGACACCAGTTACTCAGTTTGTAACCCTCACAACCAAGGCCCAGCGTGAGCCTGCTCGAGTGGGCAGTCCATGACTGGGAACACACCTTTGAAGCACTAGAGACTATGAGGGATCAACTGTGCACTTTCCTTCATGTGTTCTGTCCGGTCAGGTTTGGAACGAGTTAACTGTGTACCCTGAAAAACATGCAGTAACTTTCTCTTCGAACTACGTGGTCTCCTCTCCCAGGCTCCAGTCAACCTATCAAAAAGCAACAGCAGCAGTTGCTGTGTTGCATGAAGCAGGCAGAGTAGAGATCAGTGACACCACACCCACTCTAATATCTACCTCTCAACCATCTCCACCCGGGCTCTTTTGTTTAATGCAATCCCTGTCCTGGGTGTATAAAGAGCCATATCTTTAGGATTTGGCTGTCTGCAGGAGTTTGCAAAATAGCTGAGAAAAGAAGAACATCTAAAGATGCAGGATATAAGTAGTGCAAAGAGGCCAACCACAGATTCTGCAGGTGGTTGTCAGATATCACAGGTATATAGTCTATAGTCAGGTCATTGTAATTATCCACCTTGCCTCCCATGTGCCCTTTTATAGGGGCTACGCCTCTTGCTTAGAAAGTGCAACCACCACTGATCAGCCAGTCAATATTCCCCCCCCCCTTATTACTAGAGTGTCGTCTGAATCACCTCTCACCCCGGAGCCAGAACCGCCCCTCCACAACAGCGCTCCGACTCCGCATCTTACTTTCAGAAGCCCCCATTGCATCACCCAGGTATCCCAGTCAGCTCTTTCTCTGCAGCGGCTAGCATCGAGCAAGAGTGAGGCGGTGGGCAAATTAAAGGCAGGTGGGTGCATGCATGCAAAGTGAGTGGCAACTAAATAAAAATAAAATAGCCACTTACCTTGCTTGCTGCACGATGTCCTTGCTCTGGTCCATGTTCTGTTCCGTTTCCTCCAGGCTCCAAGGGCTCCAGGAAATTCCATTGGTGCTGCTCTCATATTGATAACCAGCATGAGAGAAGCACTAGGATTGGAAGAAGCGGCCTCTCTAAGCACTCTAAAATGCACTGGAGACCTGAGCTTTCTCTAACCCAGTTCTCGAAGACAGCTGGGTAAGCGAGGTTCAAAATGCGCATGTCTGGCTGGTCGTCACAAGACGGTTGGCCAAAGAGATATGCACACTTTTAAACTAGTGCACAGGCAGCCCACCACTCCTCCCTGCTGCCACTCAGCAGGACCCACCCTGTCCTGGCACTCGGTTCGGGACAGGTTGACGAAAAATAAAGTGGCAATGAATTAACTTTAGTAACATTAAATTTTTCGTCTCTGGGGCTTTTCTGGGGGCATTTCAGTGGGGTGAACCTCCTCCGCTCTAATGGATGAACCAACCCTAGTTAGTTAGGTTAAATAACCAATATTTTGGGACTGCATTGTATGTATTTTGAAACTTTTGTCCCTGGTCAGGGAGCCAAAGATAGCATTTGCTGGATTCTCCCCCATTTATATCCTTTTTTTAAAAATGCCATTAAAAAGAAAAGTATTAGATAAAGTTTTAACTTTTAGACTTCACCTTTATTTGGAAATACATTTGAAATAAACAGTTTTTCATTTTTTTATGGCTTAGATTGTTGGGGGTGTCCGGTTTCAAATTCAACTTAAAATCCCGCTCCAGGTCTTGAAAAAGCTACTCGTCCTCTCGCTATTGCAAGCCTGATTTTATCAGGTCGAGCTATTTTAGGATGTACTGGTCGATTCTGGGAAGGGAACTTGAGCTTTTGTAGGAACAGGTGTTCTTTTCATTCAGAAAGTGAATGAGCAATAAAGATGCCTTTAAATCTTGTTTTTATCTTGACACATTTGCCATCTGTTCAATGTCGGGCTGGACTGTTCCCATGAGACTCAGGGTCAAGACTGAGTTGCATATAGCTGGGTCTGACTGAGGTGGCGAAGTGAGCTAAAGAACGATGATGGATGAAACCCAGATCTGTGACTGGGGGTGAGTGTCTGAAAAGTTTCAGAGCTCCGTTCATCATCTCTTTGTGTTTGCTTTGTTTGCCTTAAGTTGCCAGGGTATGCCCAGACGTGGGTCCCTTGCTCATGTTGCCACTGGATTCAAGCTAGCCTGGCTGATCAGGAGTGTTACCCCGAAACCGGTCCCAGGATGCTTGTTTCTGGTTCAGGGAAGACCTGGGTTGACAGTTCGGGCTGGACTGTTCACATGAGGCACAGGGTCAAGACTGATTTGCATATAGCTGGGTCTGAAGTGAGGTGGCGAGGTGAGCTAAAGAACGATGATGGATTCTACCCAGATCTGTGACTGGGGGCGAGTGTCTGAAACATATCAGCGCTCCGGCCATCATCTCCTTGTGTTACCTTTTTTACTAATTGCTGCTTATCTTATGTGAGGATTTTGTCACATGAGCTGTCTGACAATCATGGTGAAACAAAAGACAGTAGGATGTCAGTTTTTTTTTTGACACAACATTTAAATAGCTAGTAAATGAATAGTACAAATATTTCAAAATGTATCAGGAATTACGAAAGCACATTTTTTTTTTGTAATTCGTAAGTGTGATGCAAAAAAAGACTTAAATAAGAGCGAAACAAAGCAGAACACTTGGTAATGTGCAAATGACAAATATTGGCCGAAATCAATTTCCCAGTATTATTGTTTGTACACTGTATAGTGAGACATTTTGTGGCTATTTTAATGGAAAACGTGCTGCTTGCAAATGAGTGTGAACCACTTTATGCTCTAGTTATGTATTTATTAAAAGTGACAGTTTTTAAACATGATTTGAGAAACATTCTTGCCATTGCCCTGATAACAATGCTGTTAATAAACTAAGACGCAGGTCAGGGGTCATGTGTAGCATATATGTGTCTAGATTTGTATTATATATGGAGCAAAGGGTTAGTCTGTTAAATCAAACAAAAGAAAGGTTATACATTAGACATGCTGCATGCTGAACTTGCGTATATGAAGGTGCTCTCATATGTGATGATGAAGAAAATGGCAGCTCATTGAATTAAAATATTATTGCCCAGGATCACATAATTTAAAACCAATTTATGGGTCAAGAGCATTACAGTTAGGTTGAGTAGATTATTTAAATCACTAGACCTGTAGGCCTGGTGAAACCTTTTATGGTTTTTCAAGGCCTGCTTCATTTTGCCTTTCCATCAATTTACTGCGAGAGGCGTTTTCTTTATTTTTTTTTATTTTTTTTTTTAAGATATTCCTTTGGCTTGTGCATTTGTGTTTTTCCTGGAGCATTTTTTTAAAATACAGTTTGAAAACGTTTTACTTTTTTTTATGGTTTCCGTTATGGATTGTTGTTTCGCATTACCTTGGAGAAATGGTGGTAAGGATTTTAAAATGGTACTGTTACTTGAAAACAGGAGTAAACATTTTTAAAGTATCCAATTTTAATTATCCTCAATTTACGACAAGAAAGTAACATTTATTTTTTAGTAATATTGTAATAGCTTGTTGTTAGATGTGTTAATAGTGTAGTGTGTAGGCTATGTTCCTGACCAGTCTGCAAACATGCCAACTTATTGAACCATTTAAAAGGTGTTGGTCATTCACTTCCTTTGTTTTTTTTTATTATTCTGGATTACAGACTACCTGCAAACAATTGGCATTGTCACATTTCCTGAAAACTCTGCTACTTTTATCAGAATTTCTAGGAAATTGTAAAAGTAGGGTGTCCTTTTCCTAAGTAATTATAAAAACAAATGATGCAAACTCTACAGCATTGTTAGTCTATGTTTCTCCCTCCAAACAAGTCAGGTAGCATTTCCAGCCCCTCAATCCGGAGTTTTGCAACCATTTTGCAACCTGATCTTGTTTAGATGGCCAATCCACGTTACTCTGAAGTAATTTAGCAAAGGTCGTTCTTCATGTTTTGAACAATACTATGACTCAATTATAGTGATGTACTAATCATCAATGTATAAAGGAAGGACAAAAGCTTACTGTCTGACAAGTAGGATATTTTTTGATTTTTTTTCCAAATTGCATGAGAAAAGTGAAAATAAATCCTTAAATATGTGTGTCAGGGTATATTTTCTTTAGGAAAATGTAACACTGCAATTTCAAAACCAATGCAGTGACATAGTAATGCTATATTATATATATAATAGTTAACATTTGAGCAAATGGACAGGGTGTGGATTTATATGCCCTAGCCATCATCAACATTACAGTATTCAACAGTATCTCCATTATGGAAAGTACCAAAGATTACTATTTCACTCAGAGAGTTGAAATGTCATATAGATTGAAGGGTTAATGGTTATACGTATCTGTTAAAGGTCCAGGGATGTATAAGTTGCTAAATATTTTAAGTTGGGTAGGATGAACTTTGCTTGCCTGTCATTTTGACTTACAACTCTTTTCAAATTAGGTATGATAGACCTAACTCTGGCAACATGATCATACCTCTCTTAGTACTGTACCAGAGGGCTCAATGGAGGTGGTAGTAAATGCTTGCAATTATAGGTATTTTCTCTAATTTCATCCTCAGTAGCAGAAGCAGAGCAGTTATGTTTTGATGTGTGTTCAATATAGATCACCAGAGTAACTGTCATCTCTGTCTCTGAGTAGAGAAACAGTTCACACACCTTCAATGAACCCAAGCGTGTCTGTCTTTGCAGTAAACTTACCATTAGGCTTAAGTAATTGGTTTCACTTTGATAATAAAAAATTAGCCATGTTCTCCATTTTATACTAGTATTAAATCTAAATATATACATACTTACACACATATACACATACTTACACACACACACAATAAAAAAACTACATTTACATTTTATATTTTGCAATAGAATGTTGTATTTTCACTATTATGTTGAACTCCTTACCTAGCTATGTTTTGTTTTTTAGATAGCTTCGATTGTTTAAAGAATCTTTTATTCAATTATTCTGGCTTTTAATCTAAAGAACATTTTTAATTGTATTTTTTCTTTGAATAATTATAACGTTTCTATTTTAACCTGAAAATGACAATTTCATCAAGGTACTTGTGTAAGACTATTGTTGTAAATATGTATTTTAATCTTCTACGTGGTAAAGTTGCATGGTAACGTTTGATAATCCTTCAGGAGGTATTAAATAAGTTTCTGTCCCCAACCCGGAGAACACTGACTAATGCAGAGGAGAGCCACCTGCGACCCAACAGTGTACAGTTTCTATAGAGCTCCCAGCATAAATTCATCTGCAGAGTCTGCCCATGAGACTCGCATGCAGCGTAGACCTCCACTGTTCCTTGCACACTTCTCTATTCCAATGTTCTTCTACACCACAGCCTGGTGGCCAATCAACGCACAGAAGGAGCTCCAGTTTGCATCCATTTCCTGTCTCTTCCACCTCTCTTCCCTAGTTAGAGACTCCAGGTAGCCTCTTCTCTCTCTCGTTCTCTCCCTCACCCTCTCCCTCCCTCCCTCCCTCCCACTCTCTCTCTCTCCCTCACCCTCCCCCTCTCTCTCCCTCCCTCTCCCTCAACCCCTCCCCCTTTCCCCACATTGTATAATGGAATTATCTTGGTGTGCAAACACTTATAACTCAATGTGGATGTGCGTTATGGCCAGTGCTGCTGACTTTAGAAAGGGGGAGCCAGGTGCCTGTGATTTTGGGAAAATCACTTAAACTCACTGTGCCTTTAAAAAAATCAACAAGACCTTCTCTACTGTAACTGGTGCTCAAGTAAAACGATCCAATAACTTCGGGTCGAGTTTGCACCATATAAAACTGCAAAACAAAATGTTCAAGTGGTGCTAATGCAAACGAAATGCTAATGAAAGCAGAGCTGCAATGTATCAGGGGGTTATAAAGTGAGGTTTTATGAAATGTAAGAAGGTGAACCAGAGATATCAACTCTGAATGTATAGGAAATGTAAGAAATACAATAAGATTTACATTACACTAAAACAGAGGGGTCGTTATTTCCAATGCATAAAACTAAGGTGAACTTATATAAGCCAAGCTTTCGTCTAAAAGGTCCCAGATTCCTTAAGCTGGTGGAACTGCTATTTCTATCCGTTTTACAAGCATGTGATTACCAGTCTTCTAAGTGGAAGCTATACAAATAGGATGGCCTTATGAACTCGTGCTGCCAGCTCATTGAGATCTTTTGAAAATACCAAAGGAGATATGAGACAACCATGTCCCAGCCACTTACTCAGTGCCAAAATTAATGCATTTGTCAATACTCACTTTTAAATGCGTTTCTTTTTCTGTGGAACAATTTTTCTCTACCTATGTAGTTTATTTTCTAGTAGTGAAACTTAAGGAATGGATATGTAATCAATATACTCAAAGTTTAGATTTAAAACGCTTAGGTCCCCAATCTTCACAAATATTTATTAAAAGCATCTAACATAGGTCCAGTAATTTTATTGTCTGGAGTCTCAACTAGGTTTTTTCATAAGTCTCAACTCTTGTACTTTAAATAAAACATTTTGAGAGTTAAAGTTGCAGGTAGGCTCTGACCCTTCACCCCAGTTCCTATTCATTGAGCATTTGTATCCTGTGGGTGTCCTGGGTCTCATGTGTTCACACTCCAACAATATCATGGGGATAACAAGCCAGTTCAAGAAAATGGGTAGCTCTGCAATTGCATTGTGGTGCCTTCCCTATCTGACATCCAGCCTATCTTATCGGACTGCGAGACGAAGGTCCTTAACTATTCTTACTTCTGGATAGAGCACTTTATGTTCCAAAGACCACCTTTTTCCACCATAATCCTTGACGCCCAATCAACAGACTACAGAACCCCTTGAAGGTCTATTAACTGGATGCAGCAACTCAAGTGCCCACATAAGCTGTGGACAGGTTGATCCCTTGAGGCTGAGGTGAGTGATGAGGAAGTAAACTCGGAGGCTTCATCATGCTGAAAGCAGTGCATAGACAGTGGGGGATCAGGTGCCTGACCCATGATGTGTAGTTGAGAAAACCAGTGCTTAAATGAGCAGCCCTCTAATTTTATATGAAAAGACCCTCAATGGCAACCACGCTATCACAAGGTTGAATGGAAGAAGCCTGAAAATCATCCAACAAGCTGTGAGAGATAAGATTAGCGGAGCTTTCCACTGGACATCCTTTAGAGAACACATCATAATTTCAAACTTTAAACAAAAAGGAAAATTAGTACAAGGAATTTGTTTTGAACAGCAATGGGGTTTCAAGGGAGGGAAAAAGGATTTTTCATATATCCCCTGAGTTAAAAGGTACTATTTATGAATAATTAAGTCCCAAAATCATTGGTCTAAAATGTACACGAAAGCTACATTTTACAATAAACATCCCTTCATTGGAAAGAAGGTAACCAACAAAATACGGCTTAACCAATTCCTCTGAAATAATTTGCCTTGGAGAGGGAAATAACTCCCCTCTATTATTTGATGACTTTACTGCCTTTAGTATTACAAAGTAGACAGTCAATAATATATACTCTGAATAGCTGTGAGCAAAACTTGAGAATGAAAATGGTGCATGAGGACTGCAGGAGAGCAACAATACATGTTGCTCCAGGTCATGGCACAGATTACTAAGAACCATTCCAAATAAATTCTTGTGAAATCAATCCTTCATTACCTTGTTACCCTTCTTTCATTGCTTGTCGATGCTTATGACCTGTCTGAAATAAGATGGTATATTGAATAATGTTTAAACATATGCCAATGAACTATATGTATTTAGATGGTGCTAAAGCCAACACACTGAAATGAACGTTAAAAAGGATTCAGTCAGGCATTAAGCAAGTGAATATATTCTCACATATCTCATGCCATTTGAAGCAGGTGCATTGAAGCAGTTTGAAGGCAACATATTATTCTAAAGACCTAGACAGACAGTTTAGATGCTGCAGGGCAAGTAAACATTAACATGTTGAGCAGTACATAAAACAACTCTACTTCTCCAGAAAGAGCCCTATTCTTAAAAAGGCACTTACTTTTCACACTAAGTAGTGCTAGATTTGAAGAAAGAAAAAAAAAATCGAAAGTTGAGTGTTGCAAAAACTAGAGGCCCTATCAGGTAATGTATACAAATGGACTATGGATGTCCACTGTTGGGTAAAAAACTGTGACAATCTAAGAATGAACAAATTGCTTTACCTGGCAGAGGTATCTTAAAACACTCACTTGTTTACATCTTGAACAGGTCAACCAATTGACAGTCCCCCATAAACGCCAGTAGACATCTCGCCAGGATTTTAGTTCAGCATACAAACTGGATAAATATTCATGAACTTCCCATGTTTTATCCCTGTAAAGAATGACAAGGCTCGGAGTTATATCCTCTTGGACTAGTGTGTAGGCAGAGACTAATGACTATTTGCATTCTCTTAAAGTTACTGAGAACTTTAAAGTAATTTAAAGCTTTGAAAAGGTAACTTCACAAAGGTTGTGTAAAGTGAATATTAATGCACCCTAAATTCAATTAGCTAAATCAGTATTGAACTTTTTTTAACTGAACTGTGGTGCTAAATGCAGCATAAGATGCCAAACTGAGACCGAAAGACGTTTGAAAGGAACAAAGAGATTATGAAGTAAGTTTTTCATTAATTTCATTTGGGATATTTATATACTACTCAACTAGATTTGAGCAGGAACAGAGCAATGTATGGAGAACCGGGTAATATAAAACAACACAATATTAATAAATAGACAGTGGGATAAAAAAATCATTTGCATCGGAGCAATGTATGGAGAACAGGGTAACATAAAATACAATATTAATAAATAGACAGTGGTACAAAATATAATTTCCATCTATCTGCATTAGGTGCTAGAAATGTTTGTTTGGAGGTCCGATGGTGGGTCAGGCGCCTATTAGTACTCCGACCTCTTTAGTTGGTTTCTAATAAGTTACAATTTGAGCTCCTTCCTAAATTGAAGATGGGTTGGAACAAGGCTATTTGGAGCAATAATCTGTTTGGAGTTAGGCTGGCATAGATAAGATGTTTGTTTCATATTTCATAAGGCCATATTTAGAGTTTGGCAGACAGGTTTCACCTCACAAATGTGACAAGTTCCATCAGCCATATTAGAGGTGCATTATATCCTATGGTACTATTAATACAAGGGACAGGATATCCATCACAAATGTGATGGAATATCCAATCAGCCAAATTTTACATAAGGCTTGGCATTACTTTGGACGCCTCTACCGCAGACTGCTACATTCACAGTGAGATCGGAGTGCTTAATTGACCAATATTGTTTTGCAAGATAACACAGCAGTACTTACAATCTTGCATGGGGCAAGAGATGACAGAGGTATGCCTGTGTAGAGGGCCACTGTTTAAACTGAATACATGTCCAAAAATGTACTTTCACTGAGGTGTGCTTATATTTTGAACAGTAAGGGCATCTGATAAGAGACAGTCTGGTTACTATACATGTGAGCATCAAGGGAATTAGCACATGTGGGCAGGAGAGGGGAAAAGGCATTCAAACATCATATCACAGCCCATAATCAAAAGTGTGTTTTTTGAGTTTGTGTAAATTATAAATCCAGTTTCTGTTGGAATCATTTATGTATGCCCTTGACATTAAATTCTGGCCAAGGTAAAGGCATGGTTAGAGGCACTGGATTTCATCAACCAACAATGCATCAACCCTTTCAATACCCTTAAAACTTCTTTATCATAGAAGGATATTTACAATACGCCCTTATCATGTGCATATACATCACGGTTATATAGGTCATAGCCAGTGTACAAGGAAGCTTTGCACAAATGCTTTGCAAACATTCAAGAAAGGCCGCTGGAAAACCTCCAAGCACTGAAGGGCTTAAGATAAAAATATATATTGCCTGCTTATTGGTGAGCTAGGCTCAATGCCGTCTCTCACAGAGAAAGGACCCAAGGAGTCAGGTGGGTTGACCCATTTCCATATTGTATGTTGTGGTGGGTGGAAACAAAATATCTGATTGGCTGTTAAATATGGATGAAGAGGAGTGCCTGAAAGCCCCTATATGTCTCTAAGTATATAATATACAAGCTTGCAATCCCAGCAAAAAAATCTGTCTCTAATTTCCCTATTAAAGGTGACTTGTGACACATCTGGTCACCTGTAATAAAGAAATGATGTTGCCACTCGACATATTACAGTTGAGTTCTATTTTCCCAATGCCTACTGCCAGAGCCTGCAGTCAGGGTGGAAGGCAGTTCATGGTGCATGCTTCAAGACAGCATTTGTTTAATTTAACTTGAAACGGATCCAAATATCTTTAAGCAAAAATTGCTAACTGCTTTTGAGTGTGTTTTGCAGTACAAAGTCAGCTTCTTTGTATCTGCAATGAACATGAAGTAACATGTGGATGAAGCAACCAAGTGCACAGAACAAACAAATACACACCTGATATGATGATAAACAATATTGCCATGTTGATTTATGTTGATCTTTCCTGGAAGACAAGGCATCTTTTGTTCATTTTCTTTAGTCAAAAGCTTCTTGCACAAACAACATCTACAGGACAATGAAAAAGAAGTTAAAGTAGGCATCGCCTGCATATATGTGGCACAGAAAGATTGATGACCAACCCACCTATACAGTGTGGCAGCAATTCCTGGAGAGTCTGGGTTCTTATAAGCAGGATCGAACAATCGCTCAATCTTCTTGCAAAATATTTTACTGTCAATCAAAATATAGAAACACTTGTAAGAGTGTATTTGGAGCAACACAGAGTTAATATTTCATTTTTAAACATGCAGGCCTCATTATGACTGCCAACAAAACATTTATACAGCTGTTATTCAGATTAAAGTGAACAATTTTTTTTAATTTTTTTTTTATTATTCCTCATATACCGAGATGGGCATTCCTGATGGGAGGCCACAACCTCTCCTCACCGATAGACCTAACCCAGCCCTGATATTCAAGACCGGTGCGGAGAGAGAGAGGCTCAAACCCTCAAGCAACCACTGCCTTCAATGTCCACTCCTTTTCGCGCTACCAGATAACCCGGCGCTATTTTGAAGGGACCGAACAAGCAGTGCCCAGGTGAAATCATTGGAATATACTTTATCTATTCCGCCATGCAACCAGGGCTGCCCAGACTTTTCCATAGCTGTTACTGTCACATGCCATATCGGATTCACTAGTATAAATTATATATTTCAGGCACTCTATAAAAGTTGGGAGCATTTATGTTTTTCCAGGCTCTACATATCTCTCGTCTTGCCAGAATAATCACATAAAAAATAAATTTGGATGCCGGTTCATTAAGATGATAGTCTGTATGCAATCCGAACATAATCATTCTTGGAGTGACTTCGATTTGTTTATGTAATACCTCAACTAAAAAGTCTCGCACCGTGACCCAATAACTTACTATCTCAGGACAATCTATAAACATATGATAATCATCGGCTGCAGGCAGTTTACATCTTGGGCAATGATGATCTAGGCCTGTTATCTTTGTTAGCTTTTTAGGAGATATATATGCTCTGTATGCGGTATATAGATGGTTTCTTTTGAGTGGAGCGGATTTAACCACAGCATGTAGCATGGTAAAAGAATCTCCCCATAATTCCATGAGGTCATTGGAATCTGAGCTAATAACATTGCCCCAAAGTTTGTGAAGTTCAGGTTCTGTTATACCTTCTGCCTCTAGGATGGCCCAGTACCAAAAAGATACCTCCTGCTTCCATCTACCCCTCCTTGATACATAGTCAAACTTAGGGTTCAATGAATCAAATTCCCAAGATTTAGTTGCCCACCATCCTGACAGCTGATAGTACTTGTATCTTGATAGGGTTCCACCTGTCAGGCAGGATAGGGACTCCCAATTCAAAAGCTGCAAGTCTTTCTGCAGATCCTGCCAGTAGAACAAGCCTGCCACTTTAAGAGGACGAGATAGTTGGTCATTAAGGCAGTCTGGTATACCTGGAGAGTCCCAAATCGGAGCGTGAGGCGCATAATATGGGATTTTTGGACTCTTTCTAACGTACAGACAGTTCTTAAGAGCAGTATCCAGAATCTTTAGTCTGACCCTCTTAAAAAACCTTGGGTCACCATACTTAAATAAAAAGTATTCTTGCCCCAGAGGTATACCATGTAATAAGGCTTGAAACAATGAACCCAGAGAAGAGGCATCTGTCTTTCCAGCTAACATTCTGACATTTTTAAAGTGAAACGAGTGACAGTAGACAAATAAGTCCGGTAGAGTCAACCCTCCCATTTTAAGGCTTCTCCTTAATTTTTTCTAGGAGATCCTTGATGTCTTAGTGTTCCAAATAAAGGAGCCTATTTTCCCCTGTATTTTAGCAATGTCAGATGCTGGAAATGTCAATGGAATAGAGCCAAATAAAAAAGTAATCTTCGGCAGAATAATCATTTTAATTAAATTTACTCTGCCAAAAATACCCAAGGCGAGACCAGACCATCGTTGCAATAGGCCACAAACGTCCTTATAAACTCTCATCAGGTTTATTTGAGCTATTTCCGAAATATTTTGGGCCAGAATTATACCTAAATACCTCATATGTGTCTTAGCTCTAACTGCCCCTCCTACTTGGTTCCAGTGCATAGTCTCAGTTTTTTCCTTATTTACCTTATACCCCGAGATTACTCCATACAATTCTGCTTGCTCAAACAATCTTGGGGTAGCCTCAGCTGGATTAGAGGTAAACATAAGGAGATCGTCGCCATATAGAGCAAATTTTAGCTCTAGGTCTGCAATTCTAAAAGGATGAATCATAGGATCAGACCTAAGCTGACAGACAAAAGGTTCAATATAGAGATTAAACAACAGAGGTGATAAAGGACACCCCTGCCTGGTTCCGCGAGAGATTATGAACCAGTCTGAGAGGACTCCATTTACCAAGACTTTTGCTCGAGGGCTCTTATATAAGGACCGAACAGCTGAACAAAGTTATGAGGAAGTCCAAACCTGGACAGAGCCGACCACAAATAGGACCAGTTTACTTGATCAAAAGCCTTAGGGTCAGCGGAAGCTTCTTAGCCACTGCAACATCTACTGCTGCAATAGCTTGAAAGGTTAGCTCATTTAACTGTCTATCAGGAATAAAACCTCTCTGATCCTGATGCACAATCGTTTTAATGACTTTGGCTAACCTTGTTGCTAAGACCCCTGTGAAGATTTTATAATCAGTGTTTAACAATGAAATTGGTCTGTAAGACTCAATTTTTAGGGGATCTTTATTAGGCTTCAGGATCAGAGGGGCTGTGGCTTCAGACCAAGTATCTGGAGTAATATCACCCGATAAGTATATTCTGTTGAACAAAATCGTCAAGGCGGAGACAACTTCCCCTGACTCTATCTGATATAGTTCAATTGGGAGCCCATCTGGGCCAGCTGCCTTGCCCCTGGCCATTTTTTTTTATCTGGGCGAGGACTTCCTCTTCCCTTATATGCAAAGCCATAAAGATGCATTCTGTTTCCGTTAGCCGAGGGATCTCTATCTGGTTTAACCACTCTTCTATATTCCGGGTAGAAGGACATATATCTTCTTTGTATAGGTTTTGCATGAATGATCTGGCTTCCTCTCGAATTAGGACGTCATCATGAGTGATGACTCCTATATCTTGAAGCAGAATACATTTAATCTGGTTTCAAACTCTATCCGTTCTGGCTTTCCAGGCAAGAAGTCGGCCACATTTTTCCCCATAGGAGAAATTCTGAAGCTTACTTGAATCCCACCTATCTTTTAAAATGTTATCTAGACTTGCCTGGTATTCTGCCCGCAAATCATCTAATTCACTTTGGATAGATAGTATATTTTTTTGAGGATCTACAGAGGCCTGCTGAAGTTGCTCTTCTTTTTTCTTGATCTTAACAAGGCTCTCTTTTTCAATCCGCCTCCTAACCTTATTTCTCCTGATCGTCCATGCGCTTATGGTCCCTCTAATGTACGCCTTAAATGCTTCCCATATAGTCTGATCGTTTGCTGTTCCAGAGTTGAGCCTGAAATATTCCTCTATATCCGATTTTAAATTTCCTATAACCTCCTCCTGCGATAGTATAGACCTATCTAATGTCCACCTTCTCTGTTGATTTTCTTTCTTCAGGTTTATGGTCAATTCCACCATAGAGTGATAGGAGAGTATAGCTGGAATATTTGCTACGGAGTCTACCTCAGGGTAGAAGACTTGGTCCAACAGAAAGTAATCAATCCTCGAGTGGTGCCTATACTTACGGCTATAGTAGGAAAAATCCCTCCTGTTGCCGTTTTTCACCCTCCAGATGTCTATTAGGTTGAAGTCTTTAATAATATTTTTCAGCTCTACTAACGACTTACGGGGGGGGGGGGTATATTTAACCCTAGATGTACGATCTAGATTCTCATTCAAAACAAGATTAAAATCTCCTCCCAATCCAACTGGAATTGTCAAAGCTGAGAGGCTGGTTTTTAAACATGATAGAGCTCCGGGTGTAACCTGATAGGGCCCATAATATACTGCACATGCTAATGGAGAGCTTTCGATTAGAAGAGATGCAACTAGCCATCTCCCTGAATGGTCCGTCTCAAACTTTTCTACTCTAATCCCCTTATTAGATCGAATTATAATTGCCACTCCCCTTGTGTTTCCTATCTGTTTGGAAGAGCAAAGCTCTTGAATCCACCTATGCTTACCAAACGCTGCCTCACATTCATATGTCTCCAGGTGGGTCTCTTCCAATAAACAGATATGGGCCTCGGATTTATTTAAAAATTCACAGACTTTAGCCATTTTCCTATTATCTCTCAGTCCATTGACATTCCAGCTAATAATTTTAATTCTATTGGGAATATTATTCATCAGGGTTTTTTTCCAAGTTTCTCCTAAGGTGGATCATTTTTCCTTCTAAATCTATTCTCGCCCCAATTTCAATCCTTACTTTCATTTCCAAAATTATATGAGGAACACATTTTTCTTTTTTACTCCCTCTACTCCCCCTCCCCCTTACCTTCCCTCTCCCCCCTTGAGGAACCCCCCCCTTATGGTCTTTGGCAATCCTGTCGCCTATCGGGAGTCAATGAACCCAACTCGGGATAGAACCTCCCATGGATAGTAAGATCATAATAGAGTGGCATGCCGTTTTCCCTTTACTCTTTATTATTTTTCTCCTTTTTGTTTTTTTCCTCTCATTTTTCTCCTTTATACTACACCCCTCTCTTTTTTTTTTTTGGGAGATATTATAGGGGGATCTCAAAGTACGGGTAAACCTAATAGAAAAGTAAAGAGAAGAGAGGATAGAGAAAAGGAAGCAGTCACATCTCTTACTTCTCTCGTTTAATTTTTTTTTTTATATTAGTGCGGAGTCTTCCTAATATCAGACAAAAATGTGTCTACTTCCTGCGGAGATGTAAAATTATACGTTTTGTTACTCCAAACGACCCGTAGGGCTGCTGGAAACTTAATTTGTACCTGCGCCCCCAGACTTCTCAAATCTGGCATTCTAAAGCCTAGCTCCCACTGCCTCTGTGCCGTTGCCCGGCCCACGTCTGAGCGAATGAGGTATTTAGTGGTATCTATCTGAAGGGATTTATCAATTAACGCTCGACCCAATATCAACTCCTTAACTGCATATGTTTGAAAATTAACCAGGATTTTCCTTGGGGCTTTCCTATTGGGATGCTGCCTAAAAGGATCCCTATGCGCTCCCTGAATTTCTTTTTCCAGGTCAATCTCGGGTTTGTCTCTTAATATTCCCTCTCTAAGGAGCTTACAGGTCAGAGTCTTGACGTCGCCATTTTCCGCCCCTTTAGGTACATTCAAAAATTTAAGATTGTTTCTTCTGGCATGCAACTCTAATCGCTCAATATCCATTTGCAGCAGTCTATTCTGAGCCTTTAAATCCACTATATCTTTAGAGTGGTCTTGAGTAACTTGAGATAAGGTAGCGACCTCAGCCTCCAGCGCCTCTGTTCTATTACTAATATCGTCCAGCTTCTGCTCCAGACTTGTACATTTCACGTTTATCTCTTTCTGATTAAACTCCGAAATTTCAAATTTAGACAATATATCTCCACGGAGAGATTGGAAGAGTTGCACGAGCTGGCTGCTTCCGCCATCTGAACCCCCTGAGCAGCACCTCTCAGTATCCAGAGAGAGCTCCGGACCAACAGGGAGGAAAACCCATGGACTATTAACCCCAAGATGCCGTTTCTTTAGCTAAAGGTGCGAGAACGATAAAATGATTTTTTCACCTGTATTGCTGGTATTAAACACTCCTGTTTGTTTTTTCCGGACTGGCGGGATGGCGTGCTCCTGAGTGGCAGGCGGTAGGACCGTGAAGATCCGGCTGCGGATGGGGGCGGAAGAGTTTGCAGAGCCGAACGTCGGACTGCGCTGTGCGAGGGAAGATGGCGGTAGATGTCGGGCAGGTTTGTGGCGGCGGACCAGAGCAGCTGTTGCCAGGATTGATTTCTGGCCACTCCGAAGCAGAAGAGCAACACGGTCAGTGACGGGGGAGGTTGATGGAGCATATATGAATTGTAACCCACCAGATTCTTTATATCTGCGGTGTGTCGCTGCAGTTAAAAATTGGGAAAGCTGCGAGTTTCCAGACTCTGGGACCCCTGTGGGATGCACTTTGTCTATGCTATCGACCCATGTAGGCATGGACACTCTACCGGAAGAGGGATTAAATGTACCTTGGGGTGAAGGCTTGATTGGTGCTAAGAGGCACCAGAGGCTGAGGGAGAGTCAAGCAGGAGTGGTGGGAGAGGCCGGGGGGCGAGAAAGGGGATACCAGAAAGTTGGACTGACCCACTGGCCGCTGAGCTACCGGATAGATTGACTAAATCTATCTCAATTGCTCAAAGAAACAGATATCAGCTACGCTCGCAGATAGAAAGCGAGCTGCAGCCTGCCTTTTCTGGTGGGGCCAGCATAGTAATTCCGACCACACCACGGCAGAGAAAAAAGAGGGATAAGGGTAGTAAGACGGGAGAGAAAAAAAAACAACGTCATGCTGTTGAAGGTAGTGCTCCCCTATTTAAGTCAACTCCCTCACTGAAATCTTTTTTTAATATTATGCAGCAAGTAGCTACCTCCAAGAATAAAGTAACCCCGCCTGTTGCATCCTCTAACATCTTGGATGCATCTAACGGATCCAGTACCTCTAGCACTTCTAACACTAAAAGTACTTGCTCCAAAGAGGCCGATAACCAGATAAATCTTGATATTGTGCATCCCCAAATACGGATTGAGAACAGATTTTCCCCTTTAATGTCTGAACCTGATGGGTCGGTCCAAACAACCTCTCTCGCTGAAATTATCTCTGAGCCTCAAACCCCCCTAGAACCAGGCGGTTTGTTATTACCAAGTCCACAAAAAAAGTGAACAATTTTAAAAACATTTTACATTTTAAGCATTTATTGTTCTTGGCCAATGCAATCTTATTGAGTCTGGTCCGACTGTAATAGTATCTATAGAGTACATTTAGTTGGATTAGCCCTAAACCGGACCATATAACAATAGGTCTAGGGTGTATTAAAGCTCCCACTGGGTCTACTGGTCCTATAATACCTAGGTCATCTCCCTTTCGATCTAAAAGCCCTTGCAGCCAATCAACAGTTTCTTAACAGCAGTTTATATATTAATGAAATAGCTCCCGTACCAAATTCTGTCCCCATGATCTTTTACTAGAGAGGGGTGCCCTTGGCCATTTTTACCATTTCAAGTCTTCGGCAACTGTCAGGTGTCAGAACAGGAGGTATTTTTATGCCTGGTTTGGACAGAACTCGAATTCAGTTTGCAGTAGAGCACATGATTCATGTCCTCCTCCCCACTAATACTCCCCAGTGTGGAGGTCCCAATGAGATCCCAACTCCGGAACCCGGAAAGGCACACTGTTTTTTCCTTCATATGTCCAACATAAAGTGGGGTTCTCTCTGTTAGCTTTTCTTTCCAGCCTATTGTTGACATGGCAGCCTTCCACATCTTTATCACAGGTGCAGTGAAATCTGGGAGGGGGTTTCCTCTCTTGCCTCAACATAGGTAGTGCAAGTACATGTTGTCTCTCATTGCCAGTATATCTAGCCTAATGGATGGTTCCATCAACAGTGCATGTATCACTTTGTTAACCACAACCAGCTGAGTCTATGCTCCGTTATAAACGTAACTGTATAGGGCTGTTAGTGTTATTCTAAGGCATTTCACTTGTGGTAACCGGAACCGCTCTCTGGTTTAGTCCTGTTAAAGAAGGGGTCCACCACAAAGAATGGAGTATTTTGCAGCATGTATAGACGTTTGGGTAAAGATATAATTTTAAAGACAGCTGCTCTCACATTGAGAGTGGCAGCTTACGGCATCTTTTCATGTCCTCCTGGAGTTCGGCAAATGCCATCTACAGGTTGAGTCTTAGAATGTTTGGCATCCCACTAACCACCTTGATTCCGAGGTACTTAAATGTGTCTAAAAAAACTGTCACACAGGACAACTGCAGCTGTCACACCTGGCAGGAGTTGATTGGAAGGAGTGTTATCCAAGTTTATTTTACACCCTGATCTCTTGCCATACTTTTGGAATGTGTTCAATCATTTTGGTAACATTATCAACTGACTATAGGAGAACACCATCAGTAAAAAGAAAGGTTTTTTTACTCAAGTTCTGTACCCCACCAGAACCCAATCACCAAGGGATCCTCCTGATCAAACATACCAATGATTCTGTGAATAAGAGCGAGGAGAGTGGCATCCCTGCCACTTTCCCCTTCCCAATTTGAAGGCTGGCAAGAGGGCTCCGTTCACTCTCAATGCAGCTGTGTATTCAGTATAAAAGAGCTTTACCCTTTACGGGGCATTGCAGAACACTTTGCTGCTTATTATGCCACTTTATATTCTCGCAGAGAGTGGTGCCTCCCTCAGAAATAGAATGTTTTCTGACGGACCTGTTACTACGAGGTTTATTGGCGGATGAAAGGGCATCCCTAGAAGGAACCTTACTGCGGTGGAGTTTGCTGGAGGCAGTTGGCCGTTTAAACTCTAGTAAAGCACCAGGTCCCAATGGATTGCCAATAGAGTCAAATAAGCAATATATACGGATAAACTGAGGGACACACTACAGCAGGCCATTCGAAAGGGCAGGGTCCGGGCGCAGCTGCCCTTGGATCATGCTGCAACTGTAGTAATACACAAAGCCAGGCACCCACCTGACAAATGCTTGTCCTATACACTTATTTCCCTCCTCCATACAGAGGTCAAAATCATGGCTAAAGCATTGGCGGACAGATTATGTACAGTTATACCCAGCTTGATTCACCGTGACCAATCAGGCATTATGCCGGGTCAAGCCACACAACATAATCTATGAAGGGTGTACAATGCCCATGCGGATTGAGTGGTAGGACCAGAGGCAATTCTCTTAGCAGATTTCAAGAAGGCCTTTGATTCTGTAGAATGGGTGTAAATATTTGCACCCCTGAAAAGACAATTGTGTACCTAAATTCATAGGATTTGTAAGACTTGTCTATACTAATATCTCAGCCACGCTCCAAATTGGTAGGGTGACATCTGGCCAATACAGAGGGGCACTCAACAGGGTTGTCCTCCATCTCCATTACTGTTTGCAACTGAAATGGAGCCAATGGGGGTGCCCCATCAAATGAATGCCCAGGTGAGAGTTTTCGAGTGTGGATCTGATCGTCGGATATGGTGGACCTATACATGGACAACGTACTTTTCTTTCCGATTGATCCCAACACGTCGGGTCCCCAAGCACTACAGATAATCAAACTCTATGAGACTACGTCAGGACTTTTACTTAATACATCTAAATCGTCCCTGTTCCTGATAAACGTGTCACCCAGGGCAAGTCCTGGGTCACAGACCAGCAAAACGAATGAGAGGGCTTTAAATATCTGAGGGGTCATTGCTACCCCAAATGCAAACATTTCCTGGGACCATAACATTGGCATGTGATGGATACACTGTGCAGAGGGATCCAAATTTGGTCAAGCCTGCCCCTCTATGTGTTGGGCCCATCGGTCATATATAAGATGGTGCCCGTACCACGATTTCTGTACCAATTACAAAACTCCCCTTTGAGATTCCTGCATGCAATATTCAACAAACGTAATTTGATTCTTCAGAGCTTCATGTGGAACCAGAGGTTCCCTAAAATATCCCTGGCCAAATGCTTCCAGTCCACCTTTGATGGTGAAATTGCAGCAGTAGAATCCTACTATAGAGTGTCCTAATTACTCATTATCAATGAATGGTGTCAGGATACATGGGGAGACCCTGCGTTTGCAGTTGGAATATAGGCAATGGGTAATTGATGTACCACCCAAGTGCTCTACAGGGGTCACCTAAACCCCCCTATGTCCCCCAGAGACTACAGTATTTAAAGTTTGGAAGAACATGATTCCTCATCCAGAGGTCTAAGGTGTTGTTCCCAGGCGGCATAAAAATTAACAAAGGAGTCTCCTGTGTTGGTGATCAGTGTGCAATATATTTAAGTGCTCTTGTGGTCACCCATCTCCCCCATGGGGAGTTTAGCTTCCAGCGGATTAAAATCTGGAAAGCTGCTGAATGCTTCTACACTGGGCATGTCGCAGTAGGAGGTAGCAAAAAAAGAAAATGACTAATGTATTTGCTTTTTCATTTAAAGATCTTTATATGATTTCAATATTACCTCCGACATTACACCAGCCAAGGTTGAGATGCATATAAGATCCTATTTGTGGACCCCTCCAATGTTGTCGCTTGTGTCAACCTTGTTCCTTCCCATAGTGGTGTCTCTTTAGTTAAGTGATCCTCCCAAACCAGCATCTCAATCATTTTCTTCCAGACTTTGAATACTACTCTAGCCTCTGGGGGTTTAGGTGGCACATGGGTGGTACATCAATTATCCACCACCCATTTTTCGACTGCAAACACTGGGTCTCCCCGTGTATCAATGAGTGTGGTCATGATAATAAGTAACTGGGACACTCTACAGTATACATTTCTGAGCATAAATAGGGCACCCAGAACTCAGATCTCATCTGCAATGGAAGAAGGACCAAAGAAGGACTGCCTGCTGCACCGAGGAACTAGCGTGAACTGCACTTGCAGACCAAGGTGGCTTGCAAAGGAGAGGGACAGTGCCTTCTGTGTCCTGCTCAGAGAAGTCGTCACTAGAGCCCAGCCAAAGTCAAGAAAGCCCAAGGGACAGTTAGCTGACCCCCTGTTCACAGCAAAGGGCCACAAAAGCCGAGAAGACTGCTGGGGCAAGATGGTAGCCCACCAGCCGCCAACCACCACGTGAAGCACCAGAGACCAAGATCCAACACCCAAAGTTGCATCAGAGTTCGCTGAGCCCGGGAGAGTTGCCCAGAAGCCGAGCCATCGCCCAAGGAAGGATATCGCTGTGACCGCAATACCAGGCGACTAGCAGCCCAATGACGAGAGGACTTAAGACTCTGTGACCAGGATTGCCTCACCCATTCGTGGACCGAGGAATAGCCACAGGAAGGCCCTGGTGACCGCACTGCATCCACAGCATCCTTAAGAATTTTCAGCATCCTGCATCACTTATATCAGGACCACTTCCATAGGAAACCATTGCAATGGATATATGTGCCTGGAACTGACTGAGAATTGCTTCTACCTTTGATGTAACTATTTCCGAGGATCTTTCTGGTCCCCTTCACTGGCTCCCTACTAGAGTTGGCCACCTAAATTTACTCTAAGTGACTGAATTACAACTAGTCCAACAGCTTTTCAGTGAAAAAGTTTCTAAGTGTCAAATTTGTTGAATTTGTCAATGCTTGTTCACGGTTGAGTGAAAGGATTGGATTTACTATACCTTGTAAATTCTATACCCCCAGAACTCTCCAGTGGATCTTTTTCATAATGGTGTCCAAAAATGTATATAAATGCAGTCTACTTTTATAAGTTTTTGTTGGATTTCCTTGGTGTCGTATCAATTTCTTCTTCAACTGTTTTAGTGCCACTTAAATGCATTACACTTGTTCCTTTGTGTAAGCCTTTCTGCTCAGGGCCACAGCTACCCAGAGTTGGGCTGAAGGTTTGACAAACAAAACCATACTTGTCCTAAAAGGGTTGGTAAATATTACACAGTGAAGTCGCACAACCACACCATATAATACACCCCCTTTTCCTAATTTTCTGTCTACAACACTGCATCTCTTCCCAACTGTGCCTCTATTCATTTTCTTTTATGATGAAGGGCACATTGGGGGGGGGGGGATTTACCCGTCTACTCACCTAAGGTACGACATATGAGGCCAATGGCCACTATTACATTAGCCAACTTAAAATCAATGAGCTCTGCAGAGTGTTGCCTGCCAGTTCGGAGTTCCAGTATGGAGAGTTTCTAACTCATGAATAAAGTTTGAAAAGGTTTGTTCTTTCAACTGGGAGCTGGATGGGATCTAAGGAGGTGTCATTTGATTATATTTCCTCGCCCCAGAGTTTTGTCTGACCGCAGCATAAAGAGCTGATAGGTGCTTAGGTTTAAAGCTAGAGATACTCGTAGACCTATTGGGGTCCTAAAAAACTGCAAAGACAGGTAGGAGAGCCTTATGCCTCCTCATTAAATAGACTCCTTTATTGTGAGGGGGGAGGTAGGCAGGGGGTTTCTAGCTGGAAGAAAGCCGAGTGACCCATACGGGCAGACTGACTTCAGCTGAAACGTTTGCAACACAACTCTTGAATGGAGAAACCATTAAGTTTCAGGATACATCTAGATTTGGATTTTTAACAATAACATAGCTACCTGCTGAATAAAGCGAAATCTAGGGGCTATCCATAGTCAATTTTAACAGGAATCCTGCACTTGTCCAGAAGAATTACTTATCATGAGATCGCAATTTCTGTTTGGTTGAACCCATCCGGGTGGTATTCAACTACCCAGGTGAGAGGAGGTACCTATGATGAAGCATGGTGCCAAATGACGGGTGAGGCTCTGTTAGCTAAGAAACCTCTGTTCGTTAGCTTGTTAGGCCTATTAGAGAGAATTAACCAATTGATGGGCTATCACATTATTTGTAATGCGAAATTAATGTGATAGGGAGAAAGTGCAATGGCCAAATAAAATTATCTTATTCTCTCTGGTGTGAAAGAGTTGACACCAAAGAAGAACAGAAATGTAGAGCTTTTCTACTAGTTACATTCAGAACTAATGACTGAGATAGAGCAAGTGGGCAATTTCACTGCACCTGAATTTTAAGCATGCATGCCTTCAAGTCTAGTTAACATATAATTTTTGATAAATTCCAGCCCTAAATTCTCAACCCAGTCTAAAATTACCCCTTGGTTTATCAGATTATCCTACTAAATGTCTGCATCCACTGTGATTGGCATTGTCTTGTAACAATCGTCTCTAAAGTTGTTGCTAAACTGCACTTTAAGTGACTGAAATCTTTCTCCAGTCTAAGCACTTCTTTTAAAAGCTTTGTACATATTTCAAGTACATTTTTGATTTAAAAGGAAAAACATAGAACACATATTTATTCTTTGTGAAGTTCTTTAGTGTTTAATTTACCCCATTAGATGCTTTCCTTCATTCTTTTGACTTGAGATTTTTGAACAATGATGCTGAGATTCAATTCCTCATACCACAAAATGGTGCCAACTCTTAATTTTCCCTTAAACGTTGGGAATGTTTTACGTCCATCGCACATTTCATGAACAGCAGCCTTTTCAAGGTGAGTGCAAATAATAAGGAATTGCCTATTCCACAGATTCATCCTTAGACCTAGGCCTCTGCTTAATAGCCAATGACTCTTGGCCCACTCTCACCACCTGCCTCTATGATCAAAAATGTTGATGCTACTATCAACACTGAATTTACCTTCTGCCCACATATCAACAAGGTTACTGGTACAAGTTACTCTACTTTCAATGGATTAAGAAAAATTCTTCCTTTCCTCCTAGTTGAGTGGGGAAGGCTGTGACCCAGGTAACCATCTCTTACGTTTTAGATTATAGGACTGCAGTCTTGATTTGCACACCTAAATACTTATCTGTCCCTTTCACATTGTGCAAAATTTAGCTGCTATGTTGGTTACTTAATTTACTACCCAATTAGAAGAAAACCTGTGCACTCATCAATGTACTCCAATTTATAAATAATTAATTCAAATTCCACTGGCTTGTGTGCTCAAACGGTATCACCCTCCACTCATGGGTGATGCAAATTCCAATACCATATGCACATATAGAAAACTACATGCGTCCCCTTAAATACTACTTCAGATACTGTAAGGAGTCTCCACTCTTAAAATTATCGTAGTTTAATTCCATATATCTTAATAACCCAAAAGTTCCAATTTTCATGACTGATTCATTTTATTAACATTTCGTTTCCACAGTGTAACAATCTTTCAGATGGATTACCACTTCAGTCCTTAAATTCCATCATTAACAAATGGATGTATCATTCTGTGCTACCCGATCCCTGTATGCATTATAGGCCAGGGAGGACTTTCGTCAGGGGAAATGTGTACTAAAATCAGAAGAAAATAGTAACGCAACAAAATATCTTTTATATGGTACATTCCAGCAATAATTTCCAATCATAAGTTTAGACCTAAATGGCATATGGTGTTTGACATAATTTATCTCAGCACGCTTCTGTTATATCCCAGTAGGACTTCTCCACAGGTTAACAGTGAAGAAACAGAGTTTAAGATACTCTCCATAGCGCACAAGGAACTTGCTTGCACTTGTCCAAAGTATCTCAGCTCTCTGCTTCAGTTATATATGCCATCTCACATGCTTTGTTCATTTTCTCATGTACTCTTCATTGTGTCCATGCTCGTCTGCACCAGAGCAGGCAGACACTTTTTCACGGTTCCCACTCACTCCTTTCCAGTTTAGGACAGGTAAAAGACTCTGCCCAGGCAAGTGCAGGGTGAACACATTTAAGTAAGACCTATTGGCAATGCCAATCCTGATTTTGTTTTATTGTCAGCTGCATTTATTGTAGTAAAATCAGTTACAGTGTATCTATAATCTACAAAAGTAACAACTGTGTTAACAGACAGAATAAAGATTGGCAGACTGACATGCTTCAATGGGGAAGGGCGGAGGGTGCAGCTCTTCGAAGGGAGGAAGAGAGGGTGCTGAGGAAGCAACCTGTAGCACTGGATTGGGAGGCCATGATGATTGAATTGGAAGCACTTGATTTGACCTCCACACAAGATGCCGCGACCCAGTAACACACGCGAACGCTCCGAGATCTTCTGGCAGTAGGCTCTGTAGACCCAAGACATTGTGATTTCACCCTAGAATCTGTAATCTCTAGAAAAATGTTTATGTATAGAACTCCTGCTACCACCGTGGAAGCTGAAGCAAGACAGACCAGGAGGGGGCGGGGTGGGTTAGGGTGGGGGGGGGGAGAAGGGGGTTGTTATAAGTTCTCGCTAGTTGAATGTAAATATGCACAAACTTGAAGTGGCGCTAAGGATGTAACGTGTCCATTGTTCGATTGGTAGTGCTGTCATTACAAGATGGGATCCAGATTATCCTTTTACCACACAGAGGGGCCGATTACGGCCGCAAAACCAACCAACCGACACGGACCGAATAATGACCGACAAGGACCAGCGCCGTACGACCCGTGCAGTACGATGCAATGCGAGTGAATTACAACCGACACATATGGAATACAAGCCATACGACCGAGCCGGAGGGAAAATAGTGATCCGGCCGGAAAAGAGACGCGATTTTTCCGACCGACACGAACCCGGAATGAACCCGACCGACCCGTACCCGCTATGTACGATTTGCGCAGTATGATGCAATGCGTGTAAAACCAGACCGACTCACACCCGAGACCAAGCCGCACGACCGACACGCACAGACAACCCGGCACACAAGCAATAGAGACCGCCGCGACCGACGCGTACCAAACACAGAAGATAGGCAGCGTCAACGAGGCAGAGAAGCCTGCATGAGACAACAGCATGCCTACAAATCCCAAAGGAAAAAAAGACAAAAAAAGGACCAAACAAGCAATGACAAAGCCAATAAATAGCAAATAAAAAATCATGGGACAAAGACACACCCACAACTACAACTATATAAAAGGACTACAATCACTACCATCATCCCTTGCAAACAGGAGACACAGCCAGCAGCAAACAACAGTACACAGCAACCACAGACACACTCACAACTCACCCATCACACAACTCACACACCATCAGCACCTCATACAAAAGCACACACACATACACCCAGCAAAACCAACACCAAACCACCCTCACTTGCACCCTCACACACACATCCCTCACCACCACCACCATGCCCCCAAAGAAGAATCCAAAGTTCACAGATAGTGAGTTAGAAGTGCTGGTAGACAAGATCGTCAGAGTAGAGCCACATTTGTTTGGTACATTGGTCCAAAAGACCCCCATCTCACAGAAAACCAGGATGTGGGCGAGGCTTGTGGACAAGGTGAACGCTCAAGCACCAGCAAGGCGCACAAAGGACGATATCCAGAACAGGTGGTATGACGTGCGCAGGAGGGTCAAGAAACTCATCGAAAAAGATCACGCCCTGAGTCAGTGCACCGGCGGTGGCCCTCCTGCCAAATCAGTCTACTTCAGGACCTGGGAGGAGAAGGTGCGGGACATCCTACCACCAGAGAGCGTCCGTGGCCTAACAGACATCCCAGAGCCTGGTGAGTACACAAGCAACATACCCAAGATTGTGTGGCAAGGGGACAGTGAAACCATGCACCGCAAGCAAAGCTACACTAACCAATAGATAATCATACCACGATCTGTATGCCAGTCAGACAAACACAATACCTGCCATCTCATTGTGACTGTGAACTGTGTCATGACATGCACCAGCCTACAAACAAATAGACCAAGCCAGTGGCACAAAGCCAAATAGACCCTGCCAGACAGTTTGCCACCACAAACACACCACTTCACAGTGCAGCTGACTGTCAGGAAGGAATAGTGGGGATGCAGGTGAAGGGAGTGTATCCAAAAGCATGATGGAGCCTGTTATCACAGATAATGCTCCCCCTCCTGATTGGCCCATCAAGACCTCTCTGAAACATGCCCACATCAAAGAAAGTGGAAAATGACTGACAAGATGGCTGACACTGGGACCTGCTGTGGGGAGCACAAGGCCCTGCTAAGGGGTTGTGTGGAAATCGGAAGCAGGACAGCAATGACTGACATCCGGAAAGACAAATTGCACGCCCTACAATGGAAGCACGTTTCATGATGGGAAGTAGGACTGCCAGCCCTTACCATACTAACAAGCATGTGGAGACACCCCCCCCCCCCCAAACACAAACTCCACACAACTCACTGGGTAAATGCATTGACACACACCTCATTGAAATATCAGCAAAAGATACCCCGTACTGGGTGCTGCTGTGTGAAGCACAGGGGCTCACCTTCGACTTGTAGCCAAACAAACACAGTCAGCCATCTTGCCACTGCTGTCACATCCCCTCACAGGGAAGCAGTCAAGAGGGAGGAAGTATGGGCATTCTGGGTAGGGGGTGTAGCCAAGAGTATGATGGGAGTCGCAGTCACAGACAATCTACACCCACCCACATGGCCCAGCAAGCTCACACTGAACCGTACTCGCCTCACAGGGAGTGGGAAGGGACTGACAAGATGTCTGACACTGGGCTCTGTTGTGGGGAGCACAAGACCATGCTGGGAAATGGCCAACAACAATATCAAACTCTGTCCGTGACAAGCAGGGAAAAAGCAGTGTACATGCAGGCATCTGTTCGGAAAGTGGAAAATGTCATGTTTGTGAACCATTGATGCATGTAGAAACATAACTCACATTGTGTGTCTCTTGCAAACACAGGTGGTGCTGGGCACCCAGCACCAAATGATGAGGATACCCAGTCCCAGACTCTGGCGGACACTGAGCCCTCTGGTCTGACTCTCTCTCTGTCCTCTTCAGATGACGACGACCAACCTGGCCCCTCAGGTGTGAGCCATCATGCAGCACCAGCAGCATCAACATCTGCACCCCTGTACCCACGCCTCTGGCCTCTGGACACCGACAGGGCACCCCCGCCAACACGGCCAGACCAAGGCCAATCAACACCCACAGCAGAGGGACACAGGACCCCCCCCCCCCCCCCGGAAGCTACAGCAAACACCATCAGCAACACCACCCATGGGGTCCCAGTGTCACCTGTGCGTCCCGCCGCTGGTCCTGGCCGTGTGAAGAGGGGTGCTGGGAGGGGTGGGAGGCACAGGGCGCGCCTTGCAGAGGGGTCTGGACTGCATGATGACCCCCACCTGGCACGCATCTTAGATGTGTACCAGGATAGCACCGGAAGATTTGGCCAGGTAGTGGGGATCCTCAAGGACATGCAACACAAGCAGGTCGCCCACCATGCCTGCATGGAGGCCAAGTGGGATGACATTACTGCGGTGCATCAGGACATAATCCAATGCCTCCGCCAGATCAACACCAACCTGTTCACACACCCCTGCGGGATCCCCCCCCCCCCCCCGGGAAGAAGAGGGGTCGTCCGAAGATGGACATGTGAGAGGCAGATGACCCAGCACATCCCCCAGGGCCTCTAAACCTGTTCTGGACAATGTCCTTTGTGCGCAACCCGTTCACCTTGTCCAATCGCACACAACTCGCCCACATGACATGGAGGGTTCATGTTGGGCCAATGTATCAGAGGACTGTGGACTTTACTCTGGACATTTCATCTACCAGCACTTCCAACTCCAATGTGAACTTTGGATTCCCAAACCAATGTACAGCACCCACCATCCTGTGCTCTTCCCTCACACATGTTTGTAAATAAACTCACGAGTACACCATACTTGCCTCTGTTGTGATTCCAACTTGTCATGTTCAGGGCGAAGTCGATCTGCTATACAACAGAGTGCATGCCAAATACTGCAACAATGTGACCAACGTAAAGTGAGTCATGGTGATGTGACACATGTGAGGGGGACACACCACTATGGGAACACAAAACATACTCACCATGGCCATGTTACTTATCACACACAATGATGTTGACCTGAAACACATTGGCATGCACAGACACACCAACCCCAGTCAGTGGTAACAAGTCCACAGGTGAGGTAAGCAGATGTCACTCAGATGTGGGAAGACAGACAACGCACATGAGAAAGCGTAGCACAGGTTCATTACACATCAGCAACACGTTTATTCCACAATAGTTGCACGGTAATTCTACGTAACAGTGGACACACTTCAGGAGAGTCGGGGATGCTGATACATGTGTGGCATTTCCTGGACGGGGGGGGATGGTGAGATGATTGTTGTCTTGTTGAGTTGGAAAACAATAAAAAATGTTTCAACAAAAAAAAAAAAAACAGTGGACACACGCACTCAATGTGTTGGAAAATGGAAGTCCAGGGATGTGTGGTACAACAGTTGATGGGAATTGTCAACTTCCACACTGGTGGCTTCTGGGTGTTGGGGGTCAGTGTTGATCACACAACAGGCAAAGTACCCTGGGAAGGACAGACACAAGACACAGTCAAAAGCACAGAAGAACAGGAGAGAAATGCAATACACATGCACAAAACATGTTGCAAGACACCTACACAAACACTAGTTCGCAGTACTACCCTATTGTGGAGTACACACCACCTGAATGGACACAGCACAGCACACATCCAGTCAAGTGGCTCACAGACACACTCAGACAGCAACAGAGCTGGCACAACACATTCCAGGCTACCTCCATACATTCACATAACAACCCTGGAAACTCAAATTCAGGTGAAGAAGTTGTAGATGAGCTGTGAGCGGACGTCACCCTCATCCTCACTGGCATCTTGGCCCAGGCCGGGATCCTCCACAGGTGCCAGAGGTGGATGAGAGGCAACTCCTTCCGCACTGCCATGTTGTGAAGCATGCAGCAGACAAGGATTATTTTGCACACCTTTGCAGGCTCATATGGGAGGGCCCCTCCGGTCTTGTTCAGGCAGCGAAAGCGGCTTTTCAGGAGGCCGAATGTCTGCTCAATCACCCTCCTGCTCCGACCAAATGCCTCATTGTAGCGCAGCTCGGCTGGTGTCACAGGGTTCCTGAGGGGTGTCAGCAACCACGGCATGTTGGGGTATCCGGAGTCACCTACACACAAAAATGAACAAGTAGATGAGTTTTGTAGGAGTGCGGAATACAACATTGACAAACACACACAATGAGAAACAGTCAGTACACACTGACAAGCCAGGCATGCTGAGCTGGCATCTGACATCAGCGTTGCAATGCGACTACTCCTCATAATGTAGGCATCGTGCGCCGAACCAGGGAACCGTGCACACACGTGTGATCGACATGTCAGCAAGACATACCACCAGAGCAATGATCGAATGGTAGTGCTTCCTGTTACGGTATGCCTGCTCATGTGCCTGTGGTGGTATCAGGGCAACATGTGTCCCATCAATAGATCCGATGACGTTCGGCATCCTCCCCAGTGTATAAAAGGCATCCTTTATTTCAGGGAGTTCAGCTGGGCTCGGGAACTTGATATACAGCTCTAGGAAATGCAACATCCCCTCCAAGACATCGCGTAGCACCCGACTAAACATCGTTTGTGACGTCCCACCAACAGTAGCCACAGTGTACTGGAAGGTACCAGTAGCAAAGAAGTGCAGGGCTGCCATCACCTTCACCTCTGGGGTCAGTGCTGTAGGGTATGTCCGGCCAGGTAGCAGATGTGGCGCCAAATGCTCCTCCAACTCTGCAATCAGTGGCCTGGTGAAGCGGTACCATCTGATGCAGTCGCGTTCCTGCATGGTATCAAGGTCTGGGAACGGCCGATGGACAGCTGGTGCCCTGCAGTACAGAGATGCACAAAGGAAGATTGTCAATTCATCCACCCATGTGGCCATGACCACGATCAATATCACATGCTAGATCATGACATTACACAATGTACGGAGGTGTGTGCTGTTGGGCATGGACACATATGTCACCTACATGACCACCACCTCACATCTCAATTCCACATGTCCACATGAGTCCCATGTAGTGCAATGGCCAATCATCTGGCTGTGTCACCCAACCTATGTGCTGCTGCAACGTTCCAAACACACACCACAGTGACAAGTGAGGCCTCATGTCTCCCAAGCATCACAGATCTTTGCCATGCAAAAACCCAGGGTCCCTGTATTGCGACATCGACACAGCAATAGACATGGCGTATCACGTACACACCACAAGGCAAGCGCAAGTCCCACAGGTAGTGGCCACAGTGTTCCTGCCAGCCCTACATGTGCGTCTCTTAGACACACACCCCATCAAGGGTGATGCATATACCACATGGATGTGGAGACTGTCACCCATTGGGCACATTTGATCAGACACATCTGAGACACAGCATGCACACAGACTGTGGGTGCACATCAGTATTGTAGCTACAGGTCTCACTGTGACGTACATGCCATCACCCCCAGGACTCAGGGTGTATGTGACATGTCCTAAACATATCCAACCTGACACTGTGTCTGTGACTCATGCCTGTTACTGTACAAGTGCACATCACAGTGGTAATGTGCACAACACACAAAGGATTCTGCCCCCATGTACACGTGCACAGCCTGGGAGTGGCTGCACAAAGTGCCAGCCAAAAAACCTGATGTGGCCCCCCACAAACACCCAGGGAATGCAGCCTTGCATGCCATGGGACACTGTCTGGCCAATGCTGTAGTGTGGTAAGTGTGCACAAGTGTCTCTGGCCAGTAAATGTGTGTTGCATCCGTATAATAGTCACACCAATGAGGTCCGACGCGGGTGACAATGCGTACGCATTGCACGGGTCATGACCGAGCCGTGCGTACGCATGGTCATTGAATGCAAATGAGGTCCGACGCGGGTGACAATGCGTATGCATTGCACGGGTCATGACAGAGCCGTGCGTACGCTTTGTCATTGAATGCAATGAGGTCCGAGGCGGGTGACAATGCGTACGCATTGCACGGGTCATGACCGAGCCATTCGTGGGCTTTGTCACTGAAGGCAATGAGGTCCGAAGCGGGTGACTATCATGAATACGCGGACAGGCATGGTCCGAGACAGGCGTACGCCTTGGCCATTGAATCGTATGGAGACGGGTGCATGTGTATATTCAAAATACGCATTGTACAGTCAGTTGAACGAGCCGGGCGCACCATTTGGCTCCGGACTGTCATCGAGACAGATGCGGATTCAAAACTTGTACGAGTTGTGCACTGGAAATTCAGTTGGATGCCTACAACAATGTTGCAATTTCAAGTGTTCCACGAAGGTGAAGATTTGAACGATGCGGAAGGCGTGTACGAGTCGTACATTTAAATGGATTGGCCAGATTCACAGAATGCTACCGTGTTGGACCTATCACTTGGGACACATGGCACAGAGTCTGCCTCTGCAGCACAGATATAAGGCTGGCTGACCCCCAGGGAGCTCACTTGCCTGCACTACAAGCTACTGGACCACATCCCTGCTACCACTGCTGCTGTCTCTGCATCCTCAGGCTCCTGCTATGGCACGTACTCTGGAGAGGGCCCCAGCCTTCACTGAGGAGGAGAACCAGGCCCTGCTGGACGGGCTCCTTCCACAGTACAGCAAGCTCTATGGGAAACCAGGGGAGCAGGTGAGTGTGCAGTCCACTGCCTTCCTAATTATGCATGTGGTCTGACTAGCAGTACTAGCAGTGTGTGCACCAGTGGCAAGCATTCTCACTAACTCCTTTCATCCCCCAAAGTGTGTAAGTACATGTAATGAATAGCTTTCCTGCTGCTAAAGTGCATTAGTGCAAGCTTAAACTATCCAGGCATTGTTAACATGTCAGACATGCAGGTGATTTTTCCTTCCCCATGGTTGCACTACCTGTGTAATTCATTTCCCTTTGTGATGACGACATGTATATCCAAATGTGTGCTGCACAAATCTGGGGCATGTGTGTTAATGTACTTTTCACTTTGTCATCCTCACAGGTTGATGCCCACCAGAAGCAGGAGATCTGGCTGACCATCGCCCGGGCTGTTCGTTCGGTGGGGGTCTACAAGCGACGGATCCACAACTGCCAGAAGAGGTGGCAGGACCTTCGAGGCTGGACCCGGAGGATAGCTAGAGTCCAGCTGAAGCGGTCACCTCCACGCAGGAGGGGCGGACACCGGACCCCGACTCGCCACATGCTCCGGATACTGGCGGTGGTCTTCCCGGACCTGGATAGGAAGCTGAAGGCCAGACAGCAGCAGGAAGGGGGTAAGTCCATGCCTGATCTGTGTACTATGTCTGACATGCTAATAGCAGTCTTTTGGCCTGGTCACACTTTCACATTACGTAGGTCTTGTAGTCCAATACTCATGTCCCTCAATTGTGTGATGCACCCTCCTCATCTGTTCCACAGGTGTGGCCCCTACAGTCTCTTGCTTGTGTCACTAGGGCACTGTGTCCCTCCAGTCAGCTATGCTTCAGCTACCGGTCAGTATCTGTTCCTGTGACTCTGCTGTGTGTTTCATGGGTGGGTCAATTGTTTACACAAAGCCTGAGATCGGACATGTGATCTGTGTGTGCCCTTGAGACGTGTTCCAATTGCTGGTCTCACTCGCAACATGTGGCTGGGGTATTCCAAACAAACCCATGCAGCAGGGGACTCAAATTTTTGGGCCTCAGGAGTATGTATATCAAGTATGTCACACTTGCTTAGCCACCTGACTACTGTCCAGGGCCTAACACTGTCTCATGTAGACCTGGCCAGTCATGCCTCCTCAAGGGCATTTAGAAACACTCTGTAATCCCACTCCTGTGTATGAAATTGCAGGTTGTGCTTAGTGACATGTGCCCTCAGGTGTCTGCCTCTTTGTCATTAGGGTGTGGCTTGTTGTTACGTACAACTGGGGTGTCCATGATTCAGAGGGTCAGCATGACATCTGAGATGTGACTGTGAGAGACAAGACCTGAGTGACATATAGGTGTGTGATCATCTGACAGCGCACAATGGTGTATGCAACTGTGCCCTTCATGCAGCTGGGTTACATGAATGGCAGACTGTGATGTGTTAATGTACAGGGATTTGTGTTTGCAGAGGCTCATATCTCTGATTTGCATGATGTGGGGTCTTCTGGGTCCTGGATATGTTATTTGCATGGGATGGGCAAGAGCGCCGGTCATCTGCAGAGTTAGCTTTACCCCTGAGCTAGGATTTTGAGTCAGTGCATATTGCTGTTGTCTGGATGCCCTGCCCCTGTGACAGGAGACAGTGTTGACTGACTTTCAGGGCATCCCAGTGCCATGCCATTTAACTTGATATGAGTGATACTGCATTGGGTTCAAGTGTGCACCATGCACCCCATTGTGGCATTGCCCATCAGGACATGAGAACATCATAGTGTGTGTTGCTGGCATGCATCACAAGCATGTGAAATGAGTCTCCGCCCATCCCTTCATCCGGACACCTGTACTGAGTCAGTAGCAAGAGATGTGCTGTGTGTATAGTGACATACTCCTACATGTTCACTTGCATGGACAACTAATGTCTGGGTGGAGCATGTTGGCACATTGGGGTGTTAGCATCCAACATGCAACAGACATATGTGTGAAAGTCAAGGAGGGATATGTGTGCCATGGTTGATGTTGAGAATAACAATTGTCTTATTCTAAAACAGTGTTGGCACTTTGAGCTGTGTTCAGCTGATGATGCCAGGGCTTGCCCTGTGATGTGATGTACTCACTGTGGTGTGTGCAGTCGGTGCAGGTGACTGATGTTGTTCTCTTACTTCCTATTCCTATTCCTATCCAGATATATCCACGGCCACAGGAGGGAACAGCTCCATGGACCAGGAAGAGCCACAGAGCCTTACAGGGACAGAAGGAGAGGAGTCGGGTGGACCCAGTGGCACGGAGGGCGAGTGGAGCCACACAGAGGAGTGGTCAGCAGCACCCCCCCCCACCCCCCAGCTGAGGGCCACAGCAGCTCTGAGGATGACTCCCTTGTGGAGGCAGTTGTCAGCAGCCACCAAACCCCAGCTAGTGAGGCTGTCCCCGCCACCACCTCCACCCTCCCATCGGCTCCCATCCCAGAGGTCCCTGTGGGCTCCCGTGTTCGTGAGCATGTCTCCTTTGTGCCAGGCACCACACCCCCTGCCCCTGTGTCCCCTGCTGCCCTGAGACAGATCCATGTAGGGCAGACTTCGATGCTGAAGGTCCTCCATGCACATGCAGGTCTGTTGACACAACTGGTGTCATTCATGGAGGGCATTTCCTAGGGCATGTCTGCCCTACAGAGGACCAATCAGTCCGTGATGGCAGCAGTGTCCCTCTTCCAACAGTCCCGCACCCCTCCTACCCCTGCACCACCCAAGACTCCTAGCAGCCTACCTGGCCCAAGCACACAAACACCCAAACCAAGGTCTAGACGTGCACACAGGCAAGCGCAGGGGACTAATACCACACTCACAGGGGCTGGTTTGCAGACACACACGCAGTCATCCACAACCACTCCGCAGTCCTCCGAGACCTCTCCGTCCCAGCCCCCTTCCATTGCATCACCTGCAACCCCATCTCCCCAGAAGCTCTTCCTCTGTGACCTTGGCCTCTTCCCCACCGACCCAGCAGATCCTGATTACAGGGGGAAGAGGAAGTCCCCACACACAGAGGGGAGTGCCCCTCACACCCGGACACCCTCCCCCAGGCGCAGTCAGACAGAGACCCCCACCTGCAAGTCCCCCCGGTGCCAGAAGAGCAAGACCCCCCCGCCACCACACAGCTACAAGGCAATGTATCCGTCCTCCTTCCCCCAGGCCACCACTCCAGAGGTTCCCCCGCCACTCCGTGCCCCGGGTTCCCCCCACCCACAGATACACCACCCCCAAAATGCTAAGGCCATCCCCCCCTAGCACTTGCTCCTCCACACCTGGTCAGACGGTTGGTGCCACTGATGTGGGGACCATGTCCCCCCCCTGCCCTGCCGACCTCACCTGCCCCCCCATTCCGCTCCCATGGATGTAGGCACTGTATTGGAGTCCACGACCACCCCGTCTGACTTGGGCACTGCAGTGGTGACCCAATCCACTCCATCTGACCTGCCCACTGGAGTTGTGCCGGCACCCACCCCATCTGACTGGTGCCCCACAGTTGTGACAGCACCCACCACTTCAGTCAACTCCACTGCAGTTGCAAGTGTCTCGCCTGCATCCACCACCTCTTCACTGCCTCCCTCTGCTGCACCCTGATCCTGTCCCTGCGGTGCCTGGCCTGCCCCCATTTATGCCCCTCCGAGGGGGATGACCCCGGTCCTTAGCAGTGCAGGCAAGCAACGTGTGACAGTTGTCACTCTACTTCACTCCTTGGCATTTGGACATGGACTGGCCATTGGCCTTTTGTTTGAACAGACGTTTAACTTTTAATATGCTGAATAAAGCTTTTTTCTTTATCCCTGTGAACTAGATTTAGCTGTACATTATGTTGATGACGTTGAACATGCCCTTGCACCTGTGATGCTTGGTTTCCAATTTTGAATACGGATGTGTTGCTGTGAGGTACTCCCTGTGGTCCATGAGATATGTATCCTATTCTGGTGGGTATCCACATCATCCTTTGCAGCTACCTGGGTGTGTCAGGATCAACTATTTGTGGACATCCCTGTGAACATTTCATTTGCATGGTCACATCTCTAGCTTGCATCCCTGCACATATGATGTGCTTCCCATTGTCCAATTTGTCACTTCCACAGACTTTGTGCTCATCAACACTGGACCTACAGGTGTGGGCATCATTGGTATAGGAGCAACTGGGTCCTCTGTGCAACTTGCTAGACATATGTTTTGGGTATGTGCAGATGACTTGGGGGAGACTCACGTACCCAGGCTGTTGTGACCAGAGCCTCATTGTGTGGTAACTGATGGCTGATTGAGTGTTCTGCAGACATGAGTGAGACGTGCAGTAAATATGTTTGGCACAGCTGGGCTTCCAGAGGAGTTGGGTCCCCTCAAGTAAGTGTGTTGTCCAGTGACATGGCCTGGGACCATGGTGTGTGTTGTATGAGAATGTGTGTGTGTCCACATTCCTGTCCATACACAGACAGTGTTCCCTTGAGATGTTCCTGTTGTTGATGCTTGCTGAGTGGTACTGGGTTCATCCCACTACTTTTCCAATGTGCTACCAGATGTGTGGGTGCATGACACACTACGGTTAATTGGTGTATCATTGGGATTTGTCAGTTCTGAGTGGTGATGATGTTGACAGACACAGATGGGACACAGTCAGGCTTCCCCAAGGCACCTGTTTATTTGCTAAATCATGTAGTTGTCCTTGGGTGGTACCTTTCAGTGATTGAGACATTTGTATGTGTGTGCGAGTGCTCCCACTTGTCGGGTTCATGGCTGCGATGCTGGCAGGTGTCCGCATGTGTGCCTTGTGGTTCTCCTTGGCTTCTGCATTGTCCTGGGACTGTGGCAGGGATTCTGCAGGTTACGTGAGCTTTGAGGTTATGGCCATATACCGCATACTGTGCAGTATGTCCGTCATTCCCCAGGGTTGTCAACTGTCCTTGTGTGATGTGTCTGTGCACCTTAGTTCCTCCCAACATCCCTGTGTTTGTCATGGGTACATGTGCAATGTCACCTGTCCATGTGAGCTTCACAGATGCACATTGTTTCAGTTCAGGGTGTGTGGTGTGGAGGGTGGACTGATGTAAATGTTTGCATGGATGGTCCCCTAGCTCCCGTTTGTCCATGGATGAGGGGCCATGCGGAGTGATTTGTGTTTGTGTATGTGTGATGTACGTTTGTGGCGCAGGACACATGTCTGGGTTTCCCAGTTTGTACGACATCTGCCTTTGTCACCACAGTGGAGGTGTCATGCATGCTTGGGTCACCACAATGTCTGGTTCCTGGGGTTAGTGGTGTTGCTGTGTAAGTTTGTGTTCATTCCAGCTTGTGTCACATGTGTCTGTTGTGCTGCCTCTCATCTCCCAATGCCCGATTTCCCACTGAGGGTGTCCCAATGATGGTTTACTATTGTGTGGCACTGTGTCCACATCTGTGTCACTGTGGTTCAGCCCCCCTCATGTGTTGTGTAGTTGCCTGGGGATACTGTGACACACACACACACACACACATGCTGTGTCAGATGTGCAGTGTGAGGTTGCCTGTTTGTGTTTGTGCATCTGCACCAGTGCATTGGTATTGCTGTTGTGGGCCTTTGTCTGGATGGTGTTTCTGTGATTTTGCCTGCTGTCCCTGTGAGTCATATCACATCATTGTGCACATTCATCCGGGTTGTTAGGTGCCATTGCTGGCATGGAATGTGTGTTTGTGAGCTGACACCTACAGTCTACACATGTTGTTTTGATTAGTGTGTCTATTTTTGAGATGTGTGCATGCTTAGTGATGGTCACTTCTGCTCATGTCATTGTACACTGTATGCATTGTCAGCCCCCATGTGTGGTGCTTGTCTGCACATGGCCGAGAGTGTGTTATGTTTTCACAGCACTGTTAGCCTCACCACATCTCTGTGGGAATGGGACACCACCACTAGTTTGCCCCAGAAGTGTTTGATGTGTTGGGAGCAGGGATCATACATGCTGTTTGTTATTTGCAGCTTTGACCATGATGACACTTACCTTTTGGTCACTGTGATGAGGGGGGGGGGGTTTAGTCCCCATCACCACAATGCTCAACATCTGCTGCATTTTGGAAGCCCCCACTTAACTTCTGTTCTACACAGTGAGGGGGTGTTCTTTTTGCATTGCCACAGTGCTATGGTGATGCTTGCCTTGTGTATGTCACACTCATGTGTTGGTCACACATGTGCTCTTAGTTACATTGTATGTTCGAAGTCATAATCACTGTTGTGGGTATTTGTCACAGACTACACACTGTTGTCATGATGTTAGGGGGGATGTATTTTGCTGACATACCTGATGTTGGAGTATGCTGGATGTTTTGCGCATCACCCATCCTATGGGTGGGGGTGGCAGTTGTGATGGGTAACATAAGCCCTATGGCTGGGGGTGGCAGGGGTGATGGGCAACATAGTCCCTATGGCTGGGGGTGGCAGTAGTGATGGGCAACATAAGCCCCATCGGTGGGGGTGGCAGTAGTGATGGGCAACAGGTGCCCTATGAGTGGGAGTGGCAGTAGTGCTGGGCAACATATGCCCTGTGGGTGGGGGTGGCAGAAGTAATGGGCAACAGGTCCCCTACGGGTGGGTCTGGCAGTAGTGATGGGCAACATAAGCCCTATGGCTGGGGGTGGCAGTAGTGATGGGCAACATAATCCCTATGGCTGGGGGTGGCAGTAGTGATGGGCAACATAAGCCCTATGGCTGGGGTGGCAGTAGTGATGGGCAACATAGTACCTATGGGTGGGGGTGGCAGTAGTGATGGGCAACAGGTCCCCTATGGTTGGGGGTGGCAGTAGTGATGGGCAACAGGTCCCCTATGAGTGGGGGTGGCAGTAGTGGTGGGCAACAATAGCCCTATGGGTGGGGGTGGCAGGGGTGATGGGCAACATAGTCCCCATGGGTGGGGGTGGCAGTAGTGATGGACAACATAAGCCCTATGGGTGGGGGTGGCAGTAGTGCTGGGCAACATATGCCCTATGGGTGGGGGTGGCAGTAGTGATGGGCAACAGGTCCCCTATGGGTGGGGCTGGCAGTAGTGATGGGCAACATAAGCCCTATGGCTGGGGCTGGCAGTAGTGATGGGCAACATAAGCCCTATGGCTGGCAGTAGTGATGGGCAACATAAGCCCTATGGCTGGGGCTGGCAGAAGTGATGGGCAACATAGTCCCTATGGATGGGGGTGGCAGGGGTGATGGGCAACATAGTCCCTATGGGTAGGGGTGGCAGTAGTGATGGGCAACAGGTCCCCTATGGGTGGGGGTGGCAGTAGTGATGGCCAACAGGTCCCTTATGAGTGGGGGTGTTAGTGGTGCGGGCCATGCAACCCCTATGGCGGGCTATTAGTGGCCAGGATGTAGATCCCCTGTGTGTGTGTGCCATTTTGCGGGGACGTGTCGTTTGTTTATGTGGTAGGGGTCTGACTTACCACCTGCACCGTCGGCGTCGGTTCCTGATCCGGTCATAGATGTAGAGTACTGTAATGACCTGCGCGATGGGATTCATGATTTGTTCGTGTCGTACACACTGCTTGTTGCTCCGTCTCGTACCCGCTGCAAGCTGGTCCGTCTCGTAGCCGTGTATTGAGTTGTGGCGCGAATCGTAGCTGATATGCTGTGACGTGCCGTACGTGGCGACCCGTCCTGCACGTAGGAAGTACGCATCGTACTTGTCATGCCGGAAACTGCTATGGATACTGCTTCCGGGCGACTCGGTTCAGCGTTAGGAGTTACGGCTCGGACGGAGAATGGAGCTTCAATCACAGCCTACGTGTCGGTCGGGTTTTTGTCAGTTATGCGCATCTTACTCTACAGGACGGACCGGCTCCGGGTACGTATCGGTCGCACGGTAAGGCTACGGACAGCTGTCCGACCGGGTATCGGAATAGGCCCCAGAATGCTGAGAACAGACTTGTTATGTAATTTGACTGAGGGGATTGTTGTAAATAGAAAAAGACTGTACCTAACGAATTACTCTCTTACTGCACATCATATTGCGGTCAACAATAAAGTGTTTTAAAAAAAACACCAGACAAAATAAAGATATCTTGGAAATCTCAAAATGATTATTCACATTAATCATTATTTGACATTTTACTTCGAACTATACAGCACTGTCATAAGCATGATGACAATATAACCCCTCTAAAAAGAAAGGTTTTGTGCTCTACAAAATCTGCTCTAAGGTGAAGCTGCAACTTAGGTAATGAGCAAATCTCAAAGTAACTGGTGCACTAACATTCTCCCAAAAATGGAATAATTTAGCACCTAATTTCTTACCTCTTAAATTTATCTTTCTTGTCCTTCACTTCATCTGCTTCGTTGTGCGTGAAAAGGTCAGCTATTCGTGTAAGTAAATTTGCATTGATACAGTTCATGTTGCAAGGGGTGGCCACTATAGCACTCAGGTTTTTGTGGCAAAACTGAATACATTCTTCAACCTAAGGTAAGAAAACGAAAACGTATTAAAACAAAATAGATATCGCTTCAGAATCTGCATACAGCAAAACACACAAATTTAGGGACAGGTTAACTGAAGTTCTTGAAGAATTTACTTTGGAGGTTTGTTTCGAGAATGTGCATCTACAACTGCCACTAAGCAAATAAGGCAAATCGATCTGCTTACCGGTTGCTATTGGCATAAGGGCAGCAGTGATTACATTAGCTAGAGATAGGACCAGTCTTCATCCCGCTTCTATATGTTATTCTGCATGACTTGGAATGAACTTGTCTGACAGGGAAGTACCCTATGGCTTGCCATTATAATATGGTGCATTTAGATGTTTCTTGTTTACAAAACCATGACAAAACCTTTCAGTAACCTAGCATGAGTGCTCAATTTCAAGATCCTGCCCTGCAAATTACACCAATCTCGAGATCGAAACGGCTGTCATAATTTGGATGCATTTTTCTACTTGCTCAAATCAGTACAAAAAGTTCCATGTGTGTACTACTTTGCTGCTATGAACTTAATGGTTAGTGTGAAATCCTTAAGCAAAAAGCACATGAACAAATGGGTTCTAGTACTGAAACAAAGACGCAGAGCAATTATGTTTAATTTCTGCATCAAAAAATGTGGAATGAAATTTGAAGTGTCCACATGGTTTATTGGTCCCCTATCCCACTAACATCATTACAGAAAGTATATTCTAAACAGGCTATTTTCTAATTTCCACTAAGGGAGATGATGATGATGATGATGATTCCAAATGTAAGGGTAAATATGCCTTATTGTGTCATGCATTTCTTTCAGCTGTAGGAAATATAAATACTCAAAAGGGGTGCTGCCTAGTTCGATTGCTTAACAGGCTTCTGGCATGGAAGACCATGGGCAGCCAGAATAATACAGAGCAGAACTGTATTTTAAGAAGCTCAATACTGGCCATGATAGGGAGGGTATTGGTGATAAAAGCAAAGAAATAACAGCTGGCTAGAAGAAAAGAGACAATTTGTGACCTATATAGAGCTCAATTTCAGTTGTACAATCTGCTATTGAAATAGAAGAGTTGTTAAAAATTAATCAGCAAAATAAGAGAAGCTAAAAAAAAGACCCTATATTTAGCCATTGCCTTGAACGCAGATGAATTCCTAAGACAGGCCATATAAAAGTAAAATGCCTTTTGATTACAAGACCCAGATTAAACACTGGGAGCCATATTACACAAAATTTGCACCGCTGCAAAAATAAATAAAATTACAAATAAAAACAGAGCAAATCCATTTGCAATATTTTTGCTGTTTGTGACAAGCTTTGCTATGCTCATATAATAAAAAACTTTAAATAAATCTTGCCACCTTACAGAAATAAAGATGTAACTAAACTGGAGGCAGAAATAGTTCTATTTTTCCTACAAAAGTAGCAAACATAGTAAATAGTTTGTTCTATTATTTTACAAAAAGGTTATTTAAGGCCAATGGATTACACTGTTAAAAGTAAAGATAGTAAGTACAATTTAAAGAGTGTTGCAATGGCTCCACAAATAAGTTCATCATCTGATGCAAAACTCCATCTACCTTATGGATTTGGGCAAAGTTAGTTTGCTCCATTCCATATTACACAAGTAGTATAACGGGGCAAATTAATTTGCCCTATTTTTTTCACCAGTGCAAACTTTCAATACCACAGCCCTTGATGTGTAGTAGTAAACACAAACATAAAACCACTTTAAAATACATTTGAAGAAGCCTCTGAAAGCATGGGTCTATACTTTTGCAGAGGTAGGAGTATACAGCTACTACAATTTGTTCAGTCAACCGAATTTTCATCTGCCTTGGTATTCACGCTGCACCCCTCTTTGTTCCAGTAAGGGGTTGGGTAACCGGGTTGCGGCCGGTAGGACTGAGACCTGGTGTGTCCCCAGGTAGCCACTGGAATCTCAGTTAATTATCGCATTTTAAAGTAGAGCAAGCAGCTGAATTGTATTGCCCTGAGAGGGACTCATCTCCAGCAATTCATTTTCTCTGACCTGTCCCTTTCCCCTCTACAACCCACTTGAGTTGGAAGTGAGATCTGAGTTTTACCAGCAGACTAAACTGAAGAGTAACTTGCAGTGGACCGATCACAAAGTAGCAACAATTTCGTAGCATGGTTGGATGCTCATTCCTCCCAAAAACAATTTTCTTACATTTTGCAAAGGATCAATTACATTTCTAATTTCTTCTCTCTCCAAGTGTCCATTGTAGAGTCCAGTGGTGTTTTTGATGGGCCTGCAGTGTAGATCTTTTCGTGTGTTTCAGGAATTTGGCACTGTTTCATTCATTGAAGTTGAGGGACGAAGTGGAACGATATTTCAACAGGCTTGATAACTATTAAATACAATTTACTGATTACCGGTGAATAAAACAGTGTAAGGTAATAATCGTTGTACAGGAATGGTATAAAACAGAAATACTTTACAGCTTGAGTGGGAGTGGCATCGAAAAATTAGGTACTCTAAATTTCAGTCATAAAAATAGTGATTAGACTAGGTTCACTGATCTGGAGCAGAGACATAAGCAAAATGCCATTGTGGGGCCCGAGGAAAATACACGGCAGATCATCAAAGCAAAACAAAACTGATCTCTACCAGGGAATAAAAATAAATATTATATCATACTAAAACAAAAATTTCTCTACAGAATTTATTATGAACTTAAGAATAAACACACACAAAGGGCTAGCCCTGCGCAAGTGCTTGGAAAGTTTTCAATCAGCAGGAGTAAACTAACAAAAATAGGCAAAAGTAGAGCGGGTGTAGGAAAGTAGGACCTTTCTGGCACCACCACTTTTTGCCTGGAGTCAGTGTGTTTTACCTGTAGTTCACTGGGATCCTGCTAATCAGGATCCCAGTGGCAGTGCTCTCTCCTCTAAATTCTCTGGTGAATATGTTGTACACCCCGCCATTGGCATACTGGGGTACCATTATAAGTCCCTAGTAGATGGTACTGAGGTACCCAGGGTATTGGTACACCAGGGATCTACTATGGGCTGCAGCATGGATTATGCCACCCATGGGAACCCATGCAAACTGTGTCTACAGAGCTGCCATTGCAGTCTGCGTGAAATGGTGCTTGCACCTTTTACTTAAAATATAAGGTTTCCCTTATATCCCGGTCCCTGTACTTTTAACCTATAAGTCACCCCACAGGCAGGCCCTTCAGTCCAAGGGAAGGGTGCCAGGTTGTACATGTGTGGGTATCCCTGGAAGAGCAGAGGTACCCCTACCAACCTGGACACCATTTTCTGGGCTTTGTAAGTGCGGGACAGCCATTATAAAAGTATGCAGTGGACACATTCAAATCGGGATGTCTAACTACACAATGGCTGCCCCGAATCCGGTCAGGTTTGGTATCAAACATGTTGCATTCATGCAACTACACCAATTCCAGTGCTAGTTGCATGATACCATGTAATGGGGGGGCTCCTTAAGAGGACCCTTACAAAACCTCCCTGTGTAGCCGTACATGTTCTGCCTGCCAGCCCACGCTGCTGCCGACCCTAAACAGTGTTCTCCCCCCGGATGACGAGCTTCACTCTGGCAGGGGAAGCTGAACAAAGGATTTCCTGTGAAGGAGAGGTGTGATCACCTCTCCTTTAGAATTACATAGGGTGGGGAGCTTTAGAGCACCACCAAACTGCATTGAAGGGCACATTTGGTGCTCTCCATGTATAAACCATTTTTTCCCAGTTCAGAAGCCCTTGGCTCCCACTCTGGTGTGAAACCTCATGAAGGATAGGGGAGTGTCCTCCCCCTATCCTGCTCCTCCCTAGGGAGGTGCCCAGAGCTCCTCCAGGTGGCCACTTGATTTTGTCATGTTTAATCTTGGCCCATGGGAGCATATGATTGGTTAGGAAAGCTAAGTAGCGTCCCTGATCCCTCCTCTGATAGGTGGGTCACCATAGAAGCGCTTCCCCCTTTTAAGGTAACTTAAGGGTCCCCTGAGGGTGGGTCCTGAGATTTGTTCTAACAGTCTGTCGGCTGAAGACTGTCCCAAGACTCGAACTGTGTTGTTCTTCAAGCCAGGACCTACAACAAGACTGTTCCAGTGGGAAGATTCCTGCTGCATCTTCGTCCCAGTGCTTTTCCAAGTTCTGCAACTCTGTGGCCGTGCAACCTCAGAGTCACCAAGGAATCAGCCTGCATCCCAGCCAGAAGGAATCTCTTTTGGAGTGAAGGAGTCACTTCCCTAGATCCGCACGCTACTCTACGATGACGACCGGGTTGCTGATCCTGTTGTCTCACAGACATCGCCAGGCTCTGCAACAAAGGTGGTGGTTTGTTGGTTCTCCAGAGGCCATACCAGTCTTCCCTGCAACTTTGGCGACTGTAATCCCTCTTCAGCCGACGTGAACCACTTCTTGTGCACCGAGTCGGTTTGTCATTACCAAGGCATGTTGGCTTTTCTCACTAAAGATCTTCAAATTCCAAGAAACCCCAGTCTCCAGCACAGCGCAGCTCCAATGACAACGTCCTGCCTGCATCCTCTGCATTGTGGGCCTTCATTTCCTGTCTGTTGTGGACGACTCCCTGTGCCAGCTGCCAGAGGGTCCTCGTGGGGGCTCCATTGATTTCTGCTGCCTCTCCTGCCTGCTGAGGGCCGGCTCGCACTTAAGCTTGTTGGGTTAGTTCCACAGACTTTTCTGATCTGCAACACAGCCTCTTCTCCAGCAAACCGTTGTTTGCATTAGCCAAGGCTTGTTGGTAGCCCTGCCACCCACTGACCTTCCTGCACTGTGCATCATCACCTGGGCTCCACAGCTGCTGCTTCATCCTCATTGTGCTACCCCAAAATCCTCCAACCAGGGCTGGTATTGTGCTTCTGTGCCTCATGGTCACCTCCGGGTGGTTTGGACTCGGTCCCCTCTGCTTTCAGGTTCTTTTCGTCTGGATTCCATGTCCTGGTTCCACCGGCCTGATCCACAAGACGATGTAGTTGCTGTTCTTCCACAAACCTCCATTGGCGTCTATGCCATTTCCAACTCAGCTTCACCCCTATGCACGGGGCTCCCTCGTGTAGGTATCCTGGTTCCTGAGTTAACTACGGGTGGGGTAGCTCTCAACCTTCCTTGATCCAAGTGGTTCCTTTAGGATCCTTTGTGAATGGTCCTAGAACTGTAAAATTCCAACCACCACTTACCCTGTGTTATTCTATGGACGTTTGACCAGGTGTAACCACTCTGCACCCAGGCGCCTTGGGGTCCCTGGCTACTCACCTTGGGTGGTTCTGGGTTTCCCTTGGGGTCCTTCGGTACTAGTCCTGTTTTGGTACTTACCTCACATTCTACTATTTTAGTATATGGGTTGGCCTCCCAGTTGGGCCACATGTGTTTTTCTATGCTACTTACCTCCTTTCTAAAGTATTTTTTGTGTGTAGTTAATATCTCCGGGTAAAAAATATATCAAGTTCGAGTCTAGTGTATACTAATAAGTACAAAGTATTTTTATACTCACCTGGTGGGGTTCTTTCTTGTGCAAAAAGCTTGCGGATGGACTACAGTGGTACATGCACTTGCCGTAGATCCCTCCTGAATAAGCCTTAGATGCTCACCAAAGCTACCCCTTGAGATCTCTGGTTTTCAGGTGCCTTAACACGATCACTGAGGGTTGCCTGGATACAGTGCACAGTGCCTCACCATAGGTGGACACTATATACTGAGCCAGCCTCCTACGGAGCGTAGCTGCAGTTTATTGTCTACAGGGCAAGATATAAAACCACAACCTTGGACTTGGTAGGTGACATTTGGACTCATATTGTTTAAAAAAGTGTTCAGAGATCAGACAATCAAAATAAGGTTGTCCAATCAAGTTCCACTTAAAAACATGACATCTACCAATTTGTGTTGTATTACCAACTCATGTGCAAGACAGGAATAAAAGAACCACAGATTTGGGACATACTTCGGTATTAAGTATTTATTATTCTTATTTGTTGTGCAAAGACACAGTACCCTTTTGTTCTTTGCAGTACAATGATTTGCACTGTGAACAAAGAATAACTTATCAGCCTGTTCAAATAGATGTATGAAAAGTCCATGAAAACAAAAAATACTTACTAATGAATCCATCTTTAAGAACTCTGAAGATATGAGGATTGAGACGACATTGCCAGGTCCTATAAACGTAAACAAAGATTAAAATGTTTATATTTAATCAAGTATTACAAGTTTTCATTTAAAAGAACAAGAAACATAATATTTTACCTTTCAGTCACTAAAAGTGAATCGTGTTTGTGCAATATTACATTTAAAAACGTTGTTTTTCCACCAAACCTTCTTTAAAGTATACAAAACATTACTTCCCTTTTTTAGGAGATGTCCAACTGAGGCAATGTGCAATAAACGGTCTGTAGAGAAAACGTCTGTTAAGTGTTGTCAAGGTTAGGGCCTCTTTTGAAGTCAAGGGAATTGCCCAACAACTCCAGCCATGGTTACACTTGTGGCAGTGTATCCCAATTTGCCTCCCACTAAAACTACAAAGTTGCTATAGCTGATGTGGAGTGTCACTGATTTACCAGGGCATGAAACATGCAAAGTAGGTTACTGTGAGGAAATGGGGTGTATTATATGGTGTGGTTGTGTGACCTCAAAGTGTAATACACTACTGTAACAAAATGGGTTCTGCCCATGTAATCCGCCATTTTTTTTTGCTTTTTGATCACCTGGTTTCTTACCTTTTTACTGGTGACTCAACCACAGTAAACTGACGGCAAGTGTTTACCACCAGTGTCTGCCTTTTAAGAGAAGGCCACTGTGACGCAGCAAGGGTTAGGGGCACTTGTCTATTTACACGAAAAACTGTGTGCACTCATGTGAGGGCTACATCTGTGAAACTACTGTTGAACGCATCTTGGTAACTGTGTACTGGTAGCCTGGCGCAGAGGGGACTCTGTAGGGTTATATGTTGACCTAGGGTTGGCCTTATAATGATAGTGGACACTTGGAGGGAAAGTGAGAATGGTTTACGGTCTTGTCTGCATTGGTGGGAATCTGCCATAGAGTGCAGTTTCATTCCCCTTTGGACTACAAAGTCCTATGGCTTATCAAAATGGGGTGAAACATGTGCACCAAAATAAAATCTGCTAGTTCTAAGAAGGTATCTGTACATCTTACGGGTCATCCAGAATTGTCATATTTTCTGGCTTAGGTCAGTATCAGAGCCCAGGGCCTTTTGTCACACTGCTGGGCCAAGTTAATTACATTGCTCTCCAGAAGCAGGAACAAAGGCCTCCCTAGACAAAGGGAGCAATTAACAGTGTTTCATTCAGCTCCTGACAATTAAGAGGTGGGGAAGAAAAATCTGCATCTATTAATTAGCTGTCACACTATACCAGGAATGGGACAGCTCAGACCTTTAGAGCCAACACATGAGGGGGGCTCCTCTTTGAAGTTTTGATGAGAAACACACAGGCAGTGATGTCAGCCAGGGGTGGAGCTGAGGCTACCAGATGAGATGTGATCAGTGTCGCCTGGATGACGCGGTCTTGAATGGCCCCAGCATGTTGCATAGGAGGATTGGGGCAGGGATGTAGAGGTGATGTGGCACCCTAGGACTGGCAAGGGGTTACTTGATTCCTGAATGTTCCACCCCCACTTAAAAGCTTTTTGCACAAGAGACAGAGGGATCTTTTGTTGAAGCTGGACATTGCAACTGTAAGCAGCAATCTATGGACAACTGGAAGGAGGAACGCCCCTGATGCCCAACTGGACTAAAGACTCTGCCTACACTTGACCCCAGGACCAGTGAGTCTCTCCGTAGAACCATGGAAGCTGGTCCCCTTACATTCCATAAGGACTAGTTGAGGAAAGAACTAGACTTCTGTACCAAGGAGGATAGAAGCACCAGAGGAGAAAAAGGAGAAAAGCTGGCATGGGGATGCAGTGCAATCAGCTCTCTGAAAAGTATGCTGTCTCAGCGGTCCATAGGCCTTAGGAAAAGGCTCCGGGGCAAGGGCTTGCCACCAGGAGCAAAACAAACCCAAGATCGTGCAAAACAGTCCATTGGGGCAAGAGACAGGTGGGGAGAAAGTATTGGACTTGTTACCCTGCAGCGGAGGATGTGACCGCATGGAGCTTTGCTGCGGAGCCTTGGAACCCCTCACCCACCAAGGTGGGCTAGGGCACAGGGGTGGTTGGTGCAAGGGTTTAATAATCATTACTAAGCCTTGGGAGGTGACGTACGTGGAACACTCTCCCCAGAGCTCTGGAACCCTGTGGATACACACCCCTGGAAAATGGCTTTGACAACTAGTTACCCTTCTCTGTCCCTAGTGCCAGTCTGTCTATCTAAACAATAGAGTAGCCCCTCTCCAAAGTGTTTGATATTTGCCCTTCAAATGCAGCTTCATCTTTGAAGCTCGCATTCTGGGCCAACACCCATGTGGCTTCCTGCCAGGGAGCGGTAACAAACCTTACCCATGCTGGCTTCTTTTGTATCCTTTACAGAGAGTCATTTGCATGTCTCACCAGGAGGGCAGAAGGCTAACTCGGGAACAGAGCCGGTGTGCAACAGTAAACGGGTATAGGAGACTTTAGGCAACAAAGTGGCAAATTTGCAAAAGTTGCACACTGCAACAAGGTACATTAATTTCGACTTGGGCATCAACACAGGATTACCACAACAAGTTATTTGATACCTTACAGCATCAACTTTAGTAGTCCCTGGCAGACGTTAGCAAGGCTGAGCTGTCAGTTTGTAACTCTACACTTGCCATTGGGGCCAATAGCCTTTTCCACAGTAAAAACGACAACAGTGGTTTTACTGTTGGAAAATGTAAAAGTACATGTTCTGCTTTGTAATATGCAGCACCTTGCCTTAGGGTTCGTTAGGCCTACCTTATGGGTGACTTCAATATATTACAAAGGGAGGATTGGACTTTGTCACTGCTTTAAATAATAAAGTCGAGTTGGCAGTTTGAAACTGCCTTTCCAGTCTGCAGTGGCAGAGTTGAGCCTAGCTTTACTGTTGTCACACCCAGGGTGGCACAATCTGTGCTGCAGTCCCGGAAGTGACCCTCTAACTTAAAAGCCCTGGGTACCAAATACTAAGGACTTACAAGTAAGTTAGCCTATGCCAATTGCGTGTAAGTCAATCAAATATACACATTTTAAGGTCAGGGCACTGGTACTGAGGTCTGGTTAGCAGGCATCAGTGCATTCTCAGAGTAAATAAAACAGTAGCATCAGTCCAAAAATTTAGGAGTGAGCATCCAAAAAGAGGCATTTCCTTACAGTATCAGCCAAGAGCCATAGATTATGCCTCTTCACTTCAATCTGTTTACATTTGGATCTCTGATTAAATACAGAACAGAATTTAGGATTTGCGCAGCAGAAGTTGGCTTTCTACTCCGATAGCTCGGAATGAAAACCAGGTTTACAAGCTGCGCTGCTGAAATAAGGGATGCTCTTTTACACATCCCTACCACTGGTGAGCACCTCATCACTCTTTATTGTCCTAATAAAAAAGCGCTAATTAAGCATGCACAAAGTTCAGCAAATGTTACAAGGCATGCTTCTGAGATGGGTGTTGTTTTTTTTTTTTTTTTTTTTTTTTGAAACCGTTTATTGCAGTTTGTAAAAGTTACAGGTATGGGCCTACAACCACCCGGCCGGCCGCTAGAATGACAAAAGCATATTGCATAGATACAGTAAAAGTCTCTCGGCAGTGCAGAGCAGTGAAACAGGAGTAGTCAATGGTGCAGGCCACACAGCTCCAAGCCACAGTACGGTTCCCTTTTCTTAAAACAAAACAACACCAAATAACCACACCCGCAAGGCAACCCGCAATCCAAAGTGACAGCACGTGCTCCATAAGTGGGGGATCCAAACCAGCAGCAGAACTCTGAGGAGGGGAATGGGAGTAGATCAGGGACTGGGGGACCGCGCGCCCGCGGCCGAGGGAGGGGGGCAGTCTAGGGAGACGGAGCAGGCGAGGCAGCCGGTAGCAGTGGTGGCTCACAAATACCCCCGCGGTAGGCGTTCCAGGGGCCCCAGAGTTTCACCCACGCCCCAGGCTTACCCCTCGCCACATACACCACCTTTTCACGAAACATACACCAATCCATATGCTCTTTCCAGGCCGACACCGCAGGGGGCCTCTGGGATCCCCACAATTGAGCAATGTCACGCTTAGCTATCATGTATCCCAGAGTCACCCACCGCGTCTGCGGGACCGAATAGTCATTCGGTTCCCATACATTCAGCAAGCATCTCCTCGCTTCAGGCAGCAGCGTGACACGCGTCACCACACGCAGGACCTCATGCACACCACGCCAGAATCGCTCCACCTTCGGGCACTCCCACAGTATATGCATGAAAGTCGCCAACGCACCACAGCCACGCTTACACATTCCGTCACCAGCAAAACCTATACGCAGAAGCCTTGGCCCCGTCACGTACACCCGGTGAAGGATCTTGAGCTGGACGAAACGAAGGCGAGCCGGGATGGCCACCTCTTTCGGAGAGGCCACCGCGGAAATCCAATCCTCGTCGTCCAGCTCCAGCCCGTCGGCAACCCAGGCCTCGCGGAGACTAGTCAGCAGGCACGATCTATCGTTGATCAGTTTTTTGTATATGAGGGAGATCGTGCTGTCCGGTACATGGCCATCCAGCACTCTGTCCTCCAGGGGGGAAGACTCCGGAATGGATGCGACATCCGGGAAGACGGAGCCCAGCGCGTGGCGGACTTGTAGGTACCGAAAGTACTCACTGCCTTGCAGCTGAAACTCCGCCTGCAGCGTCTCAAAAGTTTTGAATCCCCCCCTCGTCCAGAGATCTCCCACCGTGCTGATTCCGATCGTGTCCCACTTCGCGAAGCCCTTCGACGTCCACAGGGAGCCCAACCTCTCAGACGCATACAGCGGTGACGCCCGGGTCAAACGGTCCTTCCACCCCATAGCTGCATTAGCCGCGTGCCAGACACGTACCATGACACGCGTCGGTCCCGTCAAACGGGAGTCGGGCGCGCCAGAGTAGAGCGCGCGATTGTAATCGCCACCGGGTAGGAGCATCTTATCCATCTCAAATGCCGGGTTCAAGGCGGGCCCGTAAAGGCCATGATTAATTGCAGCTAGTTGGGAGGCCCAGTAATACCGTTTAATGTCCGGGAGGGCGACCCCCCCATCGTACCACGGGAGCGTCAATTTAGCCAGAGCAATGCGCGGCCTCCCGTCCCAGAACAGGCGCCGCTGGAGGCCCTCCACCTCACGGAAATAGAGTGCCGGGACCAAGTCCATAGTATTCTGGAGGGCGTAGAGGAAGCGTGGCAGGGACATCATTTTAAACAAGGCCGCTCGGCCGAGCGGCGAGAGCGGCAGACGCCGCCAGCGCACCACGTCCTCCCTCAAGCGCTGGAGGGGGGGTAGCAAATTCCGTTCATAGCGGGCCTCCGGGTCAAGAGTGATATAGATACCCAGGTACCGAAAACCTTGAGAGGCAATCTGGATCGGACAGTCCCGTGGTAGGACCGGAGCCTCCCCGGAAAGCACGTAGACACAGGATAAGAGATGGGTGTTGTTAAAACAAAAACATCTGCATAACTTAAAGCCATTTTAAGAGTCAGTGAAGAGCAAAACATACAGTTTCTACATTTAAATTACTTTTGACTTAATTGAAAATAATTTCAAATGCCAGCACTTGAGATTCCAATTTCTAGATGGCATATGCTTTTCACTTGGAGGGGGTCCATATGGGGTTCATCTTCCTAGAATAGTCCTCTATGTCTAATTCAATGCTTATTTTTTTATTGTCTTCCAGTGGTCGATTTTGTTTCCTCATCATCAAACTATCCCAAAGCATTACTACACTGGATGGTATGTGATGACATTGGTGAACAAATCTGGAAGTGAGCATTCTTCAAGATTGCACTGCCAAACCTACTATCATTACTGGTATCAGAATCCACACAATTGCAAATTGTGAATGTATGCTGGATACCAAGAAGCAGTAAGTAGTGCTTCTTTAAAAATCTATTATGGAAATAAAAGTACAGGATATTTTGGTTATGGCAAAAGGAAAATCCAGGGCCTCAAGACATTGTTCTGTGATGCAATGGGAAAAGGCTATGCTGTAACCAAGCCATTAAGAAATATGACCAAATGTTATAGATTTTGAGAGCATCTCCTATACATGTAGATCTCTGTGAATACAAGAGCAACACTCTTCAAAGAACCAGGTCATTCAGCAATTAGGCGTAGAGAAACAAATGGAAGAGTCTCAGATTGTATGATCTGGTTGTGGGTATTGGGATACACAGAAAGGCTAAGAAAGAGCAAAGGCGTTAAAAAAATCTCAGTGTTAATATTCAACTGGCACCGCAAGACACTGTACAATAAGACAAAAGAGTATAAGTCAGAAAAGCCAGATGATCACTCTTTTTTAAGTAACACAACTAAATAGTAAACTCAATGGTGATAACATGGATCAACAAATAACTCAGAAAAAGTAAAATTTCCAATAATTCCCTCTCACTAATAGTTAGCTAACTCCAATCACCCTGGTTTATATTTATCACTAGATTACTTTCCTTCCTAAAATCCTTCTCTACTAGAGAGTATTCTCTAATAAAATGCTTGCAGGAGGTTTTCAAAGGGTGTGTGTAAAATATAATTTGCGCCACAAGAAAATCTAGAGGATTTTTTTTTATTTGCATGCATCAATTAAAAGGACGTCAGCAACATATTTTCTTTTACCTAGTTGGGGAATCTCAATCTTCTCACACTCCTTAGAGTTCCTTTTAACGTATCTTATCAACCAGTCAAAGATGTGAACGTCACAGTGAACGGAAATGTCTACCTCTTCCCAGCGCTGAGCATCCACAGATAAGTATTCAGCAAAATACTTCATTTCGGATATCAAAAGATCACGAGGACAAACAAAATCTTCTTTCAAATGTTTTGCTTCATCACAGACATGTATCACCATATTTGGCCTTAAAAATCAAAGAAAGGAGCACATATTAGACACAAACAGGCTCAACATAAATAATTTTCGCACCAAAGTTTTCGAACAATATAAATATTGATCACTAGATATGCCATCTTATAGATCTCTTACAGAGCAGATTTAAATATTGATTGGATTTAAATCTTTGTTAACAAAGTTGGGAGTTAAAAAATCTCAAGAAAGACATGCAAATCAAAGATATATTTTGGAGATTTCACATGCTGCTTCTTTGTACCATTTGCTCCCTGACCAGAACACATTTATGTGACTAGAAGGTAAACAAACTAGGTAAACAAACTAGATTAAGAACAATGTATAGCAATGATACAAATCTGTCACTTTTGATACAGTCAAAGAATTTCAAAGACAAATGGATTGTATTGGCACCCCCAGATTCTGGTTTTATTCTACATCTTCGTGTGCTACAATGAAATGAGAAACCTTGGAAACATTTTCTCCTTAATGATTAGATTAAAAGTGGATGATGGAACAAGCTATTGGCATAAGCACCAACAGAGGAATTCTCTTTGCACAATTGCTGTGGCAAGAGCAGTGATTATAGTTGGACTCCGCGATGAAGCTGCAGATGAGGTCCTCCATTACAAACTAATTGATTGAGGGGCAACTCCTTAGTCAGCTTGGTCAAACCTGCCCTGTTTCAATCGTTTGGCTTGACGCAACTTCAAGCTAACAGACTATTATGATCTTATACACACTTGTTCAGATACAAGGCACTATACAGGTCCCTCAACAAATTTATTGAGAACATTTCACAAATATGATTTAATATCAAATTTGAAAACCTTCCTATGGTTACAATTTAATCTGAATATACTCGATATAAACTTTATATATTCAATATTAAATGATATTTGTGAAAGTTCTGAAAACAATTGATGTTGAGGGAATTGCATAGCGCCCTGTATCTGAACAACTGTGCATAAGATAGTATTGGTATGTTGGCTGTATTAGAATCTGAAAAATGTGTTTCTGGGAGTTGCAAGAAGTTGTAATCTTACAAGTCTAAAAATAAATTGCTTCCTGACCATAATACCAGATATGTACTCTTAATGGCAGTTCAGATTTTCAATTTAGAAGATTTATTAGGTTTGTGACGTCACTGCTGCTCAGCTTTATGCAAAACGGCTTTAACTTTCACTGTCAAGTTATTAAAACAGGGGGCAGATGTTTCTCATCTGTGCATTACAATGGCTTTTACTGTTGCAAACTCATCTGCAGCATCAGTAACACACTCGGTTTATGCTGAAAATGTTTGACAGTGACCACAGTGAAAGACTGTTGAAATGCCTGTTCAGACATATCATGCCTAGTTTGAACTGTATGCGAGTACCCATCTAGTGTTTTTTCTACAACACCGAAAATGGTAAAAGAAACTTAATAATGTGATAAACTAACCAAATCAGAGATGCAGAGAATAAATATGGTTCAATCCACCTTTCCAAGAGGGTCTTCAAGAAACCCTCAGGAAGACTAAGTCTGGAGCTACATACGATTTGTGCCCACTGGCTACACTTATCTAGATCTGAATTCCACTCCAAATCCTTTGACATTACTATACTAACTTGTTTGTGATACACAGCATAATCCCCGAGCCCCTGAAATCTACTGGGGGTTACTCCTATATTGAAAAAAGCAGATGTCGACCTGATGGATCATATCTCTACTGCAGTATGGAGCCAAGATCTCAGAAGGCCCTGTTGTCAGACAACTATGTGAATATATGCAACCTGCAGAGATTTTCGGCACCAATAAATGGGTGCTATTTACAGCCACTGACAGGTTCAGGGTTGCTGCAAATGTGAGAAGTGTCAGCATGCTTAAAAATGCTGTGAAACACGGAATCTTGCTGTTAAAGTTGTTGTGTGCTACTGGTATTGTTGGTAGAGCTCTCCCTTGTCTTTCCTTATTCGTTACAGATCAAACCACATTTGTGAGACTTTCATTTAATTCAGCAAGAGCTTTTCTTTCACAAGGTGGGTACCCCAAGATTCCACACTCCACATAGCTTTAATATCTAAATTAGGTATTTGGCAAAACTCATCCCATTCATGTGTATAAACGTATTAATGTACGCCAATGATGTCAAGTTGATAATACGGTTAGGTACAAATCACACTTCAGGCGAATATTTCTACCAGTATATCAAAAACAGTTTGGTACCAGTTGGCAAGCAATTGGAAAAACCTCAATGGTGACAAAACTGAGGTTTTGGTGATGAATGGGAGAGTGAAGACGAGTGCCCCTTCAGTGCCAGCAAGAACAGTGCACAGTTTAGGCAGAAAGATTGATTTTAAGCCAGCTCTCTGTTAAAATCACTGCTTTGGTATCTATTTGTACTTTCCATATGAGATCTCTAGGTAAATGCCCCCGTTCTTCAATGAGGATGTTAATAGATGGGCTCCGTCTGCTATTATTTTGTCATGGCAGGACTGTGCCAATTCGGTTTATGCTGGTTTACCAGACATTCTGCAACAACGTGTTCGAGTGCTCCAAAACCATGCTGCTCAGCTGTGTGCCCAGATTCCGTCATCCCTGCCTCTCATGTTTTCTTTGCACAGGCTGCTGGTGAAGAAACAAGTTTTGTTCAATACCTTATGTACTGCGCATAGTGCTATTTATGGCACAACCCACATCTGGGTCTCAATACTTACTATCATTCTTGTTAAGCTTTACATTCATCATCATCTAACAACCTGACAGTACCCAAATATGCCAAGACAAGGATGGGGTGGCTGGGGCAACATACTATCCCACATTTAATTTATGGGTGGCCCTCTCAAGAGTCATGAACAATGAATGAGTACTTCTTTTCAAAACTCAGGTCAACCTCTGCTCCTACCAGCCCATTTCACACTTTAACTCAATGTAACTAAAGCATCATTATATTAAAATGCAAGATGAACGCCGGCCATATGGACGTTAAATACTGGATCACTAACGGCCCAGTCGTATAAAGGGAAAAGCTATCCTCTTACCAGAAATATAGGAAGTGGGAAGCTTGATAATAAAATAATATAACAAAGGTGTGCCTTCCACGAAAGGAGCGCGAGAGGATGCCATGCCATACTCCTGTGGTTGACTAGAACGGATGATTATCGACATAACCACCACACTTTAAGAGAAAAAAAGACGAGTGGGTCAATCAAGTAACTTCTGAATAACATGGCCAGTGAAACGAATTGAGTAAGAAGAATGAGAATACGTGTATGAATTTTAATTTTAAGTTGTCCTGAAAAAGGTGGGGTGAACCATTGCAAGTACCACCGAAATGCAGCGTCGACAGAATCTTCTTAAATTTGTGTGTGTGTAATATAATATGAAATAGGTACCTTAATATGACTCAGGAGATCAAAAACATTCTCTGTAGGTGATGAATCTGGAGTGAATTAGAGCTGCATTAGAAGAAAAGAAGCTTCAAAGATATTGCTTTTTAATCAATGCTTATTGGTATGTTTTTTAATCTGTGCATATTATGCAATATATGAATGATACACTTGATTGCTTTTAATAATATTGTGTGTTCATTAATAAATATGAGGTATTTTGTATTTTAAGGAGACAGAGCCAGTCAGTTATTGATAAAAAAAATGGCGAAATGTATCTGCACGAAAGGGAATCTTTTGTGGTTTATGCACTAAAGCTTTATGGCCATTTCAGTTTGGGGATTTTCTTCCGTGCCTGGTCATATTTGGGCCCCCATCTTAAAAATGTGATTCTATGAACAGGTCCTTTGAAAACAAACAAGACGCTGCACTCTTAGTGCCATACATTTTATGAGAGTTTACCAATTGGGTCACCTTTCAAATATTCTGCACGGATCAAATGATAGATTATATTTTAGAATAAACAACTTTTACCCTTGGCCATCATCTCCAGTTCGAACAGCTGCACATTTTTCACCATCTGAAGAGGATACCCTTGGTGAAGCTACAGAGGGTCGCCCTAAATAAAATGAATAAATAAAACATAAAATCATGGAACTGCATCACAGGCAGGCTCAGAAATAGTACACCAATAAAGAGTTACCAGTTATCTCCAGGCCACAGGGGACATTATATGCTAAACCTGCAACTTTATGTAAAAGTCTTATACATTCTCAATGTTTGCCCCGGTTTATAATGGCTGGTAAAAGTAAGCTAAGCAATGAAATATGTTATCCCTCTGGCATGAACTAATATGATATATTCAGACTAATAACAATGTAACACCACAGTACATTTAGAAAACTTCACATGAATATTTATGAAGAGCTTGTTACCTTACCAGTAACTAGTATTGTATTTTGACCGATCGGAGGTCCATCCAACTCTTCCTGGGTGTCGAGTAGCGAAGACTTAATGTATGTTGCTAGGGTCTCAATGGGGCTACCTCCAGTTGCCATCAATGGATTGCAGTGGTTATCAACCGGTGACATGCCACTGCTTTTCATTTCATCAAATCGTTTGGCACACTATTGGTTAAAAAGAAGGATGATGAAAATCCACAGTGCAGTTTTTAATCTGCTTAATACTTCTATAAGGATGACATACGGTACCCTTTTCAGCCTTTAAGCAAACAAATTGTCAGAACAGATTTCCACACAATGAAGGGCTGCACAATGTGAAGAGAACAAGAAGCAGAAGTAACAGTAAACAGGGGTGTGGAATTTAATAAAATATCTACTTGTCCATGGGCCAGGTGGTTTCATAAATCTACTTGTCCTGTAACAGAAACCATTTGTTTCTGTGGTGCCATGTAATGCGGCAACAAATTATGGCAGCAATCTCATAATATAAGAGCTTGGATATAGCCTCTCTGATTATGCCAGGGCTCATACCATAGTAGTGTTTGAATACTTGCAATCCCCTTACATTGCCACATTTCAACAGATCTACATACAGGGGCGGAAGGTAGTGGTAAGCAATAATTCCAGGGTTAGAATGCCCTTTTGAGTCTGTGAAAACCTACTAACTTGCATGTTTTAAGGGTTTTCAACAACTCTTCTCTAATCTTTTCCCATACTGAGAAATGTTGCAAATTTGCTCCTGACAATTGCAGATGTAAACCTTCTTCCAGAGTTGGGGAAAGAAGTGGTTGGATGGAAAGTGAACTTGCAAACACTCAGATTTCTTGCATGAGCAAATCTACGCATGTGCATTTGCTCATGCTAAAACACAGTTCACTAATATTTTCTAGGAGTACTATTTCTTGTCCTACTTCTGTAAATTCTTGGGAATTCACGAAAGTCATATAGCAGCATTTAATGCAAGAACATATACCATGGGTGTACTTGTGAGACTTTTTTAAATAATTCGGCCCCTAATTTGGTCTGGCGTTTACCTTGACCTTTTGAGTTTATTAAACTTCTGTCTCTCTCGCTCTGTATCGCTGGCTTCACTGTGAGTGACAGCATTCTGCTTTTTCACAAGGAGCATATGGGCACACAAAGTAGTTTTCTTCAGTGTCAGTAACTACTGTGGCAGAACAAAACATTTTTTGTTTTTGCCAATGTTTGTTATAATGATGAGTGCCCGGCAGCTCCCACAACAATAAGGTTTTACAAAAACCATGCCAAAATAAGTCACACATCGACAAAACTAAAAAATCTGACCACCAATTTCAGACCTACTGGCTTTGCCAATGCTTGTTTATTTTTGATTCCCATAATCTCTTTGATACTGGTTACAATAATTTTCCATTATGAATATTTTTGGGAAATACTAGCATGAATCAACGCCTGATGCAAAAGAATGGTACCTGAAATTTTACGGTACTTTAGTGAACGGATTATTTTCCTGGTTTAATTTTTTCATGAACATTTTATTTGAAAGCAAGGAATCATCAATCTTGCTTTCAAGCTTCTGCAAATATTTGCATCAAATCAGAGATCATTCTGGGAGCATTATACATAGCCTCATTTTGCCAAACTTTGTAACTTTGAAAACGTGTTTACACATTTTTTATACTGGAACCACTGTCAGTAGTGCAGTCAGAGCTTACAACATTTACGTAGACCGCTCACCCTAATAATAAAGGCTTTCAATTAATGAACCATAAATACAAGTTTGAACAGCATTAACATATGGACAAAAATATTACCTTAACTGCGCACACTGCCCTTCTCTGACCCATAATGTGGGATAGAAAACTGGCCGTTAAAGGGTTTGTGCTGCAGGGGGTTGGGCCTACTTGTCCAAAGGACAACATACTCATGAAAACGTGTTGCCCTTGCCCCCAAACAATATGTCCTGGGCGTCGGGATATAAGAATTCCACATCCCTGAGTAAACTTCAGAAGATTCACACAGAAAGAGCAAGGCTATTAAATGATAACAGCCATTACCAAGTGTGTAGTACCTAACAAAAATAGAGATCAAAGATACATAGAGCCAACAATTTATTGATCTATCCATGACACGTTACACAGTAACACTGTTAATCTAAAAGAAACTGTGAGTCTAATAACCTACACAGATTCCAAATGTCTCTATTAGGAAGGCATAAAAGGGAAGATGTAATATTTAAGAATTTTCAGTCAGCAATTTGCTCCAGTTCTACAGACTGTCCAACGTCACGTTTCTCTTATTACTGTTCTGTAGGTGTGTGCAACTCCTCAAACTTCATCATACTGGAGTAGCTCAATGATTTTACTCAATAGTAATCAAATTAATTGCACCCTCCAAGTGCAGCAAATATCACATTCAGAATCATCGCAATGCCAAATCTCAAGAAGGAGGGCCACTAGGTAATGTATACAATGCAATATGTTTGTGGAAAGTAGTAAAAACAGGGAACAAATGGGAGCAAATTGAGTTATGTACTTCAAACCTGCTCGGGGGGCTACTGCTGAGCCTCATTACCCTTCCTGCATTAGTTCTGCAGAACTCAAATGTACAAAAGTGGTCTCATGAATCAAACAGCATCTCACAACTACCACGGCCTTCAATTACGTGTAAATCCCATTGCTACCTTTTGTAGAGTTCTCTAACATGCAACATCTGCCATGACTAGAAAATTCGATTTTTAAATCATAAATAAAAACGATACGAACCGCTCGTAATTTCTCTCCATATACACCATGGTTAATAACTCATCTGCCACGCCTTCTGTATACGGGCCACTTCGTGTCAAGGGTGTACAAACTATTATTGCCCTTGCCCAAGACAAAACACAAAATGGTGGAATTGAAATGGGAGGGTGAACCGAATTTGACAGGTATAACTTTCGACTGGGAGGTGATCCACAAGATGGCCCTTTTACATAAAGTCTCACCCATCCTATTCCAAACAAAATTCATGCTAATCAACAGAGCATTCTGGACGCCGGACAAGCTCTTCAAATGCAAATTAAGGGACTCTCCTACTTGTTGGAATTGCAAGGCAGGTTCTGGGGATCTTGCACACATGCTATTTAACTGTCCTTCTCTGGGAGATTACTGGGGGAGAATATTTGACTGCATTTACCACGTTTTCAAGATAAGGCCTGTACGGGACTTTGTATATGTAATTTTAGGGGCGCTAGACCCACTACTATCAAATGTTCTTGATCGTCAGCTTCTGGACTTGATGCTGACATTGGCATGTAAAGTGGTTCTATGCAAATGGAAAAATGCAAGTGCGGTAAGCTTCAGAATATGGCAGGAATGGTTATCATTTTTGAGGGGTGCCAATAACCCGGCTCTACAAGCATCTACTTGGAGCCCGTCAAATAGAAGGCTTTGGTCATCATTGGACGCTTCCTCCTTCCACTATGAGCCACCTTAAGGTACTATAGTGTGGTTTGGACCCATTGTCCGGTGATGTTTGAGCCCCAAGCGCCGCATCCACACATTGAGCATTGTATATATACACCTTTGTATCGATGAAGTAAGCAAGAGTTGATTCATTTTATATTATTTGATATTTGTCAATTCTTTTCTGTTATCTGTAATTGTTCGACAATATCTGATTCGTATCTTTTCTGTAACGGAAGAGTTATTGTATTGTCTTTGTCTTCTATTTTATTTCAATAAAAACGATTTGAAATAAAAAAAAATAAAAAAAGACAGGTTTTCGATTTCTCAAAATTTGCTAGCAATTAAGAAGGACAATATGATATTGCAATACCTAAATCAGGCTTGGTCTATGATAAAACAGGAGATCATGACAGTTAGAAAGCATCCATGCTCTTGGGGCAGATGTACTAAAATGTTTTAGCTGTCGTAAATACTCAAATTCATAACATAAGGGTGTTTGCATCCACTAAAACTATTTTGAATGTACTAAACCCAACTCCTAAAATAGGTTTGGGAAAGGACACCGAATTGCAGGTTGAGAACGGCATGTTGTGGGTATACATTTCTAACTGCAATTCGGATCACTATACATCAATGGTTTGCAACTGGAATTCCTAACTCATTCACAAATATGGGTCCCCTTTCCCTTTGAGAATTGGTATGCTAGGTTCAGGGGCAGTAGGCAGTGGTTCCGGGAACCACGGTCAAAACTCAATGAAGATTAAATAAAATTAAACAATTTTTTTTGAATGAGCCCTGTTTTCCTTAAGGAAATCAGTCTACTTTACTTTTTGAAAAGTAATCACAGAGATGGTGGTCTGCTACTCTTGCAGGCTAAGCAACTGTAGCCAATCGTAATAGAGCGCAAATGGCAACCTAATTAATATTAATTTCACGGGTCGGTCAGCTACCCACTAAGAGTCTGTATTTTGTGAACCAATTTATTACAAAATAGGTCGGTACACAAAAAGTTACCGACGACAAAAACAAGAGTCACAATTTGCAACCACTTTCTGCAAACAGTACCTTAGTACAGCTGGCCCCTAGACATTTGCAAAGATAACTCAGTAACACCAATAAAGAGTATTAGTGCAGCAACTTCTAGTCAAACACATGGGGTGAAGCGAATCTAGAAAAGGATTTTACAACAGGACACCTACATGAACTACAGGCCATATGTACAAACACGTTTTTTCATAGATATAGAATGGGTAAATCCCTTTGATACATCTGGCCCTAAGATACTTATTTCAAAGAAGGAACTCAAAACATGGTTGAGGTATATAACCTGTTTGAACGAAGTTACACACAGGCAAACAACTGAGGTAAAAGCCCTTTGAAAAGAACCAGAAAATAAAGCATTGGCAAAAGACAGTTTAGGAGTTTGGCAAGTTCATACCTGGTACAATTTTAGAAAGAAGAAACAAACAGAAGGGGAGCATGACTGAAAAATGTTTAAACTAAGAGCTCACGTTTCAGCTCTATATGATCCTCTAGGTGAGTAGGATCCCCAGATACTGAAAAGTCATCATTACATCATGGAGACATCTCCAATTATGATTCATTTCGTAACAGCAGTTCCTGTTCCAAGCCTAAAATCTCACTGGGCTCTGCAGTGGCTTATTGCAACACCACCTCTGTAACAAGACTTGACCCAGCCAAGAGCACAGCAACGTTGGGTATTTCCCACAAAGGTGAATAGAATTGTAATCCAGGACCGGGCAAATCAAATGGAAAATTATAGGCTGTTCCCTGTAAAACACTATCGCTCATAAGTAAAGGTAGCTTATCTGAAAATGTTGTGGATTATGCTGGAGACTCAATTTCTGGACTGCAGCAACAAAAGGAGAGGGGAAAAATAGACAGTTAATGATTACCAGAGTTTGTATAATTCACAGTAGTCAACACAAAGTAAAAATCCCATACAGTGAAAGTCCTCATACAAGAAATCCACAGTTCAAAGGTTTATCAGCCAGGTGCAATACAAAACGGTGCATAAAACCAGAGTTCAATACCAAAAAAGGATAAAAGATCATGTAAACAAAATAGTAGCGAAAATCCCACAGTGTTCTAAAAGAGCAAATGCAGGTTCTTACCCAAAAAGAACATAATCAAGTAGAAAAACAGCAAGAGAAATCCAAGACACTAACATATGTCAAAAGTATGGGCATTATGAATTCACTAGTTTGGATTTAGTAGCATACAGCAGAAAGGAAGGAAAAACAAATAACTGAGTCTGTGCTATGCTTGTCTGTATTGAACAGAACAGTGCATACATTTTCATGATACATATGAACCATTTGGATGTCGAAATGTGCCAGAGAAACACAATACAGGTGGCCCTTTCAAGTTCTGCATGCAGCTTGTATTACTGCAGTCTTAACACTGAACATACACTAAAAGTGTAAACTTCAGTAGAGGGAGATTAGTTTGAAATATCGTCCAATCCACAACGATGAACTAGTCAACAAAATCTCAATAAACCTGATTTCTGAAAGGTTTGTTAGTCATTGGAGAATGGCATAATTTGTATGCATTTGTCAATTCTAGGAGACCTTGCTGGGTGTAGAAGGCTGTCATGAATTTGTCTCTTTCACAAATGCACATTAGAATACAAGCACTTCATAGACCTACTTTGGTTTATATGCCAGATGATTTCACCTCGGCCAACAGAAATCTCAATAGAATTTGGAATGAGAGGTAGAGAATAAAGAATTTTTATGGTGGCAAAATGTTTGACACAGTAGTTGATACAACAATCATAGCTCTTTGCGTTTCTTTGGTACAAAGAAGAGCCACCGAAGAATTAAAAGGACTCAAAGTTATTTTTAAGGTTCTTTCAGTGTTGTTTGAGATGTTCATCGCTGCATTAGTATCTCATGTCGGGATTTAAAATGGTATTTGAGGAGCCTGGAATCTCAGGCATACCAGGGCAGGAATTTTAGTAATCTTGTATTGGTTGTCTTTGTCCTACTACAGTAGCATGAGAGGCTGTAACATCATCTTGAAGTCTCTGTAAGGTTTTGACAACAAATATATGAAATCCCCTTCAATAATCAGTTGAATCCAAAGAGGCAGGTTTCACCACCACCTCTACAGCTAACCCCAAGCAAACTAGAACACACCAAATGTGGGTATTCACAAGAAAGGGAGTGGGTAACAAGTCAAACCACCTTTGCACTGCAAAGGAAAAATTACAAATAACTGCTAGCATTACCCAAAGATATAACATTATTAGGCTGTCCGGAATTCGGTTTAAACCAATTGTGCCCGACAGTACCCTACCGCCTAAAAATCAGCTGACCCGGTTGAAACCGAGTGTCACTGATTTTTCACATTCTTATACTGCTTGGGCACTTGAGGGAGCCAAAGCAGTACAAAGCTGAACTGTACTGAAAAGGTTTCTCGGGGAAATTTAGAACAAAGGAAACCTCACAGCTGCCTGCACTGGCCCTTTTTGAGTGTTTTCCATGGTTTGTTTCCCGCAGTTGCACGATAAACATTGCTGATTGGGGCTGTTAACATGCTGACTTCTGGAGGGGCCCCTTTTAATCTGGGGAGAAGAGCTACTTAATCTTCGCCCGCAGGGGTCTCCACCCCCTTTTGGAGAGTTTTCAGGCGCGCAATGCCCATAGGGCTCAAAGGGCTTCAGTGTCCTCGCCCCCTCCCCCCGCCCTTGTCTTGGGTGTCAACCCGGGCTGAGTCGGCTTCCCGGTCACACACACAGCCGCACCAGAGTACTTCACAGGTCTTTATAAGACCATTTACGTGTAAACGAGGCTTTGTTGCTTTTTCACCCCTGGAGATGAAGGGGTGAAAAAGCAACAAAGCCTTGTTCACATGTAAATGGTCTTTTAAAGACCTGTGAAGTACTCGGGTGCGGCTGTGTGTGTGACCGGGAAGCTGACTCAGCCCCTGTCTCAGGCAAAGTGCCTATTGCCGGAAGAATTACACCCCCCCCCCCCCCCAAATTTGGTTATAGTTGCACCTCTGAGAATTCCTCCACAATTGTTATCCCTGCAGCTGCTTAGGTGTGCATTTTCCATTAATATTCTTAATGCCAATATAATTCGTTTTTTATGTGTATATGTGTGCAGATAGGAACCAGCCCTTGCGTTGAGTAAAAACGTACATAGTTTTAACTTTAAACTGTGCCGCGTGCTGCACCGGAGTCACGCTGGTGACAGCCTGGGGGCCTACGCTGCAAAATACCTCATTAGAAATGTCATCTGACCCAGGCCACATTTCCTGGAAACCCATGGAGGAGTGGAGGGGATTCGCCACTGCGGAGGGAGAGGAATATTTCTTAAAAACAGGTGGGAAAGACTTGCCACACCACCGCTCAGTAACTGTTTTCTAGTTCCAACTGGATCGAGGGGATAATGAAAATCATTCACCACAGCAAGGTCACCTGGATGTTGTGTTCTAGGCGGCTGGAAACGTGAAATTCAACCAGCACGTTATTTTACCCGATGCAAAAATAATCTAGAACGCGGCGGTCTCCTTTAGAGGTTAGTAATTAGTATGGAGACTGTGCCTCATATGATTTACAAATCCTGGCCCACTCCCCCTCATGGCTAATCTCCACCATGTCAGATAGTGTGTTCTCTTTTTAGCCACTTTTTGGTGTCAAGTTAATCACAGTCCGTGCGTCTCTTTTTTTCAGTTTTCATGTGGTGTTTAACCTGACAGTCATGAGGCATATATTGGATTCGTACAAGACACTTCTTCCTTTGTTTTTAGTATCTTCGGTTATTTCTCTCCACCATATTTTATGATTTACTTCGCAGTACTCCGTGTTGAAATCTGTGGCTCAGATTTTTAAGAGGAAGATGCATATTTCAGTATTGCATTTATTACGTTTCTCAAGTTTATTAAGTTTATTAAGCTGAAAAGTGTGCAGGTGCAACAGAAATGAAAGAAGAATTACTGGATGCACTGAAACTATCTCAGAGGCAGAATTTCATAGCAAAGTTCCAATGCTTGCACTGACTAGGATTCTAGGTACCCCTGGCAGCTGAGCAGTTGTTTAGCAGTCTCAACAGCCACCACCAGAAACGCTGCCCAACTTGAGTGACGCAATCAGTAGGAGGCACTCTTCAATATCAAATAAATGAAAGCGGGGAACATGCGTGCTTGTAGGCAGATGTGCTCAAGTTTGAGATGCTACATATACACAGAAGACCAATGTCTTCCTTAAAAGTTCAGTTAAAATAAATGAATTTTTTGTTCAAGCCATTTGGTTCAACTGTAAATTGTATTTATATAGCTCTGACTATCCCTAGCAAGGCAATGAAGCACTCTGCAGCAGCGAACAGCACGCTACTTCGGAGGATTAGAGTTCAATTTAACATTAGAATCAGAGGCACTAGGGAGGAAATCAAATCCATCTTTATCTATTTAACAGAAATGTGATGGAAACAATACAGATAACGCCTAAATTAGTATATACATTTGTAATCCTGATTTCCCATAAATCTATGACCATAACATTATAGGATATTTATTAAGGGGGTGAGCACTCATCTCAGTAATACCCGTAACCCTTTTCAGGGTGAACCCTTAAAGTCACTAAATTAACCTGAGCTGAAACCTCTGGTAGCTATTCTACACAGCAGATGGGCTTAATTTACACGCAATGTGTAAAGTATTTGTGCAGTGCTAAAACAGTAATAAAGTCAAAACACTACACACAAAAAAGCCCAACCCAATTTTGAAAAACAGAGTACATTTTAATAATTAAAATGACAACTGACACCACAACAACAAAAATCCAATAAGGGAAACTGGAGTTATGTTAAATGTGAAAATAGCACTAAAAAGCTTTAAGTGCCAAACATGATCACCTGGTTGCATTTGACTGGTACCTAGGCAAAAGCTATGGCAGACCGCAATGGAGTTGAAATTAAAGTCAAAATCCTCAACTGGGCACGACAACCGACTGTGGCCGAAGAGGGCCTTAGTTGTTGGATAGCTTCTGGGCGAGGTCAGGGTGAAATCATTGACATTTGGTGGAAAATCTCTAACTGAGATATATTTGAATTTCACGCCCTAAGAAGGTCCCTTGCCAGTTGGATACTTTTTACACTTTCGCTAGTGAAGATTTCTACCTCCGGACATAGTCACTTCTTTGGACCTCGTATTCTTCCAGTGGAGCAAGGCTGCAGGCTGTAGTCGAAGAGCGCTCCACAAGGCGAGATACCTTCTACACCAGGTCCAGCTGAATTGGATTTGCTGCTGCAGAAAAGCTTAGAGCGGGAGCAACCTAATTTTTGGGGCAGTGTCAATGCAAAGTCGTCGGATCAGCTTGGCAGGAGGTCTTGAAGATCTGACTGTGATTTGGGCCTTCCCAGCCTGTGGTGGACACTCCTGTTTTAGCAGACGCAGACTGTCAATCATTGCCACATCTGCAGCATTACTGAGTCTTTGCTTCCATACTTGGTACTGGGTTGGCATTGCTGCTCGCAGTATGAGACATTATGACCCCAGTAATGATTGATTTTCTGCACAGACAGTTCTACACCCACACTAATTTCTAAACTAAATAGTACGCTTAATCGGGTAGCCCCAGCCTCTCTTTGTCCTACTGAACCCAGTGAACAAACTATAGAGAAGATATATTACCTTCCTTACACATATATACTTTCCATGTACCTATGTATCTTTATATTTCTTTCTTTACTCCTAATTCAGCATCTCCAATACACTAACCTATACCAATCTCATTATATTCTCTACCACTACTCTCTGACTCATCCCATAGCTCATTCAACAAATCTGTACAAGTTCTAGATCCCTTCCGTAAGGGTGAATTTTCTCTGGACTTTGATTAAGTGCTGCTACATTTTTGACTGCTTCAATAAATCTGAGGGCATATACACCTAGTTCAATGCATTTGTTGCAGCACCTGTCCCAGTGAATTACAATCATCAGGTGCACCAGTATTGGCATGGAAAGCTATGTCAGTGGCCAGAGTTAGCAAATTGTGTACTGGCTGTTTTGACGTTGCCGGTCTCAATTGGCAATATGGAGTGGGCCTTTACACAGATGACAGTTTACATAGGAAGGAAAGAGCGAGTGTGCATGATCAAAGACTCACTGAAGAAGTATTGTATGTTGTACTACAATAAGATTGATTTGTAAAATGTGTTTGGACCCCATAAACACTGTAGTACACTGCCTATATACCATTCCCTATCATTGCAGAAGGCAAGCAATAATAAAAGCAAAATGTTCCATAAACACCGGAAAAATACTGTTTCTGTTTTTAACGGCACGAAAATATGTAACCACTGATAACGACTGTTTTTTTAAGGTATTGAAATCACTGGAATACACTGAAAAAACCCCACCAGAATTTACTAAAAATAGAAACTGAAAACAGGAAATCCTAAACATTATTTATTGTACATAAATGTAAGGGGACGGAAGATGTTGCAGGATATCCTAGAACACGAAATCCTGGAACATAGCAACTACTGGGAGAAAGAGTCAAGAAAAAGAATAGAAAGTTATCAGTTGTCAGAGAACAGAATAATTGTAATCTGTAGGAAAGTTAACAAAAATGAAAAAGTCCCAAATGCACAAGCCTTAAAGCACGAAAGTCTCTTAAGTCCAAGCATTTGTTGCAGACGGGACACCTAGTGCAGGAAACAATCCAGGTTAAGTACCCAAATAGAAAACACAACAGGTCAGCAGTTAAGCTAACCGAATAGCAGGGAAAGTCCAAGAGCAATCCAAAAACAAAGTAAAAACCTATATCAACAATGCAGCAGGTTAAGCATAAAAATACCAATTCATAAGCAATTTAATGAATTGGCCAGGATTGGGAAAATCAGAAATACACTGGTCAAGATTATGAGCACCAAACAGCAGGAAGGGCTGTGAAGCAAAAAACGAAATGAGAGATGAACTTTTGAAGTAACCGTAGCCTGACTTCCAAGCATGCTCTACATATATGTGTGTGTGAAATTCCAGAAATGTGGCTCAATATCAAGGTCTGACTTCTTTTCAGACTCACTGTACATAAACTCTGCAGGGAAATGTACTTTGCCACTTAAGGACGCCTGTTGTATTGTGTTGCTGCCTTCCTAGCCACATGTGTTGCTGGCAGACCTAATGCCTGCAACACTGACCACGGAATGCAAACCCTATTTGCACATGAGGGAAAGAATTTTGATACGAGTAGTGTCTGAAGCTTTGGACCCCACTCAAGAATAGCAACCCCCTAAGGGAACTTACTGATATTTCCATCAGTCTCCATCATGCACTTCTGTGCCCCCCCCCCTTCCGCTGGCACATACTTCCATGTTCCACGCTCTGGCACTTTAGTGAGTTTGATGCACGGGTAAATGTGTGTTACATTTTACATAAAGCAAACCCCAAATTATTGGGTTGTCATTCTCGCTCGATTTCAGGTCAACTACCAAGTGGGTAAAAAGAGCACGTTTTCTTGCATTTCACCATACTTTTCCTGATCCCGGTCTAAGCTTTGTGGAATTATGCTTGGTATATAGGAGGGAAACCACTGCATACATCTGAAACTAGTCATTTAATGTTTCCCCAAACAGGCACAAACTATTACAGCCCTAAGCTGGCGTTCTAGATCCGTTATCTACATTGAAGTGGAAGGCGGTCCGTTTAACTATGAACATCGCTCTGACTCGAGGGTGTTCATGAAGCCCGAATAAATGACTAATTGGCATTTATTGCTGGACCTTATTCATGGACACGCGACTTCTTTTAATACATAGTCCAGGCTTCTGTGGAGATTGGACCATATTGAATTGTCTAAGGAAAATAACTCAGGCATTCGCCTTTTTATGGATGACGTTGTACACCATTCGAAAATGTTCTCGTGAAATACCAGTCCTGCCCTGATGAAGCCCTGTTTAGGGTGAAACACGTTGGCTGCACGTATATTGGATTAAGAATATTAAAAGAAGAATTATTGAAGACTCAAGAAGCTCTTTTCTCATTTATGACTAATTATTTGTGTTGCCTCTTTGTTTTTTGTTATTGACATACTATTACATAATTTTATTTGCTCTAAAGGAAATTTTACACAACTAAGCACTCAGTCCATCAGACCAACTAGATGGCGAAACATGGCAAAAACGTGTCGCAGGTAAACATTTTATACATTACACTGTTCTTCAGAAGGCCATCTTCCTTCCAAAATTATTAGGTTTACATATAAGTGAAGTAGATCTATGACTCTTACCTCTTTGGAACTATATCCAGGCACAAGCCTTGAGACGCTGTCCCAGTTGATGGGCTGCGGAACTCCAAGCAAGGAGCACAGAATCATATCCAATACCATTTGGTTGTTATCGTATGGAAAATTATTATTCTCTGAATGACCACGACTCATTTTTTGGCACAAAAACCTAGTAAAGAAAAACAGCATTCATTTAAGACTGTAATAATATATCCATTTATGACTAGCACTAATGGCACTCTACAGACAATATTTTTTAACAGGCTAAAATAAGGTTTTCAGGAAATAGTCAAGAACTTTACCACATCATTTCTACTCACTAGTTTTCTCAGGCACTTTCAAATGCAGGAGCCCTTATCATTATTATCACGTACCCTTTATCAGTGTGTCCAGGGCATTCTGGTTAGTGAGGTCAATCTTTCAGCATTCCATTTCAGCACTGTCACGAATAGTCCACAAATTACTTCTTTACACTAGTGTTTTGAGGACTTTATTTAGCATCAGTGTTTAGCCTCTAACTATTAGTATGGTACATGTTGGTCTTTTAGGGTAAATTATCTTAGTGTTAACACAATAAAATAAAATCTAATATGACATTTGACAGAAAGTCGATCACTACCAGTGCGATTTCTTGAATGATAAAAAAAACTGAACTGCACAGACCAGTAGTATTTAAGTCTTCCTTCCCATTACCTCTGGTTTTGCAATATCCAAATGCAACACAAATGGCACAGAATAAAACGAGAGCTTCACAGAATTGTAGAGTAGATTCACCAGAGGGAATTCAAAATACTGCAGGCTGCTTAGATGCAGAGAAAGAGGCACGACTACAGTGTGCACACAAAGCACGACATTATTGTGTCATTAGGAATGTGGACTAGAATAAGCCACTTCAGATTCTTGAAAATCGCTACAGATAATAAGTAAAGGTAACTTATCTGAAAGTGTTTTAGATTATGCTGGAACCCAATTTTTGGAATGCAGTGACCACAGGGACAGAGGAAAATAGAGTTTTTACAGTTATCAGTTGATATCCATAGTAGTCACCAAAACTTTAAAATCCCCTGCAGTGAAAGTCTTAATCCAAGAAATCCATAGGAGCTTAAAAGTTTATCAGACGTGCGCAATACAAAGCAGTCCATTAAACCCGAATTCGGTACTAAAAAGGATAAGAGTTCATAGTGATATTCACAAGTTTTGGATACAGTAGCATAACGCAGAAAGGAATGAAGAGCAAAGAATTGAGTTGTGCTGTGCTTTTATTGAATAGAACAGTACATGCATTTTCATAATCCATGTGAACCTCTTGGAAGACAAAATGTTCCAGAGATACTCAATACAGGTGGCCTTTCGAGTTGTTCTGCATACAGCGTATTTTATTGCAGTCTTAACACTGAATGTACATGAAAAGTGTAACCTTCAGTAGAGGGAGATTAGTTTAAAATATTGTCCAATACCAATAATGAACTACTCCACAAAATCTGAATACACTTAATTTCTGAAATGTTCATTAGCCACCAGAGCATAGCATAATCGGTATTCACTCCTCAATAGTAGGTGACCTTGCAGGGTGTAGAAGGCTGTCATGAATTTGTCTCTTTCACAAAAGCACATTAAGGTTAGAGGCACCTCATAGGCCTACTTTAGTTTATATGTCACGTGATTTCTCCTAGACCAACAGAAATTGAAACTTAATTTGCAATGAGTGGTAGAAGATCATTTTAGGGTGACAACATTTATTGCCCAAAACTTTATACAATTGACAAATTCTTGATAAATAGTGCAATGTTTTAAATTGTTCAGAAAGTAACACATTCTCACTATAGTTTATTAAACAACAGAATATGTATGTACACATTCCTCAAGACATCCTCTCATCCACTCGCTATAGTGAGTTAGATTTTATTAGGTCGAGTTATTTTAGGGCCTACTGGCCTGGTATGGCGAGAGAGCTCAGGCTGGGAAAGAACAAGTGTTCTGTTCACACAGAAAGTGAATAAATTAATAATGATGCCTTTAAATCCTGCTTTTATCTTGTCACATTTGGTCTGCGTCCAAAGAGAGGCTAAATGTCACCTTATGTCTTCAAATTTCTGTTTAATATATCCTGGAGAATGGTGTTTATTTTTTTTTCTCTGACTGCAAAGTTAGAGGATTTTGTAAAGTGAACTGTCTGACAATTGTGTTGAGCACACAAACATTTAGATAGCGTGTAAATGAATTGCACAGCTATTTCAAAATATATTTCAGTAGTTAGGAAAACACTTTTTTGTAATTTTGAAGAGGTATGGAAACAAAGATGTTCATATGATAAAAACAAATCAAAATGTTTACTTGGTGGAGTACAAACAATAAATATTAGCTGAAACCAAATTTTCACACTTTATAATTTGTACACAGTATAATTTTCAGACCAGCTGAGTGTGAGTGGAAATGTTGTGGCCATTTCAATGGAAAATGTCTGTAACTGGTACTACATCATGCTTTACTAATATATTAATTGAGAGTGAGTTTTAAAAATTAACTGAGAAATATGTTGGCCCTTTCACTGATGGCTGTGCTATTAGTGAACTGAGAGGTGAGTCAGGGAACATGTGTATCCTATATGTGGACTAGATTTTGATTATACATGTAGTAAAGGCTTAGTCTATTAAATCAAACTAGATTTCATTTTGTCCAGCGGGCATGCTGAACTCACATATTTGAAGGTGCTCTTGAATTTGATTATGAAGAAATAGTCGACTGTAAAATACATTTTTTGCCTAGGATCACACAATTTGAGACAAGTTTATGGGTTAAGCTCATCCTATCACAAATAGGTTACGCTAAGGCTAAAGCTTTCATACTTCAATCGTCTCTCACATTCAAACCTCTCTCAATCTATCTACTCATTCATCTAACATGGGCATGCAACACTTTCCCACTAATTGCTTATATGTTACCCATGTTATCTACTTCTATTAATCTACTGCGATCATAAAACTGGAAGAAATACAAGAGATCTCAAGAGCACAAACTGTAGTAATGAAGACCATTAGCCAAGAAGTATTTTAAGTAGGTTTATTTAGTCTTAGTTGTAGGTTAAGTTCATATATAGCAGCCCCACCAGGACCAGCCTGCCTGATGCTCAGCCTATATCCTGTCAAACCTCCCCCTTACAGGGACCCAAACATTCCATTAAGCATCACCACTCCAACATTCCACGCAGCAAATTCACACTGGCTGAGCAGCTAGGGAGAAAGTAACAGGATAATTACATATACAGGATACTACACAAACATAATCCAATTGACCTATAACTAAGAAGCAAAAAACAGAAGGTATTAGCAAACTACTTCTAACCTTAGTTTCGGAGTAGTGTACTACTTGCCCCAAAGCGCTTCAAGGCCTTCCTAGAAGTAGTAAGAGCTATATAAATGCAAATACATTTATAAAACAACAAAGTAGCTGAAATTGTTCTCATGGGAGGGTACTCTACCAGGAGACTACAGACAAGAATCCTCAGCTCCATTAGTATACAATAAAGGGTACAGACATGTGTAGAGGAAACGGTTCCTTTGTAAGCGCATGTTGCTGATTGCAAGGACTGACCGTATAGGTCAAAGACTGATGCTGTTGGAAGCACAGGCTGTCGGGGATAGGACACATTTTGTTCGATGGGAAGGCACAGAAAGATGCTGAATGTGGAGAAGCAAACTGCAGTGAAGGGGGGAGATCACGATTTCTTTGAGGATGAAGGTTTTGTGCACACAGGCAGGTGTGCGAGGAAGAAAGGTGGAAGACATTCTGCAGTACGCGAGACCGAGTGCTAATTTGTGGGCGGCACAAGAATCTGTGGTGAAGAAAGAAAAAAAGGATGGGGCAGTTAGCTCGTGCATTACCTACCGAGGAGGCTACGGATGCTCTGGCCTCCAGGCCCCGTCTCACCGGTTGTTGGAGTGGCTGTGTGTGTATCTATTAGCCTTGGGCCCCCTCTCGCCTCACGGGGCAAGTCCTCTTTCTGCTACGATACGTATAGCCTGCATTCGACATTGAACCCATGCAACACCTGCTATCTAGCTCATACTCCGGCAGCTCGAACGAATAGGGATCTCCAATCACCGTCAGTAACGAACGAAACACCCCCGCCTTCTAGGTTAAGTATCCAATAGAACCGTGAGCGAGGCGGTAGCCTCGCGCCCACTTGTTCTCATACATGCTGCCAGCCCCGCCTCACGCCCGTGCCGCAGTGCAGTGACGCTACGCGTTAGCGTCTCGTATCCCAGCAACGGCTTTGGGTGGTGGCCTAGTGGGGCACAAGGTGCTCGAGCCAGTTACGGCGCCCCCGTGCGGCCATCTCAAACTCCTGGTCCTGGAGAGGAGAGTTGCTGCTGGTAGAAAAGCCAGGTGAGGCCACCCCACCTATCTGTATCTCGGGGTCACTAGAACTCTATCCTCCGAGAAGTTGAAGGCGGGAGGGGAGGTATTGGCTGCAATCAACTAGGACCCGTGGGTGGGCGTGTCACTACACACACTGACGCTAAAAGAGTGTGAACTAACTGCAGTGATGGCGAACTGCAAAGTCAAAACAAAGGGCTTCTATCTGGATAACTCAGTAAACTATCCTTACATCTAAAACGCTGTATTGCTTAGTTTCGAATTAGAATTCTACAAAGCTGTTTGTGCTTTAAGGTTTGGCCTCAGCCAAGATCTTTTGATTTTACTAAATGTATAGCTGTGCTGGAATTGGAAAACATTTACTCCCGGAACCCATAAATTGGGAGTCCAGGGATGGCAGCGGAAAGGAAGTGACTTGATGAGGGGAGGAATCATGGAACGCAGAGTCTGACATCCAGTTTATACTTTTATATACTCTGTTGCAAAGAAATTGGCAACAAGGAGAACGTGATAATACATCTGTTGTGGCTTATTTACTTTGTTACAAAGATGCTACATTTCAGAATAACCTAATGGGTTAAAGCACTTGCAGCAGAGATTAATGGCTGCCAACCATTTTTGAGAAAGAGATAATGGTCAAATAACTTTGGTTATTGAGGCACTGGATGGAGTCATCTGTGTATTGTCTTGTCACAGTTTTGACACATAAAGTAAGGTAGCAGGTTAATGCGTTTGCTGCTGTGCACATTGTGTAACATGCAGATCACAAATTTTATGTAGACAGGTGAGTGGGTTACTGCTTTTGACACATATTCTTTTGTGACTTGCAGTTCATAAATTGTAAACTTTCTAATATGGTATAGTGAGCTGTGAACCAGCATCAAGGAGCAGGCTTGGGTTTAGAAACATATTGTTTTTTTCTCACTCTGCCATTATTCTAAGGTTGCTAAAAAGGATTCCTTTGGGTAGTTATAAAGTCCTTTTTAGTACAGACAATCCTACCAATGCATTATGTTTTGAAACCTGACTTTGTGTTTCTCCCAACCTCACACTCTTAAAATATAATGCCTACCAGCCAGGATAATATGGGACTTCTACACCTTGTAACCGATCACTGTCTTATGTGCCATTTCCTGCACATTGATTTATGCACTGGTATGATATATTATCTTTGTTTATGTGATGTAACCCCCACTGACAACCTATCTTGCGATAAGTAGCACTATAAAAAAAATAAAAAAAATAAGTGCACTATTGGTGTAAATACTCGAATGGACAAATGCATTTGATATTCTTCCAGTGCATGCATAGCTCTTATTTTCATGGGCTGAACAAAGTCAAAAACCTGCCTCAAAGTACAGTTTCTTTTAAGTAATTGCAGTGATAACAAGCTGTGTGACTTTGCTTGCCTCCATTGCACTGGCATATCATTATTAGGCTCAGGATAGCTCCTAGCCAGGATGATACTTGCAAAAAAAAAGGACTGACAGCCCTTTAAAACAGGCAGCTGGAAAGTAAAATCCCATCACTGCCTGTAGGTTGCTGCTCCAAACAGAAAGCAGACAACATGCAGGCTCTACTGAATGTGTTCCAGTGTGAGCTAATTACACCGGAACAAATTCAGCATATTTCAGTGGATTCTAGATCAGGCTCAAAACAGCTGCTGGATCTGGGGTATGTTGGGATCCCTCTCAATTCTGCACTGTCTATACTGTACCTATGGGGCTTTCAGCCAGCCCTCTTCATCCATTGGTCTTATTGTGTCATTCACATTCCTCCTACATACAGCAGGGAGAAGTGGGTCAGCGCAAATTGGCTATTGGCTATCTTCACTATGAGTAACGTCATGGAGCACTTTCACACTCACAGAGGTTCCCTTAAGTGCCAGGTATAGCTATGCAAATATGTTCTTTTTGAGACGAAAAATAGTTTTTTCTATCACTTTTTTGTGAGGTGCTGGCAGCTTAAGCAGAAATAGAGTCCTACAAAAACCATGACAAAACAACCATTCATAAAGCCAAAGGGGTGGATGCTAATGCAAGGCCAGTTGGCTTTGCCAATATTTGTTTTCATTTCTTTGAGTAAACAGTTGAGGCCATAGAGCTTTTTACATTAATTTTCTCTAAAACAGTAAATTTTTTAATGAGACTGTGCTTCAGTCCACAGTGGAACAAAAGCAACTCTGATAGAAAGCCTTTATAGCAGTTGTCCAAATAAGTTTTTTTTCTAGCAGGAACTGAAAGTACCTCTGGGGTGTTAATACTTATGAGTTTACCAAGAGCTATGTGAACTTAAAAAAAAAGCTATTGCGTTGATAAAGTGATATTCTTCTATTTGTTGCCCACAGCAATACCTTAGCCCATGCGTCTAATGCTTGCAAGCGATGCCTTAGCATGACTGCACTAACCCAGGCATTTGAATACTGCACCCATAAGCATTGGAAACCTACGTTGTTCATCATTAAACTTAATTTAAAACGCAGTCCTGGGGTGAGCAATTCTCATTTGCAAGAACTGAGAGAAATGTGTACATTAATCGTATGGTTAATGTTAGCACTCAACACCCTCATAAAACAATGATGATAAAATAGTAAAGAATACACAAAGTATTGTTTCTTAAGAACACTATGGCAAAATACAAGATGATACGATAGTGTACTTATAAAGAATTCCTTTATTTGAAGAGCAGTTTTAACTTGAAAGTTTCTCGTAGCCTGTATACAACTTTATTCTTGCAGCCAACGCATTTCGTTCTTTAAGAAACTCTTCAGGGCTACAAACAGACATCCATATAATACACAGTATATTTACAAATGTAAAAATATGCAACATTACATATCAATAAAAAATTACCAATAATTTTACTGTGACTTCATCAAGGCTTTAAGTGAGTACATCACATTTCATTAAAAATAAATTACTATACTAGAACCTAATAATACCTACGCCAATCCTAATAGTGTGTAAGATATAGTAGCATGGTGGGAAGAAACACCATTTACAAAAATTATAAAAACAAAATCATGCACAAGTTAGCCCAAAATACACAATAACATCTTAATGTCACCAGTGTCAAGCTCTGATATTTACCTTGCAATTATGTCATTTTTACAAATTCAGTACACAACCAATCTATGGTAAACCTCAACTTGTGTTCCCATCTACTCGTGCTTATAAGCATGAGGAATAGTGACAACACCCAAGTGTCGGACCACAGTATAGGAAATATATAAAAAGTATGCCACAAGTTTCTCATTTCTTATTCAGTATGCATGTCAGATCTAAACTATTGAACAATTTACTTAATCCTAAAGTTTAACCAACTGTAGAGAGTTATAGTGCAAAACCAAACGGAATATAACACACTTACCTACTCCAAATGTAAGTATTAAATCGATATCCACATTAAGTGTGGACTGGGAAGACATATCCCAACAGAACCTAAAATTTGTAAATTATATTATCAAAAGCCCATCCTTTACCTTGCTGTGTCAGTAATCCCTAGTTGTGCAGTCCATAGTAGAATCAAAATCGGTAAACCCCCAGTAAAAGCACTCCGTAACTAAACTTGTAACACTATAACCCAACACTATTGAATCCTTATTGATGGGGGTTCCCTGTATAAAATCATTGAACAAACAAAACCAAATTCTAAAACCACTGTAATGTAGGTGCTGGAATAATTTATAACTACATGCCCTAGTATTACATTTCCGTAACGGAGGTCATTTAGGAATATAATTAATCCAAGGTTTCCCACAACAATGGTACACAAGTCTTGGATATCTAATTTATCGAAATACTTTTTCAAATGTGGACACTCAATATGTGTAGATGGGGAGATGATAAAAGGAAAAAAGTCTGTTATGGTGACTCTTAAGAATTTGTGTGGGGTGCCCAGCGGCCGCCCACCGTGTCAGTATGGAAGGAGAATATGGACTGGTGTATGTTCAGGGAGAAGACTGTGTATGTTGCCCGTGGTAAGCCGGGGGCGTGGGGCAGAATCTGGGGGCAATGGAATGCATATCGCGGGGATATCTGTACGCCCCCCCTGGTGGACACCGATATCGCCATGTCCCCCTGACCCTTGACGGTTCCGGGCACCTTTTGGAATGACTACATATGGACGTTCAGTTCCCTTGGCCCCCCCCCCCCGTCCCCAGCCTCCCGGTACTCCTTCCTTTCGTGTGCTGCTTAATGGTCTGACCTGGAGTTCCCCGGAGGAAGCCTGACCTGCGCCGTTTGTCTTTATGCCTCGCCTTTTGTTTTTCTTTTAGTTTTCTGTGTTTGTTGGATCTAAGTCTCCTGTGCCTCTAGAACTATCCGGACTCACTACGGGGCCGACCCCCGGGAACCGACTGCAGCTTTGATAAATGTATATTTCATTCTGTACTTAGCGGCCGGCCCTGGTGGTTGTAGGCCCGTGCTTGTAATCGAATTATTGTTCAATAACGCTTTTAAAACCAAAAAAAAAAAAAAAAAAAAAAGAATTTGTGGTACAAGTTATGTGGTATATGTAAGTTTATGTAAATGCAATTAGATCTATGTAGGGAGTACTAGTAGGACCCTGAGAAAGAGAATGACTGAACACTTCAGAGCACTGAATTGTGAAATGAAATTAAGACGATTTGAGGCTGTATGAATTATGAGATTAAAAGCTGTTGAAAAGGGTTTGAACGTGGACCAGAATTTACAATACTTTCTGGACAATTGAGTACATGATCAAGAAGTATATAGTCATTTTAGAAATTATTTTATGTTGTTAAGACCCACCTCAATCTGCTGTCCCATCTATTTATTATTTTCGTACACTCGAACAGTTATATTTTCATAGAGAATTTATTTCGATGGGCTACTCCCTTACAGGAGTAGGGTGGGGCAGCAATTTGAATACATATGGAGTATGAGTTATTACTATATAATATTTTGGTATACTTAGTAATGAGCTAGGGGCTTATTGGACATAGGGCTGGTCTCCATATTATTATGGGATGAGGGGTAGATTAATGTAAACATAATATGGATGTATTGACTTGTTTATCATAGAAGGCACTAGTAGCTTTAATATAATTTGAATACTAATAAATGGCTGTCACTTGTTGTGGATAGCAACAGTAGTTTGATATTAACAGTGAACTATGCTAACCAGTATATGCCAAGTTGGCATCTGTGGATTCCTTCATATACAGATTGGAAACAGGAAAATGTAGTTGTGCCGAATGATGGTTAGTATATCAGTACTGATGAGATTAATAATGATTTACAGTACATGTTTTACATTTGTAGTTTATTTATAATCCCAAAACTGTGGAATTTTTTTTGTCATTCACTATGGCGAAGTATTCAAATACGTAATGGCACATGTTAAAATGGCCCCCATGTGGCAGGAGTTGAAGTATGAGTAGGTCTCAAGACTTAAACAACATAATGTATGAATTCTAGTATTCCAATCAACAATGATTCTAATTATGAGTTGATTATGAGGCTATTATTGAATTTTTATTTGTTGCTCCATTTATATCGAGGAACAGATTTACGTTATGATTAGATAACACCCAACGTTTTGGAATATTTTGGACAGGTTAAGATGGCCGCCACTAGATGTGTGATTCAGAACAGTATGCTCTTTATGCAGGACGCCGGTATATAACGTGTTCCAACATAGAAATTCTAGCATTCTAATTAATGATTTTTTATTATGGGTTTGATTACAAACATATAATTTAAACTATTGTCGAATTATACTTACACTAGAGCAGTTCATTGGTGTTTTGATGAGATAACACACAGCTTTATACAGTATTTAGGACAGCGTAAGATGGCCGCCACTTGGTGTGGGATTAGGAATTTTTATTGCTAAGCTGGAACATCCGGTCGTACATTTAATATTGACCAATCTTCAAAAAAGAAGAACATATTTGAGGGAAACTGGCCACATAGGACTTCACTGGCACTTCAATTATGTAATACTAATCGACTGCAACATATATAACGCTAAATCACAAGTGAAAACATCTTACTTACCATAGTAATAAATATATATTGTCATATAGCCATGCAGAGATTGACATTCATAATGTTAACATAAATAATTTCTTAATTTAACAATGTAGATATATGATGTGTACTCCAATAGTATCATAAAGGGGAATATCATATAGAAATTTGGCTTATATACTTGTGCTCATATAATCGTGCATATTATGCTCAATATTCGTTCCCTCTTATGAAAATCTCTTCATTGGATGGTGGGAGATGAGCATGCCGGGGGCCAGCATGCCAAGTATTGGCTGGAACACATGTTCTGGGGGAGGTATATTGATGATATACTGAACATCAGGAATGATACGTAAATAAATATACTCTTTTTAAGGCATTTTGAACAATAATGTATTCAATGTTCATTTAATCATGACATATGAAAAATATAGAATTGAGTTTCTAGACCTTCTCCTATACATAGCATCCAACACGATACACAGTGATATATACCATAAGAGACAGCTTGCAACAGTATTCTCCATGTCTCTAGCGCGCATCGTAAAACAGCCATCAATTCAATTTCATATGAAGAAATGGTTTGAGCGAGGCGTAATTGTAGCTAGGAGATCACTTTTAAAAACCAGATAAGTTAATTCCGAGAAAAAAAGGATATAGGGGCACTTGTCTGGCTTAAGCTGAAAACAAAGTCATGACATTACAAAAGTAAGATACTTTAAGGAACAAATACAAAATCTTAGGTGATGTAGGTTCTAAGGATGAGATCAATTTTATGACACTATACAATGCACAAAGTGGGCATATATTGAATATACTTAAAAACACAGGCATATACTCACAGGACTATCTATGCCACATGGTATTATTCTCAGGAAGCCTAAGGTAATCTGTTGGAGATGTGCTAAGCTCAGAAACACGCTTTATCCCAGTTATGTGAAAACTGCCAGACCAATAACCACAGAGGGAACATGGTTACATGGGAAACCTAAAGGGTTTTAGATATGTGTTAACTACAATGTCTGTGAGTATGGTAAAAGCAAATTGTTTACATTTTGCTATAACAGCAGAGGAACCCACCTATTTGGTTAAGAGTTTATTAACTGTAACACCAGCTACACCTATATGTACTAGAATTTAAATTTAATAAAATATATGTGGGAAGAAATGTACACCCTCTTTAAACAGTGTATAAAGGGAAATGAAAGGACTATAAAAATAGAATTATTGATTATCCAGTAGCTACACGTTATCATAACGTGCAACTCGGAGAACACCTAATCTGTTTCCATGTCTTAGACCATATAAAAATCTTGAAAGAGGTGCTAATAGAGAGGAACAATTAAGAAAAAGTGAGGCAGCATGAATCAGTAGATTAAGAAGTGTGGAATATGGATATAATTCTTTTAGTGAGCTACATCATTTTTTATGGAAAAGTCACAGCAGCTTTGATCCTCCTCAACCTCTCGGCAGCCTTCAACACCATATCCCACCACACACTGATCAAAGGCCAGTCACATTACATCCAAGAGTCGCACTCAGATGGATCACCTCCTTCCTCACCCAAAGAAGCCAGAGGATCCACCTCCCACCTTTCACCTCTGAACCCAAGGAGATCACCTGCAGTGCCCCCAATGGCTTATCCCTCAGCCCCATGCTCTTCAATGCATATATGACCCCGCTGGCCAACACCATCAGATCCTATGGTCTCAACATAATTTCCTACACAGATGACACCCACCTCATCCTCTCACTCACTGATCACCCCACCACCGCCAGAACCAACTTCCACAGATGCATGACCTTCTTTTCCGAATAGATGAAGAACAACTGCCTGAAGCTGAACACAGACAAGATGAAAGGCAACAGCAGCAACACATAGAATGACTCCTGGTGGCCCTCAGACCTAAGGCCCACACCCACTCCCTCCAAGCACACCAGATACCTCGGAATCATCATTGACAACAAGCTCACCATGAAAGCACAGGAAACTCCACTGGCTCCCCGTACAAATGAGGTGCCAATTCAAGCTGCAGACCCCCACACACACAGCTCTACACAACCAAGGGCCCGCTTACATTAACCTCCACCTGAACTTTCACTCTCCATCGAGAAGACAATGCTCTGCCTCGCTTTCACATGCTCATACTCCCCGCATCTACCGAAGCATAAGTGGAGGACACTCCTCCCACATCGCAGCAAAGACCTGGAGCAGCCTCCCCACGCACCTCAGGACCATCACCTCACTTCTGGAATTTTGAATGGCCCTCAAGACCTGGCTGTTCTAATAAGCCTCCAGGGCCTGCAAGCGCCTGGATACCCTGTATGGTGATTAGCCGTGCTTTATAAATCCTGATTTATTGACTAATTGACAAATACGTTGGTGAATTGGATGTGAGCTGAATTCTTGTGTATTGTACTCTTTGAATGTATACTTATGATAGTTCCATGTCTATTGTACCACTTTTATATTGTAATTAATGGACAGGCATAATCTACTTTAACTGACTAGAAACCTGGTATTAGCCAACTATGGATTTTCAAATAACATGCTAATATATTGTGCAGGTCCTTAAAAAACACACTCATGTGAATGAGTTTGTTTTTCAATGACCTGCTCAATATATTAGTATATCATGTTACAATATATCTGAATGCCATTTTCTAACATATGCCTATCGGCAGCTTTTGCATCCAGATTATTTATAGTTTGTTCCCAGGAAACATTGCTATCAAATAATTGGTGGATGAGTTTTATCCATTTAACTTAACATCACTCTCTAACAGTATACCTTGTGCAGGAAATTGGTCAGTGTTATCACGACCTTCATAGGTTACAATTTGTCATTTTTGAAAGAGGTTTATTTATTCTCTTCTCTATTTAAGATGGCGATTCCATGGATGTGGAATTTTAGTCCTATATTTATTTCTGTCATAGTTCATCGGATATAAGCAGGCTCTGTTGGTCTATATCAACTGTTCCAGCACGGCTCTCAACTTGCATGCCAGGAGTCAGGACTATTACGAATCTCCTTCCTTGTCAAATGTATGGACACAGGGTTTTTACAGCCTGTGTGTTATCACTAGCCATTTTTAATTCCATCTTGATACTTCTCTGTTATATCTTGTGTGCGGGCAGAACCCGTCAGTCTTAGGTTCTTAACAGTTATACTGATATTGCTATTTCATATACTGTTATTACTTATACTGATTTAGATTGTTACTTGCAACTTGATGTATTTCATTCATTATAAGAGAGCATAATCTCTCATATGAGCTCCTGTTCTGACATATATATTGTGAGCTTTTTAGGTCAAGCCTAGTGCAGCGCATGCGCTGCTCTTGGAGAGGGCCTCTTGGAATCACTACAGACTCGTACGTGTTCCACAGCCTCCAGCTTGCGGGAGCGAGCAGTGGCGCGCATGGTGCCATCTGTTCTTGATCATGTTTCTTTCCGGTCGCTTTCACTTTCCGTGCGTGCACAGCCTTCAGCTTGCGTGAGCGAGCAGGGGCGCGCATGGTGTCATCTGTTCTTGATCATGTTTCTTTGCAGTCGCTTTCACTTCCGCAGCCGCGTAAATTTAGCAGTCATATTTCTCTGGCATTGAGTTTGTGGCTCTGTTTTCTATCAGGGCTTGGCTGCACCAGCCAGAATCTCCCTGTAATATGCTTGCTACAAGCGTATGACTGCATGCAAAGCGGTTTTACAATCCCCTGTATTTATAACCCTGAAATAAGTGGAAAGAACAAGCATGTGATACTACATCGGTCATGTGCAAAGGTTTGGTCCCCTGCTTGGCTCAGAACACATTCTAAAGATACCTTGCAAAACTATGCCCTTCCTTGCGGATTCCTCCTTCGTGCATAAGTTACTCATAGCGCCCAGGGGAACGGCGAGCCTCCGTCATGCATAGCAGAATCACATGCCTGCAACCGGTCAGGTCTGATTTTTTCCAGTTAAGCGTATATAATTTTGGAGAGTGCAGGAGCTCTGTTAATGCCCACAATTGTGTGCACTTGGAAATCAAGATTTTTAAAAATGCATTTAGTTTCCGCCCCGTCTGAACACAAACACTTTCACACTGTCACAGCAACCGTCTCTTAAAGCGTTTCCTTTTGTTCAATCTCCTTATAAACACAAATTTGGCTCCCTGGCAGCAGTTGCTGTAAGTGCGGTAACACATGCCCAAACTAGTCCTTACTCACAGCTTTAATTCACAGGCAGCGGCAGAAACGAGGTCGGCATTTATCCAATCCTCTCTCGCTTCTCGGCTGCCTTGCTCTTCACCTACAAAATCTGGTAGAAATCCCTGTTTGGTGTAGACGTCTTCACACCTATCCTGTGACTTTCAATACTTCTCTCATATACTAAAATACACCTTCTGCTTCACACTGTTACGGCACCGGATCATCACAACTGGCATGGGCGTCAATTGGGATTAACTCACATCTGTTTACCTCTCCCCCCACCAGAAATGCACACATACGTCTTCAGCGCTCCACGCTTGTTTCACGGGTGTTACAGTTTTAATTTATGAATACAAAGAAGGATTTCCTTTTGCAGATTAGCTATTTGTCTTACAATAACATACTGCTGTGTACTCAGGGCTCAATAGAAAACATATTGTTGAAGAAACTAACAGCGGTAAAAGCATCCTTTGGATTTGTCAGATCTGGTTATCCAGTGTCACTGGTAGGTGATATGTGTTTTATCGACCTTGGAGGGATGAAAAGCTGAACGGCCCATCAGATTTCAAACCTGTGACCACAGGGTAAAACAAAGAGTCTGGCAAAGCCAATAGGTCTGGCAAAACACTTATAAGGTCCCAAAGGTGAGACCTATTGGCTATGCCAGTGCTTGTTTGAAGATGTGAATATTACAAGTTTGCTATGTCCTTTAAGGTAACTCCACAGCGTTTTGGTAATGTTTGACCTAGAGAAAACACACACACACACACCACACCCCCACCCCACCCTTTAGCCAGGAAAACCTTAATATTTCTATACAAGAGTGGAGTAGTGTGTAGTGTAGCACAGTGGAGTAGCGTACAGTGCTTGAGCATTCAGTAGAATACCATACAGAGAAGTGGCATAGCATAAGGTTTAGTGGTGTAGAATATAGTGGCGTATAGCGGATTGGCATAGAGTGAAGTGAGGTACAGTGGAGTGGGGTAGACTGGAGTGGCGTACATTGAAGTGGCAAAGTGTGTGAGTGGCGTAGAGTGGAATTGCATTCAGTGGAATAAAGTGGAGTGGTGTAGAGGGAAGATGCATATTGTGTAATACCGTACAGTATAGTTGTGTATAATGAATGATGTAGAGTGAGATACAGCCTAATAGTGTAGAGTGGAATTGCATATAGTGAACTAGCATAGAGTGGAGTGTTGTAGAATGGAGTGTCATAGAGTAGAATAGCACAGAGTGTAGTGTTGTAGAGTGGAGTTGTGTACAGTTGAATAGCGTAGAGTGGAGGGTCGTATACTGGAGAGGCATACAGTTTAGTGTTGTAGAATGGACTGGAGTGCCGTAGACCGGAATAGCGTAGACTGTGGTAGCGTAGAGTGGAGTGGCATACAGTGGAGTGGAGTGGAGTAGAGTAGAATAACGCTAGTGTAGTGACATACAGTGGAGTGGTGTGGAGTAGAATAACGTTGAATGTAGTGGCGTACAGTGGAGTGACGTAGACTGGAGTATTGCACTGTGGAAAAGCCTAAACTGCAATAGCATACAGTGGAGTATCGTACATTGGAGTGGCATGGAGTCGGCTATAATGCCGTACAGAAGAGTGCTGTGGAGTGTCATGCAGTGGAATAGTTTACAGTGCAGTGGTGTACACCGGATTTGCATAGACTGGAATAGCGTAGAGTACAGTGTCATAAAGTGGAGTAGCGTACAGTAGAGGGGTGTACAGTGTTGTGGCATACACTGCAGTGTTGTAGAATGCAGTGGTGGCTGGCATTATTCATGGGTGGTGAGGTGGTGTGGGCTTGCTGTGGGCATGAGAGGGGTTGGGGGAACAGTAAAAAATAAAAATAAAAAGAAGCAACACTTATCTTGCTGCGCCAGTCCTGCGTCTCTACTCCTGCTCTCTTCAGACCGAGGCACAGGAAGCACAGCAAAGGCTCCCCAGACCAAACACAACGCTGCAATGCAGCGTTGAGATTGGTTTTAATCGTCCTGGTCCGACTCTCAACCAAAGAATGGGAGCCTTGGCTTGTTCTCCACGCAGGCTGTAATGCGCCCTGCGTGGAGATAGGGGAAAGTGCGCATGACTGGTTTGGGCATGTAATAGCGTGCATTGGTGTGTGGAAGAGTAGAGTGGTATAGAGTGCAGTGGCATATAGTCTAATGATGTAGGGTGGAGTGGTGTGGTGTGTACTAGCATAGAGTGGAGTTTTATAGAGTGGAGTGACGTGAAATTGGGTGAATAGATGTAGATCTAATGTGCCAATAATATAGATTATGAAGTGCAAATGCAAATGTTTGCTACTAGGTGCAAATAGTGTAATTAGTGGTATGCCATGGTAAATGGCAGTAAGGAAGCAGTATCTGATTGGTGAATGGCTGTCTTTACAAAACATAAAAGACAACCATGTAGTTTTAAGCACACTTTAGCTGGATTCTGGGTTAGGTACTTATATGTATTAGGTTTTATTTTTGTTCCATATATATTACCTCTTTATAAAAGTGATAATTAGAGAAATGCATTTAAATATTTCTATATATATTTTTCAGCAGTTTAGGGAGACCTGCACCTTTAAAAAATAATGTTTTGACCAGAAAGGCGTGAGTGATACGGCGACTCCTGGTTCGGAGACATGCAGGGGTTTATTGGTGGGGGAGGCTGGTGGCAGGTAAATTTAAGTATCCAGAACAAATGTGTGCTAGAGGTGCATTGAGGGAGTGTGGAAATGGTAGGAACTAATGTATCTACATTGATTATGTAATTGTCTCTGCTGCTGTCTTTGTTTTCAATAAAAAATGTTTAAAAAAAAGAAAAAATTTGTTTAAGTAGCGCTATAATTTTTAGATATTACCGCGGTATTCCATCTTTGTGAAGATTTCAATATGTTAAAAAATTTAAAATGCACTGTAGTAAACTATATTTATAAAATATAGCGTAGTAAAGTGTTTTTTTATTTAAATTTTTAAAAAAATGTTTCAAGGACCACAGTGATTTCAAGACAGTACTGCAGTACTCTGTGCATCAAAACCAGAAATGTACTGAAATAAAAACAAAGGCTACAGGAACGTTTCAGTTAGGCTAACAGTTCAGCCATTCAAAACCATAGAAATTCAGCAGTTATTGTTACCTGAGCTAACTATACCTTACGCCCCCCCTATGCACTGCTTATGACCTCACATATTATATCATAGACCAAGTATGCTAGGAGGGAGGATCCCTCCAAGCTGGCGGGAGCACTTAGCTGGAAACAACAATATTTCTTAAAAAACTTGAACAAGTTTGTTGAATTATAACACTTAATGCGTAGTTGTAGTCTGCTTTTGTTGATTTATTCAAACAATTGACATCCGTCTACCAATAATATCATGGTATCCAAGTCATGTAATGATGCAATCACACACTGTTATTTATCCCAATGCATTTCGGGTCAAACGTGGTTCAGGGGTAGCAGCTACATTTCGGGGTAGTTCGTGAAGATGACCTGGCTACCTCGATAGGAACGTTCATTACATCACTTGGATACCAAGATATTATTGGTAGACTGATGTCAATTGTTTGAATAAATCAACAAAAGCAATCTACAACTACGCATTCAGTGTTATAATTCCACAAACTTGTTCAAGGTTTTCAAGAAACATTGGTGTTTCCAGCTAAGTGCTCCCGCCACCTCGGAGGGTTCCTCCCTCCTAGCATACTTGGTCTATAGTCTTGATGGCTTCAGTGGACACGGCACATTTGCAGGGATGCACATTGATGAAATCGATTCCTCATGTTTAACTAGCTATATATTTTTTTTAAAACATATTTTATTTGTCAATTGCACACACATCGCAGAGACCTGTATATCAGAGTCATCTGCAAAATTATATTGCACAATGTTACAGAAGCAATCAACTTTTATACGTGTCATCCAAAAAACTGATAAAAATTTAGAACATAATACAACCAACCCCCTCAACGCCCCCCTCCCTCTCCCCGCGTGTCGCACAATAGCCACACGGTCCCTGCCACAGCCTTAATACCATGCAACAAATTCTTAGCACAATAACACACACACCCCCAGATCCCGCCCCCACCCGGCACCCCCCCCATCCCGGCAAACCTCAAGAATTATCCCAGTGGATGAACCTCTACAGCTACTGGCGGCTCCAGCCACATCCCCCGGTAATTCGCCCATCTTTTCCATATTTTATAATGTTTGCGTGGGAAGCCCCTGGCCACAAAAATAGGATGTTCCAGCCCCATACAGAAACCTAGGCCGTATTTCCATGCGGTCACCGATGGGGCTCGCGGTGCCTTCCATGCCCTGCCGATGTCCCGCTTTGCCAGTGTGAAGTCAAGTCGCATGAGGTCTCGCTTGTAAATATTACCCCCAATGCCCTCCATGACATGTATCAGCACCGGCCGCGGCGTTCGCAGAAGCTCCCAACCCAGGACCTCCGACAGACAGGTAAACACCCCCTCCAAAACCGATCCAGGGATAGGCAATGCCAGGTAGTATGTATAAATGTACCTTCCTCCCAGCCACATCTAAGGCAATCCGGGGAGGCGATTAAGCCCGCTCGGTACAATCGAACCTGGGTAAAATAGACCCATGCAGATATTTAAATTGTATGAGGCGCAGGCGCATAGCTATGGCCGCTTCCCTAGGAGCCGCCAGGGTCTCCCTCCAGTCCTCCTCTTCCAATGCACCCACATCTTTCTCCCAGTCCCCCCGCAGCTTCCGAAGCGTTGTGGAACAGTGTATAGCTACGGCTTGATAGATCCGGGAGATCTTCTTGGTCTCCAAGTCTCCCATAAAAACTCTTGCTTCCAGCGGTCTGAACTCTGGGAGGGATGCCAGGCCCTCCAGGCTGGGGGACAAGGCATGGCAAAACTGGAGATACCTATAAAATTGTGACTGGGGCATAGAAAATTCCCTCTGTAGGTCCTGGAATGACTTAAGTGTCGTGCCTCTCATCTATATTTTTGAGTGCACTTAGGCAACATTGTCTCACATATTATATTACTCATGACATGGTCAATGACATCACTGATGACCTCACCCACTCAGTGTAAGAGTTTTGAAAATGTTTCTGAGACTTAAAGATATATACTAAGGTACTGCATACGTTAAATTACAATTCTTTTTGTACTAATAATGAGTGATACTATTTCTAACATATGTCATCTGAGTGGGCGTGTGAGTGTCTGAATCGGTGTGTGAGTGGCTGACTGAGTGGCTGTATGGATGTGTGAATGGCTATATAAGTGAATAAGTGGGTGTGTGAGAGGCTGTATGGGTAAGTGTGTAGCAGTGTGAATGGCTGCATCGGTGGGTGAGTGTGTGTGTTAGAGTAGCTGTATCAGTGACTGAGTGGCTGTGTGAGTGGCTCTATGGATGGGTGAGTGTGTGTGTGAGTGTCTGTAATGGTGGCTGAGTGGGTGTATGAGTGGCTGTATGGGTGAGTGAGTGGCTGTTTTGAGGTTAAGTAAGATGGTGGGTGACTGGCTGTTTTTGAGAATGAGTGTGTCTGTGAGTGGCTATATGGTGAGTGACTTACTGTGTAAGTGGGTATATGGATGTCTGAATGAGTATGTAAGGGGTTGTGTATGGGTAGTTGTATGGGTGAGTAACTGGCTGTGAGTGGCTATATGGTTGAATAAATGGGTTTGTGAGCAGCTGCATCAGTGAGTTTGTGGCTGTGTGATTGGCTGTAAAAGTATGTAAGTGGATTAGTGAGAGGTTATGTAAGAACTTGTATGGGTATGTGAGTGGTTGTGTGAGTGGGTGTATAAGATGTTGTATAGGGGTATTAAAGGGTGTTTGAGTGTTCCAGTAGATGATGTCATCAGTAATGTCATTTGAAATCTCATCAGTGATGTCACTGACCATTTCATGAGTGATGTCATATGTGAGGTCATAAGCAGTGAATTGTGGGGGCGTGAGTTATAGTTAGCTAAGGTAATTACAACTGCTTAATTTATATGCTGGCACATGCATCAAGCAAAAATATCCTCGCAAAAATACCGAATTGCTAAAATCTCCTGTTAGCGAGTGGCAAACAACCAATTCCAATGCATCAACACCAATAGCGAAAAAATAATGAATCGCTAAAATAATCCCCGTTAAAATAAAGAATCGCTAAAATAATCCCCGTTAGAATAAAGAATCGCAAATTAAAGAATCGGTAATACCGAAAACACAAATAGCGCCTGGCATTAGCGATTAGCAAATAAAGAATCGCTAAAGAATGCATCAAAAATCGCAAATACCGAAAATCTTCAAAATCGGTATTTAGCATGAGCAGAATAAGGGGAATCAGAACCAGGAGGTAAAGTTGCAGACACACAAAAAAATAAAAATGTCCAAGTGTACCACAGATGTAATCAATCTTAAAGCCTTGAAAAATGGGCCCGGAGACCCCGTTTCCTTTTACAAAATGGCAGCCCTCTATGTGCTTGCAAGGAGGATGAGAATAAATGCAGCAGCACAGCGCAGGAGGAGGATCCAGGAGAGGGTATTCAGAGTGCGCATTACATTGCTGGGCCAAAATGAGGATGAAGTATATGACAAGTACCGTCTCAATCGTGCCATGATAATGCGCCTAATTGCTGACCTGGAACCACTACTGCAGCACCAGACACGTAGGACCAATGCCATTCCTGCGCACGTCCAGTTCCTATGCAGCCTGCACCTACTGGCGTCTGGAAGTTTCCAGGGGGTCATAGAGGTAGTGGTAGGCGTATCACAAAGCGCACTTTCACGCTTCTTCCGTAAATTCATTGATGCCATGCTGACAATGATACATACCCACATCAGCTTCCCCACAACCCCACAGCAGATGGACCACACCAAACAGGAATTCTACCAGGTGGCCCAATTCCCCCATGTCATAGGATGCATTGACTGCAAGCATGTCCCCATCTGTCCCCCCTCAGCCAATGAGTACATCTTCCGTAACAGGAAGTCCTATCACTCCATCAACGTGCAGGTCGTGTGCGATGCCAAGCACATCATCACGGACATAGTGGCACAATTTCCAGGGAGCACACACAACTCATATATATTCAGACACAGTGGCATTTACAGGCGTCTGCTCAATGGAGAATTCGGAGAGGGATTCCTGCTTGGTACGTACTCATACCTATTCATTACATCAGTATCACACATGTATCATCATTACTGCCGCTAAGCCTTTGCTTCCCCCCTGTAGGTGACAGTGCATACGCCCTGCGGGAATATATCCTCACTCCCTACATCAACCCAGCAACACCACAGGAGCAACGCTACAACGCGGCACATATTAGCACAAGAAATGTGATTGAGAGAACATTCGGGATCCTGAAGAGTCGCTTCCGGATCTTACATAAGACTGGTGGTGTTTTGCAATATAAACCAGACACCTGCTGCAGGATTGTAGAAGTATGTGCCATGCTGCACAACATTGCAACCAGAAAGGGGATACCCATAGAGGTGGACAGAAATGACAACTATCGGGATGACCAACCACCCGCACAACACCGACAGTCACATGTTCCAAACACGGCTGAAGGTCAAAGGAGGCGGACATACATCACACAACATCATTTCAGAGCCAGGTAAGAATGAGCCATGACTATATATTTTGGAGTGCTACTGTTTACTTCACATGAGCACTCGAGAAAGTGATGTAACATTACTATACAAAATTACAGTGCTTCCACACATTATGGCAAAAAACATAGCCGTTGGCATCACGGGAGTGCTAAGGCAAAATTAAAGTGGCCCATGGTTACACCACCATGGTCAGATGCAGGACTCAATGTCTGGTTACGCTTCCCACGAACCCCCAGCCTCCTGTCGCGTGTCTCCTCTCCCTCACCACGCTGTGTCTCTGTAGCTGTGGAGCAGCGCGAACTGCGCCTCCTGGTGCAGGTCTCCAGCACCGACACGCTGCTCACACTGGATGCGGCCTCACTGCCCTCCTCCCCGCCCAAGTTGCTGCCACTGAATGTTCCTGACTGCAAGTGTTCCACTGCAGTGGTCACCTGGCCTAAGGCCTTCGCCAGATCCCCACAGTAATGGGCGAGGTCCACCTGCAGTGACACGGAGCTGCGGGACAAAACTGCTGTGCTATTGCAGAGCTTTGTGATGGCCCTGGTCGAAGCAGTGGTACGGAGCAAGTTCTGCCTATGCCTCCTGTGCTCGCTGTGTTGTCCTGCTCGGATGGCACCGGTGAGCTCCTGGAGGTTTTGACTTATGTCCTGATTGCCCTCAGCCACAACTGTGGTCATGTGCCGCACAGCGTCTGTCAGAGTGCACATGTGTTTGGCGAGTTTTGAGATGTTGAGGTTCATTGTCCCCATGTGTCTCCCCTGGAGGCGCTGAACACGCAGAATCTGGGCCTCTACACCACCATAGATGTTCCTTGGCTGGTCGGCTCCTTCGGCAGTACTGCGCATGGACCTGCGTCGCTGTGTGACTCGGCCACGTGCTGGTGGTGGGGCTGGCGGTGTGACACGTGTCTGACTGTGGGCACTTGTGGGTGCTGGACTCGGGTCTGTATCCATCACCTGCAGGGAGGGGACATGTGCCCTGCGTCTTGGTGGTATTGTCGCTGGTGGTGGTGGTGGTATTGTCGCTGGTGGTGGTGGTGGTGGTATTGTTGGTGGTGAGGATTGACCTTCCTGCGGAGTCTCGCCATCGGTATCTGCCGGTGTCTCGGAGATGATGAGGCGTTCACTGTCATCAGATTCCCCAGGAGATGCATCTGTGTGTGAAACAGTGCATTGTTAGTTTATTTTGTGACTACATCTGTTTGTCATTCAGCATTTATTTCCTACAATAAATTACATAATTTGACACTCTGTTGGGCCTGTACTGCTGATCTGATTTATTGTGCATTGGTGATCATACATGCAAACTTGGCTAACATGACTACGACTCCCATGATGCAATACTAATGTGAGGGCATATGTGTTATGCACTTCTCTCTGCACACTGTGATTGACCTGGGGGGATGGGGATGGGTACACAATATGCAGCGTATAGGCGCAGGCATGCATCTTACCTGGTTCTGTGGTTGCTGCGCCGGAGGTGTCCATCTGGGTTACTCCGACAACTGCCTCTGGCTCAATGGTCCCCTCAACGAGCTCCTCCAGGGCAGTGTTGGCAGGAACTCTGGATTCGCCCCCTCCTGTGCCAGCTGCCTCCTTGACCCTTTTGGCAATGCGTTCCTTTGCCCTCTTCCTAAGGTCATACCACCTCTTCTTAAGGTCGGCGATGCTGTGGTGCGTCACTCCTACAGCATTCACCCTCTCCCTGATGCGAAGCCAAATCTTCCGCTTCTCAGCTTCGGGCACCTTGAGTGACAGCTTCCCAAACAGCTTGTCATGCTTGCTGCTCACCCCCTCGATCAAATGCTCAAGTTCCCTGTCAGAGAACTTTCTCTTCCTCTTCCTGGGTGTGTCTGAAGTGGCAGGTGCATCCTTGTCCATCCTGGATGAAGGTAGGGTGGATGGGTTCAGAGGGTGAAATCTCTTGCCTCAGCTTGTATGCTCTGCCTCCTCTTGTAAGGTCCTCAGGGCAGTGAATGAGGGATGGGCTGAATGACTTCCTGGTTGGGATGTCATCAGCCCGCTTCTTGTGCGACCCGTTTTTTGCGATTTCGCTATTTCCGAACTTGCTAATACCGAATTCGGTAATTGCTATTCGTTATTTTAAGGGATCGCTATTGAGTTTTCGGTAATTATTAGTGATTTTTAAGGAAACGCTAAATTATACCAAATCTGTTCATGCATTCCGGAATGCGATTCCTTATTAGCGATTCTTTATTTCTCGCTAATAAGGAATCGCTTTTCAGAATGTTGATGCATGTGCCCCATGGTTTTGTATGAGTGAAATGTGAGCCTAATTATGACATCCCTGAAATCTTTGTTTTTTCCCAGTGAATTTCGAAGGGTTTTTTAATGTTGTTTTGTAACTATATTGCCCCTGTAATCTCTGGTTTTGTTAGTGAATTTCTAAGTTTAAAAAAAAAAAAACAATTCTAACTGTAACCTTTGAGAGTGAGTGGTTGTCTCAATGGGATTGTGAGTGTGTGTGTGTCTGCATGGGTATGAGAGTAGCTGCATAAGTGTCTCACTGCATGTGTGAGAGTGTCTGAGTGGGTTTTCAAGTGCCTCCATTAGTGTGTGACTCAGTCTGTGAGTGAGTGCATGAGTGTCTCAGTGGGTCTGTGAGTGGTTCATTAGTCTCTGAGTGGGCGTGTGAGTCTCTGAGTCAGTCTTTGAGTGGCTGTGTGAGTGGATGTACAGGTCTGTGAGTGGGTGCATGAGTGTCTGAGTTTTTCAATGGGTCGGTCAGTGGTTGCGTGAGTGAGTGACTGGGTGACTGAGTGGGTGTCTAAGTGTCTGTGTGGGCATGTCAGTAACTGTGTGAGTGACTCGGCCACGAAGGAACTGCACCTGCCCGTTTATCCATCAAGAGTCCACAGTTTTGCACAAAATATCTTCCTAAGTGGAGTTCTTCCCACTGGTTGATTACTAAGTGCTACCTCCTTGGGTAAATGTCCAGTACATTTTCTACACTACAGCTGTGTAATGGAGTATGAGGAAATGTCACCAGTGACCTTATGTGCATTTTGGCAATGGGACTGTTCCTGGTGCGTCTTTATCCAGAAATATGCGATAACATGAATCCTTGTAAAGAGAAGACAACGAGACTACAAAGAGGTAAATCTCCACCAAACAAGGGTCCTTCCTCTTAACCATATGAAGTAAGTGCTTCTTTGCATTGTGGAAATATCCTCATATTCCTCGGCATCAAGAAGTCCTTGCCAAAATCAGCAGGAAACACGCGGGGGCACTTGTTAAGCTATCATCCTAGCAAAAGGCAGGAAGACCTTTGCATACTACTAAGGTGGACAGAGCCAAACAGGGAAGCATCCAAGGGAATTTCACATTTGCATACTCCTAAGAAGAGGACAAAATAGAACCCACTTGTCACAGTCACATATAGGTTCAGCTCCAACAGATCAGCGATGTAGTCCTCTCCACAATGGATTTCAGATAGTTTTTCAATATGGAATTGCAGAGAAAACTCACTTGCTTTGCCTTCGCCAAGCCCAGGATTTCGGATCACATGTCCTTTACAGAAGTGTAGCTTCAGTGGGTGCACTGGCTATGTTTATTTGTGCAAGTGCTTATTGTTGAGGTTTAATTTTTGTGAAATGAGCGAGAACGGCCATGGGGACCCCATTCCCTAGGGCTGGCCATGACTTTATAGGGGAGGGGGGGCTTCACAGCACCCCTACCTGGTCCGATTTCGGCCCCTGGGACCCTATCCCCCGGGCTGATTTCAGCCCCAGTGACCCCATCCTCCGGGGCTGGCCATGTCTCCTGGGTACCCTGGAGCTCACCCAGGGTAACCAATGTGCAGGATTGGGACCGCAGGGGGAGTTTCAAGGCTCCCTTGGTCCCAGCCGGTTCCCCGTCTCCTGCGGGAGCTGACATTGCTGTCGCACACAGGGAGCTGCTGGAAATGCAGCTCCCTGCATGCATGAAATGCAATCTTTCATCTCTTTCCCTGCCTGCCCGCATGTCTTCTACATATGCTGATACATATACTCACTCACCTATGCAGTGACTGTGACAGCCACATACTTCCCCATACAACCTCTCTCACACTCACCCATACACCAACTCAAACACCCATTCGCTAACACATATACCCACTCATACACCTACTCTCACCCATATACCCATATACCCACTTGCACAAGTATTGATGCACAGAGACAGCCACTCATGTATCCTGTCACTCGCCCATACAGACACTTATGTACCTGCTTAACACCCACTCAGCCATTCATGCAACCTCTCATGCACCATTTATAACCACTGATACACCAACTCACTCAACTATACAGATACTCACACAGCCACTCACTTACTCATAAACGCACTGACACAACCACTCGCTCACCTGTACAAAAACATACACACCCACTATCTCATGTATATAGTCTTTTATATACCCAGTCACTCTTCTATACACCACTTACACACCCATACACTTACCCATACTGGCGCTTCCACAGCGAGTTACCTTAGTATATATGTTTAACACTCTGTAACTTTTAGAAAACACTCATTTGAGATGTCATCATTAATATCATCAGTGATGTCATTTGATATGTCATCAATAATGTCACTGACCATGTCATGAATGATGTAATATGTGGAGTCATAAGCAGTGCATTGCGAGGGCGTGAGTTCTAGTTAGCTCAGCACTATAACTGCTGAATTTCTCTAATTTTGTACAAGTGAAATGTCAGCCTAACTATAACGTCCCTCTAACCTTTGTTTTTTTCCAGTGAATATATAAATATATCTATATACATATATATATATATATATATATTCACCCAAAAAAACCTCTACAGGGACGTTATAGTTAGGCTCAGGTTTTACCCGTACAAAACCAGAGAAATTCAGCTGAGCTAACAATAACCCGTGGCCCCGCAATGCACTCCTTATGATCTCACATATTACATCAATCATGACATGGTCAGTGAAATCACTGACACCATCTCAAATGACATCATTGATGACCTCACTGATGACATCATCCAGACTGTGAGTGTTTTTAAAAGGTTTATGGGTGTTTCATACATATAACAAGGTGTGTTGTTGAATCAGTGGGTGTGTGAGTGCCTGACTGGATGATTCAGTCTGTGCATGACTAACTGTATATGTGAGTCATTAGGTGTCTCAGTGAATGCCTGGGTGAGTGACTGGTTGTGTGAATGTCTTTGTCAGTTGGTGTCTAAGTGGTTGAATCAGTGTGTGAGTGGGTACATGAGTTTCTGTATAGGTGAGTGATTGGTTATTTGATTACCTCTATGGGTGTCAGAGTTTCTTTGTGGATGGGTGAGGGTGTGCATGCCTGCCTAAGTGAATGAGTGAGTGCATGAGTCAATAGCTCTGTGGGTTAGTGAGTGTGTTTGTCATGGGCTGTATCAATTAGTAAGTGTGTCTAGGGCTGTGTTGGTGAATGAGTGCATGCGTCAGTTGTATATGGGTGAGTAACTGGGTATGTGAGAGGCAGTATATGTGAGCAATGGGGTATGTGAGTGACTTAGTGAGTGAAGGTAAGAGTGGATGTATGGGTGAGTGTGTGCTTGTCTCAGACTGTATAGGTGAGTGAATACGTGTTAGAATCTGTATGAGGAAGTGAGTGAGTGTGTGTAACTGCATGGATGAGTAAGTGGCTGTGTGACTGATTGTATGGGTGAGTGAGTGGCAGTGAGTAGCTCTATGGGTGATTGACTCAATGTATGAGTAGCTCTATGGGTGTATGAGTGGATATGTCAGTGGCTGTATTAGTGAGTGAGTGGATGAGTGTTTTGATCTATGAATCAGTAAGTGGCTATGTAAGTACTGGTATGTGTGAGTTTGAGAATGATAGTGTAGTTGTTGGAGTGGGTGTATGAAAAGTTATATGGGGTTGTGAGTGGGTGTGTCACAGATTCAGTGGATGATGTTATCAGTGATGTCATTTGAGATGTCGTGAGTGATGCCACTGAGTGATGTAATATGTGAGGTCATAAGCAGTGCATTGCGATAATGCGAGTTATAGTTAGCTCAGCTAACTAAAACGGCGGAATTTTTCTGGTTTTGTGCGAGTGAAACCTGAGCCTAACTATAACTTTCTTGTAACCTTTTTTTTTTCAGTGAATTTCTAAGTTTTTTTTTAACTAACAGTCACATTTGCAGAGTGGTGGAGAAAGGGGGTTGGGCCTCCGACAAGCTCTCAGGAATCCCGCTGTGTAGGACTTACAGGAGGTACCAGGAGGACTTCCTGGCCCCCCAAGGTCCCTCAGGAATAAAGTGGACTTCATGCCCCAATCAGTTGTGTACCACGAGCCGTGTTTGCAGAGTGGTGGAGAAAGGGGGAGTGGCCTATGAAGACCTCTTGGCAATCCCGTTTTATGGGACTTATTGGAGATAACAGGAGGGGTAGTTGGCCCCCAAGGATGTCCTTGGGGGCCAACTACCCATCCTGTTACCTCCAGCAAGTCCCACACAGTGGTTTTGCAGAGGGTTTTGGTAGCCACACCCCCTTTCTCCATCACTCTGCAAACCTGCCTCTTGGTGCACTGCCTGTTGGGAGATGAAGTCCCCTTGGCTCTTGAGGATCCTTGGGGACCAACTATCTCTCCTGTTACCTCTATGAATACCCACACAGCTCGATTGCTGAGAAGGCTTCAGAGGCCATGTCCCCTTTCTCCACCAGTCTTCTGTTACCTCCAATAAGTATCACACAGTGGGATTGCTCAGAGGTGTTCGGAGGCCATGCCCCTTTCCCCACCACTATGGAAATGCGCCTCTCTGTTCACTAATGGTGGGGGATGAAGTCTCCTTGGCTGCTGAGGGTCCTTTGGGCCCAACAAGACCTCCCATCACCTCCAATAAGTCCCACACAGTGGTATTGCTGAGAGATGTTCAGAGGCCACGCTCCCTTTCTCCACCACTTTACAAACATGCCTCTCCGCGCACTGCTGGTGGGGGGGGATGAAGTCCCTGGATGCTGAAGGCCAACAAGCCCTCCTGTTACCTCCAGTAAGTCCCACAGAGCAGGATTGCTGGGAGGACTTCGGGGGCCACGCCCCCTTTATCCACCACTCTGCAAATGTACCTCCTGGCACACTGCTGGTTGGGGAATGAAGTCCTCTTGGATGCAGAGGGTTCTTGGGGGCCCGCAAGCCCTCCTGTTCTCTTTAGTAAGTCTGACAAAGCAGGATTCCTAAAAGCTGGTTTGAGGCCCGTCCCCTTTGTCCACCACTCTGCAAATGTGACTACTAGAGGGACATTATAGTTAGGAAATAGATTTTGAAAAACCTAGAAATTCACTGAAAAATCCAAAGATTACAGGGATGTTATAGTTAGGCTCAAATTTCACTTGTACAAAATCAGTGAAATTCAGCAGTTATAGTTGCCTGAGCTAACTATAACTTACACTCCTGCAATGCACTGCTTATGACCTCACATATTACATCACTCCTTGTATGGTCAGTGACATCACTTATGACATTACTGATGACATCATCCACAGAGCCACTCACAGTGATGTCATCAGTGATGTCATTTGAGATGTCATCAGTGATGTCATGAGTGATGTCACTGACCATGTCATGAGTGATGTGATATGTGACGTCATCAGCAGTGGATTGCGGGCGCGCGAGTTATAGTTAGCTGAACTAAGTATAACGGGGGAATTTCAATGGTTTTGTATGAGTGAAATGTCCAGCTAACTATAACATGTGTGAAACCTATGGTTTTTTCAGTGAATTTGCAAGGTTTTTTAAATGCTAATTCCTAACTATAACGTGTGTGAAACCTATGGTTTTTTCAGTGAATTTGCAAGGTTTTTTAAATGCTAATTCCTAACTATAACGTGTGTGAAACCTATGGTTTTTTAAGTGAATTTGCAAGGTTTTTTAAATGCTAATTTATGAATGTATTATATTTTTAAAATATTTATTTTACAATAAGCTACCTAGCACTATGCATCCTGAGATCAGATGCGTCCAGACCGGTCTTTGTGAGCGGAGTTGCCAAATTTTTGGGTGTGCTTGGATCATTCGCACGAAAGCCATTTCTAAAGCTACAAAATCAGTAAATGCTGCTATTCAATAAATTAAAGGGTTTTTGACCGTGCGCGCATGCGTACGTGCTCCGTGTGCGCATGTGTACGTGCTCCACGTGCGCATGCGTACATCGTGCGTGCTCCGTACGCGCGTGCTCTGTACGCGCATGTGCGCGTGCTCCGTGCGCGCACGGCAACTCATGTGATTTAGAAACAACACTTTTCATTGGTTTATAGTAGTTTCAGGTCATGTGATTAAGAAACAACACTTTTCATTGGTTTATAGTAGTTTCAGTTCCAGAAACTTCCAACACCACACCCACTCCCCTCATTATTTCTTCTGATTCCCTGGGAGAAGGAGCTGAGCAGCTTTTCCAGTACTCCAGTACTTGAGAATGGCAGAGCAGCAGTCATCTTCTGGGAGTGAGCAGGAGACCCTTGTGCTACAGAGACAGAGGAAACAGAAAGACTCTTTTATATGGCAATTTTTTACATTTCCAGAGGGGCAGAAGAAGGTGAATGCTCCAAAAGTCACCTGCACTATTTGTGGTGTTGTCTTATCAAGAGGAGATCCTAAAAAGAAATACTCTTTTAGTATTTTCACTATGATCAGGCACGTTAAAGGAGTACATCCTGTGGCTTTTGCTCGAGCTGCTAGAGACAACCCTCCAGCAGCTCAGCTGTGCACATCCGCAGCAGCTCAGCCGAGCACATCATCGGCAGCTCAGCCGAGCACTTCATCTGCGGCGGCAGCTTCACCTGCTTCTGTTCCTCTGGATATGCACCCTCTGTTCAAGAGGGTGCATATACGGTGCAATGCGTGCAATGCTCTTCTCTGTTATGGTGACACCAGCATTCCCCTAATAGAGAGCAAGATACAGCAGCACACATGCGGCACCCCATAATTTTTTTCATTTTTTTTGTTCCTCTGTTCCTCAATTAACACAACGGCTCTTTTTAGAGCCACCTAACATCTAAACACTTAAATTTGATTTTTAATTCTATTTTATTTATGATTTTTTTCCGCCGTGCGCGCACCTCGCGACGGTGCGCGCACCTTGCGATTTAAAAAAAAATAAAATGTTTTTTTCAACCATCGGGGTTCTTCAGGGACCCCCTGACAAAAGCTAGGGGGTCAGGAACTCTGTACCCTGCCCCCTTTTCACGTTCTCCACCTTTCTTTTTCACTGTCACACACAAAATGGCAGACGACACTTCCTGATTTCGACCGATTCAAATGTTGACTGACATGTAATCACCAATCACAATTACGCTTGTGCACGTTAAGGTGCGCGCACGGTGCGCACTTATAGATATTTATGTACTTTTAACTGCAATTTTCTCAGGAACTACTGAACAGATTGACACCATATATGCAAAAGGCACATCCCTGACCTGAGGACTACCTCTTTGCCAAATTTCAAGTAATTCTGTTCAGCCGTTCAGGCTGTACCTTCGACTAAAGGTCCTATGGGAAAATGCATGGGGAAAATGCGTTTTGGGACCCCTCTTTTTTCTCAGCCCCCGCTTGACGAATCACCCCGAGACTTTCAGGGTAGGAGCTGAGCGGAGCGCCCCATTAGTTTTGAAAATTTCGCAAGGATCCGTCAACCGGCGCCAAAGTTATTCAAAATAGAATTTTCTGATTTCCTATGGAAACACGGTCCTAACTATAACTATCTACTGGCGACCGCCAGTAGATTATATATATATATATATTCACTGAAAAAACCATAGGTTTCACACATGTTATAGTTAGCGGAAATTTTACTGATAAAAAACCAGTGAAATTCCCCCGTTATAGTTAGTGCAGGCAACTATAACTCACGCGACCGCAATCCTCTGCTGATGCTAATACTGTATTTAGACACTTATTTGCCCATGTCTTCTTCCATACATTTTTAGCTATACATATATTACAAATATTTTTTTTTCATAAAGACACATATGTCATCAGCAGAAGATTGCGGTCGCGTGAGTTATAGTTGCCTGCACTAACTATAACGGGGGAATTTCACTGGTTTTTTATCAGTAAAATTTCCGCTAACTATAACATGTGTGAAACCTATGGTTTTTTCAGTGAATTTGCAAGGTTTTTTAAATGCTAATTCCTAACTATAACGTGTGTGAAACCTATGGTTTTTTCAGTGAATTTGTACGTTTTTTTAAATGCTAAGTTACTTTACGCCATTCGAGGCGTGCGCGCCCACTTAACGCAGTTCGTTCCGTGCACGGTTTTTATCAACTTTAATAAGCCCTGTACATTTGGTGGCCTTCGGCCACCAAAAGCACAGGGGGTGGGGTCAATGTGGATAGTGTTTTTTTTATTTAAATTTTATAATTTCATGTTGCCAAAATTTAGTTTTTGTTACCTATTAATAAGCCCTGTACATTTGGTGGCCTTCGGCCACCAAAAGCACAGGGGGTGGGGTAAGTGTGGATAGTGTTTTTTTTATTTTTATTTTTTTACCGTACGCTTACGGTAAGCGTACGGTAAGCGTACCCCGCGAAATTGCCGAAAAAAAAATAAAACCGTTTTTGCTCTTGGGGGATGTTTGTGGACTCCCTCAACATGACTATGTGGGAGGGAGTTGTCAAAACAGCCCCGTAACATGTTTTTGGCCATCATGTTTGATAAACAACACTCAGTGCGAGAGACAAAATGGCGGCCGCTGCTTCCTGGTTTCGGCCGATTCGAATGTTTACTAAGATCTAAGAGCCAATCAGAATCGCGCTCGCGCACGCCACCGTACGCTTACCGTAAGCGTACGGTAAGCGTACCGTAAGCGGGCTCAGATATATATATTGATTTAAAGGCTATTTTCTCAGAATCTACTGAACAGATTTACACCAAACCTACAAAAGGCACTTCCTTGACCTAGGGACTACCTCTCTGCCAAATTTTGAGTAATTCTGTTCAGCCGTTCGGGCTGTAGCTCGTTCTAAAGGTCCTATGGAAAAATGCATGGGAAAAACGCATTTTGGGACCCCCCTTTTATCTCAGCCCCCGCTTGACGGATCCCCCCGAGACTTTCAGGGTAGGAGCGGAGCGTAGCGCCCCACCTATTTTGAGAAATTCGCGAGGATTCGTCGACCGGCGCCAAAGTTATTCAAAATAGAATGTTGAGGTTTTCCTATGGAAACGTGGTCCTAACTATAACTACCTACTGGCGACCGCCAGTAGGTAATATATATATTTTTTTTTTTTTTCACAAAAAAACAAAGGCTAATATATGCGAGAGAGAGAGATGCTTTTATTGATATTGCTAGCACTAAACGATATGACATTGTGCAAGAACACAATATATTATTTGGCATATGTATTCTGTGCCTTAACTTAGAATTTTTGTATATTGCCTTTCTGAAAAGCTCACCACCTCTCATGTGGTTTATATGAGTTGTTCCAATACAGTGCCTTACATGCATGCCAGGATATTTTCGGTAGACATCATTAGCCCACTGTCTCTTTCGAGACAATCTTACAGAACTTGTGAGACATTAGATCGAGAATTACATTCTCTTGTATGTATAAAAGCCTTAGTCTGGAATTGTTGTATCACTTTGGCGAAGGACCGCTGAAACAGATTTGATGCTGCGGAGAAGAAGGTAGCGGGAGAAGGCATAACGCCAAGCCAACCGGTGATGCACCTCGGGTGGATAGGTGAGCAGGTTGGACCTCGTGGTTCTTAGAGCAGTTGTTAGGCAAACAAATTTAGGTTCGCTCTTTGGGATTTTAGCTATCTGGGCACCATTAGCACAACTTTCAAGGGTCCAGGACTGAAGGGGCACCACTTAGATGATCATAACTCACTCAGGCTAAGTGCACGTGCGGGTTCAAGAAGGGGGAAGTCTTTTGTGTCTCTGTGGCTCTGAACAGGAGGCAGCAAACTAGCCCCTGTGAGTCACTCTGGGGGTGTTGGGACAATTGAAGATCCAGTCCTTGTCCCCAGGCAGATGGGAGCAGAGCAGCAGGACAAATAGGGTAGCAATCCAGCAGATCAGCAGACTTGTAGAGCAGCAGTCCATCAGAGTAGCAGTCCTTCCAGCTGTGGAGGGTCCACAAGTCCAGAAGTATACCAACGAGTTGTTAACTGAATTCCTACATTTATACCCCGGTGCCCTGATTCTGGAAGGTAGGAGAAGCTTCTAGGCAGTGGCTTTTTAGTGCATATAATTTCCTGCCTCCTCATATTTGGCTCTAAGTTGTCAACAGTAACAGTGTGGAGTTGTTCAACCCATTGTGTGAAGGCATAGCACAGGCTATTCAGTTGTCAGTGGGGCTGTGCTCACCTCCGCCCCATTCATGCCAGCAGATGGCCTATTCAGGCCCACCTAATCCCTCTATTGTGTGACTGTCTGGGCGGAATTTACAAAGTATAACTGTCAGTTACACCCATTCAATGTGACCAATGCTAGGTTACAGGCACAAACAGGTTAAGTGCAGAAAAATGTAAACTTTCTAAAAGTATCATTTTAAGAATTGTAATAAAAAACCCGACTTTACCTTTAGACAGGGCTCTTCACCACAAATCCAAAGACATCAAACATGAGATAGCTACCTGCTCTCAATTGGAAACTAGAGTATATAAAATGTAATAAGGAATCCCCAATGGTATTCTATGGGATGGGTAGGCCTCACAATAGTGAAAAATTAATTTAGGAGTTTCTCACTAACAGGGCATGTAAAACGTGAAAGTGCATGCCTAACCTTTTAATATCTCAGCATCCTGTTCTATGGGCTACCTAGGGTCTACCTTAGGGATGACTTGTATGTAATAAAAGGGGAGTTTAAGACTTGGCAAGGAGGCTTTTATGCCAAGTCAACATGACAGTTTAACACTGCATTCAGGCTGCAATGGCAGACCTCGGACATGTTTTGAGGTGCTACTTGAGTGGGGGGGGGGGCACAATAAGTGCTGCAGAACCACTGATAACATTTCATTTACAGGCCCTAGGTATCTGGTACACAACTCTACAAGGGGGTTATAAGTAAATTAAATATGACAAGTGGGTATAAGCCAATTCTACCACGTTTTAAGGAGAGAAAGCAAAGGCACGTTAGCTCTGGTTAGCAGTAATAAAGTGCATAGAGTCCTAAAGCCAACACAAACAAATTCAGCAAAACAGTGGAGCGTATACGCAAAACATTTGGGGGTGACCCTGCAGAGATGGCCAAGTCCAATAGGTATTATAATAGTCAGTCTTGTAACAAAGCTAGAGCATTTCAGAGACATAATTTAGCTAATATTTGTTGAAAAAAGCTGGAATATTTCTTGGTGATATGTGAATCATTTAGGATTACTCATACTTGTGTGGATTTGGGTGATCCATAAATCCTACAAGACTACCTTGTCGAGGTAGGGATGGCATGTTTATCTCACTATTATAACCTTAGACAACCAAAATCCAACTGGTGTTATTCATGTAAAACAAAAAATATTGCATATAAAAACAGTGGGTAGAGGCAGATGTGTATAAAGGGACAAAGGCGAAGTTTATGTTGAGGATAACGCATAACAATGTTATAATTGTTGAAGCTGTCAGCGGCTGTAGCGGGGGTACAATTGATAGGAAATGCACAACTGAAATGAGCAATTGAACTTGTGCCACCAACCTAGGCCAGATTGAGTGGTTCATTGGCATACATGGAGAACCAGTAATTGCGGGGCATTCCTTCTTGCATTGTGCTAATCAGCAAGGAGAGAAATTGAATAATGTGGGTGCAGCAAGTTGTAGTTAATCAAAATCATTTATTTCCCCTACATGATTGGTTCTGAAATATTGACACTTCATATTCTGGCACCAGGTACACATTTGAAATGTGCCAAAGGATCACATTGCGGGCTACACATGGCCCGTCCTACAAAGTTCATGACATGGTGATGCGCAGCTGCATGTGTTTAGTGATGCACTGTTGTAAGTGTTGCTATGCCAATTTAGACGCTGATGTCACTGGTTGACTGTAAAGATTAGCAGCCAAGTAAAGCCTTAGCATGGCCAGCACTAGCATGGGTACCTGCAGTAACTGATGTCAGCTTTAGTTTTCAGATCACTATTTACTAACTGGTAGGGTCTCAGATAACTGCATTTCTCTACCAATATTACATAAATGGGCAGACGTCGAGCTGAGGCGTAGATCTGTGATTAGTAAACAAACTCCACAAACAGAAAAAACGTCTTCAGAAATACACCACAATCTGCTTCGTAAAAGGGATACAAGGGCCCTTTTGTATTTTTAAATCATTATTATTTATATGTGCATCTGGGGGTGCTTCTTGGGCAGTCCTCTGTTTCCTTGTTTGGTCATACTCTTCCCATTATCCTCTTCTTTATAGATGTTTGCAATTGAATTGTAAAGCCTCATAATTTTTTATATATATATTTGAATCCATCGGACACGCTTTGGTATTACATCACTGAGTAAATAAGCTCTGTGTTGAGGAAGATTGATGAGATAGTAATGAATCATTTAATTTATATTGATTTTAATGATTAAGAATGCTAATCAACTTTGCCACAAATCTTGGCCCTCATCTGTCAGGGTCTGGCTTCAACTTCCATCTTAGTACACTACTTTAAAAGACAAGAGTAACAAGAATCACACCAAACTGTCAATTGTGCAAAATTATGGCTATGAATAGCACACATCCAAACTGTATTTTATTTATGTTTTAGCCATAAAAGAAACAAAGGGACTATTTCTATCTATCAGCGCTACTGGTTTTCTTGCTGATGTGTGCCCCCAAATAAATTCAAGAACTTTCTCAAAACTGCCTCTGTGGCCATTCTGGCTAGTATCATCATTAATGAATCACCATTATCTGAAGAATTCCCATTTGAATCAAAACTTCCTATGTACGTTGCACAAAAAAACAGCATTCCGACGACTTTGAAGGAATGGGAAAATACCTAGATTGGTGTCAGCGAGCTGAGGAAACAGTGTACAAGGGTAGGAGATGCGTTTGGAAGTAGGAAAAGGTATGGGCACCCTAGCGCCAATACAGAATGTCGATTGTGGATCTCGATCAGACGTAAAGATGCGATTCAGCAGGGAACCCAGCAGGGGACCCTGGATGTACCCTCTCCCAACAGCGGAGAAAAGGGGTTGTGTGGATGCAGTCCCTCGTTGACTTCCCATGGACCAAAAGGGTCCACATTATTTTCAAGAGACAACACAGAAATGAATCATGTTGTTGATGTACATGCACATGTGTTTTTCTTTTGTATTGTGTGATCTTCTGAGCGAAGTTAATAAAAAGAGTTAAAAAAACAAAACAGCATCCATTTAGATCTCAGATTAACCTGGAAAAAAACAACACCCTCTTCATCCAACAAACAGGCTTCTGTCCTGGAAGAGGAGTAGAATCAGCATTAATTGTAAGAACTCAGTTGAAGCCAAAGGATTTGCTGTGCTCCTACTTGACTTATCAGCTGTGCTTGACACTGTTTACCATCAGTTACTACTTAAAAAGCTAAATGGCACAACAGCAGAAAATGGATTCAGTTGTACCTCACAAATAGAACATAAATTGTGACACTCTTCGTTTCTATCAATACCATTATCTCAGAAGATAGGTGTTCCTTAACGCTCAAGGACTGTCCCTCTTCTCTTTTATTAATCATATACTTGTCTCCTCTCCCTTAATTTATCAACTCCTTTAAACTTACCTGTCACACTTAGGCCAGCCACACCCAGATTATGCTTAAATTGGAAAAACCTTTAGACTAAGGAACATCTTAACTTACTGAATGACTGCAAACAGTACAGTAATCGATTATACAAAATCATCTGAAAATAAATCTCAAAAACTGAGATTTTAACTTGTGGAATTTGGAAAAACATACAACCCAACCATTGTCTGGCCTACAAAGATTGGATCACCTCCCACCCCATCAACAGGAGTAAAGAACTTGGGTTTAGTTATCAGTTCCAAACTCACACTCCAATTCCAGACAAACAGTGCTCCGAAAAGTGTCTTTGAAACTATGTGAACATTGCAACAGATCTTCCTCTACCTGAAAGGTTTCAGGTCTCAAGAGACCTTGTAATATCGCACCAAGATCATGCGAACAGGCTGCACTTTGGTCCTACTAAGTGCCTAGTCAACACATTTTAAAGAATCGGCATCTACCACCGGACACGTTCGTAGCTTGAACTGACATGACCACATCACCCCTTCCCTTAAGGCCTTGAACAAAGAATCTCCTCAAAGCTCTCTGTATAGACTTCTAGACTACAGGGCAATTCATAGCACTGGCCAGATTTTCAACAATCCAAATTCAAGCTCTACATCCAATAAGGCATCATATATCAAATATGGCAGTGCTCCTAATCACACCTCCTTTAAGAAGAACTCATTGGGTGAAAACGCCTGCTTCTTCTAAATCTACAAACTATACAACTTGTTACCCAAGAAATTAAGGACAATCAACCGCCATCTGAAATTTAGTATCCTCTTGCCCTGGTGAGTTGCGCCAGCTGAGTGGGCCCAAATTTAATAAAGCAGATCAATTTTGTCAGTACCTTTCCCAGTCTTTTGCAAATGAGCCGTATTGTGAGGCATTCTTCCCAAATTTGACGAACATAAAAATAACAGCCTCGCTGTTGGCTGTAGAGAAAGCATTAAATCATTTATAAAGGTATGCTTATCTTTGATCAGTGTGGGCCCATGAAAGAATGCATATCTTACCTGATTGTGTGTGTGGAGGTATTCGTATATAGATATGCATGATTCACTAAGAAGAAATTATCGGGCCCCAAAATATACTTGTCCACTTGCTATCGGAAAACAGATTTTATCAGAGCAAGCTATGTTTGGTAAATACATACCTATTCTGGGAGAGGGCTCCAGCTAGCAAAGAACAAATGTTCAGTCAGAAAATGAATGAACAATAAAGATGCTTTTAGATCATGTGTTTATCTTGTCACATTTGCTGTAGTTCAAAGACAGAGTTCAAATGTCAGTTTATATCTTCCTACAAATATCTGTTTTATCTTAGAGATTGGTGCTTACTTTTCTTTCTCTGACTGCAAAATTAGAGGATTTTGTAAAGTAAACTGGCTGTCAGTTGTGCTGGGGTACAGCGAGTGTGAAATGGAAGGCTGTACGTGGTCCGTTTGTTTTCTAACACACAACATTTATATAGCTTGTAAATGAACCATACAAATATTTAAAACATAGCAGTTAGGAAAGCACAATTTTTGTAATCCAGAGTGGGATGGAAACAAATACTTTAATAGGATCAAAACAAATCAGAACATTTTGCTTGGTGATGTGCAAATGATAAATATTTGCTGAAACCTGATTTCCACACATTATCATTTGTATGCTTCATCGTTTTATCAGTAGAACTGCAAGTCAATGGGAAAGTTTATGGTAGTTTCAATGGAAATGTGCTGTCTGTAAATGACACTGCGCTGCCACATCATTCTTTAGTAATATATTTATTAGAAGAGAGAGTATACAAACATGAACTGAGAAACATTCCTCCCCTGCTCTTATGACAGTGCTATTCGTAAACTAAGAGGCAAGTCAGGGATCATGTGTACCCTATATGTAGGCTAGAATTTTATTTTACTTGGAGCAAAAGTTTAGTCTATTAAATCGAACAAAAGAGTTTTTTGTAGACATGCTGAACTCAAGTATTTGATGGTGCTCTTATATGTGACAGTGAAGAAAAAGGCAACTTGGTGAATTAACATATTTGCCTAGGATCACACAATTTGAGACCAGTTTATGGGTCTAGTGCGTTACAAATAGGTCGCGTAGAATATTCAAGTCACAAGACCTGCAGGTCTGGAATTTTTGTAATGATTTTTCATGGCCTGATCACATATATTTGCCACTCCTCTTTAAAATCATCTTTGTTTTTCTATTGTATTTGCCTGTTGTTGGTACTTCAGTAATTAATTATAAAAAAAACCCATAAAAATAACAAGATCAAAAAGACTCTGGAAACCTATGGGTTTCTATACATTGTATATTTTCAGATTTGCAAAGTGCACTATGGTATTCTTACTTTACTTAAATGTGAGGAGAGGGGAAAAACTTACAAGAGAAGAAACCTCTAGTAGATCATGGAACCCTTCCCTCCCTCAACAGTGGTAATAGCATATTACTTTCTAGGGATCTGCTTGTCTGGTTTCTGCCTTGCTGTTTGTTGTGTGTCGTAACAGTAAATAAAAATATTTGACCAGAACCAGGATAAAGGGAAATACAATTACACTAATTAAGCAGTGTGACAATCGGCAGAATTGTTTTCCTCTATAAAATAGATGCAATCTACATTCTGTCACAAGCATTTTCTCGTACGAATTGTATAGTGCTATAGCAACAAGTAGCAATTCATTAATATAGTCGCCCTAAATAAGGTGCTGTTCAGCCACATTTTTTACATATATAATATTAAAGAGTGGCTGTAGTAAGTGATATGAATTTCCCTGATTTTTGCCCCTTAATAACTTTTTGGGATGAATCTCCACGAAAGTTTCTAGAACTGTTCCTTGTTGTACATTAGTGGATGCTGGAAAGTTTTGCGGCATTTGGTCGAAGTGGTGCAAAGAAAAAAGGGGGGTTCCAAAAAAGATTTGGACCCAAAGCATTTTACATAGACTTTTTGTAGTGAAAGTAGCGCACAAAACGGTCCATCAGATTACCAAGGAATTTTGTAGCATTGTAGATTATTGTGTGCTGATGTTCCTTTTTGGGGTTAAGGGTAAGTATTTGTACAATTATATGGTATTTTACCTTAGTGATATCTGTTGTTGCAGTAGTTTCATGAAATTCTGCAGAACTACCACGGTACATAGCGGTGACACGTTATTATCTGATTGGATAATGACTGACTTTATAAAAATGCCAGGTAGCCATCTTGTTTTAAGCCCACTTTGCTAGGGTTCTGGTTTAGGGCCTTAAATATAGGTAAGTGTTAGGTTTTAACTGTTTTCCCTACCTATTACCACTTAGTTTAAGTGGTAATAAGTAGGGAAAAATAGTTATAAGTTTCTATATATTTAAAAAACTATTACAGAGTATCTAGGTAGTACCGTGGTACCTTAACAAATGAAAACGAAATGTACATAAAAAAATGTAAAACAAACTTTAAAACACTATATTTCATAAATATAGTGTACTTGAGTGTCTTTATAATTTTTTACATATTAATTTATTTCAGAACAGTCAAACCAGTGCCTCGGTAATTCCTACAAATTACTGGGTTGCTTAAAAAAATTACCCAAAAATGGTAACGTGCTAGGATCTACTGCCATACTGTATGAACTAGTTTAAAAAAAATATTGAAAATTATTTTTAAAATCCCATACGTATTACCACTTTAACTAAATGATAATAGGTAGGGAACAACAATAAAAACTACTACTTACCTATATTTAAGGCCCTAAGCCACAACACACCTAAGGTGTACTAAAAGGTTTATGGTTCCCTTTTAATTTCCTAAAGGCAGACATTAGCCAATTAGACACTGGCTTGCCTTCGTCATGTACCACGGTATACTGCTAACTTACCATGGTATACCAGGGCACAAAACCTCACTAGGGGTCAAATTTTGGATTCCTTTGCGTTAACGCATAGTGTTGCGAAGGCAACTCTATAATCATGTAAGATTTACTACACAACGCAAGACCACTATGCATCACCCTGATTTGCTAGGTACATCTACAGAAACGCAATGCAGCACAAGTCACTGGTTTGCATTACTCTGCACGCCATAATCTACAGTACTCCAACATTTCAACTACATCCGTATGCCACTACACTCTGTGGCACTACACTATACACCACTCCACTCTACGCTATTCCACTGTACGCCACAACAGTGTACATCACTCCACTGTACACCACTCCACTGTTTGCAACTTCACTATATGCTATTCCACTCTATGCCACTCCACTGTATGCCATGCCACTCTACACTATTCCACTATATGCCACTCCACTCTATGATACTCCTCTCTAAGCTGCTCCACTGTATGACACTTGTCTGTATGCCACTCCATTTTACGCTATTCCAATCGGATGCCACTCCACTATATGCTATTCCACTCTTTCCCACTCCAGTGTGCGTCACTCCAGCATATGCCACTATAATGTATGCAACTCCACTGTACGCTACTCCACACAACGCTTTTCCACTCTGCACAACTCCACTGTACAGCACGCCACTTTATGCTATTCCACTCCATGCTACTCCACTGTACACCACTCAAATCTACTCCAATAATCTCCACAACACTCCATTCTTCGCTCTTCCATTGTTCGCCACTCCACTGTACATACCTCGACTGTATGGTATTCCAGTTTACCATACTGCACTGTACAGCACTCTAATCTACGCCACTCCACTGTATGGTATTCCACTGTACCCCACCCTACTGTACTCCATGCTATTACACTGTATGCCACTCAATTCTATGCCACTAGACTCTGCGATATTTCCCTATATGCAACTCCACTGTACACCCGTCCAGTGTATGATATTCTTCTCTGCCCCACTCCACTTTATGCCACTCCAGTCTACCCCCACTCTATTGCACGCTCCTTCGCTCTGCACTATTCCATTGTATGCCACTCCATTCTACAACATTCCACTGTACACTATTCTGCTATATGCCACTCCACTGTACGCTATTCCACTGTATGCCAATCCACTGTACACTACTCCAGCACGACGTTCTATGGTATTCTTTTGGATGCCATTACCCTATATACAGCTCCACTGTATGTGATTACACTGTACACAACTGCACTGTATGCCACTCCAGTGAACGCTACTCCACTGTGCGCTATTCCACTGTACTACACTCTGCCCTATTCCACTGTGTGCCACTCCACTGTACTTCACTCTACACAATTCCACTGCACCCCACTCCACTTTATGCTATTACATTTTATGCTACTCCACTGTATTTTATTCCACTCTACCCCACTCCACTGTACACCACTCCAATCTACACCACTACACTGTACGCCACTCACTGTATGCTAATCAACTATATGCTGTTCCTATGTATGCCACTCCACTGTACACCACTACATTCTACACTATTCCATTGTATGGCACTCCACTCTACGACACTCAAGTATGCACTATTCCACTTCATGCAACTCCACTGTACACTTCTCCACTTATAGCCTTTCCACTGTACTCTCCTCTACTTTATATAACTTCACTCTACAAAACTCTACTACACTCCATGCCACTCTACTCCGCTGTACTCCACTCTATCCCCATACACTCCACTGTCTAAATTTATATTCAACTCTATGCCCACACACTCCATTGTACGACACTCTACTCTACTCTATGATACTTTGAAACACTTTACGATACAGCACTCCACGCTACTCTGAGACGTCACACCAATTTATGGCAATTTAATCGACTCTATGTTATGCCACTGCAATGTATGCCACGTCACTCTACGTTAATCTGATATACCCTACTCCACTATATGACTCTTCCCTATACAACACTTCACTGTACTCTATTTCAGTCTATGCCAATCCACTCTTCTACACTACACTGTATGCTATTACACTGCACGGTATTCCACTGTCTGCTGCTCCACTATAAGGTACTCAGCTTCACGCCACTACAGTGTATGCAGCTCCACTGTACGACACTCTCCTCCACTCTGTATAACTCCACTCTGTAAAACTCTACTTCACTTTAATTCACTCTGCAAAAATCTACTTCACCCTATCCCTGTACGCTCCACTGTCAAACTCTAGACTACACGCTTTGCCTGTACACTCCAGTGTACAACACTCTATTCCCCTATACACACTTTTAATTTGGTCTGCAACACAGCACTCCTCTGTATGAGATGCCACTCCCATTTATAACAGTTTACTCAACTATATGCTACACTTACACTATAATCGACTCTATGCCACGCTACTCTCCGACATGCTAATACACTGTATTATACTTTACTCCACACTACATTACAACGGTCCACTCAACTCTACATCGCTCTACTCCACTGTACAAGACTTTACCTTACTCTACGCCACTGTCCAAACATCCACTCAACGCAGCTCCACTGTACATTACACTACCGTACTGTATGCAGCTCCACTCTACAACACAGTATCCCACTCAACCCCACCACACTCTACTCTACTGCACTCTATTCCACTCTACAATACTCCACTCAAATCTATTCTACTATACGACACTCCAGTTAAGTACACCTTAATAAATAACTCTCAACTCTACGATTTGAAATACTTTTTTATTAAAAAATAAAAACCTTTTAAATTCAAATAAAAAACAAAGGTTAGGGATAAGTTATAGTTAGGACTCCTGGTTTTATGGGATTTATTTATTGGGCCATTTCCGTCTGTATTTAGCCATATTTATTTTGTGTTTTGCGTATATAATGAAGTTGTAAAACTGTACATTTCCATATCTATTTAACTGATAAACGTGCACTGATACTTTGATGTCTGTTGTGCTTTAGCTATTTAAGCTGCCAAATTTTACATGACAATACATCCACTGGTAAATGCTAGCATTATACCATAAATGTATGTTAACATATGCCGTTATTTAAAGAAATTTCACCCTGTTTTTTAATTTCCCATGCTGTCCATCTGTTAAGCTGCTGGTCTATAATTATTGTAAGACAGCACAGAGTCACTAAGAAGAAGCACAATTTTCTGTATTTATCCACTGTTAAAAAATAAATGCCTTAGTTCTAGTTAGAAGTTTTCTTTTATTATTTCTTTACAAACCCTACTTAAACAACACAAACATTTGAAATTCTAAAATTATAGTTGTAACTTAAATTTATAATTTGCCCAGGACCTTCAAATTACTATAAGCCGCCTCACCTCCATACTCAGTATTACTTATATCTTAAATTTTGAATGTATGCACCACCTTCATATTACTATAATTCACGCACCTCTGCACACAGTGTTGTCACCTCAGTCGCCACACTACATTAGCTATAAATCGCCACTCTACCATGCACTGTATCTGACAAATCATTTAATTTGAGATGTCACAAGTATTGTTATGAAAGCTAAGATTTCACATGGTATAAGTGATGTAATATGGAAAGGTATAACCAGTGCATGGAGAAGAAGCGTGTAATACAGAGGAGACATACTCTTGTTTTTTAAATGCATTAGCAGGTGCTGGTTTACTCCCAGCATCCCCCACTACTGTTACTTCGCTACACAGTGTAGTTTATGTATGCTGAGGAAAGTGGGACAACTAATAATAAGTACCAGAATGAAATGTACTCCGTGCTCCTGAAAGCTATCCCACTTTATGTCGCAGACTGGTCCTTCACTGGGCAGCCAGGCAGGACAGCAAAGTTAATCAGCCCTGTATTGTCATGGGATAATGAAACACCCTACCATTTTACCTTCTTTCAATGCAGTGTAAGAACTCACATGTTCATGTTATAATGATAGTCAGATAATGCTACGATCGCAATACAGTGTGAGTATCACAATAGAAGCGTATACATTCAGACTGTCGGTCCAATGTATTATAGCATCTTTCTGCAGAATGCAGTATGTATATTTTTGGGGTGTGTTTCACCATATATCCCAGTTAATGGGCTGCAGGGTATTATTCTACACCCAAATTTTCTTGGAGGTCAGTGGCGAGAGACTGGAGGGTTGTCTCTGCATAAAAGGCGCAGACGATTTGAATCACCCATGGACCACTACTGCATATCGAGTCATTAACAACTACCATTTGGGAGGAGTGGTAATATGAAAGCAGGTCTGCCATATCCACGTCTTAATTGTATGGGGTCTGCATGCATTTACTCATGACCCACTTGGGATTATGCCCATCTGTATGTGTATTTAAACATTTAATTGAGGCTTGTACAGAAGTTACGGTGAAGCAATAGGGATAATTTTGTAGTTGGTACAGCAATTGGGGAGCGACACCATTTTGAATATGGGGGCTTGCTCCAATAAGGATAGCCACAGTGTAACCAGTATAAGATGTCTTTCATAAGACCATCGAGCAAAAGAGCTATATTTCCTTGCTACTTAGTCCTCTCATCCCTTGATACAAGCATTGGTCTCAACTTTAAGACCTGAGGCCCAAGCATCCCTGAATTCGGTAGACCACTGAGTTTGCCATATCAGTGATGCAGCCACAAAATTTGCTGTATGTACTCATCGTTTGAAGGGCTGGTGGACAAGAGAAGGCAGGATTTTAGAGGAGATCACCAGCACAGAGGGACATACTGCCTTCTTTGTCTCTGTTACAGTCAAATCTGACAATATGGGCTGGGAAAGTCTGCAGAACCTTTCCACCATAGGCGCTGTAGCAGAGTGTGAATGTCAACCAAATATATTTATTGTCAGTCAGTGTTAGACCTGGCATCTTTGGCATGTTTTTCCCCTGACGTTTTTGATTCTGACCGTCTATTTTTTACTCTGTGCTGCTTTTTGGGTTTGCTGGTCTTCGAACTCTGGGCACTTTACCACAGCTGATCAGTGCTAAAGTGCAAGTGCTCTCTGTGTAAATTGTGATTGTGATTGGTTATCCATGATCAGCATATTTGATTTGCTGGTAAGCCACTAGTAAAGTGCCCTCTGTGTGCTCAGGCCCTGTAATTCAAATGCTACTAGTAGGCCTGCAGCTCTGATTGTGCCACCCACATGAGTAGCCCTGCAACCATGTCTCAGACCTGCCACTGCAGTGTCTGTGAGTTCAGTTTTAAACTGCCATGTCGACCTGACAAGTGAACCCACTTGCCAGGCCTAAACCTTCCCTTTTTCTACATGTAAATGTCAAACCATGAAATTACCACTAACCTGAGAAGCCCAAATCCACAGGAGTGAAGCTGGACCCCCAATCTCCCAGGAGGGAGCACCCCACTGAGTATTTATATTTATAAACTCCAAATGCAGGTTACTCCCCTCCAGGAAAGAAGGAAAATGTGGAAGGAACCACCACAAGTAGGAGGAGACTGCAATTTAACTTCTCTGCGAGGATGGGTAGCTACAGGGGACTGAACTCTGCATAAAGGGAAAAATAATAAAGGAAGAAAAAAGAACAAACGCACAACGTTTAGTAAGTCACCAGCAGTCTATCTCTAAGAACTTACTCTCCTCCCTCCCCCTACACGTTCTCTGTGTAATACCAAATACTCACTAATCAGGCTTTTTCTCAGAAGCGGGCTGTATCCGGATTTAATGCCACTCCCAACCGTTTGTAGCATACCAAAGTTCAATAAAGCATTTAAAGAAACTTGTCTCCTCCAAAGGTAAAGTCCACTCTATTTCAGCAGAGTAAAATAGGAAAATAATGTCTTCATCAGTGCACTGACCTGATACAATATATCTCTCCATAGGAGCACGAGGTGTAACTTCCCCCAATCACAACCGTGACTAAACGGAACAAATGATCAACAAAAGAAATGAATACTGTAGCTCCCGGACAACTCACTATTTTCTGAGCGTCCAACGTGCAGCAGGTTGCGAGTCAGCCAGCTCGATGTAGGTAAACCAAGCATTGGTAGGTAGATAGTAAAGGGAGGGGAAGCAGTGAAGGGTTCGTCGGCATGGAGATCAGTCAAGGAAATTACATCACTCTGCACGGCATCTCAGGAAAGGAAAACAACTAGACCGTTTGTGGCAGGTCCGGCCACCAGTATTGTAGGAATGAAGAAGTGAATGTAGGGGTGAGGTTCCGAGCCCAAATAGGGGCAGTAAGCCAAGCGTCGATATGCAAGTGTGATTGCCTTTTATACTCTTCTCTCCAATAAAGAGAAATACCTGCCAAGATAATTCAAAAAGGCCCTGTAAAGGGTCCAACAATTAGTAACCACAAACCGTAGGCAAACCAGGACACAATTCTACTTAGTAGCGGTGTCATTGAATCACACTCAAGTTTATTGATTTTTTAGGATGATCAACGTCATAGCATTAGACTAATAACATATGTTGGACTTAGCCCTTTTTGCAGGGTCATCCCTGAAATTTTTACCTTCCTCCTGTATTTTTTCTGACCTGTTGTTGGCTGTTTTATGACTCTGGGCACTTTACCACTGCTGTTCAGTGCTAAAGTGCATATGCTCTCCCTATGTAAAATGTAAATGTTGGTTGGATTCCATGATTGGCTTATTTGGTTTACTGTCAGACCCCAGTAAAGTGCACCAGGAGTGCCCAGGGCTTGTAAATACAAATGCTGCTGGTGGGCTTGCAGCACTGGTTGTGCCACCCAGAGAAGCGGCCTAGTAAAATGTGTCTAAGGTCTGCCATTGCAGAACCTGCGTGCAGTCTGGTACTGTCATGCTGACTGGGCAAGTGCACCCACTTCCCAGTCCCTAAACCTTCCCTTAACTTCATATTAGTCACCCCTATGGTAGGCCCAAGGGCAGGGTGCATTGTAAGCATAAGGTAGGACAAGGCCTGATGTGTGTGGCATTTCCTAATAGTGAATTACAGCCATTTTAGTTTTTCACTATTGTAAGGCTACCTGTTCTCCATAGGCCAGAATGGGCTGTTAGAATTGTTACATCCTATGATCCTAACAGACCCAGGGAACATGGTAGAAAATCGAGTTTAGTATGCCCGAACTCAGAATAATAAAATACATCTTTTAGTAAAGTTTATTTTAATATTCTGTGTTTGCAAATACCACTTTTAGAAAGTTGGTATTTGCTTGCCTAACCATTTCAGCCCGCCTCTGCTATGATGTGTATCTGCCTCTCTGGTTTGTGTGAGTGACAGGGCTGGGGAAACCCAGAGGGGCAGGGCTAGGTAGCCTGGTGGTGAATAGAGAGATTGACATCCAGATGGGTGGGAGGAGTGCACCTGGACTCTGAATAGGGCTGTGCTCTGCCACCACAATGCTGGCTCCACCTCCTGTGGAGCGGCTGATGTCTCTGCCCTGCACCCTGAATAGAAAGGCAGAGTCATGTCAACAAAGTGCTCAAGAACTGGTTTGGACTGGGCAAAGGCCCCTCTACCCCAGAGGAACAAAGGAATTAGGGGTATAAGTATTGGGACCCTGCTCCCAAGAAATTAGATCCTGCTTGACAAGAAGAACCTCCGCCTGAGGAGAAGGAACTGGGAAAGCTGTAAGGAGGAGTACTGTCCCTGACCTGGGGGATTGGCCTGCAGTGGTTGCCTTGCTGCTGGAAGGAGAGGAGAAAGACTACAAAGACTTTATTTCAACTTGTGCTTAAAAGATCTCCAAGGGCTTGGGCTGAGCTCCATCAGGTGCAGGTGACAGGATGTAACAGGAGGTGTAGGCAACCCAATGAGCTATTTCTCGCTCACATTCACTTTCATGCATAAATGTTCCTACAGACTAACTGCTTCTCAATTGGAGCACACCTTCAACCTCCCTTATGACACCAAACATACTACATTTAGATCAGTGCAAACAAACACTCTGCCACTTATACCCCACTACAACAACATTGCTTACTCAAACATCCAGAAAGATACTAAAAATGCAACAGCATGTGTTACTTGCATTGGAAGGCCCTTTGCAAAGGTTGAATAGTCACCTTTCTCTTGCTTTTATTTTCAAAAAAACTTTATTGATTTTGGGTAAAGTTTTCCAATCAGTATAATGTAGGAGTCTTAATACATAACATCACTTTCCACTGCTCAAGCTCTGCAAGCACGAAAAACCAAACAGGAATTTCAAATTCAACACAGATTAATCACTTGTTATTTGCTTTGGGGTCGGCATGCTGGAAATACTCTAAGAAGAAACATGTTTTGCAGGTTCTAACTGAACACAAATAAGTAAGCAGGATCTCAGGGTGATCGCAATAATAGTAACAAATGAGCATTATTGGTTATGTGAGGCAAACCGTTGTACACATAACAATCCTAAAAACAGAACCTAAAAGATAAAAAAACCAACAAAAAAACAGATTAACCCCCTCGCTCTCGTGTATAGTCCCAATATCATAAGGGGGGACACAACCCTTTGTCATCCTTGTAACTTTCTGTTGCTTATTGCTAAATGTGAGTGTTAAACCTATACTAATGAGATGCAACTTATGTCCAAAGAGACAAAATAATGAGGTAACACTATCACTAAATATGCAGGAGTATCCCGCAATTGTGCCTTTTCGTGCCGCATAGTTTAGACAACCCTGCCGCATAATTTGGCTCTCTCCTGCTGCATAATTGAAGTGGTCTTTACCAGGGGCTACATTAACACTTTGCTCAGTCTGTCCCGTTTAGTGAAGCAGTTTATATTCCTCAGTGGCATCTAAGTGCTTCAGTACCTCGTCTGGGTTTAAGTAGGCTTCATAAATACTGTACCATATAATTTCCAGGTGATGTACTTTCTTTGTGCAGGATGCATGAAGGACTGTAGCAAGGGTAGCCATCTGGTTGGTTTTCTACCACGGGTATTATAATGTCCCGGTTAGTACAAAAATAAGCACAATCACTTAAAGCCAGTATTTTTAGCCCTTATCTGTACAACTTCAAACAGGAAATATAAATAGAAAACACTTTCAAAGGTGTCCCAGAGTGGAGTTAACGATGCGTTAAAAATAATTAAGGTAAAAAATGCAGAAAAGTCATATTACGTATTGTATTGTATTGTAATTACATTCGTATAGCGCTTACTACCCCTGACGAGGCGTCGAAGCGCTTTTTTCGGCGAGTAGCATGCTACTCCGGGACCCATAGAGGATTAGTGTTGAATTAGTACAGTGAACCATGCAAGTAAATTTTTAAGTGGTGGATAGGTTAGCCAGCTATTTGGATTCGGAAGGATAGCAGATGGATAGAAGCGGAAAAAAGGTTTGTATGTATATAGCGCTTGTTACCCCTGATGGGGTGTTGAAGCACGCTACTCCGGAAACCCATAAAGGATTAGTGGTGAATTAGTATGGTGAAATATGGAAGTAATTTGAGTGGTGGTCAGTTATTTTGAGTGAGAAGGATAGTGGAGGAATACAAGGGGAACAAAGGTTTGCATTTATATAGCACCTGTTACCCCTGATGGGTGTTGAGTCGTTTTTCTGGCGAGTAGCACGCTACTCCAGAAACCATAAAGGATTAGTGATTGAAAATTAGTATAGTGAAATATGAAGTAATTTGAGTGGTGGATATGTTATTCAGTTATTTGGATAGAGAAGGGTAGGTGGCGAGATTGAAGAGGGAAAGAGGTTTGTATTTATATAGCGCTTGATGTATGGTAGGAGGCTGGGATTTCACCTATTTAAATCACATAGTGGAAGCTACATGTTGCCTGCACCGGTGATACCTGCGACAAAGATCATTATTTGAAGCACTTGTGCGTGTTTTATAAGAGTGCCATGGCTTCTATGCACTAGGACAGTGCATGGGCTCGTGGCCACAAGCTGAACGTGGCACTTTACCTACCCCAGTAAATTCAGTTCCTGATTTCAAGGGGAAGTAACTTACGTATTCTGGCCATGGCTCCACACAAGTGTTAATACTCTTGACTTCAGACATGCACAGTAAGTGGGAAACGTGTCTAGAGCACGAAAGTGATAATCCGCAGTCTTTTTCACCATTGCTTGAGCGGGAAAGATGTTAACAAAGGCTTTAAATACAGGCTGAATTCTGAAGATATCTCAGGGGAGAAGGTGAACAATAATTTCTCACATGGACAACATATTTAGCAAGATGGAATGTTTTAGGTCGAATGCCGAGAGCAGACGTATCCCTGTTTTGCACCTTTTGGGATCTTAATAAAATAAAGAAAAAATACAGATATGTGAAAAGTAGCGCCAACAGTTGCCACAAGACAGACCTGTATATCGACGTTTAGGTGCTCTTGGAAAATAAACAGACTTTTGTTTACTCCAGCAATTTCCCTCACAGTGGTGCAGTCTATCTCTACGGTACATAGTAGAAGGTCTCTCACTGGCTCCTTCTCTGTCTCTCTAGCACACACGCACTTTTATCTCACTAGCACATTCCATTATCTCTCTCAAACACACACACACTTGCCTCTCTCTCTCACACACACATATGCATACTCGCGCTCTACTATCCAATCCCTTTCCCTCCCCTCTACTCCTCTTCACATCCACTCACTCCCCTCCACCAAAATCTGCTGCCACCTTCTACTCCACACAGCCGATTCTACCACTTCCGCCACCTGCTCCCTATCTTGGTGCTGGCATCCGCTGCAGGGGAACCCTCCCTTCGTCCACACTATCACAGAATCTACTTCTCTTGAAGGGCAGCTCTTGATGCCTCTTGATCTCTGATGCCCCAACCAGTGACCTTTTAAATAAAAAAATAAAAAAATAAAAAGCAATTCCAAAAGTTTGGTCTGGCCTATTTTGACTGTGTTCCCTCACGGACTATCACATTAAGACCCCTCTGCATCTTATCCTTCCTGGCCCAACACTTACCACAGTCCTGCCCGGTTAGCCCCGCCCTTTCGTACGCGTCTGGTCTGTCGCTGCACTCTTTTGTGTTAAGCGATGTTTCACCACACTCGCTGCATGTCTCGAGGGAGGCCAAAGATTGTTCCAGTTGTCATCCAAGTCCCTTTCGTGCGAGCCTGTAGTAATAACTGCACGGACAGCGGTTCTAGGCCCCTCATCAAAACATGCACGTCACCTGCCGCCCTCTTGGAACCCACCCCAGGGCAGGGGTAGCGCTCCAGTCGCGGCTGCCTCCCACCCTCCTCTCCTCCCATAAAATGCTCATTATTCCCCGACGGCGCAGCGGGCGGGCGCAGCGGGCGCGCCGGCGGCGCGCCGAAGGCTCGCCAAAGGCAAGCCCGTCTGCGCCCGTCCGCAACCGTCCGGGACCCGGGGCCACAACCCCTGTCTCTGCCTACACTTACAACTCAGGCCAGCTTCGTGCTTACCAGGGCCCGTTGTCTCTCAGTCTCCCTACGCGCAACCGCACTCAGGCATTGAATATTGCTGTTCCTTCCCTTCCCTCCCCTGTCGTCGCCCCGCTCAATCAACAGGCTACTGTTCTCCCTGTACTTTCTCCTCCCCCTCCCCCCTGCCCCTTGCTGACGGCCTCTGCCTTTATTCTCAACACCCGATCAGTAAGCAGGCATCATCTAGAACTCTACAATCTTTTGGACACTGAGTTAACTGATTTCCTGTTTTTGACGGAAACCTGGTTCTCCGCTGACTCCCAACCCGATGTTCTCTCTGCTCTCCCAGACTCGTATTACATACTCCGGGCCGATCGCTCCGAAAAGAAAGTCGGTGGGGGTGTGGCATTGATAATCCGGTCTTCTCTTCAGTTTCAGCCCCTGTCTTTCCCTCTTATACCTAAAATCGACATCCTTGTGGCCCGTTCGGTTAACCTATCCTCTCCCCTCACTATAGTTCTTGTATACCGCCCACCCTACACTACGCCCCATTTTTTACCTGATTTACAGGAACTCCTAGCTACTCTAGTGATTAATAATTCATCAGTCCTCCTGCTTGGCAATTTTAACTATTGGGCTGGCGACCCTAGGGAAGATCATGCCTCCAAAGATTTCTCTGACACTCTCCGTTGCTTCAACTTCACTCCCAATATTCATGCCCCTACCCACGTTTACGGTCACACTCTTGACCAGATCTGGTCAGCAAATCGGGTCCTTTCTCGGACCACTATTCTTCCCTGCACCTGGTCAGACCACTCGCTCATTTCCTTTTCCATCGATCTTACAGTCATTGATAAGTCCCCCTTGCCCAAGAACTTCCTTGCCCGCAACTGGAATCGGGTTGATTTCAATTCCCTCCATTCCTCTCTGACGATTTCTTCCCCGGACCTATCGGCTCTCCCCCTTGATCTTCAAGTTGATGCCATCAACACCTGGCTCTCCACCTCTTGTGATCGGATTGCCCCGCTCAGGACGGTCAAAACCTGTCGCCTCCATGAAGCCAATAAATGGTTCTCCAGCGATCTTAAAATCCTCAAGCTGGCCCTTCGTCAGTCAGAGCGCCAGTGGAGCCGCAACTACTGCCCCGCCCTGAGGGATCAATACCGGTCCCGCCTAACCAACTACAAGATAGCTATCCTCTCAGCCAAATCAGACTATTTTTCTGGCAAAATTTTACAAGCGGCCAATAAACCCAAGCAGATTTTCTCTATCGTTCACAACCTGGCCGCATCTGATAGAGTCAATCCCAATCTCATTCCCTCACATACTTTCTGTTTCTCTCTCAACGACTACTTTTTTGATAAAATCACTAACATCAAATCGAACATCCCCCCCTCCATCTTCCATACTCCCTCCCTTTTCTTCTCCCCCTTTGTCTTCTTCTCTTACCCATTTCCCTCCCATCTCGAAAGAATCTTTTTTGAGTCTGCTCATGAAGGTCAAATCAGGTTCTCCCGCCGACTGCGGACTGGCTCGTATCTTGAGAGAGCTACTTGCTGGCTGCCCTGACCCTCCTCTGTTTCTCTTGAATTCATCTATTTCTCAGGGAAAAGTGCCTTCTCAATTCAAATCAGCCACGGTCATTCCGATCCTAAAAAAACCTGGATCCAATCCCACTCTCCCCTCTAATTTTAGGCCCATTTCCCTGCTCCCGTACCTGGGCAAGATCCTTGAGAGTCATATTACCTCTTGCCTCTCAACTTATATCAAGGACAACCATCTCTTGGCTTCCCACCAAGCCGGTTTCCGCCCGGTTCACTCGACTGAATCCGTGGTCCTCTCTGTCTTGGACGAACTCAAGAATAAGGCGGACTCCAACTGCCCCCAAGCCTTGGTGCTTCTTGATTTATCCGCCGCCTTTGACACGGTCGACCACTCCATTCTTCTCGATCGTGTCAGGGCGGCAGGCATCCAGGGCATCGCCCTCTCTTGGCTTGCGTCCTTTCTCCAAGGCCGGTTGCAGGCTGTTCAGCTCTCTGGTTTCTCTGCCCCGCCACGCACGGTGACTTGTGGTGTTCCCCAGGGCTCTTCTCTTTCCCCCCTCCTTTTCAACCTCTACATTTACCCTCTCATTGTTTCTTTGCTCAACATGGAGGTCTCCGTGTATAACTACGCGGATGACCTTCAGTTAATATTTGATCTCTCCTCCTCCACTAAGTCCCTCTCCAAAATTCAAACCACTCTTGTTTTCATTTCTGATTGGATGAGTTTAAATCACCTTAAACTCAACCCGGATAAAACGGAACTGATCTTGACTGGTGGGACCGCCAGCCCTTGGTCTTCCGCCTTCTGGCCTTCCAGCTTTGGTCCCTCCCCTGCCCCTTCTGTTTCAGTCAGAACCCTTGGCATTAAAATCAGCCAGGACCTTTCCATGCGCCCACAGATCAGCTCCGTTGTCTCTTCTTGTTTTCTATCCCTCCGGATTATCCGCAAGATCTCTTGTTTCTTCTCTTTTGATTCCCTTAAAATCATTAAGAACAACTAGAACTCTAACAGTCCTACTTATGACAAACGTATGGCACACCTGAAACCATCTTGGTTGGAATAAAGTGGTAACTCTTAAAACATTTAATTTAAAAAGGAAAAAAATGAGGGGGTTCATTTTGCCATAGAAATTATGATTAGTGCTGCAGAACGAAAAATTAGTGCACATTTTGACTTCTCAAATCCTCTTCTATTTCATAAAAAAATTCTGACATGCAGACTGAAACATGCACTTTGAATACCAGCAGCAGACTTCCCTGGTGAGCAGTAGCTTTACTACAGTGATCTAATGAGCAACTAGAGTGCTAACATTCAGAATTTATGGCAAATGTGTGACACATCTGAATGCCTTCTTGATGGAACCAAAGTAAAAAACTGAAAGTATTTCCTACTGAGGAGACTGCAGTAAATGAGGAAATTAGGAAACTTCATAACAAATAAATCGCCCAAGATGGCCACCAGAGACAAAAGAGCCCAAATGTAGCCCAAATATCACCCAGATGTAGCCCAAGTATAGCCCAATGACAGAATGTCCCAGAGTGTTCCAACGAACAACTAGAGCGCTAACAGTCTTACTTATGACAAAAGTATGGCACACCTGAAGCCATTTTGATTGGAATAAAGTGGTAACACTTAAAACATTTAATTTACAAAGGAACAAAATGAGGGGGTTCATTTTGCCATAGAAATTATGATTAGTTCTGCAGAAAGAAAAATTAGGGCATATTTTGACTTCTCAAATCCTCTTCTATTTCATAAAAAAATTCTGACATGCAGACTGAAACATGCACTTTGAATACCAGCAGCAGACGTCCCTGGTGAGCAGTAGTTTTACTACAGTGATCTAATGAGGAACTAAAGTGCTAACATTCAGAATTTCTGGCAAATGTGTGACACATCTGAATGCCTTCTTGATGGAACCAAAATAAAAAACTGAAAGTATTCCCATTGAGGAGACTGCAGTAAATGAGGAAATTAGGAAACTTGATTACAAAAAAATCTCCCAAGATGGCCACCAGAGACAAAAGAGCCCAAATGTAGCCCAAATATCACCCAGATGTAGCCCAAGTGTAGCCCAGTGACAGAAGTGTGCAAAACACTTATTTTTTGTGTATTTGCAGTCTTATATAGTGCAGACTTGTCAGGTATTGGAGTGCTTTACATGAGCATTGGTTACATCACACAAGATCAAATTCATTTTGGTTGTAGACATGGGGAGATTAACTGATTTGACCAGAATCACAGAATGTTGAGCTGAAGCAGAAACTCCAACCTAGTTCCCCAGTTGCAAAGTCTGCAGCTCTGGAAGTAACACCACATCCTCTCCCCTAGGCGCAACATTTAATCAAGTGGTCAACTGGATAAAAAAACATAAAGATTACAAATAATTTAAAGTTCTTTGTCGCTATTTGAAAACTCAGAAAATATGTCTTCATTTTAGTTTTTTAGAGCACTAACCATAATTTTGATGCAAATAAGACCCTCTCATATATGTAATTTCTAAAGGAAATACTCTAGGTATTACAGTTTTGATTACATCAAGATGACGTCAGACGTTCCACACTTTTGTAATAAATATAGAATGTTAGCAATCTAGTTGTTCATTGGGATACTGTTGAGAGGCAGAGGCCAGGGGCACGGACTCTGAAAATTGAAGGCAGGTAGGAGAGTGCAGAGGCAACAATTTGACCACACTGGGTAGGCAGGAAGGGCAGTGGCAGCACAACAGACTATAGAGGGCAGTGGAAAGGGGGGCAGGGGCAACAAACCAACAATACAGGACTGGCAAGAGAGGCTGTGGCAATATAATAGACCATTGTGGGCAGAAGGAAGAGGCAGTGGTAGTACAACCATACATGCCAACAGACCCGTTTCAGCCAGGAAACGTCCAATGTTTTTAAGCTCAAATGGGCTTTATTTGATCTGTCTCCTGTCTACAATCTCCTCTTTTTCAATGTAACTCAAAGGGGAAAATCAATACACCAGTTTTTTTCCAAAATCTCCCTCTTACCAAGTTCAAAATGTTCGCAAGTATGGTACATTGGATCATGGTAGGCAGGAGGAATTCGGGTAGGGACATGGACTCGTATAACAGAGGACAGGAGGGACATGGAGAGGTGCACCAAACTGACCCTACAGGGCAGGCATCAGGGTTTGCAGCAGCACAATACCCCACACAGCGCATGCGGGACGGGAGTGCAGCACAACAATCCATAGAAAGCAATAGGGAGGGGACAGGACCATGCACATGGACAACAGAGAACAGAGGGGAAAGAGGCAATGGTAGCTAGCTGACCATAATGGAGAGACAGGAGAGAAAGCTGCAGCATAACAGACCATAAAGGGCAGGAGGGACGGATCAGGGGCATTACAATGGAACAGACAAGCCAGGAGGGAGGGAATAGGGGTCTGCACATGGAAACAGAGGGCTGGGGGCAAGGGGGCAGGGCAGGAGCAGCAAGATGACCATGGAGGTCAGTCAGGATGGGCACTAGAAACGACACACCATGGAGAGCAACAATGAGACTATGATGGCATACACACAGACCATGGAGGGAAGGTGGGAGGGGGTCAGGGGCAGCTAGCTGACCACACAGGGAAGGTGGGAGGGGCCATGGCAGCACAGAAGACCATGCATGGCAAGCGGGAGGGTTAGTGGCAGCACGATGGCTATGATGGGCAAGAAGGAGGGTGCAGGGGCATGCACAAAGGACCATGGAGGATAGAAGGAAGGGTCAGGACCTGGGCACAGACAAGAGAGTTCAGGGGGAAGGGACCTCACAACAGACCGCGCGGGGCAGGCAGGAGGAGCAGTTGCAGCACAACAGACCAGGGAGGGCAGAAGGGTGTGGCAGTAAAATGGACCATGTAGGTCAGGAGGAAGGGGATAGGGGCATGGCATGTGGACAGGGAGGGTGGAGGTGGCAGGGACAGGTTACAGTCATCTGACAATGCATGGCAGGTGGGAGGGGAGTGGCAGCTCAACAGAACACTCAGAGTAGATAGGAGTGGCAGATTCATGGAACATGGTGGGCAAAAAGGATGGAGCAGGGGCATGCACAAAGACATCGGAGGGCAGGGGGAAGGAGAATAGGGGCAGCAAGCTAAGCACAGAGGCTAAGCAGGAGGTCAATGATGGGCCATAGAATTGGGCAATGGAGGGCAGGAGGAGTGGACTGGTACATCATGCTAAATGGAGGGCAGTGGCAGCACATCAGACCATGCATGGCAGGAGGGAGGAGGCTAGTCCATGGATTCAGACAACAGAGGATAGGGAGGAGGTGGATGGGGCAGCAAGCTAACTGTTCAGAGAAGGTGGGTATTAGGAACTTTATTGTTTTTAAAATGTGTGTCTGTGCAAACTACTTAAAATATGAACAAGTATGCAGCATAATCTCACTTTTATTCAGGAAGAAGAGGACGTTTGTGACTGTGACTCCGGGCTCACTTGGCAGAAACACCCCCTGACCCTCCACCACCCATCGCAAAATGTAATGCCCGTAAAAAGGGTAGGTGGACGCAGTGTTATATAGAACATAGTCCTGAGAGCACGATTGAAAATGAAAACTAGATATAGTATAAACTATGCACCAAAAAGTGTGATATAAGATGAACCGGGGCGTGAAATATAATATGCAATACATTGCACGCAATGACAGATTCATTGGAGAGCGCGAGATAGCACAGGCACTAGCGCATGCTATGCGATATGCGCCTTGGAGTGTAAAATGCACAGGGCAGTGTTGTGTAACCTAACTAGTCTCTAAAGTTGTAATATAAAATATGTGCTGGGGAGTGTAACGTTGCATATGCATATGCACTGTGACAAAGATATGGATCCCAGATTGTAATATGTATGGCATGTTGGAGACTACTCTACGTGAGGTGGAGTCTTGACCTGGATCTAGAACCAAATTAAAATCACCCCCTAATACTATAGAATCACTGACTTCAGTTAAATGTAGAAGTAAAGTATATAAGGGGGCCGGATCATCCACATTTGGTCCGTAATAACTTACAAAAGTTATCCACACCTCATTAATTTTTAATTTGGCAATAGCCCACCTCCCCTGCATATCAACTATACATTCCCCCAATATTGCTGATGCTGTTTTTTTAACTATGATGGCTACACCTTTCACTGTACAGGATTGTGTTGTGCAAATACAGTATTCAATCCATTTCTGTTGTTTTAACATCATAGTCCATTCCTCTTTCAATAAATTGGATTCTTGAACAAGGAAAATCTTACAATCTGATAGCTTCTAATATTCTTTTCCTTCTCGAAGGAACCCTCAATCCACTTACATTCCAAGACATGACCCCCAGGTCTTTAGCTTCATCTTTTTTAGGCATAGATTTTTATATAATTGCCTTTATTAGGAAATTGTATATATAAAAGAAAAAAGGTTAGAGATTTTTTAATTGACCTTGTCAAATGAGGACGTTTTATTTATTTTTTCTCCCACATGCTCCCCCACCCAGTGTTCTAATAAAAACCTTGTTTTATTACATTTTAAGTGTGCACCCCTCCCCCCACCCCTTGGGGGAACCCCCCTTTCTACTATTAGAGGAGCTCCTCTAGAGTTTAGGCTCTATCTCTTTCCCAGCTTTTTGATTCAAAGTCTCTTATTCGGATGAATTCTTTATCTTATTTATAAGGGCATTGGCTTCTTCTGGATCTATAAAGTTAAACATCTTATTGTTCCACATAACTTTAAGGGAAGCAGGGAAACGGAGGTTTGCTGTAGCACCCAATTTCTTCAATTCTTGCATTGATTTTCCCAGTTCCAATTGTTTTTCTTGAGTGATGTGGGATATAGCAGATCTGATACGAAATGTCCATCCGGCCTTTTTATAGACCCCCGCCTTTAAACCTCGTGCTAGGATTTTTTCTTTTAGCATATATGATTTAAAGTTAACCAGAATTTTACTGGGATTTTTCTTTCCAGGTTTTTTGATAAAAGGGTCCCGGTGGACTCTTTGTATATCAGCTTCAAGAGTCATTTTATCAATATCCACATGAAGCTCTACTAGAAGATTGATTACAAATGACCTCACGTAGAGTAGTCTCCAACACACAAAAAATGAGAACAGCTATAAGACAACTAATGGCTGATATAGGATTGGTGGACATTTGGAGGGAGATGGCTAATAGATCTACAATAAATGGAGGGAAATTTACATTTCATAATAAAAAAATGTGGACATCGGTCAAGAATTGATTTTTTCTTAGTGGGTACTGCAGTGAGTAGGAATGTTATCCAAATTAGTCATGCTCCTGAGCATATGTCAGACCATTCGGCAGTTATTCTAAAAATAGCTGCACATAATGCTCAATTAACACGGAGGTGGACTATTAATAGGACACTACTATTAGAAAGCACTATAATCGAAAAGCTAAAAGCAGAGACTAAAGAGTTCTTTGATATAAATCTTAATTCTGCCCCAATACAAACAGTTTGGGATACATACAAGGCTTTCTTGAGGGGTTTATTAATAGCTATATCTTGCTCACAGGCCAAGAAAACAAAAGAAGATAGTAAGAAATTAGAGAATGAGATACATGGATGTCAAGAAAACCTTGAAAAGGAACAGGGAAATCCAAATATCTTACAAAATTTAATGAATGCAAAACATAAGCTCGCTGATTACCTAGAGACCATAATTAAAAAAAAGTGGGATGCTAGTAAACTAGCTCACCACGAATATGGAGAGGGGTGTAGCAAACTTCTCGCTTGGAAGACAAAAACTGACCAAACGAGAAATTGGATAAAGGACCTCCGAAATGTAGATACTGGCAACATAATAACAAATGATACTGAAATTGAGGAGGCCTTCGCCCAATTTTTTGAAAATTTATATACGGAAGAAAAAATAATTGAGGAAAAGAGTATTAATGAATTTTTATCGCAGTTGACTCTTCCCTCACTTCAACAAAATGAAAAAGAACAAATAAATTCCCCCATAGTTGTGGAAGAAATAACTCAAGCCATTAGGTTTTTAAAAAAGGGTAAAGCGGCAGGCCCGGACTCCATTCCGAATGAGATATACAGTCTATTAAAAGAAGAACTGACACCTATTCTTTCTCAACTATTCAACTCTTGCTTTTTAAAGGGTAATACCCCCCCCCGCGTCATGGGAAGAGGCGACTATCACAATCCTGTTAAAACCAAACAAAAACCCACGAATATGCGAGTCATATAGGCCTATCTCCCTCCTACATTGTGATCATAAGATCTACACACAGATTATCACCAAACGCCTAGATAAAGTGATGGGTTCGATCATACACCCAGATCAAAAGGGCTTCATGAAAGGGAGACAGCTCAGTGAATTAGTACAGGACCTTATAGGAGCTATAGATATAGCCCAAACATACAAGACCTCTTTGGCAGTAATGACTTTTGATGCTGCCAAAGCTTTCGATCGGGTCAATTGGACATTTTTGTTCAAAGTGATACAACATTTTGATCTGGGTGAAACATGTATGACAGCAATCAAAGCCATCTATAAAAACCCCTCAGCAAAAATTTTGGTGAATGGGAAATTAACTAGATCCATACAGATTGGAAGAGGGACTAGACAAGGCTGCCCTCTTTCCCCGTTACTTTTTAATATGTATATGGAACAACTGGCATATAAGCTGAGAACTAGCCAGAATATTATTCCATTTAGATGTAATGGATGGGAGAAAAAAATCGGTTTATATGCGGATGACCTTATCATCTTTTCAGGTGACCTAGAGACATCATACACAGGAATTTGGTCTGAATTAGAAAATTTTGGTAGGGTTTCAGGATATTTACTTAATCAACAAAAGACAGAATTAATGAAATGGAACACAAATTTCAAAAGTATCTACACAAAAAAAGAAATAAGGTATCTGGGGATACAGATAGCTCAAAATGTTGATAAAATTGCACAGATAAACTTCGAAAAAGTGAAAAAAAAGTAAGCTCCCAATTACAAACTTGGGGAGCGTTGCCTATCTCCTTTCTGGGCAAATCTAATTTATTAAAAATGTCAATCCTTCCTCAATATACATTCCTATTTAATACCATTCCCTTAGAGTTCCCAAGAGCCTGGTTTAGGAAGGTACAAGGGCTTTTTTCAAGCTTCATATGGGGAAATAAAAGCCCGAGAATAGCCCTGAAAAAACTGAGAAAAAAAAAAGAATATGGAGGTATTGCAACCCCTAATTTATACCTATATTTGTGTACAATTGATGATTGAAAGTTCTATGTTCTCGCCTCTCTATAAGGCGCTTATGTTTGACCTTTCCCAACAAGCTGGATGTTTCCTTCTAAAATTTGGTCATCCAAAATCTTTCAAAAAAGTTACATTGAAGATTCTGCTATCTGCAGTAAAGCTTTGGTCCCAGGTGAGCCGCCTTTTAAAAATTCCTTATTATAATGATATTACACCAGTTTGGGACTCTCCGGGGATGCCCTTTTGTCTGGAGGATGCTCTTGCAACACCTTTGAGGAGATGTGGAATTAATACCTGGGGTCAACTTTTATTTGAGGCGGAACTTATATCCTGGTCCCATATATCTGTAATCTGTGAAGATCAGGTATCAAAGTTTAAAACTATCAACTGATAAGCTGGACAAAATCTTCTAGAAAAGATTTGGAAGGAAATTCGAACTTGGCTTTAAAGATATCCTCTCGACAAACACAAGTAAAAGAAGTGGCAGAATGGTACTGGCTACTTGCCCAAAATGGGGAAGAGGAGCAGGTCTCATTCATGGAGACATGGAGGAAAGACCTACCGGATGAAGATCTCGAAAATATAGGGCAAGTATCTATGTCTTCTTTATGGTCTTGTATAAATGCTGCCCCCTTAAAAAAGAATCATCTCTTCACAGTCCATAAGGCTTATTGGACTCCTCAGAGATTATCGAAAATGGGAAGCCGTGAAATCAAGAAATGCCCTAAGTGTGGAGAAGATGGGGCAAACGAGGTCCACATGTTCTGGAGCTGCCCGGTAATACACGTCTTTTGGAATAATGTGGGTTAGAACATATCAGATATTATGGGTTCAGATATAAAATTAACAACTATGTCGGTAATTTTTGGGCTATTCCCAAGGGAAGCAGTTGGAGGGGTATTTACAAAAAGTCACCAAGCTTTGTTTTTTACTTTGATTCTACTAGCTCGAAGGGAGCTTTGTATTAAATGGATTCTGTCCTGCCCTCCCACGAAGGAAGAATGGATTCATTCCATTCAGAGGGTATCCTCCTTAGATCAAGCTGGTAAAAGTACAAAAAAAACAAAATATTGGGAAATCTGGGATAAATGGGTGAAGACAGGAGTTAGCTATATATAAAGTTCCTTTTTTTTTTTTTACTTTATTGTAATTTTATTGTATTTTCATGATATCTGTTCTTGGTTTTGATCTTTGGGTCCAATGATTAAAAATATGCCCCACAAAAAACCCTAGGGAGGGAAAAACTTTTTTCTCCCTGAGGAGGGAATTGTGGCTCTGCCAAACTCTCAAGACAAAGGTTGAGGCTCATATGAGTATTTGAAGGTTCGGATCTGGAGTTATAAGGCATCCTTTCCTCCCCTCGGGGCATGACCAGACCGGTAAAAACTTGCCTTTAAATGTTCTAAAAATGGGTTAGAGAAACCTCTCTATGAGTTGGAGCATATTTTGGTTAAATGAGGACAAAAAAAAATAAATATGTATGGCATATCGCTGTGCGTTATAACATAGGCATCGAGGAAGGCACGTTAGATGGGGCAATATAACCCGTGCGAAGGCAAGTGTGGCATGACATATTCACGGGGTGGTGTTACAGTGCACATGGGCTAGAGAGTGTCATAGCATACACACTAGCTGGTGGAAGACAACACAGAGGTGTGAGGCACTCGGCGGGCACTGGTGGGTGTAACAAACCATTGGGCTCAGCCAGGAGCACGCTGTGACTCTCAAGTGAGGTTCGTCTCCTTTCCGGAGAGTAAAATAAAAAGTATTACACATCCGGTGGTGGATGTGGATTTTATTAACCGTGAGGGGGGTTTCTTGCATAGTTTGGTTGAATTTTTGTCGAATCCCCTTTGAATGGCTTGGTGTGCGTGTATATTAAATGTGCCCGTCAATAGCTACCCATGTTTGTATAAATAAACGACAAGGGTGTCTACTTGGAGAGTACCCACCGACGGGGGCGCCGGGATTAGGCACAGTAGGGCGTCAGACACGTCAGAGCTTCACTAGCGGTGTAAATACATTCCATGTGGATTCATTCTATGCATAGTCGCCTTTTAATGAATATCACGCTAATCGTCATGGTGATAGGTACATACGGTTTGTCCAGCATGTCCTAGGTGTTTCTATAAATATATATTTTTTTTAAATAATAAAAAACAAAGGCCGGCCCCGGGGGATGGTGTCCCCGGGGCCATAAGTGGCCCGAGGAGGGGGGCAACGCAGCCCCCTCCTAAAGAATAAAAAAAAAAAAAAGGCCATGACCCGGGGGTTGGGGTCTCCGGGGCCGATTAAAGCCTTGGGAGGGCCAAATTAATTTCTTTCAACAAAAAAAATTAGGGTGCAGGCCCGGGGGATGGGGTCCCCAGGGCCAGTAAATTAGAAAAAGAAGGGGGGCCACACAGCCCTCCTTCTTAAAAAAATAAAATAAATAAAAGACCGGCATCGCGCCGGAGGCCACGCCCCCTCCTTGCAGCACTCTGCAAACGCACCCCCTGTGACCAGTTGTAAGTGGTGAAGGGAGGGGACGGGGCATGAGGTGACGTGTGCAAACACGCCCTGTGGCGCGTTTTAAGTTGGGGAAATAATTCCCTTCCAATCCTGAGGGACCCTGGGGGCCAACTAGCCCACCAGGTGCTTCCAGTAAGCGCCACTGCTCTGCGTTGCAGAGAGGTGGTGCAGGCCGTGCCCCTTTTTACACCTCTCTGCAATGGCGCTTACTGGACATACCTAGTGGGCTATTTTGCCCCTAGGGATCCTCAGGATTCAAGGGGACTTAATCACCCAACTTAAAAAACGGCCACAGGGCGTGTTTACACAGTGGGGAAGGGAGGGGACGGGGCCTGAGGTTACGTGTGCAAACACGCCCTATGGCGCGTTTTAAGTTGGGGAAATAATTCCCCTTCAATCCTGAGGGCCCCTGGGGGCTAACTAGCCCACCAGGTGCTTCCAGTAAGCGCCACTGAGCTGCGTTGCACAGAGGTGGTCCAGGCCGTGCCACTTTTTACACCTCTCTGCAACGCAGCTCTGTGGCGCTTACTGGAGGTACCTAGTGGGCTAGTTGGACCCTAGGGACCCTCAGGATTCAAGGGGACTTAATCTCCCAACTTAAAACGGCCACAGGGTGTGTTTACACAGTGGGGAAGTGAGGGGACGGGGCCTGAGGTGACGTGTGCAAACACGCCCTGTGGCGCGTTTTAAGAGGTAGTTTTAATCCCCTGCCCTATTATATACTAGGGGCTTACAGATGAGGTCATGCTGATCACAGGGGGACCCCAACGCATAGTGTTCCCTAGTGTATGTAGGTGTTTTCACTGTATTCTGAGTGTCTTTTAACATAGCACTGGCTCTAGGTCTGGTTAGTCAGACTCAGTTAACACCAGTATCCGTCTGAAAAAGTTGAGGGTACAGGATGATTTTGCAACAAGGCTTCTTTCTGCTCTTCTGTTTGTTCTTTCTGCACGTTATCTTTCTTCCTGCACTTTTCTTCGTCTTTGAGGAATTCTGTTGCTTCTTTCTGCATTTCTTTTTTTTCTTTCTGTGTGTTTGTCCCATCTCTGTAGGCATAGTTAGAAATTAGCATTTAAAAAACTTTGAAATTCACTGAAAAAAAACATAGGTTTAAGGCACGTTATAGTTAGGAATTAGCATTTAAAAAACCTTAGAAATTCACTGAAAAAACCATAGGTTTCAGGGGCGTTATAGTTAGCTGGACTTTTTACTCGTACAAAACCATCGAAATTCCCCCGTTATAGTTAGTTTAGCTAACTATAACTCGCGCGCCCCCAATGCACTGCTGATGACGTCACATATTACATCACTCATGACATGGTCAGTGACATCACTCATGACATCTCAAATGACATCACTGATGACATCATCCTTGTGATAGAGTGGCAGACCTCCTCCCCCCTAATATAACCTTTGATACACACATTCAAAAATAGAAACTAACATTTTCAAAACAATGGCCATACCAATATCAGTTACAACAACCTATTCAGTAATTCTAAGATCCACATACACATCCACTCATTCACCAACAGTCCTATACAGTCACTCATACATGTACTCACTCATCATATGTACTCATACACCTATACATCCTGTTACACAACACCACTCATCCATAGAGTTACTCACACACAGTCACTCATGCTAATAAAGAATCAAACATCCATTTACTTGCATATACAGTTATACACACACCACCACACTTACTTCTACAGAAACTTACACATACTTAGGGCCTCATGTAGGTAAATAAATTTTACCGGTTCTTAAATACCGAGCCGTACCGAATCGGTCAATTAGAATCGGTAAGTTATATGTAGGTAAAAATTCGGTAACAGTTACCGATTCGGTAACATTCGGTAATTACGAATCGGAATTCACCGAATCGGAAAATACCGAGGTGGTATTTACCGAATCGGAAAATACCGAGGTGGTAGTTACCGAATCGGAAAATACGGAATCGGTATGTACGGATTCGGTAAAGAAAATCACATGACTTGACGAAACAGCGAATCCAGTGCAACGACAGCCCACCCAACCAGGAACTGCCCACACCCAGGCAGGTGTACTAAATTAGCCGAAGTGGCCACACCCAGGCAGGTGTACATAATTAGCCGACCCTGGAGAGGCTTGGAGTGCAGAGGAGAGGCAGGGAGCCGTTGCATGTGCGAGCGGGTAAACGAACAGCATGTCCAGCCAGAGAACACAGAAAGACGGAGGGGAAAGGAGGAGGAAGCTGAAATTTAGCCCCAAGGAACTCCAGGTGCTGGTGGAGGAGGTCGTGAAGCAGCACCAGAAGCTGTTCGGCAGGCAATCCCTGCAAGTGCCTGAGGTGGAAAAGCGCAACATATGGCTGGCCATCCAGGCGCAGGTCAATGCTGTGGGAGTGACTCACAGGGACATTGAGGTCCTCAAAAAGCGCTGGTATGACCTCCGGATTGTAACCAAGAGGAAGATGGGCGACATCCAGAAGGAGGCCAGCCAGACCGGAGGTGGAACCAACAGGGCACCTGCCCTCACCGAACTGGAGGAGCTGGTGGCGGGCACAATCGAGCAAGAGAGCGTCGTGGGACTTGGGGACGCCGACAGCTCTGCCAGAGCCGCAACACACCAAGGTAAGACGAAAGCACAGCAATGTAGCCCCCCCTACCCCTATCCCACATCCCCCAAATGTGAAACGAGAATCACACTGCAGTCCACACGTGTCAGTGCAGACAGGCAATGCATTCCGGGAGATGTAGTCAGGGCAACACTAACCATGACGTAAATGTTACAGGGCAACAAGGCATGTCACGCACTCGAGGGACAAGGAGACAGGGGACATATTGGAATGTGAAATGATTTATTGTGACGCTTGCAATGCAGCCCTTCGGGGACACTGAGCCAATGTTGTATTTCTGTCCACAGATGTGACATCATGCAGGACAGGGCATGCTGCAGGAGAGACGGCACACCGGCCACATAAATCACCTCTAGCCAGCACAAGTACAGACCAGGGAGCAGGCCCACTGGCAGCCGCACCACCAACACAGCCAGCCTCGCCGCACACAGAGCCAGCATCACCTCACCGAGAGCCAGCATCACCTCACCGAGAGCCAGCATCACCACCACCAGAGCCAGCATCGCCACTCATGTTCGATTCACCGGCCACATCTCCGCTTGCAGGCGTGAGACAGAGGAGGCGTCCAGCAGCCAGGCTACGAGCCTTAGACACCTCGTCAGACGACAGCATGGGCCCAGAAGACCGCACCGGGCCCCAGGAAGGGAGCCATGCCACTGTGCCCCACACCTCACAGGCAGCACAGACGGAAGCAAGAGGGCGCCGCAGGTCGCGTGTCCAGAGTCCACCAGCACCCACTGACGGCCATGGTGTCTTCTTGGGGCTCGAGGGCCAAATGTTAAAGCAACAGCGCCTGCAATCAAAGGCAGTTATGTCAGTCCAGAGGCACATGCGGGTGATGAAGACAAGCTTAGTCAACATGGACACAAACATTGGCGGCATGGCTGCGGGCATTCGGGACATGTCCCAGTCTATCCAGCAGTTGTGCAGCAAATTAGATGCTGACATCGAAGCACGGCGCCGGGAACGCCAGAGAAGGGACACTACCAGCAGGGCACTCAACCGTCTGGCAACTGCCACTTCTCTACTGTGCCGGCGCTCTGTGACGATGCAGGAGGGCCTAACACAGTGCTGCAGCGACCTGTCTCGGGGGATGGTGCAGGTGACAAGTGCACTAGGGGTGCTATTGACGAGTCAGGCGTCGACAACTGCTGCAGGGGATGCTGCGGAGAGCATCGACACCAGCAGCAGCATCACACCCCCCGTCCCAGAAACACGCAGGAGCAGCAGGCGGCTTGGGGTTGGCTCTAGTGAGGATGCACAGGCCGTGCAATCCACCACTGCAGCGCGTATGCGCAAACATTGATGTAGCCCTGCCTAGCCACTTCACAATGGGTGACGTAACCCTGGACATACTATAGATGGTATATTGCCAGATTGGCCTGATCATGTGTTCATGGCGTGGTGCCACATTAAACTACGTCATGACTGCTCACAACTCGCTGTGTCCCCTTACTTACTCAGAAATAGTTGGATGTGATCTCTGCCCGTCTCTCTCTCCCATCGATTGCAGTTGGCACTCTAGCTGCGTTGCCCTCTGGCTGGCCTGACTCATCCTCGTTGTCCTCAAAATATGTTAGTTCCACATCTGTCCCTTTTTTCGTGGCAAGGTTGTGCAGCATTGCACAAGTGGCAATAATCTTGCAGCAGGTGATGGGTTTGTACTGGCGTGCGCCTCCGCTCTTGTGCAGGCAGCGGAACCTGCTCTTCAGTAGTCCAAACGTGCGCTCCACCACATTGCGTGTTGTTTTGTGTGCCACGTTGTATCGTCTCTCACTCTGGGTTGCTGGGTGTAGGTAGGGAGTGAGGATGAATGACCGGCATGCATATGCACTGTCGCCTGGATGAGTAAAAGGGAACCATCAGTAACATGCCTCATGACAATATGATTTGCAGGTTTCAAGGGGCGTCACTGTTACTTACCTAGCAGGTATCCCTCTCCGAATTCTCCGGCACTCAGTCGTGTGTATATCCCACTATTCTGGAAGATGTAAGAGTCGTGGGTGCTCCCAGGAAACTTTGCAACAATATCTGTGATGATGTTCCCTGCATCACAGATCACCTGCACATTGATGGAGTGGGTGGACTTCCTGTTCCTGTAGATGTGCTCTGTATCAGCTGGTGGACAGATTGGGATGTGTGTACCATCAATACAGCCGATGACATGGGGGAACTGTGCCATGTGATAAAAGTCAGTTTTTGTTTTCTGCAGTACAGCCTGTGTGTTCGGGAAGCTTATGTAGTGGTGCATTCTCTGCATCATGGCATCCAGGAACTTCCTGAAGAAACGTGACAGGCAACTCTGGGATACCCCACCCACCGCAGCTATCACCACCTGATAACTGCCGGATGCCAACAGATGTAGGCTGCAGAGCACCTGCACATGTGGGGGTATGGCGTGCGCCCTTCTAACTGGCTGGTCCAGGAGTGGGTGTAGGTCCCTGATTAAGTCCATGATGGTTTCGGGGTCTAGCCTGTACCTCTCATGTATCTCTGCATCAGTCAGCTGGAATAGTGTGATGCGCTGTCTGTAGATTTGTTCCTCCCGTCGCCACACCCTCAGTCCTGCTGCCTGTAGACGTAGGCGCCTTGCAATGACGTACATAGCGGCCATGTTGTCCACGCTGTTGCATTTTGGGTTTGCTTTTATCCATTGTTGATGGTTACCACCTGCTTTTGATCCGTGTTATTTACCGATTCTTAATTACCGATTTTCCTGGATTTCTTAATTACCGACTGCTCCTACATGTCATTTTAAATTTTACCACTTCATATTTACCACTTCATGTTTACCGAATCGTTAATTATGTCTTCGGTAAATATGAATCGGTATTTTAGAATTCGGTAACTATGATTCGGTATTTACCGCCTCATATTTACCGAAAAGTGGTTTTTTGACTCCTACATCTCACTTGTCTGAATACCGGTCGGTAACGGCATATTTACCGAAAATCGGCCGTTACCGACCGGTATTTCGCTACCTACATGAGGCCCTAAGTCTTTTAAACAATCACTTATAGAAACACATACTTATTCATACAGGAACTCTTTCAATCTCTCACTCTCACATATACTCACTTATATACACCAATAGTCACATATACTAGTTTAAAACATATGTAGTTACTCATAAAGACACTATTGAGACAGTCATTCACTCACTAACACACCCATGCACACACTCATCCACCCATACAGTCCTGCACACATGCTGTTTTCAACACATACAAACAGTGAGTCACTCATTCATGCAACTATGCACTACGTAATACCCCCCACCGAACCATACAGACACTCACTCATACTGATACTCACTAATAACCTATATAGACACTCATGTAGCTACTCACCAACCCATGCAGCCACTTATACACAAAGTGAGAGACTGATACAGATATTTACATATTTAAACATTACTCACTAAGCCATGTATTCACTAAGATACACTTAATCAGTCAGTTATACAATCAATTTTTCAAAAACAAATCATCCTTTTAGACACTTATATACCCATTTAATCTTCCATCGACCTTGAGATATACATATATAAAACATATATAATTTTCAGAAAAACACACATTCACTGGATGATGTCATCAGTGATGTCATCAGTGATGTCATGAGTGATGTCTCTGACCATGTCATGAGTGATGTAATATGTGACGACATGTGAAGTCCAGCTAACTATAACGCCCCTGAAACCGATGTTTTTTTCAGTGAATATATATATATATATATACACATTCTTTTTATATACATTAGATTGTCGTATTTAGGAACTTTTCATGCACATGGGACTGCTTTTCATTGCATTGCATTTTTACTACCGAAGGCTACAAAGATTCTATTTTGGTGAGTGTCTGGCTATACTTATTATTATTAATTTTTGTGGCTTGATGTTTCTCTCATGGACTACCTATGAATTCCATTATAATTCCATTACCCTCAAAAAATTCGACCTAGCCTAAAATCAATGAATTATATGTGTGGGAATATTTTGGGGATTTGGAATGAGATAGGGTATGCATATATGCTATTAGTTTGGCATGTGTTCATATCACATTTGTATTTGTTTTTTATATACGTTTTAAATGTTTTTCACCTTCTGTTGTTACATGCTTATGTTATACTTCTTGTGCTGCTTATCTGTGTTGATTCTTCTTTGTGGTGATATTATTTACAAATTAATATTTTTGTTGTAATTGTAGTTTTTGTTTCTATCCTCTTCATCTGGCTCTCAGTGGAGTTGTTCTACGGCGAACTCCGGAAGACTTGTGCACAGGAATTGAATATATTTTTGATACATTGGGATTTAAGTGCTAAACTAGGAGTCAGTCGTAGTTCCTTCTGTTTCATGAATTTATAAGTGGTTTGCTTTTGGCGCAGTGAATAGATTAGTACATGGTGCTGGATGGGTCACTGGAGGAGTGCATGGGGAGTGACAGGGTGATTGCTGGAGTGTATAGGTACTGTCTTGGTAATGGAAGGTGTGAAAGACAAGTATGTAGGTGGTTAGAGGACTGCATGCGTAGTGGACAAGGGTTTGTAGCAGTGCATGTGTTAAAGCCTGGGTCACTGCATGAGTCCTTGGGTACTGACTGAATGATTAGAGTACTGCAAGGAGAGTACCAAGGGGAATTTATAAGTGTTTGGGTTTTGGTGCAGTTTTTACAATTTTTTCAGATGGCTTCTGGTGGTAACTGACTCTGACTAACCAGTCCTAGAACCAGTGCTATGCTAAAAGACACTTAGAATACAGTTAAAACACCTACATATACTAGGGAACACTATGTGTTGGGGTACCCCTGTGATTAGAATGACCTCCTCTGTAAGCCCTAGTACATAATAGGGCAGGGGGATTAAAACTACCTCTTAAAACGCGCCACAAGGTGCGTTTGCACACTGGTGAAGGGAGGGGGGGGGGGCTGAGCTGACGTGTGCAAACATGCCCTGTGGCCGTTTTAATTTTGGGGATAAAGTCCCCTAAAATCCTGAGTGTCCCTTGGGTCCAACTAGCCCACCAGGTATCTCCAGTTAGCGCCACAGAGCTGCGTTGCAGAGAGGTGTTAAAAGTGGCATGGCCTGAACCACCTCTGTGCAACGCAGCGCAGTGGCGCTTACTGGAAGCACCTGATGGACTAGTTGGCCCCCACCCTGACACCCACACACTGCCTTTGCAGACTCAGTGTCCTGGTGCAGAACTAAATAAAGAGTCGACATGGCACACATCCCTGTGTGCCATGCCAACATACCCACTGCCCTGGCATACATCAGTCACCCCTCTAGCTGGGTGCCCTATGCCACTGGTGTGGGCACACGTGCATGAGCCCTGTGCCCATACAGTACCCAGGGCCATTCCTGGGCACTGTAAGTGCAGGGATGCCATTTAGAGTATATGGTGCTTGGAGGTTGTCATTAAGAACTCCACAGCACCATAATGGCTACACTGAAGACTGACAAGTTTGATATCAAACTTCTCAGCACATTAAACCCACACTGATGCCAGTGTGGGATTTAATGTAAAATGCACTACAGAGGGCATCTTAGAGATGCCCCCTGAAACCTAACCTACAATCCACGTCTTGTCTGAGAGGCTGCCTAGGCTGCCACACAGCAGACATGTTGCTGGACCCCTGAGTGGAGAGCCCCCCCGCTCTCCTAGGCCTGCAACAATGCACATCCTGGGCGAGGTGCTAGGTCTCCTCCCCCAGGATGGGCAGGGAGAAGCTTCAAAGGCATACCGCCTTTGTGAACTTCTCCAGACCATTTGCTGTACTCAGCAACTGGCTCCCACTGGTTCTGACCCCCACTCTGGTGGGAAGACTGGTGGGACACCCTACGTGAGGAAAGGAGGAGTGCCAGCCTGTGCCAACTCCACCCCTCAGGTGGGAGAGGCGAGGTGAAGTACAACTCCGGTCCCCGGCCATCTAGAGGATGGGGAGAGCTGCCCAATCAGAGATAGGCTCCTGCCCCCCTCCCACAGGAGAGGAGCAGGATAGGGGGCGTACTCACCCCAGGACAGTGACCTATTGGTCCCTGCCCTTCCCCTACCTGTAACACCCCTAAATTTAGTATTTAGGGGCACCCTGAACCTTCCTTCCTCAGATCCCGATTTCGAAACAAGAAAGAAGACCAAGAAGAAGAAGACTTGCCGTGCTGCTGCTAACAAGAGGACGACACCAACTGATTTGGCCCCTGCCCTACCGGCCTGTTGATCCTTGAACCTGCTCCTGCTAAATCCCGGCGTCTCCTGCGGACAGCAACCTCAAGAACCCCAGAGGACCTGCCTGCCTTGACCCTCTTAGAGACTGGGACTCCCATGAGCAGTGGCTCTGCTCAAACAGCAACACCCCTGGTGCCAGCCAGGAACCACGAATCCAGCCCACTCTGCACCCCCCGAGCCCGGCATGTGCCCGAGTGGACAAACACCCTGAGGACGTCCCTCCGGCGATTCTGACCTGGAATCCAGTGCCCAAGGACCCTACTTGATGACCCAGACGACGCCTGCAGACTCAGAACCAGGGACCCCTCCAACCGCAACCAGCAGAGGGTAAGATTTCCCAACGTCCAAAGACACCCCTGCACCCGACGGCCCCCGGCCTCCTGTGCCCAACTCCAGGGTGCCTACCTACCCTCCAAGATCCCAACTTACCCCTCAAAGTGTTGGTCAGTCCAGAAGATCCACCGTCCCGGAGCCTGCAGCCTTTGTTCCCTTTTAAAGATCTCCATTGAATAACATTGAGCGCCCGACGACTCAAAAGTACCCTACACCCAGCCGCCCGAGTGCCCCTGGCAGTGCAACCTTTGTCCTATCCTACTTCCCCATTTGCCATGAGCAAGTGACCAGGAGCCCAGCTCCCACAGCCGCGTGGCCTGCTAGCCAGCAGCCACCAACCGAAGGCCCCCTGCCTAACTACCTCTGCACCCGGCTGCCCCTGTGCCGGTGAGGGTGTACCAACTGTATCTACCTGACCCTGGGAGACCCCTGAGTCTATGCCCAGAACCTTAACTCTGCCAGTCGAATACTTACCTAAAAGCCAATAACTCACTTTTCTTCCATAGGCTAACATTGACTGGTTTCACTTGGAAATTCTTCTAAGTGTGGTGTTTTGGAACTTTAAAATATTCATCTAAAATCAGCCGAACTACGAATTCTGATTTACTCACCTGCTATCAGGAGAGACCACAGTGCTGCATCTTTGAGCCCATACTGAAAAGTAATTCTAACCGTACTTACCAGTAACTTGAATTTCCTTCCATAGGATATCATTGCCTGCTTTTTGCTGAAAAAGTACCTAGTGTTGATTTTTGAAACTTACAAATATTCCTCTAAAATCAGCCGAATTACGATTTGCTCACCTGTTATCAGGAGAGACCTCAGTGCTGCATCTTTGAGCCCAGTACTGATCCTGAAAAGTAATTCTAACCGTACTTACCAGTAACTTGAATTTCCTTCCATAGGATATCATTGCCTGCTTTTTGCTGAAAAAGTTTCTAAGTGTCGATTTTTTTAATTTACAAATATTCTCTAAAAATCGTGCCAACGATAAAAACATAATTACTTGCCTGTTTGAGATAGAGGTCCCAGTGCTGAACCTAGGAGTCCAGCACTGGATTACAAAAGTAATTTGAACATACTTTACCTGCAAATTGAATTTCCCTCCATAGGATAACATTGGTAATTCCAACTGAAAAAGTTTCTGTCAACTTTTAAAATACAATAATATTCCTTAAAAATCACTACTGTAACCAAAACGCTTTTACTTAACTGTTTACAGCTCATGTCCCACGACTGAATCTAGGATCCAGTCCTGTGGTTAGAAAAGTAATCTACAAAGTAACTAATTGCATTTAACCAGAAATTACCATTGAGCTCAATGTTGCATTGCGTTTGAAATTGTGTTGCCTATTGCAGCAAACTGTAACTATTGCATTCAAAAAGTCTATTGCCTATTTGAAAAGTATTTAACTAAAGTAACTCATCCTGAGAAAGTATATTTTAATACCTTGTTGGTTCTAAAATAAAACAACTATATATTTTGATACAAAACAATTGGCCTAGAGTTCAGTTCAGTTACTGCTCGACCAAGCTACCACTTTAGATAGTAAGGTTATATCTAACTTTAACCTCTGCCAAACCTTTGGGGACTGGAGACTCTATACACACTGTACCTTACTTTGGTCCAGTATATATAGAGCCACTTTCCTACACCATCCTCTCCCTTCACCACTGTGTAAACAAGCCCGGTGTCCGTTTTAATTTGGGAGATTAAGTCCCCTTGAATCCTGAGTGTCCCTAGGGTCCAAGTAGCCCACTAGGTACCTCCAGTAAGCGCCACAGAGCTGCGTTGCAGAGAGGTGTAAAAAGGGGCACGGCCTGGGCCACCTCTCTGAAACACAGCGCAGTGGCGCTAACTGGAAGCACCTGGTGGGCTAGTTAGCCCCCAGGGGCCCTCAGGATTGAAGGGGAATTATTTCCCCAACTTAAAACGCGCCACAGGGCGTGTTTTCACACGTCACCTCGGGCCCCATCCCCTCCCTTCACCACTGTGTAAACGCGCCCTGTGCCCGTTCTAAGTTGGGAAATTAAGTCCCCTTGAATCCTGAGGGTCCCTAGGGTCAAACAAGCCCACTAGGTACCTCAAGTAAGGGCCGTTACAGAGAGGTGTAAAAAGGGGCACAGGCTGCACCACCTCTCTGCAACGCAGCGCAGTGTCACTTACTGGAAGCACCTGGTGGGCTAGTTGGCCCCCAGTTGCCCTCAAGATTGAAGGGGAATTAATTCCCCAACTTGAAACACGCCACAGGGCATGTTTGCACACGTCACCTCAGGCCCCGTCACTTCCCTTCACCACTGTGTAAACGCGCCCTGTGTTCGTTCTAAGTTGGGAAATTAAGTCCCCTTGAATCCTAAGGGTCCCTAGGGTCAAACTAGCCCACTAGGTACCTCCAGTAAGCGTCACAGAGCTGCGTTGCAGAGAGGTGTAAAAAGGGGCATGGTCTCTGAACACCTGTCTGCAACGCAGCTCCCTAGCGCATACTAGAGATGCCTGGTGGGCTTGCTGGCCCTCTGGGACCCTCAGTTTTGAAGGGGAAGTAATTCCCCTACTTACAACTCGCCAGGGGGCGCGTTTGCACAATGGTGAAGGAAAGGGGCGGGGCCTGAGGTGACATGTGTGCAAACACGCCCTGTGGCGCATTTTAAGTTGGGGAATTAATTCCTCTTCAATCCTGAGAGTCCCTGGGGGCCAACTAGCCCATCAGGTACCTCCAGTATGGGCCAGAGGGCTGCGTTGCAGAGAAGTGTTCAGAGGCCCGAGCCCCCCCACACAGGTAGTTTTTAATTTTAAAACAAGCCCCAGGGGGTGGCGGTCCCCGGGGCTGCGTGGGGCCGTGAGCCTCCCTGCAAATATGTAAATAAAGCCCCAGGAGTGGCAGTCCCCGGGGCTGGGGGGCTGAGAGCCCCCCCACATAATTTTATAAAGCCCCAGGGAGTGGCGGTCCCCAGGTCTGGGGGGCCCCATGGGTCCCCCATTGCAATATGCACATTGCCCCCAGGACTTGGCCCCCCCGGGGGCTAATTAACAACGAAGCACGGGACCCCATGCTGGACTTTAAAAAAAAAGAAATTAATGCTTTTTTTGGCCCTGGGGGTCCTTGTGGGACCCCCTGAGCAGGCCTAGGGGGTCAGGGTGTTTCTACCCTGCCCCCTTTTTGCGTTTTGCGCGTATGTTTTAATGTTTTCTTGTGCCTCGGTTCTACCGTGGTACAAGATGGCTGCCAACGCTTCCTGGTTTGGAGTGTTGACAGCCAATTAGCATACAGCTCGTGCTCGGCGGGGTGCGCAGATCCTCCGCGCCCATAGATATATATGTGATTTTACTTTTGATTTTCTCAGCAACTACTGAACGGATTTACACCATTTAATCAAAATGCACGAGTGTGAACCAAGGGCTACCTCTTTGCCAAATTTGGTGTAATTTCGTTCAGCAGTTCGGGCTGTAGCTGCGATTAAAGGTTCCTATGGAAAATTGCATGGGGAAAACACGTTTTGGGTCCCCCCTTTTTTCTCGGCCCCCGCTTGACAAATCACCCCGACACTTTCAGGATAGGAGCAGACTAGAGCGCCCTACCAGTTTTGAAAATTTCGTGACGATTCGTCAACCGGCGCCAAAGTTATTCCAAATAGAATGTTGCGGATTTCCTATGGATAATAGGTCCTAACTATAACTACCTACTGGTGACTATATATAGTCGTGGGGGAGCCCTGCCACAGAGAAGGAGACCAGCTGGTGTCAATCGGCAAGCAGCGTGAAGGGCAAAGAGGTCGTTTTTGTGAAAGAGGAATTTGCAGTCCGGTAATGAGGAATTCCTTCCAGACCCACTTGGGTTTTTATGTTCGATATTGTGCACCGCATGTTAAGCAGCTCACTGAAGCAACACTTAGGCACTACGAAGACCAGCAGGCTCTGGGAGAGCCAACGCCCACTGGGGCAGGTGGTGAGACTTCAAAAAGTGGTGCCTCTTGCAAACATGCGCTGTTTAGAACTGAAGCCTCTGATGAAATGCGAGAGCGCATGGAACGCTTTAGGCTGTTTTGAACTTTTGGTGGGTTTCATTCTACTGCGCTGCAACTTTTGCAAAAAAAAAACACATGAATACCCTTTTGCCTGTGGCTCTCCTAAATGGGAAACCTGAGATGTAGATTTGAGACGGCCGATCCCGGTCGTGGGGGAGCCCTGCCACAGAGAAGTGGACCAGCTGGTGTCAATCGGCAAGCAGCGCAAAGGGCAAAGAGGTCGTTTTTGTGAAAGAGGAATTTGCAGCCCGGTAATGAGAGGAATTCATTCCAGACCCACTTGGGTTTTTATGTTCGATATTGTGCACCGCATGTTAAGCAGCTCACTGAAACAACACTTAGGCACTACGAAGACCAGCAGGCTCTGGGAGAGTCAACGCCCACTGGGGCAGGTGGTGAGACTTCAAAAAGTGGTGCCTCTTGCAAACATGCGCTGTTTAGCACTGAAGCCTCTGATGAAATGCGAGAGCGCATGAAACGCATTAGGCTGTTTTGAACTTTTGGTGGGTTTCCATCTACTGCGCTGCAGCTTTTGCAAAATAAAACGCATGAATATCCTTTTGCCTGTGGCTCTCCTAAATGGGGAACCTGAGATGTGGATACGGAGATATATATATATATATATATATATATATATATATATATATATATATATATATATATTCACTGAAAAAACCATAGGTTTCACACATGTTATAGTTAGCGGAAATTTTACTGATAAAAAACCAGTGAAATTGCCCCGTTATAGTTAGTGCTGGCAACTATAACTCACGCGACCGCAATCCTCTGCTGATGCTAATACTGTATTTAGACACTTATTTGCCCATGTCTTCTTCCATACATTTTTAGCTATACATATATTACAAATATTTTTTTTTCATAAAGACACATATGTCATCAGCAGAAGATTGCGGTCGCGTGAGTTATAGTTGCCAGCACTAACTATAACGGGGCAATTTCACTGGTTTTTTATCAGTAAAATTTCCGCTAACTATAACATGTGTGAAACCTATGGTTTTTTCAGTGAATTTGCAAGGTTTTTTAAATGCTAATTCCTAACTATAACGTGTGTGAAACCTATGGTTTTTTCAGTGAATTTGTACGTTTTTTTAAATGCTAAGTTACTTTACGCCATTCGTGGCGTGCGCGCCCACTTAACGCAGTTCGTTCCGTGCACGGTAATATTTTAATTTTTCGTAAGTTTTATAAGCCATGTACAAATGGTGCCGTTCGGGCACCATTTGCACACGGGGTGGAGAGAGTGTGGATGATTTTTTCTTTTATTGTTTTTGTCACCTTTAATAAGCCCTATACATTTGGGGGCCTGCGGCCACCAAAAGCACAGGGGGTGTGGTGAGTGTGTATAGTGTTTTTTTTATTTCTATTTTTTTACCGTAAGCGTAATCGGCGAAATTACCGAAAAATTAAAAAATCAGTTTTTGGCCTTGGGGGATCTTTGGGGACTCCCTCAACATGGCTATGTGTGTGGGAGTTGGCTACACAGCCCCTTTACATGTTTTTGGGCTTTATATTTTAAAAATAACTCTCAGTGCGAGAGACAAAATGGCGGACGCCGCTTCCTGGTTTCGGCCGATTCGAATGTTTACTAAGATCTAAGAGCCAATCAGAATCGCGCTCGCGCACGCCACCGTACGCGTACGGTAAGCGTACCGTACGCGCACCGTAAGCTGGCTCAGATATATATATTGATTTAAAGGCTATTTTCTCAGAATCTACCAAACAGATTTACACCAAACCTACAAAAGGCACTTCCTTGACCTGAGGACTACCTCTCTGCCAAATTTCAAGTAAATCTGTTCAGCCGTTCGGGCTGTAGCCCTGTCTAAAGGTCCTATGGAAAAATGCATGGGAAAAACGCGTTTTGGGACCCCCCTTTTATCTCAGCCCCCGCTTGACGAATCCCCCCGAGACTTTCAGGGTAGGAGCGGAGCATAGCGCCCCACCTATTTTGAAAAATTCGCAAGGATTCGTCGACCGGCGCCAAAGTTATTCAAAATAGAATGTTGCGGATTTCCTATTGAAAAGGGGTCCTAACTATAACTACCTACTGGCGACCGCCAGTAGGTAATATATATATAGATATATATATATATATTCACTGAAAAAACCATAGGTTTCAGGGGCGTTATAGTTAGCTGGACTTTTCACTCGTACAAAACCATTGAAATTCCCCCGTTATAGTTAGTTCAGCTAACTATAACTCGCGTGCCCGCAATGCACTGCTGATGACGTCACATATTACATCACTCATGACATGGTCAGTGACATCACTGATGACATCTCAAATGACATCACTGATGACATCATCCAGTGAATGTGTGTTTTTCTGAAAATTACATATGTTTTATATATGTATAGCTCAAGGTCGATTGAAGAATAAATGGGTATATAAGTGTCTAAATGGATGATTTGTTTTTGAAAAATTGATTGTATAACTGACTGATTAAGTGTATCTTAGTGAATACATGGCTTAGTGAGTAATGTTTAAATATGCAAATATCTGTATCAGTCTCTCTCTTTGTGTATAAGTGGCTGCATGGGTTGGTGAGTAGCTACATGAGTGTCTATATAGGTAATTAGTTGGTTTTTTGAGTATCAGTATGAGTGTCTGAGTGTCTGTATGGTTCGGTGGGGGGTATTACGTAGTGCATAGGTGCATGAATGAGTGACTCTCTGTTTGTATGTGTTGAAGACAGCATGTGTGCAGGACTGTATGGGTGGATGAGTGTGTTAGTGAGTGAATGACTGTCTCAATAGTGTCTTTATGAGTAACTACATATGTTTTAAACTAGTATATGTGACTATTGGTGTATATAAGTGAGTATATGTGAGAGTATATGTGAGAGTATGGAAGAGTTCCTGTATGAATAAGTATGTGTTTCTATAAGTGATTGTTTAAAAGACTAAGTATGTGTAAGTTTCTGTAGAAGTAAGTGTGGTGGTGTGCATATAACTGTATATGCAAGTAAATGGATGTTTGATTCTTTATTAGCATGAGTGACTGTGTGTGAGTAACTCTATGGATGAGTGGCGTTGTGTAACAGGATGTATAGGTGCATGAGTACATATGATGAGTGAGTACATGTATGAGTGACTGTATAGGACTGTTGGTGAATGAGTGGATGAGTATGTGGATCTTAGAATTACTGAATAGGTTGTTGTAACTGGTATTGGTATGTCCATTGTTTTGAAAATTTTAGTTTCTATTTTTGAATGTGTGCATCAAAGGTTATATTAGGGGGAGAGGAGGTCTGCCACTCTATCACAAGGATGATGTCATCAGTGATGTCATTAGTGATGTCACTGACCATGTCATGAGTGATGTAATATCTGACGTCATCAGCAGTGCACTGCGGGCGCGCGAGTTATAGTTAGCTGAACTAACTATAACGCGGGAATTTCAATGGTTTTGTACGAGTGAAAAGTCCAGCTAACTATAACGCCCCTGAAACCTATGGTTTTTTCAGTGAATTTCTAAGGTTTTTTAAATGCTAATTCCTAACTATAACGTGCCTGAAAGCTATGGCTTTTTCATTGAATTTCAAAGGTTTTTTTAAATGCTAATTTCTAACTATGCCTACAGAGATAGGACATGTGAAGAAAGAAGAAAAAACGCACAGAAAGAAAAAAAAGAAATGCAGAAAGAGGCAACAGAAGTCCTCAAAGACGAAGAAAAGTGCAGGAAGAAGGATAACGTGCAGAAAGAACAAACAGAAGAGCAGAAAGAAGCCTTGTTGCAAAATCATCCTGTACCCTCAAACTTTTTCAGACGGGTACTGGTGGTAACTGAGTCTGACTAACCAGTCCTAGAGCCAGTGCTATGTTAAAAGACACTCAGAATACAGTGAAAACACCTACATACACTAGGGAACACTATGCGTTGGGGTCCCCCTGTGACTAGAATGACCTCCTCTGTAAGCCCCTAGTATATATTAGGGCAGGAGATTAAAACTACCTCTTAAAATGCGCCACAGGGCGTGTTTGCACACATCACCTCAGGCCCCGTCCCCTCCCTTCCCCACTGTGTAAACACCCCCTGTGACCGTTTTAAGTTGGGAGATTAAGTCCCCTTGAATCCTGAGGGTCCCTAGGGGCAAAATTGCCCACTAGGTACGTCCAGTAAGCGCCACTGCAGAGAGGTGTAAAAAGGGGCACGGCCTGCAGCACCTCTCTGCAACGCAGAGTAGTGGCACTTACTGGAAGCACCTGGTGGGTTAGTTGGCCCCCAGGGTCCTACAGGATTGAAAGGGAATTATTTCCCCATCTTAAAACGCGCCACAGGGCGTGTTTGCACACGTCACCTCAGGCCCCGTCCCCTCCCTTCACCACTGTGTAAACGCGCCCTGTGGCCGTTCTAAGTTGAGAGATTAAGTCCCCTTGAATCCTAAGGGTCCCTAGGGTCAAACTAGCCCACTAGGTATCTCCAGTAAGCGCCACAGAGCTGCTTTGCATAGAGGTGTAAAAAGGGGCATGGCCTCAGAACACCTGTCTGCAACGCAGCTCCCTGGTGCATACTGGAGATACCTGTTGGGCTAGTTGGCCCCAAGGGACCCTCGGTATGAAAGGGAATTAATTCCCCAACTTACAACTGGCCAGGGGGTGCGTTTGCAGAATGCTGCAAGGAGGGGCGTGGCCTCCGGCACGATGCCGGTCTTTTATTTTTTTAAGAAGGAGGGCTGTGTGGCCCCCCTTCTTTTTCTAATTTATTGGCCCTGGGGACCCCATTGGGGACCCCATCCCCTAGGGCATGCACCCTAATTTTTTTTGTTGAAAAAAATTAATTTGGAAGGGAGCCGCGTGGCTCCCCTCCCAAGGCCTTAATCGGCCCCGGGGACCCCAACCCCCGGGTCATGGCCTTTTTCTTTTTTTAATTCTTTAGGAGGGGGGCTGCGTTGCCCCCCTCCTCAGGCCACTTATGGCCCCGGGGACCCCATCCCCGGGACCGGCCTTTGTTTTTTATTATTTAAAAAAAATATATATTTATAGAAACATCTAGGACATGCTGGACAAACCGTATGTAGCTATCACCATGACGATTTGCGTGATATTCATTAAAAGGCGACTATGCATACAATGAATTCACGTGGAATGTATTTACACCGCTAGTGAAGCTCTGACGTGTCTGACGCCCTACCGTGCCTAATCCCGGCGCCCCCGCCGGTGGGTACTCTCCAAGTAGACACCCTTGTTGTTTATTTATACAAACATGGGTAGCTATTGATGGGCACATTTAATACACACGCACACCAAGCCATTCAAAGGGGATTCGACAAAAATTCGAACAAACTATGCAAGAAACCCCCCTCACGGTTAATAAAACACACATCCACCGCCGGATGTGTAATACTTTTTATTTTACTCTCTGGAAAGGAGACAAACCTCACTTGAGAGTCACAGCGTGCTACTGGCTGAGGCCAATGCTGTGTTACACCCACCAGTGCCCGCCGAGTGCCACACACCTCTGTGTTGTATTCCAACAGCTAGTGCGTATGCTATGACACTCTCTAGCCCATGTGCACTGTAACACCACCCCGTGAATATGTCATGCCACACTTGCCTTCGCACGGATTATATTACCCCATCTAACATGCCTTCCTCGATGCCTATGTTATAATGCACAGCGCTATACCATACATATTACAATCTGGGATCCATATCTTTGTCACAGTGCATATGCAACGTTATACTCCCCAGCACATATTTTATATTACAACTTTAGAGACTAGTTAGGTTACACAACACTGCCCTGTGCATATTACACTCCAAGGCGCATATCGCATAGCACGCGCTCTCCAATGAATCTGTCATTGCGCACAATGTATTGCATATTGTATTTCACGCCCCGGTTCATCTTATATCACACTTTTTGGTGCATAGTTTATACCATATACTATATCTAGTTTTCATTTTCAATCGTGCTCTCAGGACTATGTTCTATATAACACTGCGTCCACCTACCCTTTTCACGGGCATTACATTTTGCGATGGGGGTGGAGGGTCAGGGGGTGTTTCTGCCAAGTGAGCCTGGAGTCACAGTCACAAACGTCCTCTTCTTCCTGAATAAAAGTGAGATTATGCTGCATACTTATTCATATTTTAAGTAGTTCGCACAGACACACATTTTAAAAACAATAAAGTTCCTAATACCCACCTTCTCTGAACAGTTAACTTGCTGCCCCATCCACCTCCTCCCTGTCCTCTGTTGTCTGAATCCATGGACTAGCCTCCTCCCTCCTGCCATGCATGGTCTGATGTGCTGCCACATGTTCCATGGACCTGCCACTCCTATCTACTCTGAGTGTTCTGTTGAGCTGCCACTCCCCTCCCACCTGCATAGCATTGTCAGATGACTGTAACCTGTCCCTGCCACCTTCACCCTGCCTGTCCACATGCCATGCCCCATCCCCTTCCTCCTGTCCTCCATGGTCCATTTTACTGCCACACCCTTCTGCCCTCCCTGGTCTGTTGTGCTGCAACTGCTCCTCCTGCCTGCCCCACGCGGTCTGTTGTGAGGCCCCTTCCCCTGAACTCTCTTGTCTGTGTCTAGGTCCTGACCCTCCCTTCTATCCTCCATGGTCCTTTGTGCATGCCCCTGCATCCTCCTTCTTGCCCATCATTGCCATTGTGCTGCCACTAACCCTCCTGCTTGCCATGCATGGTCTTCTGTGCTGCCATGGCCCCTCCCACCTTCCCTGTGTGGTCAGCTAGCTGCCCCTGACCCCCTCCCACCTTCCCTCCATGGTCTGTGTGTATGCCATCATAGTCTCACTGTTGCTCTCCATGGTGTGTCTTTTTTCTAGTGCCAATCCTGCCTGACCTCCATGGTCATCTTGCTGCTCCTGCCCTGCCCCCTTGCCCCCAGCCCTCTGTTTCCATGTGCAGACCCCTATTTCCTCCCTCCTGGCTTGTCTGTTCCATTGTAATGCCCCTTATCCGTCCCTCCTGCCCTTTATGCTCTTTTATACTGCAGCTTTCTCTCCTGTCTGTCCATTATGGTCAGCTAGCTACCATTGCCTCTTTCCCCTCTGTTGTCCATGTGCATGGTCCTGTTCCCTCCCTATTGCTTTCTATGGATTGTTGTGCTGCACTCCCGTCCCCCATGCCCTGTGTGGTGTATTGTGCTGCTGCAAACCCTGATGCTTGTCCTGTAGGGTCAGTTTGGTGCACCTCTCCATGTCCCTCCTGTCTTCTGTTATCCGAGTCCAAGTCCCTACCCCAATTCCTCCTGCCTACCATGTTCCAATGTACCATACTTGCGAACATTTTGAACTTGGTAAGAGGGAGATTTTGAAAAAAAAAAACGGGGCATTGATTTTCCCCTTTTAGTTACATTGAAAAAGAGGAGATTGTAGACAGGAGACAGATCAAATAAAGCCCATTTGAGCTTAAAAACATTGGACGTTTCCTGGCTGAAACGGGTCTGTTGGCATGTATGGTTGTACTACCACTGCCTCTTCCTTCTGCCCACAATGGTCTATTATATTGCCACAGCCTCTCTTGCCAGTCCTGTATTGTTGGTTTGTTGCCCCTGCCTCCCTTTCCACTGCCCACCATAGTCTGTTGTGCTGCCACTGCCCTTCCTGCCTGCCCAGTGTGATAAAATTGTTGCCTCTGCACTCTCCTACCTGCCTTCAATTTTCAGAGTCCGTGTCCCTGGCCTCTGCCTCTCAACAGTATCCCAATGAACAACTAGATTGCTAACATTCTATATTTATTACAAAAGTGTGGAACGCCTGACGTCATCTTGATGTAATCAAAACTGTAATACCTAGAGCATTTCCTTTAGAAATTACATATATGAGAGGGTCTTCTTTGCTTCAAAATTATGGTTAGTGCGCTAAAAAACTAAAATGAGGACATATTTTCTGAGTTTTCAAATAGCGACCAAGAACTTTTTTTTTTTTTCTTTTTTTTTTTAAAAAACCTTTATTGATATTTCAATCAATTACACGTATGGGCCTACAACCCCCGGGGCCGGCCGCTAAACAGTCAGAATAACAGAAAGCAATTCTATCACAGTCAGCACCTCGGGGAGCAGAATCTCGACGCTAGCATACTCTCAGTCTCTGAACAGCCCAAGTAGGAGACCAGGATAATAAAGGTTTACATTTTATAATAGAAGAGGATGGAAGGATCAGGTGCCCAACAGTTTCCCAGCAGCGAAAAATAGCAGGCAGAATGATGAACGTAAACAATAAACAGCAGTCTATCAAAGCAATGGCGCTGAAACAGGAAGTTCAGGATGTGGAGGAATATCACGGCCATTTGCGCCTGCAACCCCCTGCCCTAAGTCCCAGGAAACCCCACGGAAATTATGGCACTCAGGAAACAGCAGTGATTAACAACAAAGGAGTTCTACCGTGCTGATCCCAGAAAAAGACAAAGAAACATAAGAGAAGAAAAGGAGGCCATGGAAAAAAAGGGGTTAAAAGACTAAGGAAGCCCCTCCCCCAACCCCCCACCCTGCACCTCTGCAGATGAGTACGGCCCCCCCCCCCCAGCAGTGTGCCTGTCGCCCCGGAACCAGACCCGAAATATAGAAGAAACAGAGAAAAAGGAGTAGGAAAAGAGCCCCCACCAGACGGGGGGTAGAGAGAGTATTAATAAACTGGAGGAGGGCCTGCAAAACATGCCCCCGGCTTCTCCCTCCCGCACCACATGTTTTCCCGCAAAGCATACAATAAACAACACAAAATCGACCCTGTCAAGGAAAAGTAAGGAGCATTACGCACTTAGTATACTAACAGTTATGCCGTGAGAGCACACAACTCCCGAGCCCGCCCGCCTATTAGAGGACCACCTCTGAAGGGTCAGCCATTATCCTTGGCCATTCTTTGCAAACCTACCCATGCAGACCCCTCGACCCAGTGCCATGTCCAATGTTACAAGGAAGAAAAGCGTCCAATAAAGATCAGGCAGCGACACACACCGGTAGGGTAGAAGGCTCTGAAGATCGACACAGTCAGCTCTATGGAGGGTCGTCTTTCCCAGTGCTGACCCAGGATTTACACTGCACACCAGGTCCAGGAAGGCGGAATCAGCCAGAGCGGGCGACAGTTGCTTGGATATTGCCTGAGTCGCCGGAGGCCGCGCACGGGACAAGGCCACCACCCCCCAATCAGGTCCAAAACCTCCGGAGCAGACCAGATCCACAGCCAGCTGATCGCACGTTAATATACTGTCCGGAGTGTCCAGGTGTGCACTATTCACAGGGGCGGCCACGACACTGTCCTCCCGTGTGCAGTGTAAGAAGTCCCAACGTACCTGGGGACAGGCAGGCCGCAACTGTTCCGACGCTGATATCACTCCATCGAGCTTACTCCCCAACACCCAGGCGCCGTGAACCAAGGTGGAATGAAGGGCACCGAGAGCTTCGAGAAGGTCACCGTACCCCAGTACAGCTCCCGGCGCTCGCTCCGCTACGCTCCTCAGAGTCGCACCCCCCCAATCCTGCTGCAACTCAGTGTACAGGATGGTGGACACTGTCCTATCAAAATGGCCGCTGGGTAGGTCCAGCCCAAATCGGGACCGGGACTCCGGCACAAGCACCTCGGGTTCCATGTCACTGGAAACAGGGTTCCGGGGGCAGGCAAATAATGTGTCCGGTGTGCGGTCACGGGCCACAGCCGTCCCCACCACGGACCAGCGCCCGCGAAAATCCGGGAGCAGCCCGTAAGAATCGGGGCGAGTCACGGGCGGCGTCCGGGCAGCTCACCGGCGAAGGCTGAGGCAATCACCGGAGAGTCTTGAAGTCACCACCTCGAGCACGCACTCGTTCCGCTACGCTTAGTGGTAGGAACGACCACGGCGAAACGTAGGCCGATTTTCGCACCACTCCGGTAGTCCGACTCCACCCAGTCACCAAAGGCCGCTGTTGTTGCACTGCCGCCCGGCCATAGTGTCCACTCGAGGTCCCGGTTCCAGGGTTGCACAGGCCGCAAACTTCAAACGGACATTTCTCCGGCGGTACCGCTGCCGGAAACTTCGGGGTCCCACGATCGGTTGCCGCTCGCGTTCACCAACACGGGCAGATAGCGCAGGCTAAGGATCTCATGCAGGATATCTGTGCGGGGTGCGGAGGTTCACGGAGCCGGGAGCCTACGCTGCCGTCTCGGTCGCCATCTTGGCTCCTCCTCTCGACCAAGAACTTTTAAATTATTTGTAATCTTTATTTTTTTTATCCAGTTGACCACTTGATTAAATGTTGCACTTAGGGGAGAGGATGGGGTGTTACTGTCAGAGCTGCAGACTTTGCAAATGGGGAACCAGGTTGGAGTTTCTGCTTCAGCTCAACATTCTGTGATTCTGGTCAAAACACTTAATCTCCCCATGTCTACAACCACAATGAATTTGATCTTGTGTGATGTAACCTATGCTCATGTAAAGCACTCCAATACCTGACAAGTCTGCACTATATAAAACTGCAAATACACAAAAAATAAGTGTTTTGCACACTTCTGTCATTGGGCTACATGTGGGCTACATCTGGGTGATATTTGTGCTGCATTTGGGCTCTTTTGTCTCTGGTGGCCATCGTGGGAGATTTATTTGTTATGAAGTTTCCTAATTTCCTCATTTACTGCAGTCTCCTCAGTAGGAAATGCTTTCAGTTTTTTACTTTGATTCCATCAAGAAGGTATTCATATATGTCACACATTTGCCATAAATTCTGAATGTTAGCACTCTAGTTGCTCATTAGATCACTGTAGTAAAGCTACTGCTCACCACGGAAGTCTGCTGCTGGTATTAAAAGTGCATGTTTCAGTATGCATATCAGAATGTTTTAATGAAATAGAAGAGGATTTGAGAAGTCACTCAAAATGTGCCCTAATGTTTCTTTCTTCAGCACTAATCATAATTTCTATGGCAAAATGAACCCCCTCATTGTGTTCCTTTTTAAATTAAATGTTTGTGTTACCAGTTTATTCCAATCAAGATGGCTACAGGTGTGCCATACTTTTGTCATAAGTAAGACAGTAAGCGCTCTAGTTGTACTTAAGAACACTCTGGGACATTCTGTCATTGGGCTATACTTGGGCTACATCTGGGTAATATTTGGGCTACATTTGGGCTCTTTGTCTCTGGTGGCCATCTTGGGAGATTTATTTGTTATGAAGTTTCCTAATTTCCTCATTTACTGCAGTCTCCTCAGTAGGAAATACTTTCAGTTGTTTAATTTGATTCCATCAAGAAGGCATTCAGATGTGTCACACATTTGCCATATATTCTGAATGTTAGCACTCTAGTTGCTCATTAGAGCACTGTAGTAAAGCTACTGCTCACCAGGGAAGTCTGTTGCTGGTATTCAAAGTGCATGTTTCAGTCTGCATGTCAGAATTCTTTTATGAAATAGAAGAGGATTTGAGAAGTCAAAATGTGCCCTAATTTTTCTATCTTCAGCACTAATCATAATTTCTATGGCAAAATGAACCCCCTAATTGTGTTCCTTTTTAAATTAAATGTTTTAAGTGTTACCACTTTATTCCAATCAAGATGGCTAGAGGTGTGCCATACGTTTGTCATAAGTAAGACAGTTAGCGCTATAGTTGTTTGTTAGAACACTCTGGGACATTCTGTCATTGGGCTATACTTGGGCTACATCTGGGTGATATTTGGGCTACATTTGGGCTCTTTTGTCTCTGTTGGCCATTTTGGGAGACTTACTTGTTATGAAGTTTCCTAATTTCCTCATTTACTACAGTCTCCTCAGTAGGAAATACTTTCAGTTTTTTACTTTGATTCCATCAAGAAGGCATTCAGATGTGTCACACATTTACCATAAATTCAGAATGTTAGCACTCTAGTTGCTTATTAGATCACTGTAGTAAAGCTACTGCTCACCAGGGAAGTCTGCTGCTGGTATTGAAAGTGCATGTTTCAGTCTGCATGTCAGAATTTTTTTATGAAATAGAAGAGGATTTGAGAAGTCACTCAAAATGTGCCCTAATTTTTCTTTCTGCAGCACTAATCATACTTTCTATGGCAAAATAAACCCCCTCATTTTGTTCCTTTTTAAATTAAATGTTTTAAGAGTTACCACTTTATTCCAATCAAGATGGCTTCAGGTGTGCAATACGTTTTTCATAAGTAGGACTGTTAGCGCTCTAGTTGTTCTTTAGAACACTCTGGGAAGAACACAAATGAATCAACTGACAGTCTCTGCCCTTGTTGGATGTACATGTTTTACTGAGAATGTCAGACTTCATTCTCACATGACTGAGAAAGATAATGTGAATTTACAGAAAATATGCTCTCAGTTTAGCTTATAGATCACCTTCCAAACCTCTGTGAGAAAATAGTTTTCTCTCAAACATGATTCATGATATCACACCAGAAGGCTTTTTCACATTGTAAAATCACCTTAGAACACACCACAATTCCTAAAATTAGTATGGTACCATCAACAAATGATTTATAATGTAACTAAAGTCTTAAAACCTTCTATTAACTGCAATGCTTTTTAATGAGGTGCTATCATGTATATTGGTCCCAAGATGGCTGCCAACACTTCTTGGATGAAGTGCTGACAGCCAATCAGATCTCACAATGAGATGTGTGGTTAGGCTCCGCCCAGATATCACTAACTTTTTTACCCTAATTTTCTCAGGAAATACTGAACGGATTTACACCCGTTACGCAAAAGGCACGAGTCTGAACTGAGGACTACCTCTTTGCCAAATTTGGTGTAATTCCGTTCAGCAGTTCGGGCTGTAGCTGCGTCAACAGATCCTATGGGAAAATGCAAGGGGAAAATGTGTTTTGGGACCCCCCTTTTTTCTCGGCCCCCGCTTGACGAATCACCGTGAAATTGTCAGGATAGGAGTGGACCGGAGCTGGCCAAAAGTTTGGAAAATTTTGCGAAGATTCGTCATTCGGCGCCAACGTTACTCCAAATAGAATGTTGCGGATTTCCTATGGAAAATAGGTCCTAACTATAACTACCTACTGGCGACCGCCAGTAGCTAATATATATTTGTGTGTGTGTATGTATATGTATATTCACTGAAAAAACCATAGGTTTCACACATGTTATAGTTAGGGATTAGCATTTAAAAAACCTTGCAAATTCACTGAAAAAACCATAGGTTTCACACATGTTATAGTTAGGAATTAGCATTTAAAAAACCTTGCAAATTCAGTGAAAAAACCATAGGTTTCACACACGTTATAGTTAGCTGGACATTTCACTCGTAAAAAACCAATGAAATTTTCCCGTTATAGTTAGTTAAGCTAACTATAACTCGCGCGCCCGCAATGCACTGCTGATGACGTCACATATTACATCACTCATGACATGGTCAGTGACATCACTCATGACATCACTGATGACATCTCAAATGACATCACTGATGACATCACTGATGACATTATCCATGTGATAGAGTGGCAGACCTCCTCTCAACCTAATATAACCTTTGATACACACGTTCAAAAATAGAGACTGAAATTTTCAAAAAAATGGACATACCAATACCAATTACAACAACCTCTTCAATAATTCTAAGAACCACATAAACATCCACTCATTCACCAACAGTCCTGTACAGTCACTCATTCGTGTACTCACACATCATATGTACTCATACACCAATACATCCTGTTACACAATGCCACTCATCCACAGAGTTACTGACACACATAGTCACTCATGAAAAAAAGAAAGATACATACATTTACTTGCATATACAGTTATACACACACCACCACACTTACTTCTACAGAAACTTACACATACTTAGTCTTTTAAACAATCACTTATAGAAAAACATACTTATTCATACAGGAGCTCTTTTAATCTCTCACTCTCACATATACTCACTTATACACACCAATAGTCACATATACTAGTTTAAAACATATGTAGCTACTCATAAAGACACTATTGAGACAGCCATTCACTCACTAACACACCCATACACACACTCTTCCACCCATACAGTCCTGCACATATGCTGTCTTCAACACATACAAACAGTGAGTCACTCATTCATGCACCTATGCACTACGTAATACCCCCCACCGAACCATATAGACACTGATACTCAAAAAAACAACTAATAACCTATATAGACACTCATGTAGCTACTCACCAACCCATGCAGCCACTTATACACAAAGTGAGAGACTGATACAGATATTTACATATTTAAACATTACTCACTAAGCCATGTATTCACTAAGATACACTTAATCAGTCAGTTACACAATCAATTTTTAAAAAACAAATCATCCATTTAGACACTTATATACCCATTTATTCTTCCATCGACCTTGAGATATACATATATAAAACATATTTAATTTTCAGAAAAACACACATTCACTGGATGATGTCATCAGTGATGTCATCAGTGATGTCATTTGAGATGTCATCAGTGATGTCATCAGTGATGTCATGAGTGATGTCACTGACCATGTCATGAGTGATGTAATATGTGACGTCATCAGCAGTGCATTGCGGGCGCGCGAGTTATAGTTAGCTTAACTAACTATAACGGGAAAATTTCATTGTTTTTTTACGAGTGAAATGTCCAGCTAACTATAACGTGTGTGAAACCTATGGTTTTTTCACTGAATTTGCAAGGTTTTTTAAATGCTAATTCCTAACTATAACATGTGTGAAACCTATGGTTTTTTCAGTGAATTTGCAAGGTTTTTTAAATGCTAATCCCTAACTATAACATGTGTGAAACCTATGGTTTTTTCAGTGAATTTGCAAGGTTTTTTAAATGCTAATTTCTAACTATAACGTGTGTGAAACCCATGGTTTTTTCAGTGAATTTGTATGGTTTTTTAAATGCTAATTCTTACCTATAACATATGTGATTCCCATATTTTTTTTTATTGATTTTGTATGATTTTTTTATTATAAATTCTTATCTTAAATGTGTTTTTTTTTAAAAAAAACAAGTTTTTTTAAACTTTTTATTCTCTTAAAACACTGTTTTTAAAAAAAAAAAAATATGCAATATAACAAGTTTTCTCTTTTTTTTTTACCAAACAGGTAAGATATATTAGTATAACATAGAAAATATATATATTTATTTTTTTTTAGTGCGCGTACGGTAAGCGTACGGTAAGCTTACGGTTTACGCAATGTTTGTAATTTATCTACTCTGTTTGCGTATAGTTACGCAATTTGCGTAGCCGCGCGTACTGTGCGTGGGGCGCGTAGGCGTGCACGCTACACGCGCACGTTACGCGGAAGTGTTGTAGAGTGACTGTTTTGCGCATGCGCGCGAACGCGTGTCTTTTTTACGCGCATGCGCACTTTTACCGTAAGTGCACCGTAAGCGCACCGTAAGCGTAACGTAAGCGTAACGTACGCGCACGGTGGGTCATGTGATCATGAAACACAACTTTTGATTGGTTGAAACTACTTTCAGTTCTAGAACTCTCCTACACCACACCCATTCCCCTCATTTCTGCTTGTGATCCCTTAGGAGAAGGAGCTGACTTGTCTTTGTGATACGATGGCAGAACAGCACTCTTCTGCTGAGAGTGAGGCTAGCAGCACCACCATCAGGCAGAGAAGGAGGAAACAGAAGGGCTCTTTCATATGGGAGTATTTCAGTTTTCCAGAGGGTGAGAAAAAAGTCAATGCTGCCTTGGTGACTTGCAAGCTGTGCCAGCGTGTACTTTCGCGAGGTAATCCCAACAAGAAGTATTCCTTTGGGAATTACACTATGTTGAGACACCTTGAGGATGTGCATCCTAGGACACATGCACGACATACTAGGGGCAACCCTTCAGTAAGTCGAGCAAGCACATCCACAGCAGCTCAGCCGAGTCCTTCTTCGGAAGCTCAGCAGAGCCCTTCATCTGTGGGGGCACAATCACCTTTTTCTGAACCTCTGGAAATGAACCCTCGGTTTGGTAGGGTTACTATGCGGTGTTCATTTTGCCATGATCTAATTGTTCACAGGGAGACCAGTGTTTCCCTCATTAACAACAGAATAGATCAGCACAAATGTCCAACCAGCTAATGTTCCCATACTTCCTTCCTCTGTCCCTGCATGAACACAACGGCTCTTTTAAGAGCCAACCTTACCTCTCAACTTTTTTTTATTTTTTATTTAAAACTTTTTTTTTTTTTTTACCGTACGCGTACGGTAAGCGTATTTTTTTTTTTTTTTTTAAAAAACACTAAAAATCAATTACCACATCTCAAGATCCTTGAGGAATTAATAACTAAATACTAAAAATCTTTTTGAGATAAAGTGGAAGAAAGAGACCACCTAATTTCTCAGTTACCTGTCCCACCCAACAATTTAATTTTTAATTAAAATGTAATTGAAATTACTTGAAAAAATGGTTGTTTTTTTTTGAAAATTTTCTTTCACAATCTGAAAAAAAAGAAAAAAGTATTAATATTTAATAAATCAATATATTACACAGTACACGTATTTACATGTTTTTCCCCAAAAAATGTTTGCCTTTTTTTTGCTGTTTTCAGAATATATTGCATTTCACTATAAATTGTGAAAGCAATTGCATTCATCATTTAACAGCGGGCAAAAAAAAAATAACAATCTCAAAGATTGTATAAAAAAAGCCCAGAATCTCTTTTAACTTAAACATAACATTATAGAAATGCATAATATTCTAAAAAAATATCAACTAATATCAATACTTATTTCTTTAAAATACCGTCTGACATTTTTGTTTCAGAAGTATAATCACAAAAATATATCTCAAATAACTCCACAATATATCTGGTTCCATTTCCTTTAGGCCAAATAGTAATTTTAAAATTCTTTTTTGATTAAATTTCCAATGGTAATCCAATAAAATTCTAAAGTTTAAATTGTACAGATCTCACCGATTCTCTGTAACATTTTGGTTTCCGAAAGATTAATTAATAATTAAATAAGTCCACAATACAATTGTTTACCTTTCCTCATGGCCAAATAGTAATTTTAAAAATCTTTTTTGAATAAATTTCCAATGGCAATCCAATAACATTCCAAAATTTAAATTGTGCAGATGTTACCGATTTTGTCTAAATTTTTGGTTTTCCAAAGTTTCATTAAAAATTTAAAAAGTCCACATTACAATTGGTTACCTTTCCATTAGGCCAAATGATAATTTGAAAAATCATTTTTTTTGAAAATTCCAATGGTAATCCATTAAAATGGTAAAATTGTTTTGTACACATCTTGCCAAGTCTCTCTAAAATTTAGGTTTCAGGAAGATTAGATAGGAATTTGCTAAATCAAAAGGCAAACGTTGCTTGAAAATCAATTGGGAATCATTACACAGTGTCCAGCCTTTTTCACATTTAAGATAAACTGTGTAATGTCCAGAAGTAACAGTAGGTCCTTCATGGAAAATTATTGCAACTGTTACAAAAGTTTTTCCTGAAATTGATAATTGCTGTCCTGTAAACTTCTTTATTAAAGTATCCAATTTTGAACCATCAGCTTTACATCGTTGCATCATTAAAATTACATATTGTCCGTATTCCTTTAAAAGTAACGTTGAAAACATTTCAGATTGACACTCACTGCATTCCATGTTATGATTAGCATCTTTAACTAATTTAGCAAAAGTGACTGTTTTACTTTCTGGCAATGTTAAATAAATAAACCTTTCAGAATCAACATTAGAGCCACATGTATTGAAACAGTTTTCACAACTATGTTCCCATTTATAAGAGAGACCAAACAAATTTTCAATGGGAACCCCTTCTTCTTCCAGTACCTGAAGAAAAAACATCAAGAATTCCTGTGCGTCTTGCTGTACATTTTGAGAAAACTGTGTTCGTCCTGAACATACATCTAAAAGTTTTCTAATTTCAGTAGCACTTTCTATTTGAGTTTTATCATTACTCAGCTTTTGAAAAAGGAGACTCAACTCAGAACAGAATCTTTTTGTCTGATTTACTATTATCTGCTCTTGCACACTTTCCAGATAAAATGCAACATTCAGCACTACATTAGCGTAGCAGTTGACACCAGAGCTATTTTCAAAATGACATCCTACAACCTCTTCTTCATTTTCCTTTTTTCTTTTTGCTTGCAATTACATCACTCCTCTTTTTTTTCCTCCTCTCTACATCTTCATTACAGATATTCTCATTTCTCCTTTTACGAGAAACTACACGTTTCTCCAACACAGGATACTGACCTAAATGAGGAGCATAGGTTCTTCTTAATCTATTATACTCCTTTACACAATTTGTATCAGCACTAACTTTTGAGTCATCAAAGTCTATCATGAATAAACCAGATAATGTTTTCACTCGTGACAAAGCTACATAAGCCATACCTTCTTTGAACACAGTTGAACCAATGTTCACAAAAGCACAATCTACAGTCAATCCTTGAGACTTGTGAATAGTTACAGCATATGCTAGCGAAAACGGAAACTGCTTCCTACGTACATATAAGTCTTTCACAAGCATGAAACGAACTGAACAACGACAAATGTCTTTAACTTCTTCTATCTGATCAAATTTTATTTTTAAACATTCAATTCCATCTTTTTTCTGATAATTAATAAAACCCACAACTCTTCCCATAGCTCCATTAACTAAACCTTTTTCAACATCCAAATTTCTCCTTAAAAATACTCTACAGTTCATGCAAACATATAGATTTTTTTCTAATCCAGCTGTTTTGGAAATGTTCTTCTCTAGTGAATCCAATTTATTTTTCAGTGTGCCTGTTAATGTGATAGTAATTCTTCCATCCTCAATTTTGTCCACTGCTTCCAATTTCCTGATATCTTCCTTTTCCAATTTCAAAAGCTCCTCATTGAATATTGAGCATTCACGTAGAGTTGGCATTAAGCAGATGACACTTTTCTTTTCTGCAATGTTCTTGTATATCTTCTCTGCAACTATTTCTTCCTTTGGAAATAAATTATGTAGCAGCCGACTCTGTAATGCTTTTTTGCCAACTTCTGTGAGTAGTCCAATTCTGATATCTTTCAGAATACTTCCATATTCTTTATCGTTTGCTTGCCTCATATTAGTAGTAAGTTCCTTGTACTCAAAGAAGGACCAAATATTTGCATTACCGATGCTTCCCAATGACTTCTTTGTGTCTTCATGTGTCACAGTTTTAAACACTGGTTGTCCTTTAACTGGAGTAAGTTGTAGAAGATCCCCAAAAACTATGACATGTTTTCCACCAAATAACACGTCATAGTCTGTCCTTAGAATTTGCTGCATTCTTAAATGCACAAAGGCAAGCATTAAGTTTGATACCATGCTCACCTCATCAATAATGAGAACTTGCATCTTCTTCAATACTCTTGAAACTTCCAAGCATGCTTCTCCAGTTAGCTTGTTGTATTGTATTTTGTTCTCATGCTCCACTGGTAACATTAGCAAACGATGTAAGGTGATTCCTTTTATGTTATAGGCTGCTAACCCAGTTGGAGCAGTAACCACACAAGACAAAGTAGAATCCGTTTTTTGCTGTAGGTAGCTTCTGATGACTTTTATTAAGAAACTTTTTCCAGTTCCAGCTTGTCCACTTACATACATCCTGATTGGATGAAATGATGTGCATGAGCACTCTTTTTTTTCATGTTGAAATCCGTGATCAATTTTGCTTCTGATCTCTTCATAAATTTGTTGCTGCTCTTCATTCAGTTGTCTTTCCAAATTTTGTAAGTCTATAAATTCTTCTTGAGCTTGATTCATAGCCGTTTCCACTTCATTCATGGCTATTGATGCTTCATTTTCAACGATTGGTTGTCCTAGGGGATCTTGACTGAGTGTTCCTGAACTTTGGCTGTCTTGAGAACTGTCTCTAGCTACTTCAGCTGCAATTGTAGTTTCCTGTTCAATTTCTTCATTTAACATTTGCAGATAAGTTGAGAATGTACTGCATTGTATGCTGTCTTTGCAAGCATTAAAAGAATCTTCATAGCTTGGAAATTCTCCCAGTAGTTCATCCTCTGTACGCCATGGTTTAAACAGCTGTAAAAGAGCCAAGTAGTAAAATTCCTTTTTGTCAGTAGTGTCGCAACTCAGCTTCCTGTGATTTATCAAACTTCCTTTTGTTTGCTTCACCAAACATCCTTCCTCACCAATGACTTTATATTTTCCATTGTTGATGTCTTCTGCGGCTTTCCGTGAATAAATGTAGTTCTGCAGCACTTCATAGAGACACATGTTCTCCAGATGATGACTTCTTTTTGGATAATATGTGTCCAACATGTTTGATTTCAAAATATCTGTACTTTCTGGGTCATTCTCGGCCAAATATTCAATTTCTCCAACAGATTTCAGTACCCGACTTCTCATTGCTGCAAGGCCTAAACTTGCCCAAATTATTCTTCTTGATTTCGAGTAGAGACTTGCAGAAGATAACCTATCTGAACATTCGTAGGATCCAATTTCTCGATGCGATAACATCTTTAAACTGAAACTGTACAGCTTCTTACTGACAGTCTTCTCGTAAGAAATCTCTTCCCACATTTCTTTCAATTCAGTTTTTTCAGATTTAGTAATGTAAGACGTTACATATCGAGCAACAGCAATGGAATTGTCAGCTACATACTGTATATCCATGTTAGCATTCCACATGGATAAAATGACTGGGTTGTAGTCATTTATATTTTTTGATTCTTCTTTTCTTTTTAGGTTGTAGGTATTCTTAGGTGATTTTCTTGTGATAGTATGTCTCACAGATGACATAAAACTGTTTACTCTTCCATTTGAAAGAACAGGTCTAGGAAATCCAAATCGACATTTAGTGTAGTATTTTTCTATACTCTTGTATTTCCGTCGACAGTATTTTCCACACCGATGACTTTGGAAACGTAAAACTTGCTCCTTTAACTTTTTCTCTTCTGTGCTTTTTGGTATAGCACATGTTGGATATTCTTCAATGTAAGATAACACTGCTTCATGAGCATCTGTTCCAAACTTTGGGGCATCCTTGATCCACAACAGCATATGAATATGAGGAGCACCTCTTGCCTGGTACTCTTTTCTCCAAAAGAAATCCACTACTTCTCCTAGAGGTGGATTTTTTTTATTGCAGATGAAGGACATCATAGCCTCAAATCTATGATTGAAATATCTGCAAACATTAACCGGATCCAATGAGCACAGTTCTCCTGCTGTCTTGTATTCGATGTTTTTAATGTTTGAATTTGCCTCTCGTAGAAAATCCAGTAAATCATCCCAAGCGTACTCAGCACAGCTTAGGGGAAGGAACCATGTTGGTGTTCCTAAATTCCGTAACATGCATTTTAATTCACCATGGCGTCGGTACCAATATTCATTTGTCCCACACTGACAAGCCATCAGATTGATCAGTTGTGTTTCCAAATGATCATCTCGGTGCTGCACTTTCTCCATAAAATCCTTAGCAGACACATTTTGTAAATGTACTCCACTTTTTAAAATGTGATTTACTGCATAAGACAGTGCAGACAAGTCGCTTTCAAATAAAAGATGGAACAAATAAGGAATACTTTGTTGAAATCTGGGATCTTCAGCATATAGTCTTGTAGTCCGATACTCAGAAGCTGGAATCTGTTGTGGGCGTTCATCGTATCGTCCTCCTTTTCCTTTAGGAAACAGCTGGGGAAAACATCGAGCTTCCAAGCTCTCCTCCCATACACTCACGGGAGTTCCTTTTGCTTTCTTCATCTGAAACAGATCAATATTGTCTCCCATAACTTCTTTTGAATGAAGAGGATGTATGCTAAAATGTTCATAAATTTCTTCTTCCTTTGACTTGTCCACTTTTTCAATTTGTCCAGTTGGTGTTTCTGTGTCTTCTTGTAAATCTTCTTCTTCTTCTTCTATATAAATTGATTCATACCATTTGTTATTCCTTTTCAAATACAAATTTGCTCTTTGTACTTTCCGTACATCTACCAGCTCCTGCCAAATCTTCTTATTCTTTGTAGGTACACCATTAACCAGAATAATTAATGGTTCAGTTTCCAAAGTATCCGCATCAATAGTTTCCATATTTTTTTTCAAATCCAAGGGCAAATACACCACTCTACCTTTTAAACCTCTCAGTAAATCTGAAGGAGGTAATTTACCAGTTTTGGGCTCCATACGTACTATGGTCTGGAACGGATGAACACATTGAATAAGTATAGACTCATATGTATTTAATTCAGAAAGTTCAGCAGGAATAGCATCCAATTCTAAATTATTATGTACAGCTCTGGTCGGCATTCTATTTTCCTCTAACTTGTTGTAACAGTATTTACAAATACGCTGATCTTCACCCAATTCAAAACAATTTTCTAGAAATATATATGTGGCAAAATCCTTCCACTTATAATTATCTTCATTTTCACTCTTTCTGTAGAGATCAACATTCCTAGTTTGTTTTCTATAATGAGTTCTGCGGCAACAAATACAAGTAATATTTGGTCTTTCATTAGAGATTATTGCAAATTTTGTTATGTGATCATTAAATGTCTTACTTACAGAGGGTTCTACATTCTCTTCCACTTCTTCCTCATTTACTGTGTCCTTTTATGCACTGTTTTGTTCAGGACCAAAGTAACAAAACTGAATTTCATCAACAACCTTCTCTACATCTGATACCGATCCACGGAACAGAGCCCTATTCAATTCATCTAACTTTATTGCTGGACTTTTAGCAAAATACAACCGTCTCACAAACTTTCTCATTTCAGTATGATGAACAGCCAGCATCCTAAAATGATGGAAAACACTATTACACACTTTTCTAGATAGACAAGCCAGAGAATGACCCTGCAAACCAGTATTCTCTCTCACTCTGCATGGATCTAGACTTTGAAGCACCTTAATCTTCTGTTTTACACTTTTTTTACTATATTCTCTTAGAAACTCACGAAATTTATCAATAGATTCCTGACGCACAGTGCAAATACTACTACAATTCCAAGTGTACACTGGGGCTTTAGGACGTCTCCCCATAGCCTCATCCGCCATCACTTGTACCTCATCTCTTGGAACCATTATCTCCTTCTCCATTATGCAACCATTTTTCACTTCATAAGCACGACCTCTGGTGTCAACTGCATGCAGCAAACTATTACTTTGAAAATAGCTCTCTTCATTAAAAAAAGGTTCACTACTTGAACTATGCATCCATTTTCCTAAAAACACTTTACAAAAGTTTGTTCTGTTCACTACTCTTTTCCTTTTGCTTTGTGATTTCAGTACATTAACCATTTTATCTAATGTACGCATCCTATTCAAAATTAAAATGAATAGTTTCCTTTTTAATTCTAATGCCTTTGCTGCAATGGCTTCAATTTCTTTTTTTCTCTTGTAATATTTTGCCTTTTGCTTATATTTCTTCACATCCTTTATCAAATTGGACATAACTCTTCTCTGAAACATTTTTCTACGTATCTCTTTAAACGCTGTTTTTCTGTTTAAGTTAATCTTTATTGTTGCAGAAGGTATATTTGCATTAACTAAATTCTCAATTTTTTCCTGTTTTTTTCTATTGAAAACATTCTTTCCAGTACAGACATTTTGTACATTTTTCCTTTTTTTGAATATGTTCTTTAAAAAATCTTTTGTCTGCTTACCAGAAGATTTTTTCTTTTTCCCAACATGAGCATCTCCAACTAACTTAGGTCCTCCAGTTGTCTTCAAATATAGGTTTTTTTTGTGGTCTTTCTTTAGTCTGGATTTTGTAGGCATCTTAAATTTTGTTCACTGCTCTTCAGCAATACCTGAAAACAACTAAAAAAAAATTCCTTTATTTTATTTAAATATATTACTACATTTTTTATGATCTTTAGAAATCTTAAAATACTATAAACCCCTTTGCTATAAATGAAAATCACAATAACACCTTCACAAATTAAATATCTAAAAATAATTCCTGTGTGCACACAAAGTCATGCTTTGAAATTAGGCAGAAAACGAAATTTCTTTGCCAATTGCAAAGCATACTTTCTACTACTTTTTAGGCAAGTGATAAGTACTTTTACAGACTGACACATTTTGAATCCACTTTTCAGATTCTTAAAAAAGCACATGTCCAAACTGCTTTTTCAGACCAGCACCATGTGTAACCTGGGTGACTGACTACACTCCAGCAAGGGCAACCAGCCTTAGTGATGCTAAATGTATTTGCATTACTGACTGAAACCTCAAACCCCACTCGGTTGTGAATACTGTGCATGATTCCACAGGATAAGCAGCTGGGTGTGTGCTAAGAGTCTGCTTCTGCACAAAAAAATGGCTCCCCCTTTCCATCTAATGCAAATGTGAAATCACCAGAGCAATACGCAATAAATCTCTGCCTGTAATTCCTATTTGCACACAGAGTCATGTTTTCACATTAGTCACAAAACGAAATTTCTTTGCCAATTTGAAAGCACACTTACTACTCTTTTTTTTGCAAGTGATAAACACTTTTACAGACTGACACATTTTGAATCCACTTTTCAGATTCTTAAAAAAGCACATGTCCAAACTGCTTTTTCAGACCAGCACCATGTGTAACCTGGGTGACTGACTACACTCCAGCAAGGGCAACCAGCCTTAGTGATGCTGAATGTATTTGCATTACTGACTGAAACCTCAAACACCACTCGGTTGTGAATACTGTGCATGATTCCACAGGATAAGCAGCTGGGTGTGTGCTAAGAGTCTGCTTCTGCACAAAAAAATGGCTCCCCCTTTCCATCTAATGCAAATGTAAAATCACCAGAACAATACGCAATAAATCTCTGCCTGTAATTCCTATTTGCACAGAGTCATGTTTTCACATTAGTCACAAAACGAAATTTCTTTGCCATTTTGAAAGCACACTTACTACTCTTTTTTTTGGAAAGTGATACACACTTTTACAGACTGACACATTTTGAATCCACTTTTCATATTCTTAAAAAAGCACATGTCCAAACTGCTTTTTCAGACCAGCACCATGTGTAACCTGGGTGACTGACTACACTCCAGCAAGGGCAACCAGCCTTAGTGATGCTGAATGTATTTGCATTACTGACTGAAACCTCAAACCCCACTCGGTTGTGAATACTGTGCATGATTCCACAGGATAAGCAGCTGGGTGTGTGCTAAGAGTCTGCTTCTGCACAAAAAAATGGCTCCCCCTTTCCATCTAATGCAAATGTGAAATCTCCAGAGCAATACGCAATAAATCTCTGCCTGTAATTCCTATTTGCACACAGAGTCATGTTTTCACATTAGTCACAAAACGAAATTTCTTTGCCAATTTGAAAGCACACTTACTACTCTTTTTTTTTGGCAAGTGATAAACACTTTTACAGACTGACACATTTTGAATCCACTTTTCAGATTCTTAAAAAAGCACATGTCCAAACTGCTTTTTCAGACCAGCACCAAGTGTAACCTGGGTGACTGACTACACTCCAGCAAGGGCAACCAGCCTTAGTGATGCTGAATGTATTTGCATTACTGACTGAAACCTCAAACCCCACTCGGTTGTGAATACTGTGCATGATTCCACAGGATAAGCAGCTGGGTGTGTGCTAAGAGTCTGCTTCTGCACAAAAAAATGGCTCCCCCTTTCCATCTAATGCAAATGTGAAATCTCCAGAGCAATACGCAATAAATCTCTGCCTGTAATTCCTATTTGCACACAGAGTCATGTTTTCACATTAGTCACAAAACGAAATTTCTTTGCCAATTTGAAAGCACACTTACTTCTCTTTTTTTTGGCAAGTGATAAACACTTTTACAGACTGACACATTTTGAATCCACTTTTCAGATTCTGAAAACAGCACATGTCCAAACTGCTTTTTCAAACCAGCACCATGTGTAACCTGGGTGACTGCCTACACTCCAGCAAGGGCAACCAGCCTTACTGATGCTGTATGTATTTGCATTACTGAGTGCAACCTCAAACCCTTAAAGTATTCCTTATTTTTACCAGTACACCTTAATTTATCGTGAAAACATAGTCCATATTATTTTACATGTTCCTCACATTTAAATTTCTCCCAAAACAGAAAATAATAAACACAACTTCAACAAAATTCCAATTCTATTATTCATTTCTTAATTTACCATATACATCCCCTCTCAAACTCTAAACTCACCTTTAAAATTAGTTAGTTGTGAAAGAAATGTGGCACTCAAACAGCAGATTATCAGAGCCAGGATCTCTGTTCTTTACACCTCTCTCCTCTCAGCAGAACCAGATAATGGCAAACTTTTCCTCTCTTTTTCCACACATATACATGTTAATTTCAAATCTCAGTGCTTCCCCCTTTTTTTAAAATGTAATCACACATTTCTATTGGTTGAAAACCAACCCTTTTCCAAAAGTACCCTTCCCCCAACTTGACTTCTGCCTAGTACCCTTCCCCCAACTTGACTTCTGCCTGCTACCATAGCAACAGCTCATGGAACACTGCTGTGTGGAGTTAGGTCAGAAGTTCGCCACACAATGTTTCATTTCCAAAGAGCAGGAGTGCTTGACTTTTTAAACCTAACAGCAAATCCAAAGTACTGTTCTTTAGTAACACATTTTTCTGTACCAATACAAAACATGCTTCTATTAATTTACACATACAGCCTAGTTTTTATTCTAGAATGGTATGAAACAGCCAATCAGTTCTTTTTTTTATAAAAAAAAATATGTATGCCTCCATTTCCAAACTGTCTTTCATTTCGTTTTACCATTCTACTGAATTACACCTCCTGAGTGCTTCCAGTTCACCTTTGAAGATGTTCACAGTGTGGATTGTAGGGCACAGCTATGTCTTCTGGAGTGAAAAGTATGCAGAGAAAACAGATATGGTGAGAGACCTTGCTTTGCCAAATGTAGACATTAAATGGATTGGTCAGAGAGGGTTAAAGTGGCACCAATTGATGCCATTGGTGAAATCCTTCATGCAAATCCAACACCCTGACCTCATAATAGTGCACTGTGGTGGCAATGACCTAGGCACTTTGACTGGGGTAGGTCTGGAAATGCTTATGAAGGACACCTTTGCACAACTGTTTTCACTTTTCCCTAAAACTGCCTTTGTGTTTTCTAACATATGCCAAAGGCAAAAATGGAACTGGTCCAATCATTTTTGTCCGCAGATTGACAAAGCAAGAAAGCACGTCAACAAATCTGTTTCTGCTTTCCTCCGTGACTATGGTATGGGTGCCATTTACCACAACAACTTGCGTTACGACATGCAAGACATTTATAGAGGAGATGGTGTGCACTTCAATGATGAAGGGAACAGAGTCTTCCTCTTGAACCTTAGACTCTGCATCGGTACTTACTTGTAGGTACCACAAAAAAATCACTTCATAAACACAACGGCTCTTTTTAGAGCCCCCTAATATCTAAACACTTAAATCTGAATTTTATTTCTTTTTTTATTTATTTTTTCTACCGTACGCGTACGGTAAGCTTACCGTAAGCTTACCGTACGCGTACCCCGTGATTTTTTAAAAAAATTAATAAATGTTTTTTTTGTACTTTTCTGTCCTTTGACCCCCTTTCAAATGTTGGTGGGTCTGTAACTCTCCTCCTTGCCCCCTTTTCAAGTTATCACCCTTTTTTTTTCTGTGTGAAACACACAAAATGGCGGCCGCCGCTTCCTGGTTTCGACCGATTCGAATGTTTACTAAGATCTAACAGCCAATCAGAATCGCGCTCGCGCACGTCACCGTACGCGTACGGTAAGCTTACCGTAAGCGCACCGTAAGCTGCCACAGATATATATATTGATTTAAATGCTATTTTCTCAGGAACTACTGAACAGATTTACACCAGACCTACAAAAGGCACTTCCTTGACCTGCGGACTACCTCTCTGCCAAATTTCAAGTAATTCTGTTCAGCCGTTCGGGCTGTAGCTGTGTCTAAAGGTCCTATGGAAAAATGCATGGGGAAAATGCGTTTTGGGACCCCCCTTTTATCTCAGCCCCCGCTTGACGAATCCCCCCGAGACTTTCAGGGTAGGAGCGGAGCGGAGCGCCCCACCTATTTTGAAAAATTCGCGAGGATTCGTCAACCGGCGCCAAAGTTATTCAAAATAGAATGTTGCGGATTTCCTATGGAAACGTGGTCCTAACTATAACTACCTACTGGCGACCGCCAGTAGGTAATATAGATATATATAGATATATATATATATATATCCAATTGCCGCTAAGTACAGTGAAGACGACGATGAGCGTCATAGCTTCAAAATAAAAGGCGGACACGGACCTTCAGTTAAGTGATGTCGTCTTGACGTTTCGGCTCAGATGAGCCTTGTTCACATGACAACGTGAAAAATAACAATGATCCAATATATAGCATTGGCACAAAGTTCATGGTTCAAACTTGGATCATGTGATCACCAAGATCATAGACATGGAAGAACACTTCAATGTAGCACCACTTACAAAACACGCAATAAACCAATCTTTGGGTTACATAAATATGGCGTAAATGTATAAATATGTGCAAACTTCGCTGTTTGCTTTGTAAGAAAATAAATAAATAAATAAGTCAATTAAAAGACCATCTATTTACAATTCACTAAAAACATATATATATAGAATATATATAAATGCCAAAGCTATTGAGGATCATACAGCCCAAGAAAGAAATGCTAGATGCTGTAGATACCATTAGTGGACGGTTCAATATGTCGGCTTAAATGCCTTTAACCACTATCGTCCAACATGATTACTTTAAAGTGCAAACATTAAAAACAGCAAAGGCCTAAATACACATACTATAACAAACGTTGGTGAAAAAAAGCCATGTACAAATCTCATGATATGTGCCAGTTACTAGAATGGATCGAACTATGTGCAAAGTTGAGAGTGATAAAAAGAAGAACAAATCCAAAAAATGTTTTTGAAAAGCAATAACTATTTCCTAGATTCACTTTGGTAGGAAAGAATCATAGATACACACTTTTAAAAAATGTGTATATATATTGTAAATCTACTATGGCTTTCGTAAAAAGGGGAAAGAGATCAAAGATAAGAGACTACAAAGAATAAAGAAATAAGTCCCATTGCATTGTGCAAATAAATGGCAAGAAAACAAACTAATATCCCAATTTCTGAATAAAACATCTCAAATGGTGAATGCCAGCCGGCATATCAGCACATCATATCAAAGTATTGGGACATATTAAAAGGATAAAACAATCAATTCATTTCCTGCATAACCAAATGCTAGTATTCACTGAAATATACAAGAATTAAGGTAAACAAGTATAAAGATCCTCAGTGACATTGAGCCCCATCGGGTGTTTGGTATCCAATTGTAAAATATGCCGGGTTTCCAATTTACGAGGCTTTGTCTCTCTATTACCTCCTCGTCTACTAGCATTAACAGCATCAATTACAAAGTATTTAAGAAGACGATTATCACTTTGATGGAAATCCCTGAAATGTCTAGCCACAGGATATGTATTGTCCTGGTTAGATATGGCTCTGAGATGCTGTAAAATCCGTTTGTGCACGGCCAGTTTCGTGCTACCCACATATCTAAGGGGACATGGACAAATAAGTATATAAACAGCAAACTCAGTTTTGCATGTTAGTAGCTTATTCACTTGATGTTCAGATTTGCTGAAACCATCCTGGTAAGTTTTTGTGCTCACCCCATGTATGCAAGATTTACAAGTTTTATATTTTAAAAAACCTGTATTGGTTTGCAACCAAGTGGTCTTTTCAATGGTCTCAGGGTTAGTATCAACAAGAAGATCCCTCATCGAGGATGCTCTACTGTACGTAAGGGAAACACACGTAGGTAAAAAAGGACCAATAATAGGATCATTCAAAATTATGGGCCAATTGCGGTTGATAATCCTGTGAATGTCTTTGCGTTGCTTGCTAAAACCTGTGATGATTATAAAGGTGTTAGCTGTTGAAGCAGGGATAACTGTTTTGGTAGTATTCGTGTTTTGGGATACAGGGGTGTAGGTACTTAAGAGTTCCTGTCTGGTATACTGCATCGATTTACTAATAGCACTGTCAATGCTTTTTTTAGAGTATCCTCTTTCAATGAATCTTTTTCTACTGGATAGTTGAGCAGCCTCCAGATCTGCTGTATTGCTACACACCCTTCTAAAGCGTAGCATTTCCCCATACGGGATGCTCGCAATTAAATGAGCTGGATGTGCGCTTTCAGCATGCAAAAGTGTATTGCCAGCTGTCTTTTTACAGAATAATCTTGTTTCTAAAGATTCATTGATAGTATATACCTCAGTATCCAAAAACGTTACTGATGTTTGACTCATAGTTGCAGTAAATGCCAGATTGTACTCATTTACATTAATGTCAGCAACAAATCGTTTAGCTTGGTTCTCATTGCCACGCCATATAACAAACAAATCATCTATGTGGCGAAACCATGCTACCACATATTTGTCTAACTCATCCCTGAATTTGACTCTGAGGACCAGTTCCTCCCAAGCGCCCATATGCAAACAGGCAAAGCTTGGCGAAAAACTGGCCCCCATTGCAACTCCCTGTAGTTGGCGATAAAGGAGATTATTGAACATAAAGACATTGTTTGTTAAGCAATATTTAAGCATTTGTAATAACATGTTATTGTGCTCCTTCTCCTGATCTTCCCTTTGGTTCAAATAGTATGTTACTGCTGTTAGACCATCTGTTAGACCTGTCAGCCCTTTGGGTGGTCCCTCCTCATCATTATTTATTTTGTCCCACTTTTGCCTCAAACCCTGTTAGAATTTTTCCTTTTTGGGAACCACCAGACTTTTTAGTATTGATGCAGATTCAGGGAGCCATTTTATCTACCCCTGGAACTTCTGTCTGAGGGCCTGGAGCACAAAATGGTGGCCACCCATTGTCACCTGTGACATCACTGGACCCTACTAGAACCTTCTGCAACATTCTGGAACCCTGTGACAGTTGGAGGCGGTTTAGAATGTTGGGAAGCTAAGTCAGAGTTGGCAGTTGGAGTTGGCAGTTGGCACCTGACTGGTGAAGTGAGAGCAGCAGAAACCTGAAGGAGGAAGGAGTGAGGCAGCAGGGGTGGAAACTTGTGCCTGGAGTGGGGTCCATAAACCCACCCTTGATACTAGTCCCTACTGACTGAGCCCAGCCTGGAGCCCTGTGTGGGAGAAAGCAAGAAAAACCATCTTAAGGACCTGGACAGCAGGAACAGGCCTTAAAAGTAAAGAACAGCAAGTTCCTGACCTGGTTACTGGTAACTTCCTGAAGTCCGACGTCGAGAAGCCTGGAGACCTGGAGCCCGAGGTGGAGAAGCGGCGCTGACTGGAAAGCAGACGTCGTACCCGGAGCCGCCAGAGGTCGAGAGAGGGCACCGACGGAGGTCGTGGAGAGTACCAGAGGTCGAGGAGGAAGTCACCCGAGGTCGAGTGTGCGGCGTCGACGGGGGAGTGAAGTCCGCCCTCCGGAGTCGCCGGAGACCGAGGTGAAGCGTGCCGGAGGTCGGGAGTGGGGATCGCACTCCGGAGTCGCCGGAACCTGAAGAGAATCGTGCCGGAGGTCGGGAGTGGAGATCGCACTCCGGAGTCGCCGGAACCCGAGGAAAGGAGCACCGGAGGTCGGGAGTGGAGATCGCACTCCGGAGCCGCCCGAAGTCGACATCGAGCCAAGATTGCCCGACGTCATCGAACCGGAGGTCGACATCGAGCCGAGGCCGCCGACATCGAAGCGGAGCCGCCCGAAGTCGACATCGAGCCAAGACTGCCCGACGTCATCGAACCGGAGGTCGACATCGAGCAGAGGCCGCCGACATCGAACCGGAACCGCCTCACGGCGTCGACACAACTCCAGCGGCGTCGGAGCTTCATAAAAAAAGGGCAGTAAGTGGAATAGAGGGCGCCTAAGGCCCTGTGGAGCCCTAAGAGACCATCCTAGGGGCTAGAGAGGTGCTGGAGCCAGCTTGATTGTGCCAGGGGTGAGCTGAGACTAATACAGAGGGGTTGTGTAGTGTGGGAGAGCCAGATCTCTAGATTCCCCCTTGATCTACCTCAGTTTAGGCCTCAGCCTTGTCCAAGCCAGGGAGTATACCCCTCAGGCCATCCAAATCTCTACAAGCTGGGATTGGGTCAAATCATCCCATAGTACCTCAGGAATGTTAACTGATTTTCAAGTGTCACTGTTGGCTTTTATTATTTATTGAGAGCACTGTATTTATTGTATTCATCCTATTTATTGCCTCACAGTATTTATTGTTTCACAGTATTTATTGTCGCACAATATTTATTGTCTCGCAGTATTTATTGCCTCATAATATTTAATTGCCTGTTATGTAATGCACTTATATTTATGCCTTGATTCTTTATGACCTACCTTATTTATTGAATCGTTGAAGATAGTATTTATTTGACGTACCCTTCCACAGGAAAAGCCTTGTGTACTGTGATTGTATTATTATTTATTTAATCAGCAACTAAGAGAAAAAAAGATAAAGAGATATATTTTCAGTATAATTTTTGAGGTGTAGTGTCGTTTTTGGAACGGATGCACGCATGGTTATTGTGAGGGTGTAACGTATGCTTAACACGGTGCCTTCCTTACCGCTCGAGCCAAGCTACCACAGTGTGTCTGGGAGAACACCACCACCACCCTTCCGGTGTGGGAGTGGGTTTTTCTAACACCATCATCATGCTTGATACTTGTATATAATGCAGTAACGTCTAGAGCTAACATCCAGTATCCTTCAAGCCACTTGATTTGTTGAAGTTTACACAAAAAGTCTCCTGTATGTATGAGGATAGTTTTGTTACAAAGGGCTGTAAAAAATAATCAATGTAAACTGAAGTTTTTTCCAATAACCCCCCCCCCCCCAGCTGAAATTATTGGTCTACCAGGGGGTTTATTCTCATTTTTATGTATTTTAGGAATAAAATAAATTACTGGGGTTACCAGGTTGTCCACTTTAAGAAATTTAAACTCTGCTTCAGTGATAAGCCTTTTGTTTTTCCATTTGATCAATTTCAAATGGTAATCTTGTTTGGTAGCTTTAAGTGCACTTGCATTAATTCTTTCATAGCACTGACGGTCATTCAATTGTGTGTAGGCCTCTTTGTCATAGTCAGATCGCATCATAAGAACCACATTTCCACCTTTGTCGCTTTGTCGAATCACAATACTTTTATTGGCACCAAGTTTCTTCATGAGCGTGTCATATTCAAAAGAATGTTTGTTATATTTCTTTTTCTGTGTTACTGTTTTTTTATAAAGCTTTTTTATTTGACAAATCGTATTTTCATGAAAAATGTCGATTGCGTCCCGTGGCATAATGGGATTAAACACAGATGGAGGCTTAAAGAGTGTTTTAGAACGTATTTTGACTCCTACATACGCCCTGACTGTATTCTGCTCATAGCCTGTTCTATCCGTTTCCCATAGTTCCAGAAGCTCAGCTGTCAGAGATGGTTCACATGAGTCACTGATTAAGGGGGGCTGATTAGTCGGTTTAGATGTGTCTACAGTATTATTAAGGGTAAAATGTTTTCGAAGTTTCAATTTTCTTACTGCTTTGTAGATATCACATCTTGTATTGGCATAGTTCATATTGCACTGGGGAACATACGATAAACCTAACTTGAGGATGCCCTCTTCCTCATCAGATAATGTGCAAGAAGTGAGATTAATGATGGTTTTGTCATTTACATCGGACGGTATTAATCCTTGGCCATTCATTGACCTCTGCCCCTCTTTCTGTTTGCAAAGGCAGTGCTTCTTCCTTGCCCTCTGCCTCTGCCTGCATTTGTAGTTGGCATATTTTCTCCGTGCTGCCTTTGGGTCCGAGGTCTGAGCGTTTGAAGTCTTTCCCGGTTTAAAAAACTAATTTCTCTTCTGGGGGATGGTTTATCACTCTGTCTTAGCTGTGTTTCATCACACATCTCAGTTTCCGATTCCGTGCCTGCCCCGGAGCTCAACTCCGACACGGAAGATTCCGCTTCATTGACTTTTCTAGTATTTCTCATTTTTACTTGGCTTGTGTCACCGGGATTTCTGAGAACATCAGACTTTTTTGAAAATGTAAAAATTTGACCTAGATCATAATCGTTTCTGTCTCGTTGAAATTTGTATGCCTTTCTTTCCATAATCCTGGCCTCCTCTTTTTTCAGGCGTGAATTCATTTCAATAGTTAATTTATCTTTTTCCTCTTTTGTGCCCAAGGTTTCAAGTTGCTCATGTAGGGAAGCTATTTCTGTTAGTAATTTGGTTCGGTCTAGCTCCGCATATTTGATAAGGATGAGCACTAGTCGTCGAGATGCATCTAAATTACTTTCAGCCCATTCCCTCATTAAATCTGGATTCGGGTCCTCGTAGCTGGGTGCTATCATAATACGGAGACCCCTCGGTATGCGGGTCACTTCAATGTAACCTTGTAAGGATTTAGCTTCCCACCACTTGGCTTGCTCGCTTTTGGATATCTTTTCCAATACTTTAAAAATGTCTTTAAGAGATTTGTTGGTGGTGTTAATCTCCTCATTCACTTTTCCGCGTATGTTATTAGGGATTGGGAGACTATCTGTAAACATAGATAACGCGGCTGATTCCCGGTCTCTCACGTTGTCAGCCGACATCACGCTAATAGAATGATAAAAAATGTTGGCGGCTTAAAGTCAGTTGTTTGTCTTGACTCCTGAAATGCGCCTGTGCACGATTCGCTTTCCTTCCCCACTCAAACCTGCTTACTGTAGTGTCACGACTGCTGGATACCTCCTCCGATACGCCGCGTCCTCCGACTCGGCTCTCGCTGGTTGTTCTCAGCTTCCGTGTGACTTCCGTTTTCCTTCAGGTTATGGGGGGTCCAAACGCCTTTCTCTTTCCGGAGAAAATATGATCCAAGAGAACTTGGATAAAGTTTCGATTGACGGCGTTGACCGTTGCAAGAAAGGGTCCCGTGTTGTGGCTTGCCGAAACCAATCCGCCACATATATCCAATTGCCGCTAAGTACAGTGAAGACGACGATGAGCGTCACAGCTTCAAAATAAAAGGCGGACTCAGACCTTCAGTTAAGTGCTTAATTTAATTCATTTGTGATGTCGTCTTGACGTTTCGATTCAGATGAGCCTTGTTCACATGACAACGTGAAAAATAACAATGATCCAATATATAGCATTGGCACAAAGTTCATGGTTCAAACTTGGATCATGTGATCACCAAGATCATAGACATGGAAGAACACTTCAATGTAGCACCACTTACAAATGTGCAAACACGCAATAAACCAATCTTTGGGTTACATAAATATGGCGTAAATGTATAAATATGTGCAAACTTCGCTGTTTTCTTTGTAAGAAAATAAATAAATAAATATGTCAATTAAAAGACCATCTATTTACAAATCACTAAAAACATATATATATAGAATATATGGCATAAATGCCAAAGCTATTGAGGATCATACAGCCCAAGAAAGAAATGCTAGATGGTGTAGATACCATTAGTGGACGGTTCATATGTGTATGTATATATATATATATATATATATATATATATATATATATATATATATATATTTATTTAGGTATTAGAAAGATATTTTGCTTGCAATGCGTCATCTGTTTGTGATTGTTCAAAATGCTGTCCTTTTTTCCCCTACTTGTAGCAATACTAATTGGTTTGAGTACTTGGTATTTTTTGTTTTTATTGTCATTTAATAAGAAATACAGAGGTACAACAATATCATAAATGTGAAACAATAATATTCAGAATAAGAAAACAGGAATACAGGGAAATATAGGAATTATAAGGGGAGAAGGAGGAGGGGGAGGAGGGGGAAGGAGAAAAGATCCGCGATAGGGATCGTAACATGACAGCTGGAAAGTAATAGTGTTCATTCAATTGCATAACTTAAAATGCCAAATGAGGCGATTCATCAAAGTGCAGCATATGTCAGACAGCAGAACTGCCCACCAATCACAACCATCAGAGTGCGGGGAGCATGTAAAGAAATCAGGAGTCATGTAGCCAAAGGGTGCATCAGCCCAACATGATCCGTAAATTAAAAGATATCAATTGACAAATGGGCTAGGTATCTCGTCAGCTGAGTTTGCACTCTGTGAGTGGTACGATATGTCCCTGGTGCGTAAATAAACAAGCAGAGGTTCTCATATGTCTTTGGGATGTGACCGCGGGGCATTAATTCCCAGAAGTGGGAGAGTTGTTTGGCACAGAATATATTGCATCCTGTAGCCAGAGGTTCATTGTGGGCACTGGACGACTGCCCCAGTTCATGGCCACCCTACATTTAGCAAAGAGGAGTAGCATAACAGTGAGTCTACAGGCTTGTAGCTGGGATATCTTTAACATAGCCCAATAATCAGATCAAAGGGATACATTGAGCACGTTGTCCAGTTATTGTCTGGATGGTTGAAATAACTTCCTCCCAGAACTCTTTAGGGCACATCCATGCCAGATGGAGGAAGGAGGCTTGTGTCACAGCACAACGGAGGCAGTTGGAGTCAGGGCAGTTGGAGTCAGGAACAAGGCCTATCTTGAATAACTGACCTGGGATACGATATAAACGGTGCAAGAATTTTAAATGTATCAACCTCAGTCAATAATTTGGTGAAAAAAGCTCCAGCTGCCCACAGCAGTATGACCACTGAGAATCTGTTAGGGAAACGTCTAACAAAATCAATTTCCCATTGCGTGCGGGCCCTTCGAGTCGCAACCGGAGAGGTATGCTGCATAGTGTTATACAGATAGGTGATTAATTTGTGAGAGGAGGGCGTGATGAGAATGTGTTTGAGTGCATGGAGTGCTGAATGGTGGGGCATGTGGCCCTGGTTTAATAGTACAAGAAGATGTCCAGTGCAGTGGGCAGTGGTGAAGTGTCAGCGGCTAAGGATTGCAAGAAGGTGTTCCCCGGGTACAGATCTGAAAATTAGGTGAGATTGTGTTGGCATGCCTGCAGTATAGCTCCCTGATCCTGCAACGGGGATATCAGAGGGTTATGGCTTAAGGGTATGGGGGAGCATGAAGGCAAGTCAGTTTAGCCCATCTCCTAAGGCCGTCCAAGGCCCAGCGGGCCCATGCCATGGGTCAACTTCGGCCCGTGGTACCTGGTGGAGGGCATACAGTGCTGTAGATAGGGGCTGCCCGATGTGTTTCAACTGCAACGTGTGGTCGAAATGGTGTTGGATGGTAGATCCAGTAAAGTAAGAATTGTGCCTGGGCGCATAATGCGTATAGTAACATGTCAGGCGCGCCTAGGCTCCTCTGAGTGAGAGACAGTGTAAGTACATCCCATGAGTTGTAGGGTTGTCTGCCAGTCCAGACTAATGTAACTAAATCAGATCATAAGCAACACAGGAAATGGGCCGTGGGTGGGAGAGGGACATTTAGAAATAAATAAAGACATTTGGGGAGGACCACCATTTTGGCAATGGCTATCCGGCCAGGCAATGAGAGAGGCAGTTCAGTCAGTCAGTCAAAATACACTTTATTTGATTTTTTTTCCCCCTCCACGGCCTCGAGATGTTTACCGAGGCCGTTTATATAGATGGTGAAAAGGAGGGGGGCCAAGATGCAGCCCTGCCGCACCCCTCTTTCCGATTGGAAATGGCTAGTGCATCTTCCCTCTTTTGTAACCCTTACTTTTGCAATGAGTTCCTGGTGGAGCGATGCCATGAAATTCACAAGTGACTTGTCTACCCCTAGTTCTAATAAGGCAGCCCACAATTTCGACCTATTCACTAAGTCGAAAGCCGAGGAGAGGTCCATGAAGGCCAAGAACAAGGACCCCTCCTTGGCAACTGTGTATTTCGATATTAACATATGGAGGTTTAAGCACTGATCCACAGTGCCCCTCTTTTCCCTAAAGCCATATTGTACATTTGAGAGACCTCCCCTCCTCTCGATGTTATCTCTAAGTTGATAGAGTAAGACTCTGCCTAAGATCTTAATGGCAGAGTCTAGGAGGGAAATAGGCCTATAGCACCCCGGGTCATCGCGCTGGCCCTTCTTAAAAATTGGCACGATGACTGATGTGGCCCAACTGCTAGGAAAGATGTTACTGTTCGCAGCTGTAAAAACATGGCTCAAAACCCCAGTCCAGAGTTTAGGCGAATGCATATAAAAGTCAACCGGGACCCCGTCCGGCCCAGGGGCTTTATTTTTAGATGTCTCCACAATTGTCCTCTCTACCTCAGCTGGAGTAAAAACTAACGGGGCACACTCTAAGAGCTCCCACCCAGTGTTAAAGGAACCCGGGTCAACAGCGCCATAGACTATACTAAAATGGTTAAGCCATTTCTCATCCGGGATAACACAATCCATTGCTTTATTATCTACATCGGAGAAAAAGGATTGATTCACAGTGGCCCAAAACTGAGAGCTATTGTGCAAAACCTCGCTTGATATTAATTTCTCCCACGCCATCTGTTTTATGGCTTTCTTTCTCCCCATAATAGTGGCCTTATATTCCTTTCTTGCCTTAGCAGTCTCAGTCCTAACTCTTGGGTTTCTTTTCAGAGCCGTCATTAACACCTTATGGGCTTTGGAGCACTTAGCATCAAACCACCTATGCTGTTTTTCCACCCCTCGGGTGCATTTAACCGTTAGGGCAACGGACACTTGCGCACAAATACTTTCGAACGCCCCCATAACTTTGTGTGCTGGGGCAGCCTCCTCCTGACAGATCCCAATAAGCCCCTCTATTTTAGGCATTAGATCCTGCATGAAATTTCCAGGCACCACATTCGCCCATTTAAGCCTTCTCCCTTGGTCTATGGGGCATAGGACTGGTCCCGGGTTACAAGGACGAGACTTGTCGCCCAACCATTCATCCCATACTACCACAAGCAAAACAGGGTTGTGGTCACTATGGGTTGATACTATTGCCCCGTAAGACACCACTCTGTGTAAGAAGCCTACACTCAAAAAAATGTAGTCAAGTATGGTACCAGGGATTGATCCTTTATAGGTGACAGTTCTTTCACCTTTCTCCGAAATTTCGGGTTCATACAAGTTGTGATTAGCGAGCAACTCCTCCAGGGCTTCTCCCCCCTTGGAGTGCTCGAAGTGGGATAAATGAAAGGCCATCATGTCCTCCTGCTCTCTTACCATACACAGATCGCTACATGGATGGACGTTAAAATCACCTAATAAAACCAAGTCATGATTCGTGTAATTATTTTGACTAGACATAGAGAGGAAAGTCTCCAGGCACTCTAAATGGCCTGTTTCCGTATCTCTATCCCAAGAATGATAAAAATTGATTATAAGGACATTACAGCTCGGTGAAACGACCCATTCTACAATTAAAAGATTTAATGAACCACTTTGAACCTGCCTAAGTGTACCTTTCAGGTTCAAGGAAAAGAGGGACATAAGGCCACCCTTAGCCCTACCAGACTTACTAGGGACAGCTGGTATAGCAAAGGTAGTGAAGCCATCTACCCAGAAATTAGGAGAGGTGTCCCAAGTTTCCTGGCACGCTATGATGTCATGTGCACTGATAAAATCGATCCAGTCTACATCTCCCCTCTTAGATCTTACTCCTGCGATATTCCATCTGATGAATTTACATGCATCAGGCTTATCAAGAGTAAGAGATCTGGGGCTAATAACTTGCGCTGGAACTAGCTGTCAATCGATTTCCGCGATGTCAGAAAGTGGAAGAAATCTGTTGGTCAGGATCAAACCCTCTTTTTCCTGAACTTTGGGCATAGGGTGACTAGTCAAAACTGCCCGGATACCAAGGTCCCTCACAGGTGTATGTTGTGTCGATGACGTCAGACCTATACTGCCTGCTACATAGTTCATGCGCCCTCTGGCTTGCCCTAAACAATTGTCCCAAAAACCGGGTGCTGGCAATAGTGGGGGGTAGAAATATCCCAGGGGAATAGGTCTCAAACAGTCAGTCCCTGAGATATCCGACCCATCCCAAAATAATCTATCAGCCAAATCTGGACGATTGAAATTGACGATAACGCAGTCACCCTGCACATTCTTGGTTCTTTTCCCGATCCACCCTACCCTACTAGCAAATATCACACTGTTGGCAATTTCTGGCCCACCACTGCTTGCCTCCACGCACCATAACTTTGCCTTAGTAATTAAAGCAGAGGCCGATTCACCCAATCCTTCTGCCAGAGGGGGTACACCAATAAAGACTGCAACTAAGGGGGCTGCTTCGGGGGGCAAATCGATGTTTATATTGAAACCCTTTAGCCCCCTAGCTGCTACTGTCCCTCTTTGGTTACTACCCCTAAAATGAAATCTTGGCTTAGTCCCCGCCTGGCACTGGGCTTGGGTCAGTACTGTGAATTGTTAAATTTCGCACCTCCTCCAAATCTGGAGCCCTCCCGCCACTGGATAAGCTAGGATCAGGTGTTTCTACAATATTGCTAGACCTTGGGTCCCGTAACGCGCTACACCTTACCAATTGGGAGGAAATTATAGAGAAATCTTTAGCCATTTTATCAATAACAGAACATTTTGTCAATAGGCCAGTAAGACAGGTATTCAATGTCTCGACAATATCCTTCGCAATACCCAGCAATAAGGGCTCGATACGAGCTGTAAACAATGTCTCTAACTGGTCTTCGAGGGTAGCCTCCCGCACACGGGCTGTTGTAGAGTTGCCCTCTGCTTTCCTTCTCCTTCTCGGGGCTTTGTTAATGTCAGCTCGTGACTGTAAGGGCTCATGTAAGACATGGACCTGGATATCATCGGATGGGGGGGCACCATGGTTGAAGTAAGTGTCGCCGTTAAGTTAGACTGTAGGGTACATTCCTGTGGTTCCTCTGACTCAGAGGGGGTATGTAGCACGGCATCAATGGTATGAGCGGGCGGTAACAGTGGAGTAGAAGCTAATCCCAACTCCAATTCAGCATTCGCTATTTCTTTAGTAAGCACACCCACTGCTGAAGAGAGGTACGAAATAATGGACTCAGACTGTCTTGGCACCTTAGCCTTCTTAGCCTTCTTGGCTCCCACATCATTCGTTACAGTGTGTTTGCGCTTACCCATGGTGAGAACTCAGGGGGCTGGCCAAGCCCTGCCTCCTCCTGCCCACGACTGCCACAGACTGCCCACCCTTTGCCCGGGCTTCGCCCGGCGCCGACCGCGCGCGTCCGCGACGCGTAGGAAGCAGCTGATATTTAAGCGCCTCCGGGCGCGCTCAGGCAGTGAGTGGGCGGTACTGGCCGCTGTGCAGGCTGGGAGCTGTAGTCTCCCCCCACGGCGGCCGTGCGATGAAACCAGCAACGGCAGCGGGGGAGAACACGCAGCGTCAGGGCCACAGCAGGAAGGATGTCAGCCGCTTAAAGGTACGAGTCAATCTGGCCCCAGGAAGTGAATGAATGAAGCCCCCGCTCCACCGAGGGAGCAGCTGATATTTAAGCGCCTCCGGGCGCGCTCAGGCAGTTAGTGGGCGGTACTGGCCGCTGTGCAGGCTGGGAGCTGTAGTCTCCCCCCACGGCGGCCGTGCGATGAAACCAGCAACGGCAGCGGGGGAGAACACGCAGCGTCAGGGCCCCAGCAGGAAGGATGTCAGCCGCTTAAAGGTACGAGGTACGAGTCAATCTGGCCCCAGGCAGTGAATGAATGAAGCCCCCGCTCCACCGAGGGAGCAGCTGATATTTAAGCGCCTCCGGGCGCGCACAGGCAGTGAGTGGGCGGTACTGGCCGCTGTGCAGGCTGGGAGCTGTAGTCTCCCCCCACGGCGGCCGTGCGATGAAACCAGCAACGGCAGCAGGGGAGAACACGCAGCGTCAGGGCCCCAGCAGGAAGGATGTCAGCCGCTTAAAGGTACGAGGTACGAGTCAATCTGGCCCCAGGCAGTGAATGAATGAAGCCCCCGCTCCACCGAGGGAGCAGCTGATATTTAAGCATCTCCGGGCGCGCTCAGGCAGTGAGTGGGTGGTACTGGCCGCTGTGCAGGCTGGGAGCTGTAGTCTCCCCCCACAGCGGCCGTGCGATGAAACCAGCAACGGCAGCGGGGGAGAACACGCAGCGTCAGGGCCCCAGCAGGAAGGATGTCAGCCGCTTAAAGATACGAGGTACGAGTCAATCTGGCCCCAGGCAGTGAATGAATGAACCAGATAGGGATTCTGTCCGCTAGCCACTTGATCGTGCAACCTTAATTGGCTGTCCAGATCTCTGTCACCTCTCGACTAAGTCATATACCCAGATAGCGGACTGGGACAGTTTTACACTGCAGGAGATAGTCTGTGTGGAAGCGGTGTGTATTGTCAGTGAGGGGAAAAAGTATAGATTTAGTCCAGTTTATATGTATGTCGAAGAAGCTGCCAATGCAAATCACATCCCATGTGATTGGTGCAAGGTTTTCACAAGAGTTGCAAATGTATAGTGTGATTTCATCAGCGTACATTGAAACTATCAGTCCCCTCGATGTGAAACCTATGCCCCGATTTATGTGATGTTGCCTGAGTCTGGCAGCGAGGAGTTTCATAGTAAATCCGGAATGATCTTGTCTCACTATGTCCAGTAGTAGGGGCGAGAGGCGGTTCACCAGAATTTTGGCAAGGATTTTATTGTCTGCGTTAATCAGCGATAACAGTCTGTAGGAGTCAGACTTGGAAGCCGGCTAGTCCGATTTAAAGAGTGCATCGATGACTGCCTCTCTGAGCATAGGGGTAAGTCCGAAAAGCTCAGGTGCCTTGTCTCCTGGGAGTGAATTCTTTGTCTGCACAATTTCTTCTACGGTGATGGGGAAGTCAAGGTATTTCCTAGTGTGCTCTGTCGAGCCAGAGCAGCTGGATTGTATCAAAGTACTCTCTTATGGTAGCCTGATTGTGTACTGTGGTGGCAGTATATAACTTAGCATAGAATGTGTACATCATGGTCAGGAGACCCATAGCGTTGTCCTGAAGTGTGGAATATCATAGATTACTTGTTATTTAATGGCATTATGCTTTTAGGTGTTCTAACTTACTGATATAAATATAGTGAGGTCATGGTTTTCATGGCTGTTGTGCTAGATATGGATTGCAGAGCTTTCCATAACTGGTAAAGTGCAGTGGTTTTGTCTTACAGTTACTACTAATTAACTAACACTGTGCATTTGGGTAACATGAGCGTCACAACTATGGGGAACTGAGTCCACTCACACCATCAGAATATGTTGACCTAGTTCCAGGCTAGCTCACAGTTTGCCATCTGGACCTCCATATCTTACAAGGTATCGGATGGTGGCAGCAAACTCAGAACATCATGACCCTGTTTCCCCAAGGACATCGTGGAAACAGATCTTCCCATTTCGTTAGTAACTCAGGCATGCCCAAAGAGTTCTACAAGAAGTACACAAATTGGCATTTTAAATATTTATTGACGCAATTGAGCTCTTGTGAAAAAGACTTGTGTGCCAATGATTAATTGAATAAAGCAACATATTGTCAACAGCATTACAGGAATGGTGAACAGGTAAACAACTCAACCATTGTGCAGTTTGCATTGAATATTTGAATACATATTGTACTCCTACCTAGTGCTGCGTAGCCTAATAAGCCTAGGGTGTGCTGGTCTGCCTTACTTCTCAGGCTAGTGATGGAATTCAGCTGGGCTAGTATTCAGGCATGGGGTGACCACAACAATCCATCAAAATGCTCCTCTGCCTAAACATCTACACTATCGTACATAATAACTGCTGCAGCATTGTCTTCATTTGTTTTTCATCATTTTCACATTCAGTTTAAACCAAGATGTATTTGCCTATTTCCAGAACAGTTTTTTACTTTGTGTCTTTTTTTGTAGGCTGCGGACTACTTTCGAGGTTTTAAACAAGATCAGTGAAGGATGGGTGTCCCTTTCCAAGTATTATCAGGGCTGCTACAGAAAAGCGTAATTCACACTCTTGTAGTGAAATCCGCTGTCTGTTCTGGCTGCTAAAGATGGACAAAATCTGTTGTACGCTTGCTGGATCTGCATATAGAGAATGTCGTTACAGCAGCACACAATTATGAGAATACGCGGAAGCACTGTGAAAATTATTGCACCTGTAAATCCTCATAACCCGCCATCATATCCGAGAAGATCGAGATCTGACACTCTTCCTAGTATCGCTGGGGTACCTCTGGGGGTCCTAAACAGTAGGGCGTCTGACGGCATGCCTGCCAAGAAAACAACTACGAGTGCTCCCATCAGAAAGACTCGTATCAGTGTATCCACTCAGGTAAAAACGCTCATTATAATCTTCACCCCTAACTTGTTCCTCCAATAGAAATGTTTGCTTTTGCCATACTAGGTTCAAGCTGAAAACTTGTGGTGCACGTTTTTAGAATTAGAATTTTTGTATGTGGGTTCCTGATTGGCTCTCAGTTATATTGAATTCTTCATTTTAGCCTAAAGTCATTTTTTCTAAGTAAACTTCAAGAGAGACTTGCTTAGGCTCTGTTTGTATTTGCTCCTTACAAATCCAGCTGCATTTTGGGGGGGCTTGATTATTTCCGGCAAAAACACTTAAAGGCTAAATTCACGGCTGCAATCACCTTCTGCCCTTGATAAACCGATTGATAATTTAATTTTGAATTGTTTTTCTTTTTAAGACGCAAAATAAATTACACAACATAATTGTGATTTGCAATTTACATTATTGTGCAGTCATCTTTTGACACCATTCAAATGTATTTTATTTTGAATACAGCTCGAACTGGTGAGGAAAATGAGTGTCTAGACATGCCACAGCGAAGCCAATGGAATAAGAGAGTAGGATCAAAGAGGGGGAGATGGAGAAATACAAATCTGATAAAGAGCATGGAGAGTGAGGAAACCAACATTGGGGAGACATTTTACTTCCACAGTGACATTCCTATGTTCATGTAATGTCAAAAACAAGGACCCCCTGCTGCTAATGTAGATTCCTAGGGCAGGGAAAATGCAACAATTGAAGAATAACCTCTAGGCTACTAGCGGTCGAAACAATATATAAGACTTAGTAAAGCACAGACATGATGTTAGAGACTCAGTGTACACTCCAATTCAGTAAAAAATCATTTTAATAATACATATTCTTTTTATGATAATCATAATAGATATTTAAATAATTCCATGAAAATTAAGTGCTAAACAATAACATCACAACATAACTCACAAAATCAACAGAAAAAAGAATACAATCAACAGACGTGCATATCGACTGGACACAATAATGACAATAATAGTTAATCTTCAAAGTAAATTATTAGGAAAAACAGAATGGATCAGCTGAACAATTATTCCTATGTTTATGTTCCTTTTGGCTCACCAAACTATCCCTATATCCATAATACCATAAGAGGAATTGGGCTTCAAAGCAGTCCCTGGTTCACTATTATCACCATCCTTCTGAACTGCGTCATTTATCCAACATCAGATTTAATATTCTCCTGAAATGCCCTGGTCGATTTTGTTTGAGTACATTTGCATCATGGAGCATCTTCAGCCAAGCTGGGTACCAAAGGAATGAAGCAATAACCAAATACAGTAACTCCTTTCTCGCTCCTTGTAGTTGGTCCCTGCTTACCTGAGTACTGTTACTGATATCTAGTTGGATCCGCCTTCACTTGTGTCTACAGGTGTTGCTTTATTAATGCAGCTGTTTCAAGCTGTGCCTCTCAGGGAGTAATTCCCTACAAATGCTCTCTTTCAACTGATCAGATCTGTCAGGCCAGTATATTCAGAATCAGACCTGGTTATATTGGTGTTCATGGAGCAGAATTGTCATTCTTTGCCTTGTCTCGGGAGAGCCCCAACACCATAGCCCCTCAGTAGACTATTTCTGTGATTGATGGGTCAGGGCTCCCAGCACATTCATCTGTACTGGCACAATCCTGAGTCACCATGCGGAAAGGAGATGTATCTGAATTTTTACCGAACAAGGTCAGTGGTGGAGCAAGTGAGAAAACGAGGATTCCGTTGCTCTTGTTAGATCTAGAGTACAAAGTTAGTGCTCTCTGACAGCATCATATGAGGCCTAGAGAAGAGTAGTTATTTTTTCATCCACTAAGCACCTCACCTTAACAGACTACACCTAAAAATGGACTGGATTGGATTGTGTAAGTGTCTCTTGAGTTATTGTAAAGATCTGGTTTTGAATTTCATCAATGGGGTGATCGGCCTCCAAACTCAATGATGACTGCCCTCCTTTGACCTCTGACTGGTAGCTGCACCGCGTTGGCTTCTCTGGCCCCTTTTGATACACACTGTAGGTGCCTTGGCAGTTTTCATTTTGTACATAGGGGAAGATGTGCTTAGGGGTCGGTGCTAATATTGAGCTAATATAGACCCCAGTCAAGCTTACATTTCCCTTCCCCCTCTGATACTGCAAGGAGTCGAAGATGAAAACACTGTATGCCCAAGGCCCACTTTTCCTGACAGGGAGAGGGTTGATGTGCAAATTATTTGAGCTGTGTATGATTGGTTCCAGACCCCATGGAGGGTGGTGCCCCCCCCCCCCCCCCCCAGTGAGAGAGAAAATTAGAGGCAGTGATTGACTGTAGAAAAACTACAGCCTAGACCTTTGTGAAGTCTGTGGCCCCATGGAATGAAAGTGAAATGGAGGAGGTATACCTGAAACTGTATATTGGAAAATATTGATTCCTTCTACCCAAGTTGCAGTGAGAGGATATTGTAGAATTTTATTTTGAGAGTGGTATTTGTTCAATTAGATAAGTAGTTCGGGACCTATACTATGCCAGCCATAAAGCCAGGATCTGAGACTCTGCCAAGGTAAACTTTGCAAGATTTATCAGTGATAGAACCCGTAATACCATACTGCAGGATGCTAATCTGGGTGGCCCAACTCAACATGAAACTACCAGCATTTTCCTCTTTCTGACTTAATGGACGCAGGACAAAAACAGCAGAAACGTTTCAATACGGTCAAGAAGAAGCTCAGAGACCTGGAATTAAAATCCATGATATTGTACCCAGACATACTTCGCATTTCTCTTCTCCCTAGGAAATGCTTGAATGGTTGTGTGGTGTGAGGACGGGGAACAACCTTTACAACGCAACTTTTACAACGCACTGCCATTACAACGAAACTGTTACAACGCAAATGCATTGACAACGCATGCCATTACAACGCAAGTCTTTACATCGACTTGCACTAGATGGCGTGCTAACATTAAAAATAGTGTAGTTTACTATCCAAACACCTTCCCTACTGTTACGTGGACTGGAGTTAGAATAGTAAATTACACTTTTTTAATGTTAGCACGCCATCTAGTGCAAGTCGATGTAAAGACTTGCGTTGTAAAGACTTGCGTTGTCACTGCATTTGCGTTGTAAAAATTTCGTTGTAACAGCATGCGTTGTAAAAGCATGCGTTGTAACATCATACATCCGTGAGGACATCTACAGAGTCAAGTGCCCCTCATACAGGTCTATCTTCCATGTGGATGTCTTGGAGAGAATCCCTCAAGCTACTTTGGGTGGGTGATAGTATACAGCATAATTCACTGCTATGGTTTAATGCAAGTGTCAAGAGTGGTCAGAAAATGGTTAACTGTACAGTGTGGAACACCAGTGGGATCAAAACAATATGCGATCTTTATGAAGACTGACGCATTCAAGTTATTTGGCACATTATGTTCTGAATACGCTCCCATAACAGGCAGCACTATCAAATAAAACACTTTGAGAGGCAGGTTTCGGTCGGACCCCACCTCCCTTCTAGAGTCACCGATTCAGAAATATCTGGAGACATGGGGAACATCCTGGCACACAATTGCAAATCTCTGCCAGATCTTATACTCATCACTCACGCGTTCCAAGATCAGGACAAATTGGCAGACAAGTTTAACAATAGACTATACAGACGACGACTGGGCGACTCACCTGGAACAGCACAACCAAACAATGAGGAAAGCTAGACTTAAGCTCTCACATTTTAAGGTGGTAAACAACTGGTACTGGTGACCCTTTAAACTAAAAAAAGCCTGACTAACTCCAGATAATAGGTGCTTGAGATGTACAGAACAGGAATGCAACCTCTTGCATTTACTGTAGTGTTACCGACAACTGGCTCCTTACTGGGGAGATGTATGGCATATACTACATGACACCAACCTCTGTCACTTTGTGGATTCATGCTGATAGGCCATCCTGCATGACACATCTGACATTGATGATACCTCCTCTCATAGAGACATGGATGTTGACCTCCCTTATAGTGGCTGAAATCTGTATACTCAGACACTTGTGGTCCCCAAACATACCCGCACACCAGGAGTGGATCAATTATTGTGACCAAACCTTTGGGGTAACTTCCTTTGTAAAACTAGTAAACAATGAAAAAGGACATTGTATCTAAAGAAAGTGTATATATTTATATATATCAAGACCGGGGAAACTCGGTCGAAACGTGACATGCTGCTGAAATCCACAATAAAGCACTGGATAAATTAATGTACTTGGTGGTCCGTACCTGATTTTCCGCTAAATGAGGAAGGTTCGTCAAGATTGTGGCTTCGTTATATATATATATATATATTATCTACTGGCAGTCGCCAGTAGATAGTTATAGTTAGGACCGTGTTTCTATAGGAAATCTCAAAATTCTATTTTGAATAACTTTGGCGCCGGTTGATGAATCCTCGCGAAATTTTCAAAACTAATGGGGCGCTCCGTTCAGCTCCTACCCTGAAAGTCTCGGGGTGATTCGTCAAGCGGGGGGCCGAGAAAAAAGGGGGGTCCCAAAACGCGTTTTCCCCATGCATTTTTCCATAGGACCTGTAGACGCAGCTACAGCCCGAACGGCTGAACAGAATTACTTGAAATTTGGCAGAGAGGTAGCCATAAGGTCAAGCAAGTGCCTTTTGCAGGTCTGGTGTAAATCTGTTCAGTATTTCCTGAGAAAATAGCATTTAAAAGCATATCAATACCTATACGCGCGCAGGGGGCGCTCACCGTGCGAGCACCCTAACGTGCGCGAGCGTAATTCTGATTGGTGGTTACATGTTAGTCAACGTTCGAATCGGTCGAAATCAGGAAGTGTCGGCCGCCATTTTGTTTGTTTTCAGTGCAAGAGTGAAAAAGGAAGGTGGCGAACGTGAAAAGGGGGCAGGGTAGAGAGTTCTTGACCCCCTAGCCTTTGTCAGGGGGTCCCTGAAGGACCCCGAAGGCAGAAATTATTATTTATTTTTTTTATAAATCACGGGGGTGCGCGCACCGTGCGCGCACGGTGAAAGACCAAAAAAAAAATGCTTTTTTTTTAAAAAAAAAAATCGCGGGGGTGCGCGACAACAGCCAACAGCCGATCCACGGCAAGATTTGTAAAAAGTGAGGGACAAGAGTGTATAAATGGGGTTGAACATTGATATAATACAATATTTGTTATTGGAGATCGATTGTGATAATGAGATGTTCATTTGTGTATATTGAATACAATTGCATTTATCACGTGTATGTTCAACGCGGCTCTTGTACACTCTAAGATGGCGCCCAAAAATCTTAGAGGCGGGATGGTCCTTCCTCGCTCACAATTCCCGGAAATGTGATATTTTATATAAAAAATGGCGCCGCGCTATGCATATTGTTAACACACTGACGAAGGGAGAACCCGAAACGCGTCTGTGAAGCGCTAAGTAATAAACTGGCTAACAAACTAAACCCGCGAGTGCCGCTGTTTTCTTCCCGGATGGGAGAGAGGGACTCTGGAGCAGGATATATATATATATATATATATATCAACGAGAAAAGCACCAGACTTGGGAGGCCACGCACCTTGTTGACTACTTTATTCCTGCCAGGCAGCATTGCACATCAAATGCAGACGTAAACAGTTCATTTTCAGTGAGTATTTCCTTACGCGTTTCGGGCGTCACAGCGCCCTTGTTCACAGGACTCTGGCAAATGTAGGAGGCAGAATACCGTTGCTCTAAAAAAACCAGTTTGTAAGTCTCGCCCACTGGGCGTGGTTGCACATTGCATTCTGGTATTTTGAGTTCGTCATATCAGGAAAGTCCTTCTATCACAACGGCTGCTCTTCCACATGCAAATAGTTCAAATACCTTGGTAGGTCTTGTAGGTTCCGCAGTTGAGGCAAGGCAGTCGTAATCCCATTTTGGCAGAAACCGGCAAGGCTCCATACTGCGCTGTTAGGTAACGCGCTGGACACCGCTTTATGCGCAGGGGGGCTTCCCGCGACCCTGGGGGGCCTCAATTAACATCAACGAGAAAAGCACCAGAGTTGGGAGGCCACGCACCTTGTTGACTACTTTATTCCTGCCAGGCAGCATTGCACATCAAATGCAGACGTACACAGTTCATTTTCAGTGAGTATTTCCTTACGCGTTTCGGGCGTCACAGCGCCCTTGTTCACAGGACTCTGGCAAATGTAGGAGGCAGAATACCGTTGCTCTAAAAAAACCAGTTTGTAAGTCTCGCCCACTGGGCGTGGTTGCACATTGCATTCTGGTATTTTGAGTTCGTCATATCAGGAAAGTCCTTCTATCACAACGGCTGCTCTTCCACATGCAAATAGTTCAAATACCTTGGTAGGTCTTGTAGGTTCCGCAGTTGAGGCAAGGCAGTCGTAATCCCATTTTGGCAGAAACCGGCAAGGCTCCATACTGCGCTGTTAGGTAACGCGCTGGACACCGCTTTATGCGCAGGGGGGCTTCCCGCGACCCTGGGGGGCCGCAATTAACATCAACGAGAAAAGCACCAGACTTGGGAGGCCACGCACCTTGTTGACTACTTTATTCCTGCCAGGCAGCATTGCACATCAAATGCAGACGTACACAGTTCATTTTCAGTGAGTATTTCCTTACGCGTTTCGGGCGTCACAGCGCCCTTGTTCACAGGACTCTGGCAAATGTAGGAGGCAGAATACCGTTGCTCTAAAAAAACCAGTTTGTAAGTCTCGCCCACTGGGCGTGGTTGCACATTGCATTCTGGTATTTTGAGTTCGTCATATCAGGAAAGTCCTTCTATCACAACGGCTGCTCTTCCACATGCAAATAGTTCAAATACCTTGGTAGGTCTTGTAGGTTCCGCAGTTGAGGCAAGGCAGTCGTAATCCCATTTTGGCAGAAACCGGCAAGGCTCCATACTGCGCTGTTAGGTAACGCGCTGGACACCGCTTTATGCGCAGGGGGGCTTCCCGCGACCCTGGGGGGCCGCAATTAACATCAACGAGAAAAGCACCAGACTTGGGAGGCCACGCACCTTGTTGACTACTTTATTCCTGCCAGGCAGCATTGCACATCAAATGCAGACGTACACAGTTCATTTTCAGTGAGTATTTCCTTACGCGTTTCGGGCGTCACAGCGCCCTTGTTCACAGGACTCTGGCAAATGTAGGAGGCAGAATACCGTTGCTCTAAAAAAACCAGTTTGTAAGTCTCGCCCACTGGGCGTGGTTGCACATTGCATTCTGGTATTTTGAGTTCGTCATATCAGGAAAGTCCTTCTATCACAACGGCTGCTCTTCCACATGCAAATAGTTCAAATACCTTGGTAGGTCTTGTAGGTTCCGCAGTTGAGGCAAGGCAGTCGTAATCCCATTTTGGCAGAAACCGGCAAGGCTCCATACTGCGCTGTTAGGTAACGCGCTGGACACCGCTTTATGCGCAGGGGGGCTTCCCGCGACCCTGGGGGGCCGCAATTAACATCAACGAGAAAAGCACCAGACTTGGGAGGCCACGCACCTTGTTGACTACTTTATTCCTGCCAGGCAGCATTGCACATCAAATGCAGACGTACACAGTTCATTTTCAGTGAGTATTTCCTTACGCGTTTCGGGCGTCACAGCGCCCTTGTTCACAGGACTCTGGCAAATGTAGGAGGCAGAATACCGTTGCTCTAAAAAAACCAGTTTGTAAGTCTCGCCCACTGGGCGTGGTTGCACATTGCATTCTGGTATTTTGAGTTCGTCATATCAGGAAAGTCCTTCTATCACAACGGCTGCTCTTCCACATGCAAATAGTTCAAATACCTTGGTAGGTCTTGTAGGTTCCGCAGTTGAGGCAAGGCAGTCGTAATCCCATTTTGGCAGAAACCGGCAAGGCTCCATACTGCGCTGTTAGGTAACGCGCTGGACACCGCTTTATGCGCAGGGGGGCTTCCCGCTACCCTGGGGGGCCGCAATTAACATCAACGAGAAAAGCACCAGACTTGGGAGGCCACGCACCTTGTTGACTACTTTATTCCTGCCAGGCAGCATTGCACATCAAATGCAGACGTACACAGTTCATTTTCAGTGAGTATTTCCTTACGCGTTTCGGGCGTCACAGCGCCCTTGTTCACAGGACTCTGGCAAATGTAGGAGGCAGAATACCGTTGCTCTAAAAAAACCAGTTTGTAAGTCTCGCCCACTGGGCGTGGTTGCACATTGCATTCTGGTATTTTGAGTTCGTCATATCAGGAAAGTCCTTCTATCACAACGGCTGCTCTTCCACATGCAAATAGTTCAAATACCTTGGTAGGTCTTGTAGGTTCCGCAGTTGAGGCAAGGCAGTCGTAATCCCATTTTGGCAGAAACCGGCAAGGCTCCATACTGCGCTGTTAGGTAACGCGCTGGACACCGCTTTATGCGCAGGGGGGCTTCCCGCGACCCTGGGGGGCCGCAATTAACATCAACGAGAAAAGCACCAGACTTGGGAGGCCACGCACCTTGTTGACTACTTTATTCCTGCCAGGCAGCATTGCACATCAAATGCAGACGTACACAGTTCATTTTCAGTGAGTATTTCCTTACGCGTTTCGGGCGTCACAGCGCCCTTGTTCACAGGACTCTGGCAAATGTAGGAGGCAGAATACCGTTGCTCTAAAAAAAACAGTTTGTAAGTCTCGCCCACTGGGCGTGGTTGCACATTGCATTCTGGTATTTTGAGTTTGTCATATCAGGAAAGTCCTTCTATCACAACGGCTGCTCTTCCACATGCAAATAGTTCAAATACCTTGGTAGGTCTTGTAGGTTCCGCAGTTGAGGCAAGGCAGTCGTAATCCCATTTTGGCAGAAACCGGCAAGGCTCCATACTGCGCTGTTAGGTAACGCGCTGGACACCGCTTTATGCGCAGGGGGGCTTCCCGCGACCCTGGGGGGCCGCAATTAACATCAACGAGAAAAGCACCAGACTTGGGAGGCCACGCACCTTGTTGACTACTTTATTCCTGCCAGGCAGCATTGCACATCAAATGCAGACGTACACAGTTCATTTTCAGTGAGTATTTCCTTACGCGTTTCGGGCGTCACAGCGCCCTTGTTCACAGGACTCTGGCAAATGTAGGAGGCAGAATACCGTTGCTCTAAAAAAACCAGTTTGTAAGTCTCGCCCACTGGGCGTGGTTGCACATTGCATTCTGGTATTTTGAGTTCGTCATATCAGGAAAGTCCTTCTATCACAACGGCTGCTCTTCCACATGCAAATAGTTCAAATACCTTGGTAGGTCTTGTAGGTTCCGCAGTTGAGGCAAGGCAGTCGTAATCCCATTTTGGCAGAAACCGGCAAGGCTCCATACTGCGCTGTTAGGTAACGCGCTGGACACCGCTTTATGCGCAGGGGGGCTTCCCGCGACCCTGGGGGGCCGCAATTAACATCAACGAGAAAAGCACCAGACTTGGGAGGCCACGCACCTTGTTGACTACTTTATTCCTGCCAGGCAGCATTGCACATCAAATGCAGACGTACACAGTTCATTTTCAGTGAGTATTTCCTTACGCGTTTCGGGCGTCACAGCGCCCTTGTTCACAGGACTCTGGCAAATGTAGGAGGCAGAATACCGTTGCTCTAAAAAAACCAGTTTGTAAGTCTCGCCCACTGGGCGTGGTTGCACATTGCATTCTGGTATTTTGAGTTCGTCATATCAGGAAAGTCCTTCTATCACAACGGCTGCTCTTCCACATGCAAATAGTTCAAATACCTTGGTAGGTCTTGTAGGTTCCGCAGTTGAGGCAAGGCAGTCGTAATCCCATTTTGGCAGAAACCGGCAAGGCTCCATACTGCGCTGTTAGGTAACGCGCTGGACACCGCTTTATGCGCAGGGGGGCTTCCCGCGACCCTGGGGGGCCGCAATTAACATCAACGAGAAAAGCACCAGACTTGGGAGGCCACGCACCTTGTTGACTACTTTATTCCTGCCAGGCAGCATTGCACATCAAATGCAGACGTACACAGTTCATTTTCAGTGAGTATTTCCTTACGCGTTTCGGGCGTCACAGCGCCCTTGTTCACAGGACTCTGGCAAATGTAGGAGGCAGAATACCGTTGCTCTAAAAAAACCAGTTTGTAAGTCTCGCCCACTGGGCGTGGTTGCACATTGCATTCTGGTATTTTGAGTTCGTCATATCAGGAAAGTCCTTCTATCACAACGGCTGCTCTTCCACATGCAAATAGTTCAAATACCTTGGTAGGTCTTGTAGGTTCTGCAGTTGAGGCAAGGCAGTCGTAATCCCATTTTGGCAGAAACCGGCAAGGCTCCATACTGCGCTGTTAGGTAACGCGCTGGACACCGCTTTATGCGCAGGGGGGCTTCCCGCGACCCTGGGGGGCCGCAATTAACATCAACGAGAAAAGCACCAGACTTGGGAGGCCACGCACCTTGTTGACTACTTTATTCCTGCCAGGCAGCATTGCACATCAAATGCAGACGTACACAGTTCATTTTCAGTGAGTATTTCCTTACGCGTTTCGGGCGTCACAGCGCCCTTGTTCACAGGACTCTGGCAAATGTAGGAGGCAGAATACCGTTGCTCTAAAAAAAATAGTGTGACGCATAAATTATGCAAAAAAGAAGCAGAGAACTCTGGGTAGTTCCCAAGTTTAGGTGGAAGGCAGCTCAAATATAGAGCACCCTCAACACCAGCGACACTCTAGAATTGCTCACCTCAAATGTCTGTTTTTCTATCAAAGTTTTTAAGCATAGGATTAGCACAGTGCTATCCACACCGAGCGGTAAAATGACCAAATCCATTTACCACTCCAGGCACAGTATTATTGCTTTGGATTGGTAGAATACCATCCAAGTCAACCTGAAATAAATAAAAGCAACCCCTGACACGTGTTTTACTGTCATTTCAGCTCTTCAGAGAGGTTTAGCTTTGTCCAGACACAAGGAAGTACCCAGTATAAGTTAAAACAATACCCTTGCAGGCATACAGTGACGCATAAATTATGCAAAAAAGAAGCAGCAAACTCTGGTTAATTCCCAAGTTTAGGTGGAAGGCAGCTCAAATATAGAGCATCCCCAACACCAGCGACACTCTAGAATTGCTCACCTCAAATGTCGGCACAAAAATCTTAGAGGCGGGATGGTCCTTCCTCGCTCACAATTCCCGGAAATGTGATATTTTATATAAAAAATGGCGCCGCGCTATGCATATTGTTAACACACTGACGAAGGGAGAACCCGAAACGCGTCTGTGAAGCGCTAAGTAATAAACTGGCTAACAAACTAAACCTGCGAGTGCCGCTGTTTTCTTCCCGGATGGGAGAGAGGGAATCTGGAGCAGGAGATATATATATATATATATATATATATATATATATATATATATATATATATATATATATATATATATATATATATATATATATATATATATATATATATATATATATATATATATATATATATATATATATATATATATATATATATATATATATATATATATATATATATATATATATATATATATATATATATATATATATATACGCTCTACAACACCAGCCAGTTGCACTCTCGAACGGGTGCACGCCAAGCGGGGGTGTTCCCGCTTCAAATTTTCAAGCTCACAGTTCCATTAGGTAATCGTACCCATCACGGACGACAGCACTCACGGGGGAGAGTTCAAAAAGAATTTATTATTTGAACCCTGGGCAAAGACGCGTTTCGGCACTCAGCCTTCGTCAATTTCTGCAATGAAACGCGGCAGCCATTACACATTTAAAGCATTTTCAAAGTTTCCGGTGTAGAGACAGAAAACAGACTATGCTTAGTCTCACAACAAATCATAGCGCCATCTTTGAATGTCTCAAAGAAAGGAAATAGAGCAATGTATGCCAGAATATCATGTAGAAATGTAAATACATTCTATTCACAATGAATAATTAATTTGATTAAGCCCACAGATGGGCATTCATATACTGTCTCTAAATGTGCACCAGAACTAAGAAGGACATAACAATACCATAGGTGGAGTCATACGTATATCCTGCCCACAGATGGGCTCATATTCTCCTGCCTATGATATTCATATTCATTCGTATGACTCCACCTATGGTATTGTTGTGTCCTTCTTAGTTCTGGTGCACATTTAATGTATTTACACATAGTCTGTTTTCTGTCTCTACACCGGAAACTTTGAAAATGCTTTAAATGTGTAATGGCTGCCGCGTTTCATTGCAGAAATTGACGAAGGCTGAGTGCCGAAACGCGTCTTTGCCCAGGGTTCAAATAATAAATTCTTTTTGAACTCTCCCCCGTGAGTGCTGTCGTCCGTGATGGGTACGATTACCTAATGGAACTGTGAGCTTGAAAATTTGAAGCGGGAACACCCCCGCTTGGCGTGCACCCGTTCGAGAGTGCAACTGGCTGGTGTTGTGGAGCGGTTACATTGATTTCTCCAGCTGCACCGTGACCGCGGGATATTGAAGATTGAGTGTCGTGACATCTCGCACCTACTGGGATTATTTCGCCGCGATCTGACAGACGGCTGGGATAACATCGAGCCCGGTAAGGTGCCTTTGGCACGTATACTTCATTGATTCTCCGCGATATTCACTGAACGAGGGGGAGAGAGGGCACGAACATTTAGTTGTGTATACAACTATCGAAAGAACTTGGATTATGTTCTGCGAAACGGAACGCAGAGAAGCGGCTGCAAGCATTTTTAAAAAGCAAAATGGAACGAATAGAAATGCAAGGAATATTAACGGAACGCCTGTAACGCCAAATCTTGCCTCTAAATTCACCAACTTAGAGCGTCTCTATGAGCGAGAGATCCGGAAGTGGTGGGAGGCCACCTCCCTGCAGAATTACTTGGAGGTAGACAGAGTTCCGAGAGGCCTTCGAATCTACACAGTACCGGCCTATGAAAATCCGGACCCGTTGTTGTTGGATGCATGGGCGGAACATACGGCCAAATCCTGCAAGGGGATGCTGGAAATACTTGTACGGTTCGCATGGAGCGACCGAGAGAAGGCCTTAATATTGATTAAAGAACTGGAGGATGATTTACTCAAGGAAGAAGACCAAACCAACGTGGAAACAAAACGTGAACAAATGAAAAAAAGATTGAAAACATACGAACAAAAAATCAAGCAGCGTAAGGAAGAAAAGTTCGACCGGGACGAAAGAGACTATAGTCAAGGCAGAATACTAACGTTTGCCAAGAAATACGATAACCCCAGGAAAGAACTACGACAAAAACCTAATCAACCGTCGACAGTGGCCTCAGACACATCAGAATCGGAGGTGACAGGAGATGAATCCTCCAATGAAGATGTAGCGAGTGGGATGCCAATTGATGCACCTCCTTTTCACGAGGAGTTTCGACTCATCAGAAAACAGCAATTACAGGGAGGCAGAGGCAAGCCTCCAGAACAGGCAGCAAGAGGAAGACGAGGCGGGGGGGCGAGGGCCAAAAAATTCGAAGGCTCTCCACCCATGACCCGCAGCAGGAAATATTTCAACAAACGGAAGTAAATGAACAAAATTTGACGATAATCAATTTGACCCCCAGAGTGTTAACCAAGGAAGAGGAATCAGTTCTGAAACTTGGTCTCTCGTTTTGTCCACAGAGGAGTATCGAATTTACCCAGACCAGGATTGACCTGTTCAAATTCACTCGTAAGCTGAAGCTTCATAAGTACTTTAAATTGAAACCTTCTATTAGGCCAAGTACGAATCCCAGTCAGAGAACTACCGCACCAGATGCTTTAACTGGCAGAGACATTATAACTTTGCAAGCATTGGAAAATTTGAGAGATGAAACAACCGAAAATGAGAATATTGATATCAATCCTACACAACTCATGGCCCACTATGAAATACAACAAAGTGGAGGATTAAGTCCATTCAAACAAGCATCGGTATTCCTACCTCAAATGGCTAATGATTCAATCGATACATTCTCTGATGCTGTGATCAAAGATCTTACTCGCTTACGTCAAGACAAAAAGTATATAAAGAACACCACGAACTTCTCGAAACAGCAACAGAAGGTGTTGGAGAATCTATCCAAGGACACTTCTCTGGTTTGCAAACCTTCAGACAAGGGAGGCAACATAGTTCTACTGACTAAAACCCAGTACGAAATGGAGGCTTTTCGTCAATTGAATAACACAGCATGCTATGAAAGAACGAGTACACAGATGTATAATCAGAGTATCACTGATTATCATGAGTTGATTTCCTCCTGGTACAAAAAGAATAAATTAAATCTAGAGGAACACCTGTTTTTGAGATGTCTTAATCCTATCATTCCCACCTTCTACTACCTGCCTAAGGTCCATAAGGACATCAAGAACCCTCCAGGGAGACCGATTATTGCCTCCCAAGGCAGCCTCACTGAACATCTTTCTATGTATGTTGATTTCTTTATTTCCCAACATGTGGTTACATTGAAATCATATTTGAGAGATACGAAAGATTTTTTAACACACATTGATGAAATTGAATGGCAATCTAGTTACTGTCTTGTGGTTCTTGATATAACAAGTCTCTACACATGCATTGCGCACAGTGATGGTTTAGAAGCTATACGTTTCTTTTTAGAGACTCGTGAACTGAGATATTATGAACACAACAAGATGATTTTGGAATTTGTCAATTTTTGCCTAACTCATAATATTTTTTTGTTCCAAAACCAGATGTTTAGACAGATGTTGGGGACCGCCATGGGAACCTGCTTCGCCCCCAGCTATGCGAACCTTTTCGTTGGCTGGTGGGAGGAGCGGGTGGCCTGGGCGGAGCCTAATGCATTTTGGAACTTGAGGATAAAGGCTTGGTACCGCTATATTGATGATTTGTTCATTATATTTGATGTGTAGGGGTGGTTGGTACCTTGGTGTCAACAGGGGTAAGCAATGCTTAACCCTCGTTCAATCCGTGCCGGGCCATAATGGTACCGGTCGCCGCCAACACTGAAGTCTAGTGTCAGTTTTGCAGTCGGATCACAGCGTTAACCCTACCCCTGCGGATGGACCGGTCGATCCGCAGGGGTAGGGTTAACGCTGTGATCCGACTGCAAAACTGACACTAGACTTCAGTGTTGGCGGCGACCGGTACCATTATGGCCCGGCACGGATTGAACGAGGGTTAAGCATTGCTTACCCCTGTTGACACCAAGGTACCAACCACCCCTACACATTTTTTAGGGTGCTGTAATGGTGGACGCACCTTCACTGTACGCGTTGGGTGACCACCACCAAAAAATGTGGAGGTAGTACATCACTAGGTCCTGAGGAATTGCCATCAACTTTGATAAATAGGCAAGAAACATGTCGACCTCTTTTTACCGTATCACTACACAACATTAAAGTGACGATACGCGCTTTTTTCATTTTAATTAGGGAAGTAACCACACTCATTAAATTATTTTTGGATTGGATTATTTTTCCCTATTTTAACGCACATAACACCTTCACTTGTACTGACACTAGGACCCTCACTTGCACTTCACCTATCGGCTCTGGAAAAAAGATCTCCGAGAAGTAGGCCCCTCAACGGGTGCCTGATCGGGCATTGCAGCGCCGGCCCGAGTAGGAGCAGACCCGATGATGAAGCAAGACACCTACTTGTCAGGTGTGTGAGGGTCTCTTTACATTAAGGAGATCACTCTCCGACTTCCCATTGGTTTCAACCATACAGTTAGCATCTTTCTTTTTTCATCTCTCGATAGGAACTTCATACTCAGTGTTTAAATATAGTCTTCTGGGCATGTATGCTGGACCTGATCATAAAAGCCCTTCTTTGACTTCCCCTCATCCTTTTGATTTAATAGGATACAGAAGCTCAGGCGTCTAGAGTCACGCTATATTATCGATCTACAAAGTAAGAGTCCGCAGGGTCTTAATAGTAGTGAAGAACTTGCTGTACATTTAGGTTGAAACGATTCACATTGTCAAATCATGATGAATTTTTCCTCTGATTTCTCTATTTCTTGTATATAATCTGCATTTTTGTATTCAATTGTATGACTTGAATATGTATATAAGGAGTGTTTCTATGAATATCATAGGCAGGAGAATATGAGCCCATCTGTGGGCAGGATATACGTATGACTCCACCTATGGTATTGTTGTGTCCTTCTTAGTTCTGGTGCACATTTAGAGACAGTATATGAATGCCCATCTGTGGGCTTAATCAAATTAATTATTCATTGTGAATAGAATGTATTTACATTTCTACATGATATTCTGGCATACATTGCTCTATTTCCTTTCTTTGAGACATTCAAAGATGGCGCTATGATTTGTTGTGAGACTAAGCATAGTCTGTTTTCTGTCTCTACACCGGAAACTTTGAAAATGCTTTAAATGTGTAATGGCTGCCGCGTTTCATTGCAGAAATTGACGAAGGCTGAGTGCCGAAACGCGTCTTTGCCCAGGGTTCAAATAATAAATTCTTTTTGAACTCTCCCCCGTGAGTGCTGTCGTCCGTGATGGGTACGATTACCTAATGGAACTGTGAGCTTGAAAATATATATATATATATATATATACACAATACCCTTGCAGGCATAGTGTGACGCATAAATTATGCAAAAAAGAAGCAGCAAACTCTGGTTAATTCCCAAGTTTAGGTGGAAGGCAGCTCAAATATAGAGCATCCCCAACACCAGCGACACTCTAGAATTGCTCACCTCAAATGTCGGCACATAGCTCTTAAGCATAAAGTAGCATCTATCAATAGGAGAATGATAAACACAATCAACTGGTGTTAGAAATGGGGGTCTCTAGTTAGCAAGGGCTTGCACCTTTGTCCAAATAGGGACCCTTCTTCCTAGTCAGGATGAGGGAGTTACACTCATAAAATAACCCCTGCTCACCCCCTTGGTAGCTTGGCACGAGCAGGCAGGCTTATCTTAGAGGCAGTGTGTTAAGCATTTGCACATAACCCACAGTAATACAGTGTAAGCACTACAAAAGGACACCACACCAGTTTAGAAAAATAGGCAATATTTTTATATACTTTAAGACAAGACCAAAAACAATCAAAAATCCACAATACAGTACCTAACAATCTACAGTTGTCAAAATAAGCTTTAAAAACAGTTCCTTGCTGTCGATAGCTGCGTTCGGGGCTATCACGGCATCGTGAGCAAACAAATCCAAACAGTTCTGGCTGACTGCGGCGTCGCAGGCCAGCTACGGTGTCGGGAAGACCCACAAACAATACCTTTTAGAAATGCAGGGCGCCGGCGACCTCTATGTTGAGTTTCCGAAAACACGGCGTCCACAGGCGTCGGTTCCGTAGGTCGGTGCAGGAGTCATCGGGGCCCTTGAAGTCACATGCGTTGCAGGTCGATCTCCTCTCTGATGGGATCAGGAGCGCTGGCATCGGCAGGCATCGGGTGCTGCGGTTTGAAGTGCAGCGGTGCGGCGTGCGGTGCCCTCAGGTTGCGGTGCGAGCAGAGGCTCGGTGGCAGCGTCAGATGGCGTCATCGGGGAGACCAGGGTCACGGTGCGAGATGAAGGCGGTGCTCGTCACGGTGCTAGCAGGTCATGGTGCAAGCAGCGGCGTCGTTGTAGCTGAAGCGCTGACGGACTGGAGTCGATGGCGCCGGCGTCGGTAGGCCAAGGCTGCAGTGTGGGATGAGGGTGGTGCGTCGTGTAACTTTACGAGCTGTGCCCTCGAACCACAGTGCAAGCAGCGACGTCAATTTCGGCGTGGAGCATCGTCATCGGGGATACCAAGGCGTCGTCGTGAAGTGAGGCAGTGTGGAGTGCGGTGCCCACAGGTCGCGGCGAGCAGCACCTCGGTGGCGGCATCAGCAGGCATCGTCGGTGAGACCAGGGACGCGGTGCGGTGTTGCTGCGGTGCCGTCGGGACACAGAGTCGGCAGCGGCGCTGTAGACGTCGTCGAGTTGCTTTTCCTCTGTTGCAGCACAAAACACACAGTCCCCAGTACTGCGGGCAGAAGATCTTGAAGTCTCTGTTGTTCCTGAGACTTCTTGAACAGGGAGCAAGCTCTACCTCAAGCCCTTGGAGAAACTCACAAAGCAGATTGCAGAAAGTTCAGTCCAGTCCTTTCACTGCCCAAGACAGAAGCAGCCACTGCAGGCCAACACAGCAAAGCACACAGCAAAGTGGTAGTTCATCCTCACAGCTGCTCCAGCTCTTCTTCTTGGCAGTCTTCTTGATCCAAAAGAGTTCTAAAGTTCAGGGGTCTGGGCCCCAATATTTATATCCCAAAAACCTTTGATCTCCTAGGCAGAGTGTGTCTGTGCCCAGTCAGAACCAGTTCTGCCTTCTCTGGTGTGATTTTCTGGCAGGAGGTGGAGACAGCATTGTCAGACAGACCAGGCCCTTTGAGGTGCAAGGAAATCTCCTCCCCCTTCCCCCATTGCAGCCCAGCTCTATTCAGCCCTTTCCTGACCCTACCTAGACTATCTGGAGCCACTTCTGCTCCCCAGCCTTCTGCCATCCAAAACCCAGACAGGCAATCCACATTCCAGCAGAGGCACATAGGATGACTGAGCAAGAAAATACCTATATTCTAAAAGTTTTATTTTCAAACACAGAATGTAAAAATCACCTTCACTAAAAGATGCATCTTTAGATTCTGAGTTCAGGCATACTAAACTCTATTTTTCCACCTAGTTCCTAGGGCCAGTTATGTTTATAAGATGTTATAAACAAACTTCCCATTTTGTCCTATGGGGAACAGGTAGCCTTGCAATAGTGAAAAACTAAATGGGCTGTAATTCACTATCAGGACATGCCACACACACCAGGGCATGTCCGACTTTCACATACACTGCACCCTGCCCAAAGGGGTACCTTGGGCCTACCTTAGGGGTGGCTAACATGTAGAGAAGGGAAGGTTTAGGGCCTGGCAAGTGGGTGCACTTGCCAAGTCGACATGGCAGTTACAAACTGCACGCAGACTCTGCAATGGCAGGTTTGAGATGCCTTTTTAGGGCTACTCACGTGGATGGCACAATCAGTGCTGCAGGCCCACTATTAGCATTTGATTTACAGGCTCTGGCACACACAGTGCACTTTACTAGGGACTAACAAGTAAATCAAATATCCAATCATGGAAACACCAATCCATAACACAATTTACCACAGGAGCACCACTGATCAGCAGTGAGAAAAGTGCGCAGAAACACCACGCCAGCAAAAACAGAGTTAAAACCGGGAGGGCAGAAAGCAAAACCTCAGGGAAAACACACGCCAAAAGATGCCAAGTCTAACAACTGGATATAGTCATAGAATAAAAATCAGGAGAATTCTTCCTAATGCTCACAACAGTGGATACATTATTAATTGATGAGCATATCGGCTGGTTAGAAGCGGATTCTAAAAACAACAAGGCCTACCTACACTACCTATTTAGACTATGGATCCTTAAAAATCTCACTGTAATAGAGCAGTAAAAAGTGCAAAAGAAAACAAAGTGCATAGTGTATTGAACAGACCAATCATCGCAAAGATTGACACTCCTTGCTCTAGTCAGTCGAACTCTCAGTGGGTAAGCCACCATAAAAAGAACTAAATTGAGAGAGAACCTGGTTAAAATGTACCTATGTTGGGTAGATAAAATATCGCTCAAATACGACTGCATGTGCACACTGTGGGAATGGATAAGTATGAGACCACTGAACTCGTTGAGAGGTCATGTCGATCCCTCACAGCCCTTGCCACCCTATGTAATTTGACCCTTAGTTCTACTTCTGGGCAGACAAAGGTGAAACACCCTTCAGTCGGTATAAAAGGAATGTTCAGAGATAACAGGGATAAATGCAGCTCCGTGATATAACACAGCCAGGGTATCTTAAGCGAGTGGTCAAGGGAGAGGCAATCTTCTACAATGTCCCTATTCAGTACTGCTTCAGGCTTTGTCCAGATCGCGTGTTGCAGCAGGCTAGATGCTTCCTTTTTAACATCCTCAATAAAAGGCAGGCCAAGTTCGCTGTTGCAGATGGAGGCAGAAATGGACTGAGGGGCCAAAAGCACACACCTCAAAATACCATTCTCCGTAGTTTGCACTTTATTCACCCTTGAATACCCCCAAATGCTTTCCCGATAGGTTGCAGTTGACACAGCTTTTGCACTATATAAAGCGCATATTTCTTTCAAGGGGTGTGAGCCTTGCCTGGTGGCAAACCTAGAGACCGCCCCAGAATTTGCAAATAAGTGCTGTGATTTAATGTTAATTGGGAAAGTCCCTTTTTCATCAAACAAACCACAATGGTGCCGAAAATAGGGACAACCGGAATTCGGACCTTATTGATATTAAAAATCCCAAAATTGGGAAGGCTTTTTCCCAATAGTCACAACAAAAGTTTTCCGGACATTTGTTATGAGGTCTAATTTTCCCATAAATTGAGTGAATGTATGTCAGAGAGACTGCAAAGCATTAGGCTTGGGGGCCATAAGAACAGTATCATTATTGTACAATAGTACAATGTAGGAGAGTAGGGTCTGCTATCCAAAGGTCACCCCAAATTTTTGCTTTTTGCTTCACTGGTTTTTGACATATTGAGGCTGTGGGCCTGCCAATCAGACCCCCAGCCTGCTGTTCTCTCTACTAAATTTACACTATGCACCCTAGGTACATAACCAATTGGAAGTGGATCACCCTGTCAGCCCCTGTACCAGTGTACACTAGGTACCCAGGGCATTGGTGTATCTAAGGCCTGCCAGGGGCTGAAGCATGTATTATGCCACCCCAGGCTTGGCCTGACAAATTTGACACAACTGGCTGATCACTCAGCTGGGGTAAGTGGGTGTAACCACCTCTTACTTGGGTGTAGTATACCTATACCTAACCTTAAATGGGACACCTGGTAACCTATAAGTCACTCCTATGGCAGGCCTTAACAATCCTGAAGGCAGAGTGCTTGGTTCCATGTGAGATGGTGCTCTGGCATGAGCTGAGCCTGTCTGCAGTGGTCAGAACAACTTCCTCCTACTGTTTCCAGATATCGTCATACCATATACTCTTAAGTGCATTATGAACCTCGCGGTTAAATGCTATCTTTGGTTTGGCTTTATCAAAACATGTCGAGTAAGGTGTCATACGAATTGGAATACTAACCCCTCGCCAATTCTGGCGACGGGGTTAGCATTCCACCCTTCTAGAGGGACACGACATGTACAGTACCTGAAACCCGGGTAAAATCAGACATAGCCTCAGCTCCACAAAATGGATGCTGCCACCACAGACACAAGTCTGCCCTCCTGCTGCTGGGAGTCCTTCCAGCTTGGGCGGTGTGGACAAAGGGTTTCCTGCCAGGGGAGGTGCATGCACCACCCCAGACAGGATTTTGTGTATTGGTCAAGTAGGGCTTGAAAGAAACCAGACATGCCTGAGGCTCACAAGGAGCCTCGGTGCATATGCCAGTTCAATCCGGTCCTGGGGCACACCAGTCCCGGGCCTGGGGCGAGCTGGACAAAGGATTGGGGGTGTAACCACCCCCCTTCCTGGTCCCACCCTTAGGGAGGGACCTAGCAGGTAGTCCGGCCCCTAGAATCCGCTTAAAGGTAGGAGCTGTGTCCTAAGACTTCAGACATCCTGGAATCAACTTGAAACTAAGAGGAAGACGGGAACTTCGACGCTCTGCCGCACAGAGGACTGAAGCCAATCTCCCCTGTCGTCAGGGAGTGACCACCTTGCTAACGCAAGCACCATCCAGCGAATCAACGTCTGCTTTGCCGCCGCCTCCCGCCGGAGCCCGAGCCCAGAGACTGACAAGACCTAGACCTCCAGACCTCTCACCGCCCGATCCACAGTCCCTGAGAAGAGGAGACCCGTGGAGGCACCGAGACACGTGGAGCCAGCCATCTTGAAAAGACCACGACAAGCTGCAAGCGCAACAACCGAGGCTCCCTCCAAGTTGTGCTTTGGGATCTGAGAAGCCCAACACCCGAGCAGCATCTGCACCAAAGGTGAGCCCTCCAGCATCTCCACGATCTGCGTGGGGCCCTTCTGCATTTTGCCACTCGACGCGCCTAACCGGTTGCTGGCTAGTGGCCATCTTGGCGACGAACTTCAAGAAGTACACCGCTGGTCTGGTTGCTCCAGACTGGCCCTTGCTCCCCCCCCAAAGGAGCAATCCCTCTGACCTTGCTGGTCAGAACCATCAGCTTATTCTCGTTTTCCACAACAATTGCTTTTGCCAAGGCCTGTTTGCTTCGATCAAGTCGCCGACACCACCGACAGCGAGAGCCTGCGTGGGACAGCTCGTGAACCGACTCCTGGACGTCGTCGACCTCCGGGGACCACGTGGCTGCAGAGACAAGCTACACCTTCCTTCCTGTTTGCACCCGACATCGCCTGGTACCTACCTGGTGCCACGCTGGTCACTGGCTAGTGACTGTGAACACTGTCCCCTCTGCTTACAGGTCTTCTACAACTCCGATCCACCCCTGGATCCACCGCATTCCTTCCGGACCGACCGCCTGCAGCATCTTTGTCCACAGGCTCCATTGAACAGATAGAAGAAACCCGACGCACTTCGACACCTACGCACCCGCTTCCTGTGGGTGAGGTAAAGCTGGCACTCTGGTGCCCAAGTGTAGAGTATCATCTCTAGTGTCTGTGTTTCCAATCTTGAGTTCATAGTCCATCCGGAAGATCCTCTTTGCAGTAACTTTGTCCTTTTTACGCACCCATTGAAAACCCATGGGAGCTCGCGTGTGACTATTTGCTCTGCACACGCAACCCGTGGACCTCCTGGTCACTAACTGAAGTTAGCTCCTTGTAGGCCCAGCGATTCTAGAGGCCCTAGGCCTTTTCCCTTTTCTGTTCGTGGTACTTATACCACTATTTTAGTATATGGTTTGAGCGGCCACCAGGGCCTATCCATATAAAGTGCAACTTCTGTGTATTCTACTGTAATCTTGTTTGACGATTTGTGCTCCTGTGCTCATAAAGAGACTAGGGGTTACTTTGAGAAATAAATACATATATATTTTGAATATATATCTGTGTGGTGTCCTTTCATTGGTATAAAAGGGGGTTGCATTTGGTAAAACAGCTTGCTTAACACGTTTCACGAGTTTAGCCTCAAAGACTGCTTAGCCTACGCTACCACTAGGGCAGCTAGTCCGAAAAGGTTGACTTACAACCACACCATAAGGGTTGCTTGGCATGGTACAAGGTGGTCACTTTAACTAGTGTTTATATTTGAAAGATTGAGAGGGACCCCTTAAAAACCAAGGGAGATAGGGTACTTAACCCAGATAAAAGGAAATGTTCCCTTGATTCACCAATTAACAGAGTATAAAGTATTATGTCAGAAAGAAAGTTTTCTTTGGGAATTAAATTTTTTCTTTATTTTTTTAAAAGTATATTCATCCTTGTAGATCATACAAATTCATTAAACAAAACATCAAAATTATTAAAAACCTCCTAAAATACAATACAGTTTCATTACAATCACATAAAAAAGAAATTTTTATAAAAGAAATTTTATAACACCATTATGACCAGCATAACGTTGAGACAAAACACAAATTGTAAGATTCAGAAACTCCTCTTTACGAGTGCACATCAGATTAAATTTTTAGAAATACAGTACATTATACGTTGACAAATCTGTATATACGTAATCTGTATTTGTTCTCTGATTGCGCTATCCACAGCGTCGACGCGTTTCGATGGTTTCAGACTGATAATGCCATCTTTATCAAGACCAAATACTTTTGTCTCACACTTCAGTAATTTTCCTTTGTGATGGGGGATCTTTCTGTGCTCCTTATTCGTTTTATATTTCAGAAAACCCACTTCTTTCACCTTCCTCGTGGTTTAGAGTGATATATTTTATCCTTTCTTCTCGTGGTGAGTGCGGGCTTCCCGGTTTCAAAGAGCCCTTTTCTGTGATTCTGTTTTCCGATTTTCTGCACTGCGCGGTATTTTAAAATGTTTCTTCCTGCACCAGCGTGTCTGATTGCTCGCTGTCTTATAACCGTAATGTTTGTTTTCGCATCGGAGCCAGGTCTGTGTTAATTTTCAGAATTCCTGCGCTGCCGAATATTTTGAGAGCCTCTTCCTACATTGGCGAGTCTGATTTCTCGCTGTGTAATGACCGTCCTGCCAAATTCCGGATCGGAGCTAAATCATATGAATATATATCTGTGTGGTGTCCTTTCATTGGTATAAAAGGGGGTTGCATTTGGTAAAACAGCTTGCTTAACACGTTTCACGAGTTTAGCCTCAAAGACTGCTTAGCCTACGCTACCACTAGGGCAGCTAGTCCGAAAAGGTTGACTTACAACCACACCATAAGGGTTTCTTGGCATGGTACAAGGTGGTCACTTTAACTAGTGAACATCATATACCAGGCCAACTTCTCACATTGGTGAGCAGCGGTTGGATTTGAGCTTGCTGTGTTTTACCATTGTAATCTCTTGGTTACCAATTGAAAGATCACATAGGTACCTGTAGGTACATATAAAACAAGATTAGATATACTTAAGTTCTACTGAACTTAGTTGTTGTAGAGCAAAGGGAGTAGCACACCCTGGCTACAACTACTAGATAGGTTTAGTAGGCAAACCCAAGTGTAGGTAGATTGCAACACATCCACCCACACTTAAGAGCAATGGCTGGGGCAGAGGGGTCCAATGTACCCATCTCTGTTGAGAGTGACACCCAGAGGGCACCATCCATCTTTGCTACCCTAAACCAAAATGAGCTCAGGCAGTTTGCAAATATCAGGGGCCTTAAACAGCCCAAGAATCCTACTTCTGCTGAACTCAGAGAGCTTTTACATGCTGATGAAGATCAGAAAGCTCTCAGGAAAGCCTCCCAGTTAGGCCCCTTAGGGACAGGAACAGGAGGCCCCCCTTCTGAAGATGCTACTGAAGTACCCCTTTCCAATGGTCATCCCTTAGAGGAGAATCATACTACAGAGGAAGAAAGTGGTGGGGATACAGAAGGTAGTGAGTATGAAGGGAGAACTAGCCCAGTGCCAAGTGTTATACGTGGCCCAGCTAACCTAAGGCTATTGGGGGCTGACAATGGGATCATCCCATTGGATCTCCCCAGTGGACTTAACCAGGGGTCTGGGAGGCAAAGGAATCACTCAGGTGAATCTAATGCTTCTCATACCTCTAGAGGCTCTCAAGGTCACTCCAGGAGAAGGATGACCACCCCTCAGAGGAGGGAGCATGAGGCCAGAATGCAAGAAGCCCAGCTGAGGATCAGGAAGCAGGAGCTAGAAGTAGCTCTGATGGAAGAGAAACTGAGCAAGGCTAGGCAGCATAAAGAGAGTGGGTCTATACCCACTGGTGGCAGCACTGTCCCTAAGGACAGAGATAGGGTCTTTGATAATAGGAACCTGTCCAAGGTTGTGCCCCCCTACAAAAGTGGGGATGACATCCACAAATGGATGACTGCTCTTGAGAGAGCCTGCAAAGTGCAGCAGGTTCCTGAAGACCAGTGGGCAGCAATCTTATGGCTCTCCTTTGAGGGGAGAGGCAGAGATAGACTCCTCACTGTTAGAGAAGAGGATGTCAGAAATTACAGAGTCTTGAAGAGTGTCCTAGTTGATGGGTTAGGCTTAACCACTGAACAGTACAGGTTAATGTTCAGAGACACCCAGAAGACACAGACTCGGGACTGGTCTGAATACATTGAATGTGCCACTAAGGCTTTGGAGGGTTGGTTGCTGGGAAGTAAGGTATCTGATTATACAGGATTGTACAATTTGATGATGAGAGAACAGATTTTAAATAACTGTCAAAACCAGCAACTGCATCAACACTTGGTTGACTCTGATCTGACCTCTCCCCAAGAATTGGGAAAGAAGGCAGACAAATGGGTCAGAACCAGGGTTAAGCAAAAGAACCAGAACCAGGGCCAAGGGGGTGATCAGAAGAAAACAGACCAAAAGGGTGGAGATCAGAAATCTAAAGACCAGAAGTCTTCAACAGGGCCCCAAACTAGTACTAAAGAGGGTGGGTCCCAGCCTAAAGGGAAGAAGAAAGAAGGTCAGAAGAAACCCTGGTGCAACTCTTGCAAAAATGCAACTCACTGGACTAGTGATTGTAAAAAGGGTGGAGCCCCCAACACTGTTGCCCCTAAGGCACCTGCTCCCAGTACTACTGTTAGCAGGGTTGGTCCCCAGACAAAGGGTGTAGTGGGAATCACTATGGGAACTGAAGGAGATTCTGACTTAGACAGAACCCTGACACAGGCAGTCCTGATCTGTGATGGGGACATTGATTTGTCCCTGACTGTGAGCCCCAGTAACCTGGGCAAGTACAGACAGACTCCTTTAATTAATGAAAAAGTGGCTCAAGCCTACAGGGACACAAATTTGCCAGTGTCACTATGGTGACACCAGGCTTTGTTGATCCTGGACAGTACATACCAGGTGAGAACTACCTGGTGGCCAATGCCAGCAATGCCACTACTTCACATGGTGTGGCAGTTGTTAACTTCTCGTGGGGAGGGGTAACTGGCCTCAAAAGGGTTGTGGTTAGTGCAGACCTCCCAGTAGAATGGTTGTTGGGCAATGACCTAGAGAGTTCTCTATGGTCAGAAGTGGAGTACAGGACACATGCAGAGATGTTAGGTATATCACCACATGTCCTTGCTGTGACCAGGTCACAGGCCAAAAAGTGCCTTACTGAACCACAGGTCTTGGATCCTGGAACAATGTACCAAGCACCTACCAAGAAGAAGAACAGGAGGGTCAAGGCTGTGCCTTCCCCCCCTGCCTCAGAGTGATGATCAACCTTCCCAGGAAGCTGATCTAGAAGACCCTGAAGGAACTGTCCCTGAAGAGCTTGAACCTGATCAGGTTGAGTTTCTGGGGACAGGGGGACCTTCCAGGGCTGACTTGAGGCACGCTCAGTTATCCTGTCCCTCTCTTGAACCCCTCAGACAGCTGGCTGCTGCTGAGGCTGCTGGTAATGCTCAAGGTACCCATAAAGTGTATTGGGATGATGGGCTCCTTTATTCAGAGGCTAGAGACCCCAAGCCTGGTGCAACCAGGAGGTTGGTTATACCTCTGCAATTTAGGGGCTTCCTTCTTACCTTGACCCATGATATTCCTTTAGCAGGACACTTAGGCCAGAACAAGACTTGGGACAGGCTTGTCCCTCACTTTCACTGGCCTCACATGAATGAAGATACAAAGGAGTTTTGTCGCTCCTGTGTGACCTGCCAAGCCAGTGGCAAATCAGGTGGCACAACAAAGGCCCCCCTAATTACCACTACCTGTGGTGGGGGTCCCCTTTGAAAGAGTGGGAATAGATATAGTGGGTCCCATGGATCCTCCCACTGCATCTGGGCACAGATTTATACTGGTGGTAGTGGATCATGCCACCAGGTATCCAGAGGCAATTCCCCTTAGGACCACTACAGCTCCTGTTGTGGCCAGGGCCCTGCTGGGAGTATTCTCCAGAGTGGGGTTTCCTAAGGAGGTAGTTTCTGACAGAGGTACCAACTTCATGTCAGGATACTTGACAGCTATGTGGAAGGAATGTGGTGTCAACTACAAGTTCACCACTCCTTATCACCCACAATGCAATGGGCTTGTTGAGAGATTCAACAAGACCCTAAAGGGTATGATCAAAGGATTACCTGAAAAGTTCAGGCGAAGATGGGACATCCTTCTACCCTGCCTTCTGTTTGCTTACAGAGAGGTCCCACAAAAAGGAGTTGGCTCCAGCCCCTTTGAGTTGTTGTTTGGGCACCCTGTAAGAGGCCCACTGTGTTTAGTGAAGGAAGGATGGGAGTTACCTCTCAAAAAGCCTAAACAAGACATAGTGGACTATGTACTTGGTCTCCGCTCCAGGATGGCTGAGTATATGGAGAAGGCATCCAAAAACCTTGAGGCAAGCCAGGCCTTACAGAAAGCTTGGCATGACCAAAAGGCTGTCTTGGTTGAGTTTCAGCCAGGACAGAAGGTATGGGTGTTGGAGCCAGTGGCCCCAGCAGCACTCCAAGACAAATGGTCTGGACCCCATACAATCCTGGAAAAGAAGGGAGAGGTCACCTACTTGGTGGACCTAGGAACTCCCAGGAGTCCCCACAGGGTACTCCATGTTAACAGGTTAAAAGCATATGTTGACAGGGCAGACATGGGCTTGCTCATGGCTACAGATGAGGGACAGGAGGAAGAGAGTGACCCTCTCCCAGACCTGTTGTCTCAGAACCCTGAAGATGGCTCAGTTGAAGGAGTGACCCTTGGAGGCAACCTCACTGCCCATCAGCAGACTGACTGTAGACAAGTTCTACAATCATTTCAACACATGTTTTCCCTAATACCTAGCCAAACTGACTGGTGTACCCATGTGGTGGACACTGGTGACAGTCTGCCTGTAAAGAACAAACTTTACAGACAACCTGACCACGTCAGGGACTGTATAAAGGCTGAGGTACACAAAATGCTGGAATTAGGGGTCATTGAACCCTCAGAGAGCCCCTGGGCTAGCCCAGTGGTTCTGGTCCCCAAACCTCACACCAAAGATGGCAAGAGAGAGATGAGGTTCTGTGTGGACTACAGGGGTCTCAATGCTGTCACCAGGACAGATGCACACCCTATTCCAAGGGCAGATGAGCTCATAGACAAACTAGCTTCTGCTAAGTTTTTGAGCACATTTGACTTGACAGCTGGCTATTGGCAAATCAGATTAGCTGAGGAGTCTAAGGCCAAAACAGCATTCTCAACCCCAGGTGGGCATTATCAATTTGTGGTGATGCCCTTTGGTCTGAAGAATGCACCTGCCACCTTCCAAAGGTTGGTGAACCAAGTCCTTACTGGGTTGGATGACTTTTGTGCAGCATATCTTGATGACATTGCTGTCTTTAGCTCCACCTGGGAGGATCACCTGATCCACCTGAAGAAGGCTCTTGAGGCTCTGCAAAGGGCAGGCCTCACTATCAAGGCTACTAAGTGCCAGATAGGGCAGAGTAAGGTTGTGTATTTGGGCCACCTTGTGGGTGGAGGCCAAGTTCAACCACTGGAGAGTAAGATACAATCCATCAAGGACTGGTCCCCTCCAACCACCCAGACTCAAGTTCGAGCTTTCTTGGGCTTGACTGGGTACTACAGGAAGTTTGTTAAGAACTATGGGTCCATTGTGACTCCTCTTAATGATCTGACATCCAAGAAGATGCCCAAAAAGGTTCAGTGGACAGTAAGCTGTCAAAAGGCATTTGATGACCTGAAGGAGGCCATGTGCTCTGCACCTATCCTGAAAAGTCCTGACTACTCCAAAGAGTTTATTGTCCAAACAGATGCTTCTGAGTTGGGTGTGGGAGCTGTGCTGTCACAACTTAATGTAGATGGTCAAGACCAACCCATTGCTTTTATTAGCAGAAGGTTGACCCCCAGAGAGAAGAATTGATCAGCTATTGAGAGGGAGGCCTTTGCTGTGGTGTGGGCCCTGAAGAAGCTGAGGCCATACTTGTTTGGCATTCACTTCAAGATTCAGACCGACCATAAGCCCCTCTTGTGGCTAAATCAGATGAAGGGTGAAAACCCCAAACTGCTTAGGTGGTCCATTTCCCTACAGGGTATGGACTTTACAGTGGAGCACCGGCCAGGTACTGACCATGGGAATGCAGATGGTCTCTCCAGGTACTTCCACTTAGGACATGAAGACGAGACTGGTCAAGGCTAGTTTAATGTCCCTGCGTTTGGGGGGGGGGGGTTGTGTAGGAGAGTAGGGTCTGCTATCCTATGGTCACCCCAAATGTTTGCTTTTTGCTTCACTGGTTTTTGACATATTGAGGCTGTGGGCCTGCCAATCAGACCCCCAGCCTGCTGTTCTCTCTACTAAATTTACACTATGCACCCTAGGTGCATAACCAATTGGAAGTGGATCACCCTCTCAGCCCCTGTACCAGTGTACACTAGGTACCCAGGGCATTGGTGTATCTAAGGCCTGCCAGGGGCTGAAGCATGTATTATGCCACCCCAGGCTTGGCCTGACAAATTTGACACAACTGGCTGATCACTCAGCTGGGGTAAGTGGGTGTAACCACCTCTTACTTAGGTGTAGTATACCTATACCTAACCTTAAATGGGACACCTGGTAACCTATAAGTCACTCCTATGGCAGGCCTTAACAATCCTGAAGGCAGAGTGCTTGGTTCCATGTGAGATGGTGCTCTGGCATGAGCTGAGCCTGTCTGCAGTGGTCGGAACAACTTCCTCCTACTGTTTCCAGATATCGTCATACCATATACTCTTAAGTGCATTATGAACCTCGCGGTTAAATGCTATCTTTGGTTTGGCTTTATCAAAACATGGCGAGTAAGGTGTTATACGAATTGGAATACTAACCCCTCGCCAATTCTGACGACGGGGTTAGCATTCCACCCTTCTAGAGGGACACGACATGTACAGTACCTGAAACCCGGGTAAAATCAGACATAGCCTCAGCTCCACAAAATGGATGCTGCCACCACAGACACAAGTCTGCCCTCCTGCTTCTGGGAGTCCTTCCAGCTTGGGCGGTGTGGACAAAGGGTTTCCTGCCAGGGGAGGTGCGTGCACCACCCCAGACAGGATTTTGTGTATTGGTCAGGTAGGGCTTGAAAGAAACCAGACATGCCTGAGGCTCACAAGGAGCCTCGGTGCATATGCCAGTTCAATCCGGTCCTGGGGCACACCAGTCCCGGGCCTGGGGCGAGCTGGACAAAGGATTGGGGGTGTAACCACCCCCCTTCCTGGTCCCACCCTTAGGGAGGGACCTAGCAGGTAGTCCGGCCCCTAGAATCCGCTTAAAGGTAGGAGCTGTGTCCTAAGACTTCAGACATCCTGGAATCAACTTGAAACTAAGAAGAAGACGGGAACTTCGACGCTCTGCCGCACAGAGGACTGAAGCCAATCTCCCCTGTGGTCAGGGAGTGACCACCTTGCTAACGCAAGCACCATCCAGCGAATCAACGTCTGCTTTGCCGCCGCCTCCCGCCGGAGCCCGAGCCCAGAGACTGACAAGACCTGGACCTCCAGACCTCTCACCGCCCGATCCACAGTCCCTGAGAAGAGGAGACCCGTGGAGGCACCGAGACACGTGGAGCCAGCCATCTTGAAAAGACCACGACAAGCTGCAAGCGCAACAACCGAGGCTCCCTCCAAGTTGTGCTTTGGGATCTGAGAAGCCCAACACCCGAGCAGCATCTGCACCAAAGGTGAGCCCTCCAGCATCTCCACGATCTGCGTGGGGCCCTTCTGCATTTTGCCACTCGACGCGCCTAACCGGTTGCTGGCCCGCTGGCTAGTGGCCATCTTGGCGACGAACTTCAAGAAATACACCGCTGGTCTGGTTGCTCCAGACTGGCCCTTGCTCCCCCCCCAAAGGAGCAATCCCTCTGACCTTGCTGGTCCGAACCATCAGCTTATTCTCGTTTTCCACAACAATTGCTTTTGCCAAGGCCTGTTTGCTTCGATCAAGTCACCGGCACCGCCGACAGCGAGAGCCTGCGTGGGACAGCTCGTGAACCGACTCCTGGACGTCGTCGACCTCCGGGGACCACGTGGCTGCAGAGACAAGCTACACCTTCCTTCCTGTTTGCACCCGACATCGCCTGGTACCTACCTGGTGCCACGCTGGTCACTGGCTAGTGACTGTGAACACTGTCCCCTCTGCTTACAGGTCTTCTACAACTCCGATCCACCCCTGGATCCACCACATTCCTTCCGGACCGACCGCCTGCAGCATCTTTGTCCACAGGCTCCATTGAACAGATAGAAGAAACCCGACGCACTTCGACACCTACGCACCCGCTTCCTGTGGGTGAGGTAAAGCTGGCACTCCGGTGCCCAAGTGTAGAGTATCATCTCTAGTGTCTGTGTTTCCAATCTTGAGTTCATAGTCCATCCGGAAGATCCTCTTTGCAGTAACTTTGTCCTTTTTACGCACCCATTGAAAACCCATGGGAGCTCGCGTGTGACTATTTGCTCTGCACACGCAACCCGTGGACCTCCTGGTCACTAACTGAAGTTAGCTCCTTGTAGGCCCAGCGATTCTAGAGGCCCTAGGCCTTTTCCCTTTTCTGTTCGTGGTACTTATACCAATATTTTAGTATATGGTTTGAGCGGCCACCAGGGCCTATCCATATAAAGTGCAACTTCTGTGTATTCTACTGTAATCTTGTTTGACGATTTGTGCTCCTGTGCTCATAAAGAGACTAGGGGTTACTTTGAGAAATAAATACATATATATTTTGAATATATATCTGTGTGGTGTCCTTTCATTGGTATAAAAGGGGGTTGCATTTGGTAAAACAGCTTGCTTAACACGTTTCACGAGTTTAGCCTCAAAGACTGCTTAGCCTACGCTACCACTAGGGCAGCTAGTCCGAAAAGGTTGACTTACAACCACACCATAAGGATTGCTTGGCATGGTACAAGGTGGTCACTTTAACTAGTGAACATCATATACCAGGCCAACTTCTCACATACAAGAATGAGCTTCTTGTCTTTCTTGGATATATCCAGAAAGGGGTCAAGCAGGGCCTTCGCTAAACCGTTTATTTACAGAGTGAAGAGAAAAGGGGCCAAGATGCAGCCTTGCCTAACCTCCCGGCTGACCCCAAAACTTTCTGTACATTCTCCACTTGGGCTGTAACGGACCCTAGCAGATGCATTTGAATAGATGTTGGACAATAGATGCATAATTCCATGGTTAAAGCCCATTGAAACCAATATAGTGCAAAGTGTACTGTGGTTGAAGCAATCAAATGCACTGCTAAGGTCCATGAACCCAGGTAGGGAACCCCATGTTTGGCCCTGGTATATTTTCCTATGATCAATTCCAGGTTGAGGCATTGTTCAAGAGTACACATGCCCTTACGAAAGCCAGATTGTACATTAGAGAGGATTGAATTGTCTATAGTCCATGTTTCGAGTCTTTGTAAAAGTACCCTGTCTAAGATTTTAATAGACGAATCATGCAGGGTTATTGACCGGTAGCATGCAGGGCTGGCCTCTTCTCAAATACGACAGCCTTGTCCCATGACCTAGGTAGAGCTCCACTGCAAGCCGAATCAAAAACATAGCAAGTAACGCACCCCAATCTAAAGGCTCAGCACACAAAAAAGGTCAGCCGTAACTCCGTCCAGACCTGGAGCTCTACCAGATCGGCTGGCAATAAATGGCTGTTGTGTTTCATCTGCAGAAACATTCAAACAAGAATTATCTGCCCATACCGGCTCAATATTACAGGAAGCATCTACAGAAAGATCTAAAGAAAAAAAATTCCCGTAGTCGGCAACCCAATTCTCCTCAGACACCAGTGACGGTAACAATGGCAGATTGTCCTGACTAAGCAACGGAGAATTAATAGTGACCCTACATAGGTGAGCATTTTTAGTCTCACTACCTTGGAGCAAATTCTGCCACGCCTTTTCTCTCAGGGTATTTTTCCTATGTTTCAGAATCTGTTTATAGTTAGTACAACAACTGCAGTTGGGTCCCTAGGACCCGAGTGGAGGGTCTGTTTTAAAGCTAGGCGAGCCTTAGTACAGGCTCCATCACACCATCCTCTAGGAGGTCTTGGTATGTGCACGGACTGTTTCAAATGACTCAACAACAGTAGTTGGCATCATCCAGCGTTAAACAAATTTGGAAGAGCTCCAAGTTAGAATTAAACAATGATGGAAGCAGTCTAGTTGAATCAATCCTTAACCATTTTAGGAGCACTCCCTTTAGGCGGGAAGCCTGAATATTTTTAAGAATAGAACCAGAAAGAGCCAACTGGCCTTTTACCAACATCTCCATATTATGATCGCTACGGCAGAAAGGAATGACAGCATAGTAAGTTATATTAGAGAGAAGGGGCTTTGACACCACAGTATGATTAATAGTGGATAAACAACCCATGCACGTAAAGGTAGGAAGAAAAGGATAATCACAATGCATCTTTTTGGCAGCACACATTGATGGCAAATATGGTTCTCCCCTGAAATCTTTCAGACCACAAACCTCTTTCCCAGACATGGGACACATAGTCACATGAAAATCACCAACCCAAATTAAATATACATTAGCATTGTAGACAAGGGGATGGTTGTTCAAAGCATCAAAAAGAAAGATCAACTAATAAAGAATAACTACTAGCTCCAAAGGAATTATTATAAAAATGAATTAATATAAACGACTGACTTGCTAAAATCAAGGCAGAGAATTTCATACAAAGTCGCAGTGGTTTCAGTAAGAGAGATTTTTGCTTTGACCATAGTAGATACAAGGACTGTGAGCCACCCTTAGCTCTCCTACTGGCGATGGAATTGCGGGCAGCACATAGGATTGGTACCTATTCACACTAAATGGCTCAGTAGCCCAGGTTTCCTGGAGACATCAAATCTGGCAATTGTTTATCAGAGAATGCCAGTCAGGATTATCATGTTTAGCCTTGATCCCAGCCACATTATAAGTTGCCCATACTGACCTATTACATTCAATATCTGGGAGTAGGATGGGATGATTAACCCCAGTGGAGTGTAGGGTGGGCTAATTCCTTTGTGTGGATGACTGAACAACCACCCTAGCTACTTGCAGAGTAGGGCACTGGGTGACTGATGTGGCAGAAACCGGATCATTCGCAGCCAAGGAGTTACAATGGTTATCAGTCATCATAATAGAATAGGCTATCAAGCTACTTCGACTGAAAATTAAGGGACCTGAGTAAAGATGTCTATTCTACCAGTCACCCTAAATTAGCAAAATGTTGGAATCTATTTCTGGTAGAGCAAATAGTGACGGATACCAGAGATAGGAATTCCTCTGATTTTTCACCATTAATAACTGCTCCTGTTTGATGAATCTCCACAACGCTCTGCAGACCTATTGTTCTTTCTACATTTGCAGATGATGTAGTTTTGCAGTGATTGGTCAAGAGGGTGCAGTGTTAAAAGGGGGTCCCAAAGCGCATTGTGTCAACAGTACATTTTCCATAGACTTTTGTAACTCACGTAGTGCAAAAACAGCTGAACGGATTCACATGAAATTTGGTAGGATTAGACATTATGGTGTGCACTATTATGGGTAATACAGGTAAGTGGAGTAAGTATTGTTAAGTTATAAGACATTATAACTTAGTGATACTTGTTGTTGCTGTATTGTGGCAAAGCTTCGCTTTATTTTGTGGCAGTACTGAAGTACTTAGCAGTGACAAGTCATTATGTGATTTGCTAATGACTTCCATTGCAAAAGTTAAATACAGTCCTGTTGTTTTCAAGTACACTTTGCCGGTGTTCTGCGTTTCGCTGTTAGATGTAGGTAAGTATGAGGATTGATATTTTCTCCTAACTATTACCACTTTACTAAAGTGGTAATAGGTAGGAAAAAATATTTATATGTTTCTATATATTTTACAAAAAAAGTATGAAGTTCTGCGGTACTGCCTGGGGAGTACTGCAGTACAAAACTTTTTTTTTTTTAAATACAGATCTGCTAAAAAAAATAAAAATACACTGAAGTACCCTATATTTTAGAAATATAGTGTACCCCAGTGTATTTACCATATTTAAAAAAATGTATTCTTCATTAAAAAGTCTATGCACTAACAAGGTAATACCTAAAAATTGCAGTTCTACCTTAAATCAAATAAAAAATAAACGTACAGTTCTCCCTAACTGCTGTAAAAATATATATAGAACATTATAAATACATTTGTCCACCTATTGACACTTTAATAAAGTTGTAATAGGTAAAGAACAACAATAAAACCTACTACTTACCTACATATAAGACACTAGTCCAGAGAACAGCAAAATACAGAACACACACAAAATGTCCTGAAAACTACATGGCTGCCTGTCACCTTTAGTAGACACAGCCACTAGCCAATCACATACTGCCTTATGTGCATGTACCACGGTACACCCCAAATTTACCGCAGTATACTGCGACACAATATATAACTAAGTATTATAAAAATTATAGCTTCACCTGTCGGATGGTTTGCAGCTGCTTTTTAAAGTTGTTCTGCAACCAGTCCTCTTCAGGTTTTTGTTCTCTTTTCTTTTCCATAATTGCTATTTCTTCCATGGTTCCTTTCTGTTTTCCCAATCCCTTGTGTTTCGTGTCATGTGTTGTTTTGATGTCATTTCCTTTTCCTGTTCATTTCCTATATAAAGACTTCAGTGTCGTTTGAGGGTAACAAAAATAAGGAATCACTAGATATTCAGTGTGATGCCATAGTTTAAGAAATATTCCTTTACTGAATTTTTGAAAATCAAAAACACTCTATTTAGTGGTCACTAATCCATTTGCAACCTGCTAGCGACTCACGATTTTATTTGTACTCTCTGGCCCTAGGTCTTGGGTATGGACAATTCTTTAAATGAATGGCCTTGCACACCAGTTCGTAGATCCTTAATTTAATTCTGTCTTTAGTTGGGAGCCAATGTGAGTCTTTTGGTATTAGTGAGATGTGTACCATTTTTCAGCTAATAAGGGGTTTTCAATATATCTTTTGGAATTAATTAATGGGTGAGCAGAAGTACCTAGGTTGCTGGTGTTTATTCTTCTTGAGTTAATGAATAGCCTAGTACCTTTGGTTAATATGTGGACCGAGCGGAAGAGAGGAATTGAAGCCCAATGATTCTGCTAGGAGAAAATCTATAATTAGTCTGTTCATTTGTGGATTAAGCATTAAAAAGTTATCTTCTACCTGCACTACATGCAAAATATGGTTTATATAAAACTGACCAGCTCCTTATTAGCTTTATATTTAGTTCCAATAAATGAATTGAAATGATTGACAACAACTACCTTGAAGTTAATATGATATTGCATTGATCCTAATAAGCTTCCTACACAGACCCCATTTACACTCGTGAAATTTGCTAAAATTGCTTATTTTGGTGCAGAAATAGAAATACCCCGTTATTGTATTTCTAATCCAAGTTTGTTTGTTGTTGTTCAATTTTTAACAGACATCCTCTGATGAAGACAATGCACAGCTGGAAAAAATTAAGATGCTGCAGAAGGAAAACATGCAACTCAAAGCTAAAATAAAAGAACATGATGTTGCCATTTCGAACTTAAATCAACTAATTCAAGAAAAGGTATTCTACATGCTAATGAAATACCAGTCTTACCGTAAGGTTGCTTGTAGAGGGGCACATTCAGAACAAGGCTAATTTAGGGCAGAAGAATGACCCAGGAAAAGATGGCATTGGGTGAATGATTAGTGGAATTGGTGACAAAAGTTTAAGGACTTTCTAGAAGGCTGTTATGGAATCTGATATCCTGCACGGATATGCATATTCCACTGAACTGAACCTTTCTTCTTTAGAGTGGGGCAAAGTGAATTTAGAAGTTGGAGAAGCCCACAAACACAAATTCAACTTACCTACTCGGAAATGAGTTACAATGTTATAGATAAAGGCATAAACATTTTGCATGTCCAGTTCCTAGTTAAATAACATATCTGATGCCTCTGTCAGTTTCCCATTCACATACAGGAATGTCTGCAGATTTAAAACCTGGAGAGGACTGCTGCTAGCAGTTTGAATTTAACCTGATCTTTGTGTATTTTACTTATGCAAGGAAAAGATCTGAGCAGACAGTTGAGAAAATATAGCATTGCTATGGAAGACAATGTACCCAATTGCTATTTGTTTCTCTCTTTCTAAACCCCATCATTACTTTTCTGACCTGTGATACTAATAAAACAATGCAGCACTTGATTTCAGCGGTAATAGCAGAAATGTTACAGCACATTTCTGCCATTGCACCATATTTTGAGTGCTGTGGAAATAATTAATTTTAACCTAGGCATTCATCACAGTAAAGGGCTGGTGATAAAAACATGCACGTACAAATAGCAACATGAGAGGTGCTGTTGTTATTGCTAAATATTTTTAATTTTTCCTGTGAAACGCTCTAAATCCAGGAGTATGGTGTAATGTGGTTTTATTAAACCATATAGGTATAAACCCTAGATTTAGACCTTGGCGATTAACATGAGTTGCATTTTGCACTGGAAATTCTGAAATTTCCAAAAAGATTTGTGCTAGTGAAAGGCTTGTAAATATGTGAAAAGTCACTTATCAGGTCATTGTCAGGAAAAATGTGTTGGGCTAGTGCAGCAGTTTTTAACTTGTGGCTCGGTAAACGCCTACTTTGGGGGTATTTAGAAAATTAAATAATATTAGCAGATTAATAACGTATACATAAATAAAGTGATAAACTTGTATAATTGAACATTTTAAAACATTCTGTAAATGTGGAGGAATTTGAAATCGGAGGCTAAAAGTTAAGTTTGTATCAGTAGCTTGCATCCTGGGAGCAGCGCAAGTACAACAAACTGCGTATAGTATGGACAATGGTTGGCCTCCATTGAAGTATCAACAAAAAGAGAGTACATATTAGGAGCAAAACAACACAAGGCAATATGCTGAAGTCACAAATTAAAATACAAATTTAGAAAAGTCCAACAATCACATTAAAACTACAATTTTGATTTCTTCATATTTGTTTCTATATTTGTATGTGAATTCAATAAAATATTTAATCATGTGTGATTTTGTTTGATATACAGTTGTTCCTGTATTTGTGCGTATTTTTTAGATTTGAATGGTAGAAGTTGCTTAGGCTGGAGTCGCTGACTTCCAGTAATGATTCCGTGCGTGTCCCAAGATTCCAGTAATGATTCTGTGGGGTTTCACAGAAGTGAAAAGGTTAAGAAATGCTGGGCTAGTGCACAGTGAGTCAAGTGAGGATGTCCTCTGACAGGGAAATATCACCTCTTAAAGATGAATAGGCCTAGGGCTGAGTCAGTGACAATTAAGAAAATTAACTTCCATGTGTCACATGGGTCTCCCTGAATAGGAAGATATTTAGGGCCAGATATTGCTTTTTGTTATGCGCTAATCCCATTTTAGGAGTCAGAAAATATTTTCCAACTAAAATGGATTCTGAATGGATACTGATCTAATATCTGGAAGAGGTGTGTTGTAAGTGTCCTGTCCAAATACTGAATCTGTATCATATGTATTAATGTTTTGTGACTGAAATCCTGTTTCAAAACATTGACATTTTACTGGCCCCCAAGTTGTGGTGGTTATTCATTCGCAAAAGGAACGGTGTACCCTTAGGACCACTTCCTCTTTGTGAATGTTAAAAAAGGAGGCAGTGATACAGAGGACCACTGTTCACTCTTAAACAAATTTTAAAATGTTTTAAACTTTTTTTTTTCTAATACAGTTTTTTTCCTTTAGGGAAAACACGCTGAATGTAAAAAATAAAATAATAAATCGCGAAAAAAGACACAGTGACCCTAGCAAGCCATCATTCCTGTGATGACCGCCAATCATAGTGATGAGATTACTGCAACAAACATCTTATCTAACAGCCAGAATGCCCAAAGACATGAATGCTTGCTTTACAAAGCAGATGTTACAGTCTGCATTTAAAAATGACTCCATTAATCACTGCTCCTAAAGCAAAACTTTACACATTTTCAAAATCCATCACACATACAGAGACAATGAATCATATATGTGTACATCAGTTTATAGAAAATGTTACATAAGGCAGAGGAGACTACAATGTTTAGTATTCACATGTCATCCATACTGTTATGCACTTTTTAAGAGTGCTTGGACTAGCGAAATACAAACTCAGGATTCAGAACATAACACAGTGGTTTGGATTAACTTTAATAATAACAATTATTTCTACCTAAACAAACCTTTCTCAGCAATATCAGCATAAAATGACTGGGGAAAAAACATAACTTTCTAACCGGTACGATGCAGTTTGCATGCAGCTCTTAGATGGTAATTCATAGCTCACTGTGCTAGATTACGAACGTAATTTATGAACTGCACAGTAACAACAGAATGTCTGTGACAAAATTAGTAACTCACTGAGTTATCCACATAAAATATTGTTCTTTGATATGCATGGTACACGTTCTTTGTAGCAGGCATATTAACCCTCTGTGCTACCTTAGATAAGTGAAAACTGCCACTAGACAATATTTCCATCTTTCTACAGCAAGTACATTAATCACCAGAGTAAACTTGACACTTTTATTGTTGCCCAAAAACTGCTGAATACAAAAGAACCTTTGCCCTGTGTTTAAAACTGCTGCACCACTACAAAACCGGCCCTACTAACAAAATCTGCCCTCACCCTTCCAGCCTCCCGGGAAAACTCCCGCCCAGCGCCAGATGACCGGTACAGCCATTCCAGCCTTGGTGGTGTTCAAAACAGACAATGTCTTGTTGGCCAGTCCACCAGCACTGACCAGGGTGCACATGCTTTGGCTACACTGATGCAGTGTTTGACATAAAACAATAGCAAATAATGTGTTATTAACATTATCTAAATGATGGCTAAACTGCTAGAAGGATTAAACCTGAATTGTGTGCTCTTTAACAGTAATTTCTGAAGTTTTGCAGGACATTTGAAAATCTTGTGTCAACTTCAAAAACAGACAATCTTATCTTACTTTACTTGTTGCTTCTGTTAGAGGTTCGCTCAGGTCCCGCTACTCTCAGGAGTCACAACCACTGACATCACAACAAGGGGAGTCGGAGAGTTAAGATTCTACTTGAGTTGATGTGACGACAGTCAGTCTCACTCTCACGCTACCTGCCCCGTGGCCCTCCCGAGGTCTGACTGTCCGACTCAGTCAGAGAGTGACAGTTAAGTGAAGCAAGTAACTCATGGCCCGGTCGGAACTGGTAGTCTGTTCCGGAACTTGTGTTTTAGTTGGTCACTCACTCTAGAGACTAGTGACACCCACTTACCACGCTATGCAGCAGGCACGAGTCTGACTCGGAGGCCACACTGCGTGTCACACATTCTTTGCAGCAGGCATATTAACCATCTGCGCTACCTTAGGTAAGTGAAAACTGCCCTAGACAAAACTCCCCTCGCTCTCCAGCAGGTTCATTCATAAATTAATAAATCATCAGAGTTAATTTGACACTTATATTGTTGCCCGAAACTGCTGAATATACAAGGAACTTTGCAGTGCTTTTAAAACTGTGGCACTGCTACAAAACCAGTCCCACTAACAAAACCTGGCCCCCATCCTTCCAGTCTCCCGGGAAAATGCGCACCCGATGCCTGGGATGGCCATTTCAGCCTTGATAGTGTTAAAAACAGACAATGTCTTGTTGGCCAGTCCACCAGCACTGACCAGCGTACGCATGCTTTGGCTACACTGATGCAGTGTTCGACATCAAACAATGGTAATTAATGTGTTATTCACATTACCTAAACGATGGCTAGACCGCTAGAAGAGTTGAACTTGAAATACGTGCTCTTTAACCATAATTTCTGAAGTTTTGCGGGGCATTTGAAAATCTTGTGTCAACTTCAAAAAACAGATAATCTTATCTTACTTTACTTGTTACTTCTGTTAGAGGTTTGCCCAGGTCCTGAAGCTCACAGGACTCACAACCACCAGCACCACCAGCAGGGGAGATGGAGAGATGGGTCTAGTTGATTCGATGTGATGACTCAATCAGTGTCACTCTCACATGATCTCACCTGCCCCGCAGCCCACCTGAGGTCCGACTCAGTCAGAGAGTGACAATTAAGTGAGCAAGTCACTTATGGCCAGGCCCCAAACTTATGTTAATTCTAGTCAGTTACTCTAGAGTCTTGACACCCAGCAACCACCCAGCAGGCACAAGTCCGACTCAACTCCGAAGCCATGTCGCGTCAGCGTGGCTTTTACTGCAGCACAGGGGTTGGACAATCATTTTTGCCAGGACCGTCATCATTGGTAGCACATACGCGCTACCAGACTGATGGCCCTGAGGCCTGGTCAGCGGTCCCAAACGCGGTGGTACACATTTGTCACAGACACCATGTCCTCAGCTAGAGTGGTGCAGCAGGTGCACGCTTGCACTTACAAACATGTGCTACTAGCTGCAGCACGTGTAGTTAGTCACTGTCCAATCATGCTCAGCCATGCTGTGCACGCTTCATGCTCATTCGCTCAGATCACTGGCCCAGCCCGGCAGCAGATACATACAATGTATCAAATCTAGGATTGTACTGGCGGTCCAGCGCAGGGTCACCATAGCAACGAGTGAGCCAAGTTCTTTCCCCCACCCAGGCCCAGCTAGCAGCCCATCATGATGTCTCTGCAGGCAGAGCTTCAGCACAGCTGTGCAATCAAGCGCTGCATATACTGAGACTGATTTTATGCCACCAGCGCGGTTGATAAGGCTGACAAATAGCCAGGGGTGGGGTCGCAATGGGTGGCTTAAGGGTCACAGTTGCGACCCCAAATTGATGTCCAATGCACCAGGCCTCCTTTTGGCCTCCTTTTATTCAAGTATCCTGGCTGGAAGCTATCTGAGCCTCACACCTAAATGCAAATGCAATGGAGGGAAAACAAAGGCACACAGCTTGTTATCACCTCACAGGTACTTAAAAAACGCTGCATACAACTGTAAGAATGTAAGATGTGTTGATCTGTCCCGGTATTTACACAAATAACAATTGAAATCCTACTAGTTTGTTTTACTTCTTTTATAGCGCTACTCATCTCAATGCAAGGTGTCAGAACGCTTTTACATCGCACGTCCACTTTATATGACAATAAATCATAAGTATATAAATAAACGTACAGGATGTGTTACATAAGTCAGTGAGAGTTACAAGATGTAGGAGTCACATGTCCCTCATAGCTCAATGTGCTATATTAGAAGGATTACAACTTTTGAACTGCAAGTAACAAAAGGATCTCTGCATTAAAAGCAGTGACCCACTTACTTATCTACATAAAATAATAATCTGTCATCAAGATGTTACATGATGTGCTTTGCAGGAGACATATTAACTTTCTATGTTACTTTGATTCAAAACTGGGACTAGATAAGACACATCTCGCCAGCAGTTTTCTTAACATTTTTATTATTCCCTGGGATTTACTGCGCACACCTAGATCTCCGCAGCGGGTGCCTTAACACCATAAAATGTTTTAAATGCAGACTTTGCTACCAATTAAGCAGAACAGATTTACTGCCACGTTTCTCTTTGTTGGCATTTTCTTTGTGATAAAGTTAAAAAAAAATTTTTTATAAGTTACGGGCCAGATTTTGTATCAAGTTTGTGTGACTTTTTTTGGCACTACCCTGGCACAAAATCTAATTTGTTAAACATTTTAATGCGCTCAATTGTATTCATGATAAGCCTGCTAAACAGGTCTTAAGATCGGATGTCACTTCTTGTGATGTCATACTCACTGAGGGGTAGCTGTTCCTAAAGAAAAGAAGACAGGCCAACCTATTCTGGTTGGGGAAAGTGTTAGGGTGTTCTCTCAATAAGGTTGGGCAGAAGTGAAGGTGGGGGAATTCTTCCTTTTTAACCTAGAGCCCTCACACACCCTTGCGAGTGGCATGCTTCATCATCGGGCGTTGCTCCTCGTGGGGGTGGCGCTGCTGTCCTCCATGGGATCTTTTAAAGGAGACGCCGCAGTTGTGCATGTGGCGGTGTGGGCCGGAGAAGTGAGTGAGTTTAAATTACCTTTGCGGTACCCAGAACCTAATTTTATTCGGGGGACCGGAAGATAAGGTTAAAAGATGTAAAGGATATGGAGAACCTCCTTAGAACAAATGCGGGGGAGGAGTGAGTATTTTACCACTGCTCTCACATCCTTGAAGAAAAATGGGACTTTAAAGAAGTGCAATTGGGTCAACATATTTCACGCTACATACAGGTCCCTAGTGGATCCAAGAGCGCTTCGTCAGGACCGTGTGGTGAAGTGAAGTGGAAATAAAATATAGGAGTCAGGGAAGAGACGCCCTATACTCCTACTATACCTACTATCTGGTGTCAGTGCATCTTAGCGCTGACTGGAATATCTAACTCGAATTCCATAGCCCAAACCCTATCTTATGGATGGTTGGCCTCACCGGTGCTCAACGGAAAGTGCGTGTGATTATATTAAATCACCTCGCAGGGAGCTGTTTACCTACCTCTCCATTCACGCCCTCAGTGAGTATAACGCTTGTCTTTGGGAGCATTGGTACTGGACCTACTATTTCCAATTAGGCTCCCTGTCCCCAGCTCTTCAAAGTGTGTTGTGACTTCTTGTGACGTCACTTCCTTGGTTTGTTCCCACCGCTTCTATTTTTTAGGACTTTTGCCCTGCCTAGAACATATACTTTTGAAAGGCTTCTAATATGTTACTAAGTAGAGGTCTCACTGGAGGCACCCTCTTATCAGAATGGACATCTCATGCAATTCTCCAAAATGGCATTTAACTGCTTTTTATAGAGGAAAAATGACTTTTGGGTTTGCTGTTTTAGGCCCGATGGTTACAAAGGTTGTTTGCTATCTGTACATAGTCTTTGGGAAAGGGTCAATCCCTAATTGGTCAAACTGTCCCAAGACAGTGATTGGTGATCCGTTTCTTTACGAACTTGCCTGGAATGTGCAGTGTTTTGGGGGGCGGAGGGAGTTAATGTAGCGCGAACTTGACAAGAAGGTATCGGAGTGCTTTACATGAGCACAAGTTGCGTTAGACTGACATATTCATTTTGTTAGGCACAGGTAGACTCCGTGATTTGCCCAGAATCAAGGATGAAGAGGACCCTTGCAGTGGCTCGAACACGGTTCCCCAGCTTCAAGGTCGACCGTTCTAGCCTTAGGCCATAATATCCTCCGCCCTAGGTTCACAAAGTGCTGATAATTTTGTATTGCGCTGCTGGAGTCTTTTTCGATAATACTGCCCTGATCTGAAAAAATATAGATATTATTGTGTGACAAAGAAGTCTTAAGGAGTGTGAATCAAGTGTGGAAAACAACCTCAAAGCTTGTATGGAGGTAATTATACTAATCTTTAGATTTTGTTTTGTTTTTTTAGAAATTTCACAGTATCAGTTAGGGAGACATGAGCTGGAGGTATGCGAGTGGTAGTTTAGGCCCTGACCCGATAGCTCTGGGCATTTAGCTTCATTGTCAAGGTGAAAGAGCACCACACAGTGAGTATCTAACCACTATAACATATAAGGCATTGGGGGACATGCTGAAGACTACAGAATTAGAATGTTTTCTGGCTACTGTTAACGGGATCCATGAACTGTGGCCATAAACTTCTCCAATTTAAATTGCATTCATAACCCCAGCTAGACAACACAGGATACAACCCGACCAAATTTCATTTTCACTTAAACTGTAATGCAGAATATATCTCAGGTTTCTTCATCTGGCCTGGTCTTACCCATTTATACTAATCATCTTATATATGAATGATTTAAGTTTAATATAAAGATTTTTTTTTAAATGTTTCTGGCTGATGGTTAGTTTTATTAGGAAAGGTCTCAATCTTGGGAGATCTGATTCCATGTTCATTTGCTATGCTATTTTGATATTTTGTTTAAGTTTGCATATTGGTAACATCTGTTATTTTTACAGGACTTATACTTTAATGCTGATTTTATTTTACTGTCCCTAAAAATAGAAAGAAGAGTATGCCAAATCCATTGAGACAGAAAAGAAGGGTCACAGGACGACAAAAAAGCAATTGAAAGAATGCGAGAATTTAGTGCAGGACAAAATACAACAGATTGATAAAAACACAAAGCACTATGAACAATTGAATCAAGAATTAAAGAAGCAGGTTAGTTTTGTGAAATATATGCTTTTTGTTATGGTAAGCTCCCTTTCCAGTAGTCGTCTGATCTGTTGACTCTCCTCTGCAGCATGAAGAGGCACTGGCAGCTGTAAAGAAACAGAATCAAGCTGATTTGAGCCGGAAAGATGAAGCTATTGCCAAATTGAAAAGCCAGATTTCAGATATATTTAAAGAAAATTCATGGTACTATTGAGACACAAACTTCTGAATGTTGCACCAGTTTTATATAGTGACAATGTTGTGCTTGTGTAAAAGGGCCAAGAGCCTACCTATTGCAAATTTTCTGAGCACTGATGACACGGGGACAGGTACCGTTCCTATTCTGTTCTTTTTCTTAGGTGCCCCATTTCATTAATTATTTCCTCTTTTTTCTGGGGGAACTTGTCTCTCACCGTGTTTTCCTTCTCTGTCCTGGACTTGAGTTCCTTTCTCATCCCTTCACTTCCTGTCCAGTCCCTCATACAGGAAGTGGTGTCCTTTATCCCAGCCTTAGAACGGGGAGTCTTTAGCTTTGCTGGATCCAGGTGTCCTTTGCCCGTCTCCAGCCCATGCTGATCTCAGAAGGATTGTGTTTCCTCTGGTTCATTGTGAGGCATTGATAGAAATTATCTAACGAGAGAAACTAAAAAAGCTAAGAGAACATGTTTTCAGTTTTGATGGTTGAAGCTATATTCTTATACAAAAAAACATATTTAGCAGAGGGTATGCAACATAGGGGTTAGGCAGGCTGGATCCATGTCAGGGACGTAACACAGGCCCCCGCGTTGCGGGGGGGACCCCCGCGCTCCATGGGCCCCCTCACTCAGCTGAGCCAGTAAGCCTGAATGTAGTGCACACACGGCCTCCTCATAAATTAAATGGTGCGCGGCGCGTGCATGGCACGCCACAGCATCATCTTCATTAATTAAATGGCCCTGCCCCTTAATCAGTGGTGCGAAGGCCCGGGCCTCGGCCGGCAGGGCCTCTGGGCTCTTCATTAATTAAATGTTGGGTGCGCTGTGCGCAGTTGTCTCCGCTCCTGCGCAGTCTTCAGCGTGGGGCATAGAGGGCGGGGCTGGTGACCAATGCCATTGTCAAGCGCATTGCAATTAAAAGTGCGCGTGACCTGACCTGTGAGGTGAGGTGAGGTGAGGCATCCTAGAACCCAGGCCAGCCAGAGACTAGTGAGAACTTGGAAGGACTGTGCGGCCGCCTGGTATAATTAATGTAATTATTACTAGCCCCTGCCTGGCAAGCCTTGCCCTCTTCTGCTGCCCGCTCGCGCCTGCCTGCTCTGAAGCTGCAGGCCGGGCCTCAGGTAAGTCTGTCCGAGGCAGGAGCGGTGCGTGGGTGGTGGTGGCAGGTGTCTCAGTGTGTGGGTGGGGTGGGGGTATGAGATCATAATTTAAATTTTGAAATCGGGGCACCATGGTGGGGCCCGGTTGGGAATAAAAGGTAAAACATAATATAGTGTAGGCCAGGGTGTAACAGAGGCCCCGCAGCATTGCGGGGAGCTCTCCAGGGTCCCCACTCTCAGCGAGCCAGCAAGCCTCTTAATTCATTAAATGGTGCGCACGACTGCCGGTTGTGTGGGGTAAACTTGTTCTGTAGGGACTTACTTCCTGTGTTGTTACATACATGTGGACATCCTCACTGAGACGTCGACGGGAGGTGTAGATCTGCCTCCATATTGTGGTTTACAGCTCAGAGACTGTATTGGGACCCTGGACGTGTAACTTGTTAGCAGAGGCCGAATGGACGGACTTTTCCAAAGATAAGTACAGAGGTTCCTGGAAAAAACAGTTTTGGCGAATGTATTTAAGATGCAAGTGTTGGTTTCTGAGATCTTACCGATGTCATATTCCATTCATGCTCCTGTCAGACTGCAGATCTGCAGAAGAATGACTGCCTTGTCTGTCATTTTCCACTAATCTACTGGGTGGCGAAGGGCAGGCGTGACGTTTCACCCAGGTGGGAGTGAGGCCTCCCGTGGGTGAATCTAATAAAGAGAAACAGTGGCGGTGGCATGTCCTTCAGCCCGCCACTCCATTCTTTTGATGTGTTTAAATAGAGGCCTTTCTGTTGAGGTCAAGCACATCCTGCCAGTGCATACGGGCGGGGTCTGCTGTGCCTGAGGTACACCAAGGTACCCACCCTCATGAGCAAAGGAGCGGGCTCGGCCTGGGCCCGAGGGTGGGTGCTAGGCAAAGAGGGCAAGTTGCCCGGGCCCCAGCCGGGCCTCTGATTGAGGCTCATCATGTATTAAATGGTGCGCACGCCTGGGCCCCAGCCGGGCCAATGAGGCTTTTTATTATTTAAATGGTGCGCCCGGGCCCCGGCTGGGCCAATGAGGCTTTTCATTATTTAAATGGTGCGCACGGCCGGGCCCCGGCTAGGCCTCAGATTGAGGCTCTTCATTTATTAGGTCTCGGCTGCGAAAGGCTGCGCTTGCGCAGTCTCGCTCCGAGATTTAATGAGTTTGAGTGACTTTGAGAAGAGGGGCTTGCACCCGCCCCTCTTCTCTCCTGTTCTCCATTGGCTGGCCTCTTAAATGCTGGCCAGCCACTGGAGAAGAGGTCCAGTCACTCCGTTGAAGCCCCGTCCTTTTCGGATCGGGGGGCGTGTTTTTTGCGAGAAGTCTCAGGGAGGAGACAACAGCAAAACACGCCCCCAAATCCGAAAAGGACGTGGCGTTTCTCCGAGGCATTTTCTGCTGTGCCTCGGAGAAAGGCGGTGGTGTCCCGGCGTTGCTCCCTCACCTGATCTCCTGGGCAAGGATTTTATAGTGCGGCCTTTGTAGTGTCAAGGCTGCTGTGCTAGCGCTTATTAGGGGTATTATCTTGGCGGTACACCGGCAGGCTCCTATATTTTTCATGTGAATAGCGCTGCTTCTGGTGTGCAGTTTTATAGAACGAAGACTCGGCCTGGGGCATCGGAACGTTTTAAACGAGCACTGGTTACATTACACAAGATCGGGTGTTATTTATTTTATTTCTAAGCCCAGCGAGATTGAGTGAGTTGTCCAGAATCCCAGGATGCAAAGCTGACGCCGGGACTCGAACCTGGTTTCCTAGACCCGTAGTCACCTGTTTTGGCAGGAACGCCAGATCTCTCATTGTTTACTCGGCACTGCCAGACCCTTTGGCGTAGGTTGCTGTCCTGTTTGGCACTGACTGGCCAGGTACAAGCTGGAGTCCTGCCGGGCGCCGTTTACCGTTTTAATTGCTTGGGGAGTTGGTCACTCCCAGCAGATACACCGATCCGCACGCGGTACGGATCCGGTAACCCTTGACTGGTAACGCCCCGCAATGAAATGCCGCGTGTGTTTCACAACTCCACATTACGTTGAGGGATGCTTCCTTATCTGAAACCCGAGACTGCCCCGCGACAACCTCCACTCTCAAGATGGCACCCGCTGCCGGCCAGTATAACTCCGCCCTGTATCCAACCTTAGACTAGGAAACGAGAGCAGAGCTGGGAATGGAAACCGAAAGTGCTCCGGGGCTGAGCGGGTGCCTGGGCTTCTCGCTGCCTCACTCGATGCAGGCGGGCACAGGCCGGCATTCGGCCTAAGAAGTCACCCGGGCCAACCATGGCACAAAACCTCTAAGCCCCGGACCTCCAGCGACCCGCGGAAGCCGTGGCCTATCACCAGCCTCCCGCCGACCCACCCGGCCATGGTCTATGGCTGACATCCGGTTTGGGGAACCGGGAACCGAGCGCAGATTTGCATTGGCCCGGACACGCCCCGACTCGGAAGCAGAGAGGGGCACCGGGGCTTGGATTCCAGCTCCCCGAGGCCGCCTCCATGACTTTCATGACGCCGCCACACACTGTAAGAGCTCAACAGGTAACTGGCGCGTGGGCGGGAAGTAAACTACGAATGCAGAGGGTACAAAATGTATCCTAAAACCAATTCTTGTTTTGGTTGCTGGGTCGCCCATCCTAACCCAGAGAACCCTCGTCATGCTTGTAGCTTAAGTTATAAGCTTAATCCTCCACCCTGTCCACCTCACCACCAGTATCCACCCACAGTTCACAGCAGTGCTTCTTAACTTATCTGTGGATCCCCACTTCACTATTGGAAGTCCGGGACTCCAGCCACACCAGTTTCTACGAATTGATCCTCAAATACACTAAACTACACAAGTATCCATCAAGCAAATACACAAGCTATTAACTGCTTTCTATAATTCACACTAAAAATGACACAAAACGAAATTGTATTTATTGCACACCTTGCCCTACACTACACCCATTCTTATCAACCCGCTCACCCCCAATCACCTATACCCTTCCACCAACCACCCCACCTGCCGTGACCGCGCCCACTCTGGCAGAGTGTGAACATATCACCCCTTTGAATCGAAAGGGGACCCAGCTCTCCCTGTCTTTTGTAGTATTTGTTTATAAATGTTTATACATTTTATTAGTGTTTGCGTAACATATGTCAACCAGAAAAAGTGGCCCATAAGGGGGCTCCATGCACTCATCTGAAAGGAGGTCTCTTTATCTTAAGCTGGCCCTGCACTCCACAGATACATCCACCCACCAGCCGCCTTGCTTCCTTCGGAGGGAGGCAGGCAGGCCCGGCAGCGCCCTCCTCATCCCCCCTCCTCTGAGGCCACAGGCCTGTTGCACCCACACGAAAGAGGCGTGAGATACCCGGCACCAGACACCATGAACATTCTCCAGAAGCTCTCCGCGCTGGGGAGGCAGATGAAACGACACCCCGGGGTGAGTGCGGCCTATCACCCTGTGCCCCTTGCTCCAGGCTTGGTCTCATGACCAGCTGGCCCTGTAAGGTAGCTGTAAGTTAGCTCAGTGGGTTCACTTACTTGCTGACGAGATTGGTCTGTAAAGGGTCGATCCCGGGTGGTACTGCTCAGCCTTTCATCCCCACCTATCCCATAAAGTAAGCCACCTACCCCATAAAGTAAGCAAACAGTTTGCTGGGTGATTATATTCCTGTTAACTGCGGAAAGCAGACCAGTGGGTCTGCGTGCCTGCTGCGCAGATCAGTGCCATTAGAGATTTGAGTCCTTCGGAAACAAACAAATAAATACCATGACCAGGAGCTTTCGCAGTCAAATCTGCAACCAATCGCAGGAAGACAATTTAGTGCGTAGCATGAACTCTTGAAATGGTCATTCATGACATTAAAAAATATGAACCACCTGTCATTTGTAGCGCATTCAGCCAAAGCACCCTATATAGAAAATATGTATATCGGCAGTGATCACTGGCGTTATTTCACCTTCTTCCCAGACCACTTTCTCCCTCTCCCCTATTTTGCTTTAATATGTCATATACAAATTTGTCCTCGATTCACACAAAAAACATTCTGTCCGCCCAATGTTACTACATCCAAAGGACGTTCCTCTGAAGCTTAATTTTGAGAAACGTGCTTATTCTATTTTTAAAAATGCAGGCACCACGCATCATCTCTTCTTTGTCAAGTATGGTATTAAAGGTAATTACTTTAATTTAAAAAAAAAAGTAAATAAATTGATTTGTTTTACCGGAACATTAAAAAGCGGAAGCCCCATTGCTATCTCTTTGAAAAAGTTGCTTTTAGCTCTTTGAGACGTGAAAACGCTATAAATAGCAATTTCCACTGTGCGTATCATATTATATGGTAGTATATTATATTACCTCAAAATGTTGTTCTCATTTTGTTCATCTCAAGTGGCTCTGTGTGTGGGTGCAAATGCAATAGGTCTCGCATTTGAGAGTGATTAAGCTATTGACATTGTAAATAACAATGCCAATAGCTCTAACTTTACCAATGCCGAGACCATTGCATTGTAAATGCTTGTTAAATAGTGCACCCGCCCGAACCAATGAGGCTTTTCAATAATAAAATGGTGCACACCCTCCAGGGGCCCCCTCACTCAGCGGAGCCAGCAAGCCTCTTCATATATTAAATATGCGCACGCCCGGACCCCAGCTGGGCCAATGAGGCTTTTCATTTATTAAATGGTGCGGACGCCTGGGCCCCAGCCAGGCCTCTGATCTTTGAGGCTCTTCTTCATTAATTAAATTGTGCACACGCCCGGGCCCCGCCCGGGCCTCTGAATGAGGGTCTTCATTTATTAAATGGTGCGCACCCCCCGGGCCAATGAGGCTTTTCAATAATTAAATGGTGCGCACGCTCCTGGGACCAGAGGCCACCCTCACTCAGCGGAGCCAGCAAGCCTCTTCATCATGAATTAAATTGTGCGCACGGCCTCCTGCCTCCTCATTAATGAAATGGTGCGCGCACGCCACGGCAATATCTTTAATTAAATGGTGCGCGCGACCGGGCCATGGCCGGCAGGGCCTCTGGGCTCTTTATCAATTAAATGTTGGGTGCGCGGCGCGAAGTTATCTCCACGTCTGCGCAGTCTTTAGGGTGGGGCATAGAGGGTGGGGCTGGTGACCAATGACATTGTCTTGCCATTGCGCAGGGCAATAAAAATGCAGGTGACTTGTGAGGTGATTGTAAACCTGTAAAATCAATCATGTATTGTGCTTTGGATTTCTATATTCAACAGTGTTTGAACTAAAGTAGTCTCCGAAGTCACCTCTTATAAGGTCTACCTCACTGATGCAGAGAGAAGACACAGCCCATTCATCTCCCTTCCGTTAGCTCTGGAATACCTTTTCACAGACTGCTCCTCTCTTGATGTGCTGTACTACAAAGGCGTTACAGCAAACAAATGATGGACGGAATGCTGACCATGCAAACATTCTCCCCCAGTCAAAAGATCTGGGTTAAATCCATCGTTCTTTTGTCCACTACACCACCCCAGTTTGGACCCAAACATATGCAAATCAGTCTGACCCTGTGCCTCATGGGACCGTCCAGAACGAACTGCCAGGCCAGGTCCTCCCTGTTCCAGAAACAAGCATCCTGGGACCGGTTTCACCCTTCTTCAGGGAGGACATGGCCTGGCAGTTGGGCTGGACTGTTCCCATGGGGCACAGGGTCAAGACTGATTTGCATAAGGCTGGGTCCAAACTGGAATGGCATGGTGAGCAAAAAAACGATGGATTTAGGCCCAGATCTCTGTATTGGGGTGAATGTATGACATTGTTCTGCATTCTGTCCATCAACAGTTCTTTTTGCATTTGTCACCCCAAGTGGAATGGGTATGCTCAGATGTGAGTCCCGTGCTCTCCATGCCACTGGAATCAAGCTATTCTGGCTGAAGAGGGGCGAAACCCCGAAACCGGTCCTAGGATGCTTGTTTCCAGTCCAGGGAGGACCTGGCCTGGCAGTTCGGGCTGGACTGTTCCCATGGGGCACAGGGTCAAGGCTGATTTGCATATGGCTGGGTCCAAACTGGAATGGAATGGTAAGCAAAAAAACGATGGATTTAGGCCCAGATCTCTGTACTGGGGTGAATGTATGACATTGTTCTGCATTCTGTCCATCAACAGTTCTTTTTGTACTACAAAGGCAGCCTCCTCGTTGTCATGAGGCACAACAAGGCACCATATATCTTCCTCATTCCTTAATCTGCCCCCCCCCCCTTTGCCACAGACTTGTTACTGCTTGCCTTTCAACACTTATGGACTGCATCCTTCGACTTCCTTATCCCCCCTCCAAACTCACTGCTGCAGCACCCATCTTAAAGTAAGAGTTGGCCACTGGACTGCGCACAAGATTCACGTTTTTGATTCACTTGCTACCTCACACCGAAAGTCAGATAACATGGTGGAAGAAAATAGTATTGAATACATACACTGTTTGTTCACTTGATGTACAAAGGGCATGCCTTGTAGCTTTGCCTTTGTCTTTATATGTTCGCCTGGTCTATAAAAGATACTTATTGTAGCATTGCTGACCAATAGACAGCTAATGAAACACTGGTGAGAAATGTATGCTGACTAGCCTCTCCCTTTGAGTAAACTTCGAGACTTTGCAACTGCCAGATTTTGGCTATTGACAACACATTGATTGTGTAGGAAGAGAAAATTTGTAGCATGGTTCCATGAATTAAAGATTTTTTGACTACACCCATTCTCCAGAGAGGTGAAATGGTAATCATTTTTGTTGAGAAAGACATGGTGGCTATCTTACTTGAGAAGGGAAAGGCAGTTCCTGAGACAATAGGATCGCTCCTTGGCATTGTTCTGTTTGCTGCCTCAGTTAAAAAATCTGCTTTTAGAGTGTTTCCCATTTTCCCATTAGGACTTAGAGAAAGACAATATAGAGGCATTTCATTTAAATGGTGGAGGTTTCAAATAAAAAAAAAAACTAGATTTCTGGGTGGTAGGGCAAAGTGGTAGGTGGTGGGTCGAGCCGCGGTGGGGGCCTCTATGTGCTTGCAGGGGGGGAGACTCTCAAGTTTCGTTATGCCACTGATCCATGTCACATTTTTGGGATAACCACTGTCTGTGTAAATTTGTTCCATTAAATTGTTGTTGCATCTTATAGGGAAACCCTGAAAATCTGGCCTGGAATTAGCCCAAGTGAACGCATATCAGACAGCCTTGTTTTAAGTGAATAGCCATAATCAACATCCTCTTCTAACAACAACTTGTCCTGTGAAATGAATTTCCTGAATCCGGCAGGAGAAAGAACAAAGAAACAGTGTCTAAGTCTAAGTCATAAGCTCATGCATACTTGTGTCTCACCAGGAGGACAGATGTTAGAGATTACGTGATCTTGGAGCTTGACTGGTGTTACTTGAACATGAAATACCTTGAAAAAACAAGAGACAAGGGCATTTTGCAAAACAGGAACGGCTTGTTTAACCCCTTCCCCGCTCATGACGGAACCACTCCGTCATGAGCCACGGGTGCGCTGTGCTCATGACGGAGTGGTTCCGTCATGCTGCGGCTGTTGGCGGCCGCTCCTCCCACGCGGCGCTAATTCCCCGCCTGTGCGGGCGATTAGCGCAGTGGGTGGAGTCATGACGGAACCACGCCGTCATGAGCACAGCTCACCCGTGACTCATGACGGCGTGGTTCCGTCATGAGCACAGCGGCGCCGTCAACCCCCCCAACCCCCCTAACGCTGCGGCGGAATTCGCGCCGCAGCGAAGGGGTTAATTAAACATAGTGGCTGAGAGAACATTTACAGGGTCTGAGGACTGTCTCAATTTACAGTCGGTCTGTGGCCTTTTTTTATACATTTTATAGAAAATAATAAAGATTTCCGAGTTTCCATATATGGTTAGGAATGTAAGTTGCTCTCTTTGGAGTCATAAATTAATTGTCTAATGGAAAATACAGGTGGGCCTCCACTTTGCATCGACACAGTGTGGCAAGTGGGTAACGTGTCCAGATGTCCATCATGGACAGCGTGTGATCACGGAGTGTGCTTTGTCCTGATTGGCTATATGTTCCTAACTCATGTGGTATTTGACTTTATGGTGTTTTAGGAGCGTGCGTACCCCCTCCGTCCATATGTGCTTTATTGGGGCCAATTGTTGTGCCTATGTGTGGGATGGATCTAAGGTTTCCTGTTTGTGTGTTTGTATGCAGGCTATGGTTGTATGACATTACCATGCATGGAAATACATTGCAGTACTTTACCGCACATATATTACCCCTGTTTTTTCCCACGCATATAGATTTACATTGCATACCTTTACCACAAAATTGTCAGTCTTTTTAAGGTATTAGTAAGTTATATATATCCTAATCCCTAAAAAATACCCTTACTACCCAATTCCTTTATCCATCCCTAAAACCTTAAACCCCTAAAAATACCCTTACCACCCAATACCTCTACCCACCCCTAAACCCTAAGAAATACCCTTACGACCCTATACCCCTACCTGTCCCTAAAACCCTAAAATACCTTTATAACCCTATACCCCTACCCATCCCTAAAACCCCCACCCAACCCTAAACTTTAAACCCTGATCCAACATCAAACCATATATATATATATATCTCACAGCTGCTGTGTTGAAAGTTTTGGCGTGATCTGTCTAGCGGGAGCCAATAAAAGCTGGTCAGAGCCACGCCCCCTTTCTCCACCACTCTGCAAACACCATTACTACTTTAAAAAAATATAGAAAGTCACTGAAAAAAATAAAGGTTACTGGGACATTATAGTTAGGCTCAGGTTTCACTTTACAAAACCAGTGTAAATCAGCAGTTCTAGTTAGCTGAGCTAACTATAACTCGCGCCCCCGCAATGCACTGCTTATGACATCACATATTACATCACTCATGACATGGTCAGTGACATCACTGATGACATCACTCAGGATATCCACAGAAAGCAAATCAGCAGCCATGTTAGAACAGGCAAATTGGTCTGCCCAATCAATCCTCCATATCCAAATCACGAGGAATCCCAGACATTTGATCACAACCAGGCATTGGCCAGTCCATTAAAAGGAAGAGAGAGAGAAAGTGAATAAGAAAAGCAAGTAGGAAGAAAAAAAATGGCAGGAGACCTAAAAAACAGCAAGAAGGAACTCGTAGAATATAATTTACCCCCCAAACATTTCCAGGAATGCAGCTAAGGCTTTTAAGCAACTTAATGAAAAAAAACACTGAGACACTGATCTCAGACCCATACTTCAACATAAAAAGGGCATCTTGGTTCATGCCCTTATATTCTTCACAAGAAAGCCGGCAAAATGGCGCGAGACTATAACTAAACCATTGAACACACAAGAAACAAAAAACATACCATACGGCGTTAAGCTACTGATCGCTCCCTCTCATAGACTAGGAGCTGCACTGAATATAACAATCTATAAAAACGGTACTGTACTCATTCAAGCAAAGGACACAGATCTAATCAAATTTGACGAATACTTCTCCACAATGATAGAAAAAGTCGATTATTCCACTTGTACGAGAAACCAACAAAGCCCCGGCGCGAACTCAATTACACATCACAAACGAGTAGCAGCGCCAGGATTGGCTTAGAGCAGGGTTACTCGCCGGCCACCTGCCCATTAGGAGACCGAGGGTTGTGCCTTTGATCAACCCTCGCTCTCCTAATGGGCATGCGCCAGCCAGAGCAGACACTTGTGCGCATGACTGGGCAGGGCAGAAAAATTCACCAACCTTCACCAGTCATGCATACCTGTGGTGCTGCCTGCCCCTAGTCTGACAATGCATCATGCATGTCAGTCAACATGACGCCAGACCGCCCAACCCCTTCAGACTCTGAAGGGGGTGAGCGGTCCGACGTCATGCTGACTGACATGATTGTCAGTTCTACCTCGGCGTCTCTGAACTTAGGTAAACTGAGTCAGTTTAATTAAGTTCACAGACGCCGAGGGAGCTGCAGGCGCGGGCGACTTGTGGGGCAACGGCCCAGCACCCTAATGGACGCACCGCCACTGCTTCAACACCATCCCGCATTGAAATTCCAATTCCCGCACGAATGATCAGGTCAGCCTCCATGCTAGGCGCTAATTACCACACTCACCAAGAAATTGTTCGATGAAAGCTGAGACAGCCTGCTATGCCACCAAACAATGGGGATTATTCTACAACATCCACCCAACCGCCATTCAACACTCCACTAACAATTAACTCGCCAGACAGTAGGAGCCCACCTCCTAATCTAATAAAAAGCCTGAGTGTCTCCCCCCGGGATAGAAGAAAAACTAGAAGCATATTTATTGCCGTAGCCAAGATAATGGTCAGTAAGTAATTAGATGGTGAATTACCAAACAATCAGTCATCAAGTCTCCTGAGCACATCCTTCATCCCCCTGCTCCTGCAGTGATCCCAGGTACTCAGAATCTAAATTCCAGTAACCTACTACAAACCATTTGCAAAGCTATACTTGGTCTGAAGAATATAGCGCGCCTCACAGAAAAGTAACTATCCAAATTCAAGAGTATTCAAGAGTCAGAACTCTCAGTACATAACAAAATAAAAGCTACACCACTGTCTCTATCAAACAGGCAACATCATCCACGCAAACTCCCTAGTTATCGCAAGCACAACTGCAATCCTATGAACCTACTCAGACCACAACTAACCTTTGTAACAAGAATGATGTAAATGTAATCAGCTCAGTCCCAATCAACTCCTTCAGAGAAGTCAGCTCCAGGTACAAAAAATTTAATATAAATAACCTGAAGTGAATAGCGCTAACCACCTCAAATTAAGACACCATCCTGGATTCTCAGAAATCACTCACAGGGCTACTAATCAATTGCTGCTCAGCAGTGAAACAGACGTCCGACATCGCTGATCTTATCTTGAGTCAGGAGATCAACGTAGCGATCCTAACTGAAACATGGCTCACTGAATCTTTCTCGCCATGTTTGGATCTACTGGTGCCATCTATCATTGTGAGACAAGACAGGCTAAAGAGAAAAGGAGGTGGTATTGCAGTCATTCTTCGCTCGGAGCTCTTGGTTACTCCTTTGCCTGCCGACCCATGCATTCTATCACACTCCAGGCAAGAATGAACCTTTTATCAACCACTTAATGGAGATCATCACAGCAAACGCCTCCCCACACTCCAATGACATATTCCTTGGGGACTTCAACTCACCCAGGAACGATTCCAATGACAGCCTGGTCAACATCATCAAAGACTTCCTGGCAGATCAAAACCTAGTACAAGCCTGCACGCTTCCAACACATGTGAAAAACTCCACGCTAGACTGGATCATATCCAAAGATAAAGCCGTGAACTTAACCTCAATCATGCCTTGTAACTGGTCAGATCATCACATAATAACTTTCCAAATCCCCAGAGTATTAAAGAAAATCCACCTCAACCAATCAAACCCAAACAGTGGGTAAGGATCACAAAGAGCGTTGACAACGAGAAGCTTGCTTCGCTGTACAGGAGGGATCTTCCCCCTCCCAGAAACTTGACAAACGCTAGCGAACACACGGAGCACTACAATGCGAAGATGTCAGAGATAATGGACACTATAGCACTGTTAAAACTAAAACGAATTATGGACAAAGATAAAAATCCTTGGTTCAGCGGAGCACTAAATGAAGAGAGATGTAAGCTGAGACTAGCAGAACAGAAATGGAGACAACTACCATCATCCCCACAGCTAATACTTCTAAGAAAAACCAGAAATGCCTACAACAAAAATATTCTGAAATCAAAAAAAGAATTCTTCAGAACGGAATTGGAGAATGTGAAAAACAGACCTCGGAACCTCTTTGAATTGGTTAAACATCAATCGAACAAAACAGCCAAATCCGCATTAGAATCAAAATCTCAAATTAGCTGTGAAGAATTTGCAAATTTCTTTACATCCAAGGCCACATCCTTGGAATGTGAGCTCAGGACAGCAGCATTCTCCTTGGAGGCTTCACAACCAAGTGATTCATCACTGCTCAATCAGTCAATACCCAAAAATGAAGCTCAATGGTCCTCTTTTAAACTATATGACCACAACGACATCCGTAAAACCTTATCAGCCATTAAGCCTAACAACCACTACAACGATCCACTCTCTGCAAACTTTGTGCCGTACATTGACCAGGAGATCATCCCCAATTGAACATTGATAGTCAATGCTTCCTTGTCTCAAGGGTCCTTTCCAGACTATCTAAAGATGGGCCAAGTCATTTCCATCATAAAATACTCCGCCGTGCCAACATCTCATTCCACATGTACGCTGATGACACTCAGATTTACATAAAGATTTCCGATTTGGAGGAGATCATAACAATGAACAAGGCATTAAGAGCAACAAGGCTGTGGCTAACCAGCAATCAGCTTAAACTAAATGCTAAAAAAACAGAATTCCTCCTTAAATCCCCCTCCAAACGACCGCCCATTATAAAAGAATGGGCCAACTTGATCACCACACTCAACTGCACCCTGAACATTGTAGAATCAACGAAATCTCTAGGAATCACTCTAGACCAGAGCCTAAACATGTAATCACACATCAACACGTTGGCTAGAAATGCACGATTTCACCTTAGCTATATTAAGAAATTGAAACCATTAATTGAAGCAGCAGACCTCAAAATGGCACTTCAGGCATTAGTAATCTCAAGGATTGAATACGGATGCACAACACTTTCTAGGCTCCTCAAAATTGCAACAGCTCCTCTAAAAGCCTGCCTCAACGCAGCAACAAGGCTTATAACAGGTTCAGAAAAATTCGACCATATCTTTCCTCACCTGAAAGCGCTGAATTGGCATCCTTATGAAACCAGAATTCAGCTCAAATTGGCGTGTGTAACATACAAAGCGCTACACTTCAACTCACCAAGATATCTAGCTCAGAAATTATAGATTTCAGGGGGAAACAGACAATCCAGGAGCACCAGAGACTAGGGGCCATATGTATCAAAAAAGACTTTTGCGATTCTCAAATTGCGATTTTTAGCGAATCGCAATTAGAGAATCGCAAAATGCAATGTAAGTAGGATTTTCTAATAATTTAGCAAATCCTACATATTCGTTATTGGCGAATCGCAAATTGAATTTCGCAAATAAGGAATACCTTTTCATTCATTCCTATGGGCTAGGAGGCCCATAGGAATGAATGGGAAGACATTCTCAATTTGCGATTATCAATTAGAGAATCGCAAATTGAGAATGCAATTTCAGGGTTGCAAGGGTGCTAAAAGGACACTCTGTTGAACCCCTGAAATATGCATATGTGCACATTTTGCGCACATACATGCCCTAAGGGCATGTATGTGCGACATATGGCACATAGGCATTTTTAAAAAATCCAAAAAGTGCTTTTTTAAAGAAAATTGCAAATTACTACCAACTTGAAGTTAGTGGTAATTTGCACTTCCTTAAGGCCAAATAGCAAATTTCCGGTGCTTCCAGAATTGCATTTAAGGAATCGCACTTTGCAATTCCTTAATTGCATTTGCAAAATAGAGAATTGCAAATTTTGCAATTCTCTATTTTGCAGTGGCCTTTTGGGATGATACATCCCAAAAGGCTTTTTTCCAATTCGCAAACGGGCCGATTCTGAGAATCTGCACGTTTGCAAACGGGAAAAAGGCTTGATACATATGGCCCCTAGTGCTGAAGCCACCGATTTTCCGCAGGAAAAAAAACTTATGACGGAGCGTTCTCAGGTGCGGCACTGAGAATATGGAATTCGCTACCTCCCAGCATCAGAAGGTTACCCAACCCCGCAAGATTCAAGAATGAAACCAAGATCTTTCTAATGAGCAAATTCCTACTGTAACCAATGCAGAACAACCACATAAGAGTCGCCTAAACCCTCTTGCTTAGAGACACGAGATTTTTGCGAAGATCCAATTTCACCTGTTTAATATAGGTTCTTGTTTCCCTTGATGATATGGTTCCTCGAGACTTACATTCTGTGAATGTGCTAAAGTATTGTTTATTGAGTGAAATGGCTGTGACAACTTTGAATTGGACATTAATATGTTAAATGCTATCCAGAGTATTGTACTAAAGATAAAGTAATCATGTCCTGTACTGTGAAGTGCTCTGATACCCCATGGGGCCAAGTTCGCACTATACAAAACACTGAATAAATGAATAACTAAATAAATAAATGATATCACTCATGATATCACTGATGACATCATCCACAAAATCACTAACGCACCCACTCACACCCCATAGAATGTTTTATACACCCACTCATACAACCATTCACAAATCCATTTGTAGACCAATAGCAGTACTTACACACCCACTCCCTGATTCATAGATTTACACACAAATCTACTCACTCACCCATACAGCCACTCATACATCCACTCACTCTCTAATACAGCCACTGACATATCCACTCATATACCCATACTGAGTCAGTCACCCATGGGAGCTACTCATACAACCAATAACTCACCCATACAGTCAGCCACACAGCCACTTACTCACCCATACAGTTACACACAGACACCCACTTACTTGCTCATACATATGCTAACGTACTCACCTATACAATCACTGACACAATCACACACTCACTCATACAGCCACTCTCACATTTACTCACTCACCCGTTCAGTCTCTCATATACCCTATCACTCACCTATACTGCCTTTCACATACCCCGTTACCAACCCATATACCACTGATGAATCCACTCTCTCAGCTACACAGCCATACATACACTCACTCACCCATACAGCTCCTCACACACACACCCACTAACCCATACAGCCACTGACTCACCCACTCACTCCTCCATACAGGCAGTCACACACATCCTGACCCACCCACTCAGACACTCATACAGGTACTCAACAAATCAATCAGACAACCAATCAGTCACCCATACAGCCACTCACATACCCACTCACACACTCATATAGCCACTTAGACACCAACTGACAGGCTGATACAAACATTCACACAACCAGTCACTCACCCATACATTCACCTAATCACTCACTTATACAATCAGTCACGCACCTATTGAATCATCCATACAGACACTCCTACACCCACTGATTCACTAATACACCTTGATATATACATTTTTACACTCATAAACATTTAAACATTTTTAAAACACTCAGTCTCTGGATGATGCCATCAGTGATGTTATTTAAGGTGTCAAACAGTGATGACACTGACCATGTCATGAGAGATGTAATATGTGAGGGCATAAGCAGTGCATTGCGGGGGCGCGAGTTATAGTTAGCTCAGTTAACTACAACTGCTGAATTTCACTGGTATTGTACGAGCGAGTGAAACTTGAGCCTAACTATAACACCCCTCTAACCTTTGTTTTTTTTTCCAGTGAATATATATATATATATATATATATATATATATATATATATACACACACACACACACAAACCTTTATACTTACCTTAAATGCGTGGTAAAGGCATGCATTGTAAATCTGTATGCAATGTAAAAAATTGCAGTGTAAAAAATGTGTGGTAATGGTACTGCGTCGTAAAAAACCTCAATGTAAAATATAAAGACTGTGGTGTAGGCACTGGGGAAAGAGCAGCAGCTGGTCTGCTGATAGAGATGCTCTGCAGTGACAAAGTCCGCCATCGACCACGCCAGAGTAAAGGAACGAGCAGAACAAAGGCTGACCACGTCAGGGCACAATTGTATGCACGGGCGGGTTATTATACAGCGCTCGCAATTTTGGACATGCTTATTCCTTTTGGCGAGATCGTCACACTGGGCACTTTGAGAGGAATCTTGATTGTCAGATTGGGAGAGGAAAAGCATTGACTTTTTGAAATTTTTCTGTCCTCTCTCAATTGCTACATCAGTCAGCCAATGAGATCCCTCCATACAGATATTTAAACACCACCCCGCTAAAAACCTCACTTTTGGACTATCCAGCTGAAAACCGGCATTGATAAAGGCATCCGCCGAAACGCGTCTGCCAGGAGCTGTTACATGAGGACAACGCGCTTATTTATTGAGTGTGAATGGAGGCATTAAATCTTACTGCAGAGCATCTCCAGCATGTGTCTGACTCGTTTTTTAAGGCGAAAAACGGGACTGTTGCTGTACATATGGCGGTAGGTCGGATCCGCATTTCAGACACGCCTCTTGATCTGGAGCTCCACGCATTGCCGACAAACTTTATGGTTAAGTGCACGGACTGCACAGCGTGGCGCCCCCCCAGCCTGGATTGTGGTGTAGGCACTGGGGAAAGAGCAGCAGCTGGTCTGCTGATAGAGATGCTCTGCAGTGACAAAGTCCGCCATCGACCACGCCAGAGTAAAGGAACGAGCAGAACAAAGGCTGACCACGTCAGGGCACAATTGTATGCACGGGCGGGTTATTATACCGCGCTCGCAATTTTGGACATGCTTATTCCTTTTGGCGAGATCGTCACACTGGGCACTTTGAGAGGAATCTTGATTGTCAGATTGGGAGAGGAAAAGCATTGATTTTTTGAAATTTTTCTGTCCTCTCTCAATTGCTACATCAGTCAGCCAATGAGATCCCTCCATACAGATATTTAAACACCACCCCGCTAAAAACCTCACTTTTGGACTATCCAGCTGAAAACCGGCATTGATAAAGGCATCCGCCGAAACGCGTCTGCCAGGAGCTGTTACATGAGGACAACGCGTTTATTTTTTTATATAAACACAGGTATCAAATAGCTAGAAAACCACAAATTTAAAGAGACATCAAGCAGTACACCCCGTAACGTAGAATGAGCCTTCATCAAAGTTAGAGAAATGAACGATGCATGCAGCTTCGCCCATGGGCAAAATTTAATTTTGTCTTTTCCCACGTGCCTTCTCCCCATTAATAAATCTACAGGTCCTGGCTGCAGTCTGGTCCTTTCTGCTGCCTCTGGTTGGTAGTACCATAGACTCACCTCACAGTAGTGCCAGCACTGGTCAGAAAGACAGACCAAAATATTCTGACAGACTGAAACCTGTCTGGGGTTGACTATTAAAAACCTGGACCTCACCAAATCCCCTGGGAATCATTCACCAGTAAAACTGTAAAATAACAAATGTAGGTACTGGTCCCTCCCATCTAAATGGATTGGGGCTCTCTGCCAACATTGAAAAGGCTTGTTAAACAGTAGAGGCACTGACACACACCACACGTTCCTCAGTGACTTTGCATTTTAATTGAGGGACTAAAAGTCTGAAGCAGTCAAGGAAGGAACAAGATAGAATAACATGTATTACCTGAACATCTTGAGTAGAGCCTGTGAGAGGAGAGTTCCGGATTCACATCAACGTTCTGCCTATCTCAAACAGTCCTAGAAAATGTAATTGCAGACTCAGTCTATATTGTGCTAAATGCTAGCTTTGCCTCTGGATCTGGTTTATTGGCAAATTAGATGCTTTACAGAGAAAGTTACAACCAAATTAAAGATAGGTTTGACGGAAATAGAGCAGGTAGCCACATACTGCCCAACTACAGAAGGATTAGAACTGATAGACAGCACTCATAATATTTTTAACCCTTGCTTAGGAGCCCTGATTAAATGGTAATCAACATCATCTAATAAGGGGATGAAGGGTAAAATCAAATTGATGTGGGAGGCAGGAAGGAGATGCAGTACCAGAGGAAGTAAAAGTCTGAAAAATAACTTTTAGACAATTTCATCTACTATAAGAATCTTGGAAGCAGCCAGCAAAATTGAATTGAAGAGACTAAAGCAAATAATGATTTTGAACTCAGAGCTTAATGGATAAAACACTGGGGCGAAAGGGGCACTGAATCTACAAAATTCATCAAAGAAATGTAAAAGATGCCCCATTTTAAGATATAATATTTAAAAGAAGAATGAAAACAAACTGAGCCTCTCTTTAGCCGAAAACTTGTGGTTGAGGTTTGAGGGAAGTTTCATGACGTGCAATGAAGTCACAAAGATCCCTCAGTTTGGCTTTTTTGTTTAAGGCATTTTTCAAGTAGGGTATTAATTTGTGGGCATCCATATGAAGGATGAAAGGGCTTCTGTGTTTCCATTCACATTTCAGTAAGCAACAATGAGATCAAATATATGTACACCTTTTTTGCTTGCTGCAAAATGCGTTCAGAATATTAGCCTCTAAGTTGCCATGTCTCCCAGTATTTGTAAATATCACTCCTCCATTCTTTTGATCATTAATTATAGCCATACTGTTCAGGCACATACATGTTGTGGATTTTGAGATTGTAAAGTAATTAGAACACCTCAAACATTAACATATCTAGGTTAATATATTGCCTGCACTTGATGCTTTATATGCTACCTTGTCTGTTCGGTATTAGTGTCCGTAGTATGGACCCTATTAACCTCATCTATAACTTATCAAGCCTGTCCATCCTATGTAAAAGGCCTTTATTTTGTTCTCACTATGTTTTATACAGGGAACATCAACACCAGCTAGAAGCACTAAGAAAAGAATTAAACCAATTATCTGATGAAGCACAATTATTAAGAATTAAATTAAAAAGAGAAGAAATCTACAAGCGGGTGAGTGTTCTAATACATGTACTCATGGTGATATTTTATGTGTAGAATCTCTTTGATGTTGTGGTTCTTCTCATCTGTGGACAAAGCCCAAGTGATCAAAACCATCCTTTAGCAAATCATCATATGGGTGGGTCACTTAATGCTGGATCGTTGATTCACAAATATGTGACCTAGACTACTCTAATGAACAGTGAAGGAGGTCCCTCACGCCATAATATTGAATCTCTGTAAGCAGGCTTATTTATTGATGATAGACAGTAGTTCTCACTTTGGATTCACTGGAATAAGTGACACTTAAATGAGGGAGTTCCTAGCACACACCCCTCGGTTATTCCCGTAGTGGTCTTACTAAGTAAAACAACCCTTAATCAACCATGTCCCCAGCTTGTGTGTGAGCAGGAAAGACTTCTCAGTAAGGGTGTGCATAGCTTTTTTAATGATGCAATCAAGGCCTTGCTAAAATTCCTTATTGTGGCGGCTTCTGTGTAGATTGTGGAGTTTTATGCATTTCCTTCAATTTTGTCTGTACAAATATTTTTATCCTGCGCTTATCCTGCACTTGTATGACATTACATTTTCTCTCAAGTTGTACTAAAGTGATGCACTTTTTTCTTGCAGTTGTCAGTAAGCATCTATTTTCTTCTACTCCAGAAAAATAGAAAAAGCCCTGTCTTTGTAAATATTCAAATGGCAATCTTTGTTTCTAATTTAGGCCCAAATATGCATTAAACAATACTTGGGGTTGGATAATCTTTCAGGTTGTAACAGAAGCTTTTCATGGTACGGGCGCCATATATCTTAGGAGGAGGATACAGCATTATGCGTCTCAAAGAGCCTTGAGGTCCTCCGTGCAGTCTCTGATGTCCATTCCTAAGTTTGCCCGCTCTCGTGTGGGCGGTCACTCCTTTCAAGTGCTGGCTGCCCGCTCATGGAACTGTCTGCCTCTACCCCTTAGGCAGGCCCAGGATCTGCTTACTTTCAGGAGACAGCTAAAAACCTCTCTTTTTTTTTTTCTGGCTACGGGCTCGGGTGCCTGTCTTCGGTGGTCCTTTCAGTGCCGGGACACTGGAGTAGCTGTGCGCTTTACAAGTACCTATTTTAATTTCATATATCAGCAGATGCCCCCTTCTGCCTCATTCACAGTTCCTATGCCTCTTTTAAAGGCCGGAGAACAGTTTTGTCTCTGATAGCAGAGTCTCGAGGCTCCTCAATTGGAAACAACCTGTTGACAGCCCAATCACAACAGTACTACCAATGTAAGAACATCTGAAGATCCACCCTATTTAGGATGGCCTTCAGACGCTTGTGTTTCCAAAACCGGCCAGCCATCTGGGCCATCAATGAACCCCATGCAATGGAAGAAAGCTCCTAGCACATCTGGATCAATGCTGTTCTGCTTCATATACATAAATGACAACTTTTTTTTCTTTGAAACAAAATCACTGCCAGATGAGTGACATTGCAGCCCTTCTCGGGTAATATTTTAGTATTTCCACTATGCAAATATATTTGTGCTGGAAATTGCTTCTTTCTTTACTGATAAATTTGGGTTTTTGTATGTTAAATTGTGCCATAAAAGCCAACTGGATCATGTGCACGTTGCACGCAAGACAAAGCAGATTTCTTTCACAAGGTATGGACCTGCCCCATCATCGCACGATACTGGGAATCCATAGAGAGGGAACTGGCAGAGGTCCTGGGATGGGAGGTCCCACATACTCCACTAAACGTGCTCCTGGGAATCACGGATGGCTTAGACGGATCTAGATTCGACATTCTGAAAACAGCTATGATAGGGGCCAAGAGGGACATTGCTGCCAACTGGATAAACCCTGCCCCACCCACTATAACGAAATGGCGCCGGGGGGTGGACTGGTGCGCAGCACAAGAGAAACCTATGTATGATGCTAGGTGGTGCCCCACAAAACACCGTAAAGTCTGGGGCAAATGACTGGGGCAAATAGAGTAAGAACCTCACTTTAGGAATATGAGCTGTGTGAGCAATTCACAAAACTATGTATCTCAGGTGCATTTTATGTTTATGTAACATGATGACGTCCAACAGTTGCTGTGAAATACTGCATTTGATTATTGCTGATTTCTCCTGTTTTGCAAAACCTATAAAATTGATTATCAAAAAAATTAATTGTGCCATAAGTGGCAATATTCCATGGCAATTTACAAGCTCTCAAGATCGTAGCTTTTCTGTTATCGTTGATTCATTTGTGAAGGGTCATGATTTTTTTTTTTTTAATTCTTATGTTTGGGATCTAGGACCTTCCAGAGAGTGATCATCAGCTACAATGTACAATAATTGAATTTCCCAGCTGTTCCACTAACAATACAATAGACTAAGGGCCTGATTTAGATCTGGGCGGCCGCGTTACTCCGTCACAACGATGACAGATATCCCGTCTGCCAAAATTATAAATCCCATAGGATATAATGGGATTTATATGTCACCGTTGTGATGGAGTAACCCATCCGCCAAGATCTAAATCAGGCCCCAATTAACATAACTATCTACTGATAACAGCGCAAGTGGAAAAAGCAATGCTTAATTTGTGCTGGTGTTTTCACATGTTGTGCACAGCAAAAAGGTTTTTAGCTTGAGACTCTTCCTGCCAGTGTGCAACAGTTGCCCCTCCTAAAACTATTTTGGGGCCAGGTGCCTATTTGTTTCTTACAATTCAAGCACTGTTTGACAGTCTTGCTATCCAAGCTCTTTCAGTGAAGATACTTGGCCACAGAAAGAAGGCGGAATTTAATTATGGTGTTGTTAATCTTAGCTTAAGCCATTGGAAAGAATGAGGAGATTACAGAAACGTCCTAGAAATACAATATAGAGCAAATCTATGCGTGAAAAGAATTAGGGTTTGCCTAACAGAATGAGGAGGCTTTTAATTCTGGAAGTAGAGGTTGAACAGTAGGATCCCAGAAGTTACATTATTGATCGACTTACACAGGCCTTTCCTCTTGGAAGGGGCATTTTGAAGGTGAAAAGCAAAGAGCCATCTTTATCCTCTGCACAAATACTAAAATGGATGAGTATTTCAAGCTTTTGTGATCAGAATATTCTGCTTTTGAAAAAACTGTGTGCAGCAACTACTCTTCTTTTCTTTGACAGGCTTAATTTTTTTTCAGCTTTTCAGTTTGTGTGGGGTGTCTCTCCCCTAACATGACATCCACCTCATACGATCTGTGTTGTCCTTTATGTGCGTTTCACCCACATGCCAATATCCCTGTTCCAAGCAACGCACAACCGTGTGATACAGTTATATGATGACAGTTGGGGAAAGGAGGGGGGTTTCATATTACAATTGCATTGCTGTGTATCTTTCCCGAGGTGGGACTTTCTTAATTTTTGTCATAGTTATCAGCCTGTTGGTTATTTGTTACATACACCATTACATTAATTGTGGTAACAGTATGTGTTTTTTGTCTCCCACACTAGTGGATGCCTCTACCCTTAATAAGACTTAATTCCGACACACAATCTAGTCTCTTGCCTGAAACGTGCACATGCTATTGTCAAATGTATTCCTTTCTGTAGTCTTGATAAAATGCAATAAAGATTGTGTTAAAAAAAAGTCAAGTCAAGTGCCTAGGCTTTCCCAAGGCAAAGGATCTCCTTTGTTTTGCCATTGGAGAGTCACCTTTATAAAAAAGAGATGGTGAGTAACAGCAGGAGAGTAGAAAAGAATCCAATTCTCACCAGTGACATAGCACAGCAACTAAAAGTATGTCCCTAGAATGTTAAGGGTTTACTGAACAAAAGTTAAAGAGCAAAGATTTTAGAGCATATTAAGCTTTTTGTATGCAGTGTGGTCTTTGTCCAGTAGTCTCACTTGGGAACAAAAGACGTAAAGCTGTATGAACAGAGTTGGGTATCAGAACAGATTGAAAGTTTCCATGTTTATACTTATGTGTTCAATATTTTGTTCTCATCTACTTTCAAGACGGGGATTATTGAGATGGCCCTGCATTCATGGCCTCCTTCACTAGTTCAGACAAAAAGTTCTTTCATTTCTTTTAGAGTGTTCTGGGTCAAATGATGATGAGGCTGTGTCCATTGTGAAGTTTCAAGCAACCTTATTCAATTACAATTCTAGTGTCATGTATTTTAGGTGGCAATGCTAATCATCCTCTTGAATGTGACCAGACCAAATCAATGTTAAATCTCAAGCAGCTACTCTTGGAAACGTCTCACTGGATCAAACTTGGGGTGGTGTAAAAAACAGATGAGGCAACTGCTGGATCTTAAGGACATTTGGCGAATGAGTAGCTTGGCTTCTCTTGGCTTTCCCTTGTAATTTCACAGGCATCAACCACACTGTAGTTCGGTTACATGTTTTCTACATTAGTTAATATTCATATGGGTACAGCTCAGGCTCAAGGTATAGCACATCATTAAATTGTTTTGCTGACTTTAAATCAAAGTCATGAAACACAGTTGTAGGGGTGCCTTTTGGGACTTTGAAGAACATATGACCTGAGGGTATTCAGGATGTTAAAACTTGTTTTTCATTGTTATGGCTGCCAAAAGAGATCTCATAGGTATTTGTATGCTTTGGGATTCTAGTAAATCTTTCTGAAAAGGGGTCATGCAACAGACAAGAACTCTTCATCTAAAAATCTAATGTGGGAGATGGAGTTAATATGGGACTAGCCATTTAGTGCACAATCAATCATTTGGTGGTTGCTTTGAAGGATTTATTGTCTTAAAAGATTATCTCATTAAGAAGAAGCAGGGGAGTAATGTAGCCAAATTAAAATCGACAAACAGTAATGCAGAGCTAATCTTGACAAGGCTTATATATATTTAAATAACATCTTGAGAGTTCAAAGAGAGGCCTAGTCCAGCCCATAACATTAGACTGTTTAAGACGATAATTTAAAAAACTAGCTTTATACAAAGCTTTTCAATGCCACACAAATTTTTCTACTAGATATTGTGTGCTTGCTTGCTTTTGAGTACTTTTCAGTTTTGTTTGCCCAAACAAATGTATCCCAGATCCTACTATGGAAGTTGATATTTCATTGTTCCCATGTAAGTAAAGAATCATGTTAAAAGGAAGTGATTTCACACTATTTTTATTTTAAGTGTTGATTCGAAAAAACAATTCTGAAGATTGTATTGACTGTTTGGTTGTGATACTGCGTGGTCTTAGAAAATATCAACTAGCATAGATTTCTTACAGGTGGAAGACAAACATTCAAAATCATTATTATTGATCAATACAATAAGCATTGTACTTCAGGGGACGTAATATTGAAAGTGCCCTGGGGGTGGCAGATCCTTGAACTGCCCCTTCTCTAAACAAATCACTCAGTTGCACTCTCAAGAGTATCTCATTTACATCTGGGTGTGGCCCCATGCAAATAAATCCTTTGCGCCCTGCCTTTTTTCCAATTGCGCAATCGTGGATGCACAGGCAAGGAGGCTGTCAAGAGGCGCACTGACTGTTTGCCACAAAGAGATGTTTCAAGCCTTCACTGATGTGATGATGTACTGTTCCTAGTGCAGGTACCAGTTTGCACTTTCCCAGGGAATATTGCATTTGCTGGGATACTGCTCACTGTCCCACAATGCACCCGGCACACACACCTGGAACAGTGCACTGCAGCAGTAATTTGGCACCAAGAGTCAATGCCCTTGACTATATTTAGAATTGATTTCGAGAAGGCATTTGATTGTTTCCCCACTAGTTCAGTCACATATAAACAGCGAGAGAATGGACTGTTGTGATTCGTCATAAAATGCTGTTAATTAACCGTAGCACCTAATTCTATGGTACCTGTGCAGTATTTAAAAGGGGAGAAAATAATTTCTATTTCAAGGCAAGGGAAGTGAAAAAGGGAGATAGAGGTGAAAGGACAAACGTGATGGGGAAAATGTGTGGGTAAACCACAACCCCGTTAGTTAAACAAACCTTAAAGATAGCATAACTTCAGAACTTCAGAACCCCTTTCAGAGGGTCACAGGGCACATATTGGCTACTGGGCCTAACCGTGGTGGTTGATGCCTTTTACTCCTGATGTCCTGGACCCGGCCTACCGTGGGTCCTGAGCAACTGGGCCAAGTACCCCTTCTACATTTGACTCTCAGTGGTAGCTGGGGTCGGGCAGTCAAGGCTCCCTTGGGTAGGGATGTAGATACAGGTCGGTGAACACGACTCATAACTCAAATTGCAAATGCTACAAACAAATCAATGTGCAGTCAAATACTTGCTTTTATTAGAAAAGTTGTATTTTATTTCTAATTGTACACATGCTAAGGGAATATGGCATTCGGAAGCAACAATACAATCTCCTTTGAGGTCGGGCTCTAGTAGTTGTCTGGCAAATCCCTGTACCTCCCTCCTTCGTGTAACGTGTTCAGGGTTATTCCGCGTTCACTGGTAGCCACATCAGGGAATGCAAACTAGCGGTGTCCTTTGTGGTGTCTCTGTGAACCTTGAGGACTGCGTCAGGTGTAGATCATGGGGTGTGGGCTCATCCTGCTGTTCACAGCAGTTCTCCTTCGGTCTAGGTGAGTGGTACTCGCAGTCCCTCCTTTCCTTAGGCAATTTCCCTCACTCTGATGGTCTCTCCTGGCAAACGGGGTCGCCAATCTCGGAAGACACAGGTCCTGTGCACATGGCCCAAACTCAGTTCACCGGTGACCCCCTGTGGCATATCGGGTCAGAGCTGTGTTGGTGCTTCCCGTCCAATACTTCCGATACAGCTCAGAACAATGCTGCCCTCACCTGGCATACAAGGTTCTCAGAGCAGATAGTGCACACAGACAAAGGCCAGATTGGTGCACAGCCTCACACCTCAACCTGAATGCTCGTGCTGTGCTCCCCACTAGACCTCGCTCCCTTCATCGCTCGTCTCCCTGACAGGGCACACTGGTCTTTGCAAGCAGGCAGGCAATGGTGCTCCAGGCTTTAGAGCAGGTGCTTTTGGTGTCTGGGGTGATGCCTCCTCACTCAATAGGGACACTACCAGGCCTTTGCTCCCAGTCTTGGTCACAGGCAGAAGTCTTCTAGAGCTTCCCCTTCTCACACAGCCTGTCAGGCTGCTTGGTAGATGACACATTTTTGGGGGCTCAATCTCCCCTTTATAGTTCTTTACTAGACACCAAATGTAATTTAGGGTCTGAGTCTTTGAAGTTTTATGTAAGGTTCTGCTTCTTTTGAAGGGGGCTCTTCTCCTTTTCATCTTCCTTTATGAAAGATGTCTGTCACAGCAGGCATGGCTCTGAAGCTGATTGTCCTCAACATAATTTATGGGAGTGACCAGAGTTCAGACCTGGATGTCAGCCACAGTGATATGTGCATTAAAGGGTTAATCCCAGAACCCCACCTAACTCTTTATAATTCCCTTATCAGCCCCAACCCCCTTCCGGAAATGTGTCCAGGTCCCTTCCTTGTGATTTATCATTGAATCAAAGAGCAGTCTTTCGAAATGTAGAGGGATTCTGCTCCTTTTCTTCAGTGTGTCCCTAGCCAGCTCACATGAATGCCGCAATCCACAAGTCTGTCTGGGGGGATTCCTCGCCTCCTCATGTCTTCACCAGGCAGGCCTGGGTTTCCCAAAATGGAACCCAGGGTCCTTCATATATTTGACCCTTGCAGGCACATTTACTCAATGTAGATTCAGAGCACACTTTCTGTTCAGCTCCAGTACCTCCATGCATTGTACATGTGCCTGTACACGTGTATTCAATATACACATTCAATATGCGTTCATGGTTCAGTACTAAAGCTTTCCTATATTCAAAGGAGGTGAGCTTATTTTCAAACACACGCACTGCCAGCATACATACTCACTATGTGAGCGCTGCAAATCTCTTCACCCTTCATGTATTGTACTTCACACAAGCACATATACATCCAACATAAGGGGCCACTGCGCACACACTGTACAGCACTCCGTCTCTCATGTAATTCATTCCTCTCAGCAATACATACATCCAGCACATGTACTAACCACACATCGACTGCACAGTACTGCTCTATCCTTGTATTGTATCCTCCCCAGGAAAATGTACAATTAACGCAGACTGTACTTCTGTGCTGTGCAGCACTCCACATCTATCTGATGTTAGCCAAGGGTGAGTTGAGCACACAGCAGCGGAATGTCTAAAAAGGTAAGTGAGCCTGTAGTCTTCACTCCAGTGACACAGGGTGAAAAGGTCTGGTTCACAACTACTTATCTCTACACAGTATGCTGCCACCTCCGCACTTGTGATGCTTAACTCCTGGTGAAGGAGGTAGCATTCCACCACTATGAGGGTAGCGCTAAGCATGCCCTTCCAGGTCCAACAAGACCGCAATCTGTGAGACCATGTCATGGTGCACACACATGATTTGTGTTTCGCATATGACAACCAAAATCAGTATTAGTGATCCGGACTACAGTCCAGTTGGGCACTCCAGGCAGTTGAACACGTCTTTACCATGTAGAGGACTTTTCCGTCCCAATACAGAGTTTATAAGGATATCAAGTGAGTAATTACCACTGTTGACCAGATAATTATGGGTCAGGAGTTTGAGACAGACTGATATGAAATTATTGTGAAATGGGCAACACCCAGATATCAGATTTATAGTGAAATTATGCATTGTGGAGGTTTGGAGACGCTTTCCTCTTTCTATTTTCTCAGTCTTTCTTTAGGAAACTCTGCAAAGAGTTGGCATTCCAGCCTAATTTCTATAGGCTTTAGACGGTCTGTACTCAGGGTGCAGTGGTAAAGTGGTGATTTATGGATGTTTATCTGTTATAGCTGAGTGGGTTCATACGGCACGCTTATCCCTAAAAAGGTTTTGGGGGAGGAAATGATAAAAAAAAAGTACCTGCTTATTTGGTGTGTAATGCAAACAGGGTATCAGGATTTTAACCTAACAGATCCACAACTGCTATTTTTGTTGTAAAGTTTCAAGAACTATAGATAGGGTTAGTATGACTCAATCTATCAAATAACTTTATTCGCAATTAGTAAATGCATAAAATTGCAAGTAATTTTCACAGTACAAATTGATCGAGGAATAATTCAAAACAGTTAAAAATAAATGTTATGCATTTTCCTTTTAAAATATCAAAGTTTACACAAATCCACATTTCTAAAACTAGCAGCTATTCATTATAATAGGAATATTTACAATAATCAATTTACGATGGCATCGCCCTCACATAGGCCTTTCCTTATTTCTTTGACAGTTTCTAGTTAGCGTATTTAATATCTAGCAGCAGTTCAATTAAAATAAATATTAAAAATTGACAGTGGTTAGTAGAAATAATCACATAAAACAACACCCCTGTCTGTAGATCTTTTCCTTGTCCAAAGGATTTATTATGACCTCAATTCCGCTATGGCGGAGTGATCATTTCTTTGGACTGGGTTGAGTTCTTTAGTCTGAACTATGTCATCCTCTTGCATAAGGTGCTTGAAGAGTTTGCAATGTCGAATAAGTTCTATTTTTCAATAATTGGGCTGATTTTCTTGGTAAAGGTCATTGTGATTCCCTAGACAATCTTTTGTTATGTAGTTTGAAGCCATTGGTCTCAATATAATATAAATAAAAATAGGGAGTAAAACAAATGAATTAATTTGGGCTATTGAACTGAAGATATGTTTTTTGTGTTCATTTGCTAGAAAGTATTATTGTAACGACCTGACATTATCTGTCATTCATCTGCTTCATTTGCCTCGTTGTTTAAGGAATGCTGCCAATTTACTTTTTCCAATGGTTCAATAAGACACATTTCGGGAAGGATTAACTTTTATTTCCCAAAATACTTTACCTTATCTCTTCTGGAGCAACTGTGGCTAGGTTTGTTAAGATTTTACATACTCGTATAAAGCATGTGGCTACTCTTGCTGTCACATTGGCGTTTATCTAACTCATGTTTGCCTCAGCACTTTATTTAACCAAATAATAACCTAGTTTCAATTGATATGAATGTGATGCTCCTATGTCTCCAGGGAGATCTGAAATAAAAAGTTTGAAAAGGATTGACCCTACCTAACTCACCGGATCAGGGAGTAAGGCTTTACCAAAAGTGCCTTCTTTGCCATATGGGTGGGGGCTACTTTTCAATTGTGATTGAAAAATTGCGGAATGCGAATGACACAATTATATTTCTATCTGAAAAAAAGTGGAAGACATTGCCTTTGTCAGATAATGTGTTCCTTCTGTCCATCTCCTTTCCCCCGCCCCAGGACATCCAGGAAGTATGAGGGTACCCTGTAAATTAAATTCAATGCAAATGAAATAAGATCAAATTTAGTGGAAGAAGATATAAGAATTAAACTTCTGCATTTTTTCAAACTGTAGTCACAACATTGTTCAAGGATTGGTTCTTGTTTTAAAATAGGATCAAGTATAACCATAACCAGAATTTATTTTTAACCCATCTGTTTTTTAATAGGTATGTATGAATTGCAAGACGCTCACAGAAAATCTAGAAGATGCAATTGTACAGTTAAGAAGGAAAGACAAAACAATTGAAGAACTTCAGTCTGTTTGCAAGAAGTTTGAAAGTCAACTATTGGCACAGGTAAATACCACCAAACAATTACTTTTGTTCTCTTGCTTTATCACAAAACAAGCACTTTGTTTAATTTTAGTTTGCCATTATGTTACTTTAAAACATGTAAGCTACAAATTGCAAATGACTGTTAAAAACAGCACAGAATCCATGCAAAGACAGTTTCATGTGTTGTTATGGGGCACCTTCAGGCACAATCTGGGGATTTTGCCAGGCAGGGGTGTTGTGAACACCTCGCTGTAGCAGATACCAGGAGTGTCTCATGCCGGGGAAAAGAGGTGGACGGGGTCAGGGAGGGGGGCAATGGGGGACCATGGAGACAAATTGAAAAACAATTAAAAAGAATGTACCTGCGCCCTCCATGATCGCGTTGCTCTCTTCTGCTGACTTCTCCTTTCCACTGCCAGGTGGGCACAGGTTCCCAGCCTGCCCTGCGGCCAATCCTGAAGCTGCTCTCATCATGAGAGCAGCTACAGGATTGGCCTGAGCGCCTATGATTTGCACTCCGGGACAGACTTGGAGCCTGTGCCTGCTCTCTCCACCCCCTGCAATGCAACTGGGGTTGGAGAGAGCCAGTGCGCATGTAGGTTTGGCTGGCCTGAGGCTGCCGGTTGAACCCACATGCCCATTGAAGGCAGTGGCCAGCACTCCCCACCAACCCTGTCACCACCCTGAACCATTGACAGCTCGCATAGGGCGTACTGCGGGTGGTGGATGGGCAGGGTGGGGGGGTGTAGTAAACTCGGATATACGACGGAATGGAGGAAAGTAATTATTACATTCCTCCGTACCGCCGTATGTCCGAGTTTACTACCCCCCACCCTCCCCAGCCCACAGCACGCCCTATGTGAGCCGCCACTGCCCTGGCCCCTTCCCCAAGCCTGGGCACAAGGAAAAATAAAACAATAAAAAAACGGGTCTTTAAAACCGTTTTATTATTGTTTTATTTTTCACACTTTTAAAAGTGCTGGCGGGGGGGATGATCCTCCTCCATAGCGGAGGAGCCACGGCTGGCAGCTACAGCATGGTTGGGGTCCTTTACTGGCCTCTTCGGTCTCAACTCGACAAACAATGGCTCATCATTATTTATGCGTTTTTATATAGTGCATACTTTAAACGAAGGTGTCAGAGCGCTTTGCAATAGAACCAGTTACATTACTTCAGAGTACATTAATTACATAAAAGATACGTAACAGATAAACTCTAAACTCAAAAAGAATGATAGTAAGTGACGATACATATGTCTACTACAGTTACCCGTGCGTGGTTAGAGTTACAGATATACAAGTTGCAAATTCACTCAAGATTACATATTAACAAAAGTTGACGCGATTAGGGTTGGACGAATATATATTACATATTTACAGAGCATGATCTTCTCGCCATTGCTGTGGTTCTTGTGGTGATCATTTAGCCAGGCCTTCAGGGTGCTGTTGCTCTCTTGGGTGGTATTCTTGGGCCTGGTGGGATCCCCAAACTAGAACTGGCCATAGGAGTAGAAGGCCGGGTGGTGGAGGGCGGAAGTGATGGTGATGGGCTGGACCCCGGGACTGTTCTTGAGCGCGTACTGGGCGCGAGCTATGGGAAGAGGGATAGCTCGGCACTGTAGGGTATGAAAGCTTCATAGCTGGCAAAGGACAGTTTGTATATGTAGGCGAGCTAGTCATTGGTTTGCAGGACTACGATGCTGTGGGTGAGAGGCTGGGGTAGTGGGGACTGGCCAGTCTGCGGTGCGCCGCTTGATGGCTTTGATGCAGAGAGACTTGGGCAGCGCAAACAGGCGGAACAGGCAGCCAATACTATTAGTGGCAGGAGAGACAGCCCTGATAAACTAGCCCGACTATAGATGAGTCTCAGGATCACCATAGGGAACACTGTTGGATCCTTCATTCAAGATGCATCAGTCTCAAAGATGGAGGAGGGCAGCATCAGGCTCACCTCTTGAGCCTACACCCCTCCCGCTTTTCCACTTACCCGACAACTTGCTGATCCGGGCGCTCTGAAAGGGGTCAGATGTTCTCCACCCTTGTTGTCGTGGTTGCCTCAATGCTCCTGGGAGATTGAGAATGGTTTACGGCACCAAGGGCCCGCTCAGCACCACGTGAGGCTGGTAGCTGAGGAGTGTGGTAGTGGAAACATGGCTGCCTCATTCACTTTATCCCCCACTCTGTCAAGTCGTAAGCGGGCAGGGGAGCAACTGGCGCATCATCAGGGAACCCCTGCCATAGGTAAAGTATTCAGGCTCAGGTTGACGTTCCTCAGAGAGGGAACAGGTTGTAATGGGACAGCAGGGCGGCTGTCCGCAGGTACCCAGCAGGGAAAATCTCCTGGACTTTTTCACCACACCCCGGTCTTGACTCTGATCCCTGCTATGTTACTGTGTTGCCCTGGATGCTGTTCTGGGCTCTGTCCACAGCTGCTTTTTCTGTTCCAGGGGTGCAGTGGCTCGATGTGGGTGGGGGGGCTTCTTCAGGGATTTATGCAGAACGTAGATCCCTAGCTTGGGAACTCTTACTGGAGCTCCTTAACCTTTGGCCATTCTGGTATATCATTAATGCTGGAATAGAGCAGCAATACAAGAGCAAGCAGGGGCAAGGAAAACGATAGCTGGGTAATAGAATAGGGAAATAAAGAGGCAATATTGGATGGTAGGGTGAAAAGAAGTAAGTATGAATAAATGAGTAGGCGAATAAGTAGGTGAACGAATGTGTGAATAATAAGTGGATGGCTAGGTGAAAGAATGGCACAGTAAAGGGATGGATGAGTGGGTGAATGGATAGGTGGATGGTCAGGTGAAAGGATGGATGAGCAAATGGATAGGTGGATGAACAGGTAAAAGGATGGCAGAGTAAAGGAATGGATGGATGGAGAAGTGTGAATGGCTAGGTGGATGGACAGGTGATAGGATGGCAGAGTAAAAGAATGGATGGATAGGTGGATGGACAAGTGTTTGTTCCTTCTAGCATGTTGTCCAAAGTCCTCTTTGTGATCCTCTAAAGGCTTGGAGAGGCTCGCTAATTCAGATACATGACCCCTTCACCTTCATCACTCTGCCCACCACATTGTGTAGATCTTGCCTCAGCAGCGCCACACCCACTCTAACTTCAGCAATCTTTGTCACCAGCACAGACTGCATGTTATTTATTGCTTGACATCTGGAGACGTAGAGGAGACCGCCAGTAGGTTTCTCTCTGCAGAAGTATTGGATCTCTTGGGCACTTGGTGAGCAGCCAGCAGACTGTGTTTTTCAAATGTGTCCAGTTCCCCTGGTTAGGAGCTAGACCCCCGTTGTCCTTTTCAATTTTTATGATTTAGACGCACAAGTGGAACTAAATCTGACAGGCATCTGGAAAGAACAAATGATGGTTATCTGGAAAACCATATGTCCATAGAAATGACCAGAACAGATTAGTATTCATAAAGACATATGTGGTTGTCTTATGTGTGCTCTCTTTTTGTGATTCAGTGTGAGTTATGTTATGTCAATGTATGTTATGTTATGTTAATTAGTTTTCTAGAGCGCTCGATTACCCGTGTGTGTTTTGATGCTAACTTTAATGGCAGAGCAGAAGGAAAGGAAGTAAAACCAAGGCGGCTAACACAGTGTTAAATTACCAGGTTTTCAGAGCTTTCCAGAATGCTAGTAAGTTGGACAACTCATTGAAGTGCAGCATCAGTGCATTCCAAGCCTTTGTGGCTCCCAGCACAAAGCTTCTACCTCCCCAGGCAGCCCACTTGAACCATTTTTGAGTATGTGTTTTTATAATATCTGCTGTTTTATAAAATACTGTTTTCGTACTGTTGTTAAATATAACCTGAATGGTTTTTAAATTGTTGCTATATACCAAAAAAGAGTTTGTTGTTTGGATCAACTGTGATGCAATAATTATCATTTATATCAGATGTGATTTTGGAAATTGTGACATTAAAGATCTTATATTTTGGAGATTAGTGTGTCATTGAGCTTTGGGTGGATTGAGGTTCAGAAACCAAGGGCCTCATTACGATGTCTGTCGGAAAGGCTCTGAACGGCATTCAGATTAACCTAAGCCGAGTCAGAAGCCATGTTTCTGAACGACTCGGAAACATTTCCGCCCAACCGATTACATCAGTCCAACTCAGTTTCAACCAGCATTCGGAGACTCCAAGTTGATCAGAGCCAAATCGTACAGCTCTATGGCCCGCGTTTCTGGCACCTTATTACGATGTCGGATTCGGACAGCCTTTCCGAATCAGTTTGCCTGGTACGGAACTGCTGTCGGAAACTGAATTTGGGGGCCCGTAGCAGGCCCCCCTTCACCCAGAGCCCTCTGGTTGTGGCCTGTGGGGGTACCCATGGGACCCCTCTTTGCAACCAGGCACAGTGTGGCAGGCTCCATGGGGTGCCCGCCACAGGGTACTAGGTTTTCTGGAACCACCCCCTTTCTTCAGTGGGAGCCTGTGTTTTTGATCGGAACACAGGCTCCCATGGAAGTCAATGGGATTCCGACCAAACGGTGTTCGGAATCATCGTAATTGGTTGGTCGGACTCCCCGAACCAGAGTCGGTTGAAAACGTTTCCGACAAGGAGTCGGTCGGAATGCTTTCCGACCAACATCGGAATGCTTTCCGACCAACATCGTAATGAGGCCCTAAGTGTTAAATGAAGTTGGAAATTTGAGAGTTTTAATTCATTGATGTACTTCTGATTGTACCTCAAGGGGAGAATTTTTTACTTGATAGTCTTTTCAATTTTTATGAGATCTTCCAGCAGGCAGTGTCATATACCCGGGGGCCTTTGGGTCACGTCCGAAAAATGTTCTGAAACTTTAAAGAAAGTATGATATTTTTAGAGGAAAGAAAAACTGTCAGGTGTCTCTCACACCTCCCAATGCAGTATAAGCAGGGTGTTGAGAGGCAGACAGATCTGTCAAAAAATATCTTACATCTGCAGGTGATATAGCAGAGGTCCACCTTGAACTCCAGTGTTTGTGCACACAAAACGTTTGCTATTTTATAATGTATTAGAGTTTATTTTATGAGTTTCTCAGATAAATCAGGTGAATTAGAATTAATATCATTATAAATATCTAAGCAATCTAACATAAAATAAGGGATAAATAATGCTTCTTTGAGTGTTCTCAGCCCAATGCCTGTTTTTCAGCCTGGCTGCTGGCTTTACATGGCAAAATACTCTCTTTTGGCACATCACAGCAGGGTGAAATCCCTACTACCCTGCTTCCACTGAGTTACAGGTGACACATGGCATTCTAAGGGGGAATCATTGACCCCCTGGCCCCAAGTAGAACCCTTTTGCTATCTGAAGCTAACAGTGTTGTTCATCATCAGAATTGTGACTGGTTGGGATGTTTCAAGGAGCTTCAGCCGGCATATCCACCATTGTGTCCCGCAAGGCTGCACCCCCAGCAAATGCATAGTTTTAACTGCACTTGCAAAGATAATCCACAGCTAACACCTCTCTCTGAAAGAAGAGAAATATATGGACTCACTAGGCATCAAGTTTTATCACACACTGCCTTAGCCGCAATATAGTCAAAATGCAAGGCAAGGTTGACTATGTGTGCTTACTAGATTTGAGAAGTGTTTAAATAATTTCTGATGATCCTCACTGAACATACAAATGAAAAATGTTCTTAAAGATTTGGAAAAATTGTGAGTTACCGTTTCAAAATGTGAGTACCACCTGTAACCAGGTCAAGGTTGGCTGGCTCTGAGCAATTAGTATTCCTGATACAGCCCTGAATTGATTTTTGACCTTTGTGACTGACTGGAGCTAGTCTGTCACTCTTTCTTCTTACCAATCACAGTTCAAAGTCATTTGCTCATCCTTAAGCCCAGCACTATGTATCATGTATTTCTCTTCTCTACCTTGTCTAATTAAATCATTCAGTTAACATCCCAATACCCAGATTCGTCTCAGACTGGAAAGTGACAATTTTCATCGCAGTGACATATTCAGATTTTGTGTTTCCACTGTAGCCATCTTAGTCACTGCCAAATGGCTCAAACGTAATTCTTACATAACCAAAGGGCTCTTATTTGCCTGTCCCCATTCCATCTGGTCACCAAACAGGTGAAAATCTAATCTGAGCCTCACACTTCCTCTCACTGACCAGACCCTCAATCTGGAAGTCATCTTTCAACCTCCTACTTCTTTCTCGTTTCATATCAGTCACATCTTAGCCACCTTCTTCTACTACAAGCACCTTCCCAGAATGATCTTTACTTTCTGCCCCCCAGTCTAAGAAAGACTGTTGTTCAAACCATGCTATTATCCCACCATGATTATGGCAACTCTCTCCTTATTGGACTCCCTCAGAATCTTATCTCCAAACTTCAAAGGATCCAGAATGCCATTGTGCGCCTTATCTTCAACATCTCCCACTAATCTTGCACTTACCACCTTTGAATTGAACTCCACTGGCTGCCGTATGTGAGGCATGACAAATCTCTTTGCCTCTGCCATAGAGCTGTTTATGGTACTAGCCCCAAATTTCCTTCAGGACAAAATTTACCTCTGCATTCCTACTCATTCTCTGCATTCAGCTTCTTCACTTCTACTGACAGTCCCCAGAATCTGCCACTCCAGAGTTGGAGATCGAGTCGTTTTTTTATGGACCTAATACAGGAACTCCATCCCTCCTCATCTTCACACACAAAATAACCACCATCACGAAATTTCTGAAGACTTTTTTTATTACATCCTAAATTTCTCCCTCCTCTTATTTCTCGCTGCTAGGATAGCCACAGGACACTCCAGGAGTATTTGTGCGCTTTACAAAACCACTTCTTCACCATCATCAAAGGTCAGGATAAAGTCCTAGACCTATCATTTGATGTTTGTAGAACCCTGTACTGTCCTTCCAAAAATAAAGTTGTGAGTAAGTGGAAGACAGGTGGGATCATAGACAAAAGTTTAGAAATCATTTCTAGCAAACAAGTCAACTCTCTCTCTCTCTCTCTCTCTCTCCCCTTTCTATTGTTATGAAACACTGAAAAGGAAGTTTCTAATCAGTTAGAACTTAAAGTGCCATCTCACACTCCTAAAATGCTTGTTGTATGTCAATCTGGGTCACCCATACCACTTGACACTGGATGATGTCCATCACCTGTGGTGGTCTCTGGAGTCTAGAAGGTGATCTGATATAATTTGGGACAGACCACCCTGGCAGTAAAGGGAATCAATGTCCATAACCAATACAACATAAAACAGGACCCTCAGGTACACTCACCCTTCTTGGCGGTGCTGGGCGAAAGGGTGGAGATGCAGGACAGGAAGCCCCATACAGCTGGAGATGGGGTAGAAGGATAGCAGAGCTGGCTACACCCGTGGCAGAAACCCATGAGGAATAGATGCTATACCCACCTGAATGTTATTAAGTTGGACAGAGTTCACTTTTTAAAGGGGGCCAGTGCCCCAGAGAGCATATGTCAATGGACTATCACAGGAGAGAAAAGGGATAGGACTGAGACTTCCACAAGCCAGTCCCAGCCCTAGGGAAACCCAATCAGTGGAGGGAGGCCCTGGCCTTCCCCTAAATGACAGAGGCACTTCTCAGCTAGGAGAGCCATTCTGATCCCACCGACTTCCTCCTTCAAATGTGCACATGACCAATCAAAAGCCCAAGTCTTGTGAATCAGTAAATGACAAAGGGAATATCCTTACATTGTGAGGGAAAAAAAAGACCGAGAGACCCAGTGGGAAAAGTCTTACCTATTGGAAGAAGAGACAATACAGTGGAGACAAACTGCTTTCCCTGTCAACTTTGCAGAACATATGAAAATCTTTTCTGGTATGTAGCCTTTGCGCCGTGCATTTCCTGCCGATTTCGCCGCTTGCAGTGCATCACATAATTCAAAGTGTGGCAGATGCAGGTAGCAAAACACATGTCCCCAAGGAGGGAAAGAGGAAGCATGGGGAGGATACCCTCTGTGAATAAAAAATTTAATGTATCAATCACCGCTGGACAAACATCCAGGTCTAGAGTGCATTGGTGTTTGCCCCAGGGTGAAATATCTGCAAGTCAACTTTTTCAACTCAGACATATATGTGGCACTAAATCAAAAACACAAATTATAATTGTAAAGCCTGTTAAAAACCGTCCACTGCCTGAGCTTGCGAAATTACAGAGACAAGTATTTCAAACCAACTTAATGTTTGGAAACAATTCTCATAAAAATCATCTTTTCTTTCTGTGGTAAGCCACTGATTTTTGACTTCCCTTCCTTATGTCCTATATAATTCTCTCCTAATGACTTAATTCATTCTGACATCATGGAGCAAGTCCTATTAGTGGAGAAAGGAACCTACTACCTCTCCAGAATTTCCACACTGGAAAGCAAGTCAGGAGACATCCAGATCTGTACAGCTCGAAAAACATTTCCTGCTAGATCATCTCAGGATGATGATGCTAGCACAAATCCTGGATCTTCAGGACAAGAAGGAAATTGGCATTCTGCTTTAGGTCTTTAGGGTGTTTATTTACACCATCCAATCTAGACTTCTCACAGCAAATATCTCTGCTTTGTGCTGGAAGGTCTCCATTATCAGTTCTGTTTAGATGTGTCTCCAAAGGAATTAACAGTAGTCATTTCAGTAGTGATGGGACCTTTTTACAAACAACAAGTACACATCTATCCCTTTCCTCGAAGACTCACTCATTTTAGTTTCATCACTGCAGGAGTCAATTGCTCATCTGATCGTCCAGAAATGTTTCCCCATATTGTAGCTGCAAGTGTGTATATTTTCAAATCTGAGTTCCAGAGTTATTCCATTTCATGGGAGCAACCCTAGCACAAAAGCAAAGTTTTTTCTCTGCCTGATTAGATCAACAATATTTATTAAGGGGTGCCCCATTTTAAGAGAAGAGATTAACCCACCACTCAGTGATTGTAAAGGATATTGACCTCATGCCCTGTTTTACCTTGTTCGCTCCCATAGCCATATGAAATGAATAACTTCATCTGGTGGGTCACTGGGAGCAAGAAATTACCCTCACACCTCAGGATTCTAATTGCAGATTTACAGAAATAGGAGCTCAAATAGAGGAACCAGATACCCCATACCTTATTATAACAGGATCACTTTCCCATATCCAGGACCGGCCTCAAGATCCAATAAAGCACAGATAATGTGTTATTTAAAATGATTTTTATTACATGTGCCGTGTTTCCCATAGGATACCGCTTCCCGCCTAAATTATTTGTTTCCAAGCCTTTTGACAATGAAGAGCCACAGAGTGCTCATGTCTTTCAACAATTCCAAGTGATATTTTAAGACAACTAGGGTATACTCCTTTGAAAGAACTTCACTAGTTTTTAGTATACCTATGGAGTAAAGTAATTCAGAAGGACACTTATCTGCAACTCACCTCAACTAGAAGGTGAACAGGCTCAGCAGTTGTTCTTGGCACCTCACAAGTGGTTGCTGCAGCTGGACATAACAAGCAAAATATGAAATGTCTCTCGAATAGATGTTTTTGTTCCATGGATGGGGAAGGGTGAGTTATTTTTGTGGTACTCTGTTCTCCTGTACTGGAGACATAGACATGGACTGCACTGCTTTTCTCTGGTGTCATTGATTCTGAAGTTCTTATTTTGCCCAAGCAGATTTGCTGCTCGGGCCTACTAATGCAAACCAGAACTTCTTCACTCTTTGTCTTAAGGAAAATCTTTTGCTAAGGAGTTGGTGACGGGACGAAGAGGAGAGAGTGGTGCTCACTACCCCTCTCAATCTCTAAAGTGGAATGCATTGTTCCTAAAGCCTTGTAGTCACTGAAATCACTTTTTTTCATACAACTTTTATTTGTTCGACCAGCGGTAAACAATTTGACCAGGGCACAATACAAAAACAACTAGATGTGCTTCTGTTATTGTGATCAGAAAGAAGTAATATTTCTGACACTCACCATCAATTACATTTTGTTTTTGTGACCTTATAGTCCAACTCGGTCAATTTGACTTGTACAATCCATCTGGCAGCTACTGGCATTTACAGAACATTTTCAGTCTCATTTAATAATTTTGGTAGTAGCATTTGAAAGCCTTCTTTTTACCATCCACTAGAAAAACATATCCATGTTGGAGCTGAACATTGTCCTGCATGCTCTGGCTCATTAACCCTTTAAGCTGATGCCTCCTGCTTCTGTCAAGGAAGTAACATGGAAGAATGCATTTTTGGTAGTGCTCAAGTCAGCTTGGAGACCATGTTATATGAAGGCTATCTCATTTAGGAGCCACATACATTCTTCATAAAGTTCAATATTGTTAAAATTACTATTGAACACCGAGGTGCCCAAGGTAATATATGAGGTCATTAGCAGTGCATGATGTGGGTGCAAGTTGTAGCTAATTGGCTAAACTATAACTGGCATATTTCAGTGGCTTTTGGTTCTTTTCACATTGGTTCAACGGACTGCCTGCTCTTAAAATATGAAACTTAAACATTTCATTTCCTTTTTTTAACTCAATCAATCACATGTTTGTTAAGCGCGACTACTCACCCATAAGGGTCTCACGGCACTGGGTAGGAAGGGAGGTTTCCTTTAAAGAAAACAGGCAGCATTTCAAATGAAAATAATTGCTTTATTTAAAAGTAATCACTGACATGGTGTTCTGCCGACCCCAGCAGGCCACCATCCCTGCGATGGCTGCAAGTACCAAAGGTGCGCAAATAGTGACCCACCTCATTAATATTCATGAGGTAGGTCGATTTACAACCATCTAGGATTCGCAAATTGGAAATAAAAAGTTTCATACATTAGGAATACCGATTTTCTGATTGGGATTCGGAGATAACCTCAAGTAGGAAATCAGTATTCCTAATGTTGGTACATCCGGCCCTTAATTTCCTTTTATTGACTCTCACGGGGGCTCACACACTTTATCACCCGTAATTGTGTCTAGAGGTTTTTCCTGAAGTCAATCCCCAAAGCACAAGTTCTGTGGTGAGAATATTCACCACTGTATTCCCATGTGCTTCACTCTGTGGTCAATGCAATGTTCACAATGGCCATTTCAATGTTATTGTTTAAATATTTATTGAGTTTCGCATTTGTAACATCAACATTTAACAAACATTCCATAATTGCATCTCTATAGCTCGGCTTATACGTAGGCAAGCAAACTAATATTTCATATACATAGCTCTTAACAATATAATACTATGTAGCAAATTGTGCTTATCTAGGTACATATGGTCTCTGTGGGACCCAATGTTATTTGTACAGGGTGGTGCGATGTAGGTGGACACACCAGGTCTCTCCCAGTTCTTTCCAAGTAACCAAGCCTTCTGGTAGTTTCCCATCAGTTCTTGTCAACTGCGTTCTTATTTCTTGCGCCCGTGTTGATTTGTGTACATCTTTGATCCAGTGTTGGAGATTAACTTTTTGGGCGTAACCTGTGTATTGCCCTACACATCTTGGCTAGAGAAAGTGTAAACTGTGACAAACTAGTCAATGTTCTTAATATTCAATGCACAATGTTACCAACAGTCACAAAGCCTCTTCTTGAGTCTTAATGGTGAAATGGTAAACGATGCAGTGATTGCCTAAGTTCTCGTTCACATGCCAAAATCATTTATTACAATGCGTAACTGTCACAGAAATGGGCACTAATTATCCCTGTTTCAACAACTACTGCAAATGGTTTTCCTGGCTCTGCTGCTGCTTTCCACCCTTTAATTAATGCTGCTGTCCTCCCACTGAACTAATGCTTTTTCCAATGTGAAGAAAGCGATAGTGGGATTAGGTGGGGCTCCTTTTCGACCATTGTCAAAACAGCCTGTAGAACTGATGCAGCGCAGCAGATTCAGTAGCGGTAGACAAGAATGACTTCACAGAGAGTTAAGGACTGATCAAGTATGCAGTGACGGCTGGTACGGATCAGGGGTGGTGAGGCAGAGGGCGGGGGTAGGCGTAAGGGGGATAAAGAAAAAAAATAAAGCTTACCTCCTCGTCGTGTCTTGTCTCTCCATTGTCTCTCCGCGTCGTCCCTCCGCTCTGCTGGAATAGGAAGCATCCAGGCTCCCCAGTGGTTCGGCGCTCAGCTCGGAAGTGGGAGCCTTGGCATGTTCTCCACCCAGGCTGTAATGCAGCCTGGGTGGAGCACAGCCTGGGTGGAACACATGCAAAGTGCGTGTGACTGTTTGGTCAGGCTGAGAGGTCCGGCCAAACAGTCATTGCGCACTTACAGAGTGCCTACCACTCCCACTCCCCTCTGCTCTGAGAGCAGAGCAGCGCCGCCCCACAAATATACCACAGCAGGAACAAATCAAATGTTTATAACAACGAATTATTATCATTTTATTTTTCCTTTATTTACACTGCAGAAAGCAGTGGGGTGAAGCTCCTCCGCCTTGGCGGAGGAGCCGCCACTTGAAGTACGTGTTGAGCACCACCCTAAATAGTCACAACATGTAACATAATCACAAACCATGCAAGCAGTGGATGTGCACCCTAAATAGTCACAACATGTAGCATAATCACAAACTACGCAAGCAGTGGGTGTTTCTGTGCGTGAATAGTAGTAAGTTAGAAAAACAAAAACGTGATGGGTTGAACGCTTAAATTAATTCTAGTCAATAGTAATTACACAGTCCATTGTTTTTTGCTCACTATGTTACTCTAGAAAACACCCAAACATATATCTGTCCTGGTGCTGTTCCAGTAGGAATTGCCCACTTTGAACTGCCTGGCTAATGTCCACTCCAGAAGAGCACAAAGGCAAACCACAACATGTTTACACCAGTAAGTTGACCACCTTCTATGTACCTGAATGCCTCCATTGTGGGCATACCTCTTTATGATATTATGAAGCCCATGATCGAAAACACCGGGTTTTCTGTGTCCATGTGGTATATACACCTGCCACCGGCCTATGACATTTGTGGACAACATTTATTTATCTACCAAAAACAAAAAACTAAGTTTGGTAAACAAAACTATTTTTCTAGAAACAGGCAACCTTAATTGTGAATCCAAAAATCTGTGCATTTATTGGGAAACAAGAGCACTTAATGCAAGTATCTGTTTGGGGACACAACTGGTGAATTCCCAAATTCTTAACCCTGTATTTGAGTGACAATTATTGACGTGATAGCCCTTTAATCCTGATATGCAGATCATTTAGTAGCTTAAGTAATGGAATATTTCATGATTTCCCATTCAAAACTAGGTGTAGCACCTTAGCCCATTTCTTTGGAAATTTGTACCATGAAAGGTATCATTCGACCCCATTGGTTTAAAAGTTTCTTGTAGGGAGGGCTCCTCCCACAGATAATAATGTGTTGGTGGGGTAGAAGGCAGGGATGGTAAGGTTTGGACTTGCTCCCTTTGTTTGCCTGTTGTGTGCCCTTCTATGAACGTATTTTTGCCGCATCAGTTCTAAAGGTCACCAACCACCACTGACCATTGCCTGAAAGACAAAGTAAGGTAGATAGAACTCCCAATCAGATATGAGTTTATAAAAGGTGTTTTTTATTTCCATAGGAACAACTACTAAAAACCGATCTCAATAAGAAGACCAAGAAAACCAGTACCTGACTGCAGTGCCTCATTTTGAAGTCTGGTATTTTCCTTACTTATCCAAGGATTATAATAGAGAAGCATTCAAGGCTGGTGAGAAAGAGAAAGCTTTCAAGAGCGGGCAGTGCTGATCAAGTCACCAGGTCACAGAACATTAGCAGTCACAGAAAATGAGTATTGGTGCTTCAAGCAATGGGTTTGAAATAATTTTTGGAGCAATGTCTGGGACTCGATGCCTAAAGAATTATTACAAGTGCCAATGTTCAGTGTGCGGTAGGGCTTAAGTGTTAAACATTTGTATATCCGTTTTCAGTATTTTTTGCTCTATTATTTACAAACAATTTGTCAGTAAAGTCCAAATATTTGCCACTTTCTGTTTTACTTGAATTAAAAAATTGTGAAATAAGTTCATTATCGTTGTATGTCCGTGTTTTTTCAATAGCGGGTGTGCACGGGCCATAAAATGGTTTTTTTAACCGCAATAGAAATGGTTCTGAAATGATTTGTCTGTCACCTCTTGCGGATTGCAAGATGTGGTTTGCATTATAAACTGCAGTCGCTTTTTCCTTACACACAGACAGCAGAGGCTCAAAGATCATTTTTGCCCTTCTCCAGGCACGGTAAAATGAAAGCTCCACTCACTTGATAACTTTGGTATTATGTGGGGAGATCTAAGTCAAATTAAGCGTTTGTATAGAAAATTATGGGTGCCCGCCAAATTTAAGAAGTGTATTCAGTGAACTGTATTTTTTAATGCAAGTTCAAATATATCAAACCATGCTCCGATAAAATATATATAGGGTTTTTTTTTAAATTAAAGAGCGAGTATATGGACCTGCCAGCACCAAACCAGATTTAGTGGTATTTGGTTTTAACCTTTTATAGGGGCTGCTAGACTATATCCCTCTAACTCTATTGGCACTGTATAATGCAGCTATAATGCATGGGATCCTGAATCTTTGGATAAAAACCTGTCTATAATTTCTTTATAATAGGAGACTTGTGACAAACATAGTCATGACCTAGACACTCAACTGTAATAACGGAGCATAACTGAAACAGCTGTTTAAAGAAGGAAAATGAAACATTGCTTTTTTGGCATGCAGAAAGGAGATTTATGGCAGCATGTTTGTATTTTGCACTTTTTAGAAAAGCTGGATTCGATCTGCATCTTTCTACAGATTCCAAGGTACTGCACTTCTTTTTAAACAAAAAACAAACTCATATCAAAGTTATATTTTTTTGCAGCAAATATCCAACAGCTTTTTTGGTGTGTAGAATTTTGCACTAGGGATTCTGTTTTTATTCTTCGTGTTTTCATATGAAAGAGTTATGCTTCGCACCAAGGATTTAAGTGGTTTGTGGGAAAGGTAATGGTGTGTCCATAAATTATAAGGAATAAAGTACCTCCAGCTGTACATAAGGATATTGCAAGCCACCTCGGAGTTCCATAACCTTATAAAGGAACTTGACCTTCGGCCTTGCTCCTCGTTCATGGTAATCCTTGGTGACTTACAATATCATTACAATGTACTGCAGGGGATACTTAATCCCATATTTAATGCATAAGAGTCTGCAAATCCCTGCTTAAAAGTCTGTCCTGAATTTCCTTATTACAGCCAGGTTGTGGCGTCTCTTTTATTAACGAAATAGTGACATCTTAATGGTACCTGTCAGTGCCAGCAGCCAAGGACATACGCAGATAACAGCATAATTACAGCTGCAGTTTAAACAATGAAAACTGGAACTGATTTTTCCTTCTTCTGTTCTGTTGTTTCTAAAATGACAGATGAGCAGAAAGAAGATATTTCTGGCAATATATTTATTTTTTGCGTTCTACAGGCCATTGCAAGTTAAATAGAATCTCTCTGTTCTTACACAGTCTGAGCTATATTATTTTTTATCTTGTTTAAACTAAACTGATACTGATATATTTTTTGTAGTAAATTACGAAATGCTTTTTGGTGTGTTTAGCTTTGCACTTAAGATTCTGCTTGTATTGTTCATGTCTGCAACCATAGTACGCCTTTAATATGAAAGCACAATGGTCACACAAGTCAGTGGTGCTTTGCAATATCGTTCTAATGTACGATGGGGGGTACTTTATCCCATATATAAATCCACACGGAATGGGTATGTATGAAAAAGTGGTGAAAGAGTGGAATTTTGCAGTGGGTTCCATATAAACCTCTTGAGACTCAACTGGGAAGCGGAGGTGGAGGCATCAGGTTAAAAAAAAAATCGAGCAGATTTTTCAACTGGGAGCAGTAATATTGAAGACTTTGTATAGCAGATGATCTATAAGATACTACGGTTCCCAGTTGCAGTTAAGCTATTTTTTTTACTTACTTGTCACAAATGTATAATATACATTGAGACCATGCAGGGTCCTAGACACCATCAAACGATGCACTTCTAACTAAGTGAAAGGCCTTTCAGTAGGGCAACTCTCAAAGATGGCGATATATATGAAGGAGGCCCTAGTCAGATTGAGAGAGGCTTAATGCTACGGGTGGCAGGTAAACTTAACAGAGGCTAGAAACCTTTTTCCCTAGGAAAGCAAATAAAAGAGTTAAAAGCACATTGCGATACTCGATACAGCAGGGATAGAAAAAGCAAAAACATTAGTATTTATTTGCTATAAGCAATCACATTATTATCAGTAAGTGTACTGAAAGGCAGGGTGAAGTACAGAAGGCTGCCAGGACAACAAATACGGCAAAATCTTTAGGTTTCATTTTAATCGGCAGGCTACATCGGAACAAACATAAAATTGAGAGACCAATACTTGCCCTATGTATGTATTATCAGACAGCAATGAAGAATATAATGCTAAATGTGAAGGGTCCTACCCTTTAAGTATGTTTTTTTCTGTACTAAGGATTCTGTATGGCACCACATTCTTTTTCATCACTATCTTGCTCATTAGAGTACATTTCTTTGCCTGGTTCGCTCCTTAGGGTCTCGCCTATTTTCTGGCACCTCGCAAAGGGGCCATAAATAGCTTTACAAGGCTATTGAATTCCGAACTGGGCGCCGCATGCATCATGGTGCATACATGGTCACACTTCCTGCCCACTTAGAGATGTGCACTCATGCCCATTCTCACTTTTGAAATGAAGCCAATTCCTGGTATGGTGGCTCCATAAGTCCTTGCACTGGCAGCAGCCACGGTTCAACCAACACAACATGGTGGTGCAGTCTTAAAAACAGCTCCAGTGTTTTAGTGAATTGGCTGTGCTAACCAAAGTAGCCCCAAGGTACTGCATTTAGATGGGGCACTTGAACAATTATTTCAATGCAGCAAGAGGTATGAACGAACAAGTTACTTACCTTCGGTAACGATGTATCTGTGAGAAACATTAGTTAGTTAGATTCCTCACCTTAGAATATCCCCAGGCGTCAGGCTGGATCCGGAAAGATTTTTCGTCAGCAATACCCCTTGCGCGTCACTAGGTGTCGTCTGCAGCTCCGCGTCCGTCGTCGGCGTCGTGCGCCGGAATGACGTCGGAGTACTTAGACGCCGCCCTCGCGCACTGACATAGCTTTCCGTGCCAGGAACGCAGAGCCATGCAAGAGACCGACACTGGTGCCAAAAAATCTAGGGCCCTAGAAAGGATAGCCTTAACCCTAGATGTCGGTTCGCAGAACGGGGAGGATGGGTGGGTCGGTGAGGAATCTAACTAACTAATGTTTCTTACAGATACATCGTTACTGAAGGTAAGGACCTTGTTCATCTGAAAGAAACACGTTCGTTAGATTCCTCACTTTAGAATAGATACCCCAACAATACCAACCCCAGTGGTGGGTCTGCGAACCAAGATCACACCAGAAAGTCCTGGAGAACAGAACGGCCAAAGAAGCCATCTCTCCGGACTTGGCTGTCCAGGCAATAATGCCTGGCAAACGTGTGCAGCGAGGCCCACGTTGCTGCCTGACAGATGTCCTGCAAAGGGACTGCCCGTCCCAGGGCAGTAGTAGCCGCTGTGGCCCGGGTGGAATGGGCTCTCAGCCCTACAGGAGAGTCCTTTTTAGCGAAGGAGTAACACGCCTTTATACACAATACGACCCACCGAGAGATGGTCCGCTTGTGTACTGCCCTGCCCTTCTTAGCACCCACGTATCCAACAAAAATCTGGTCGTCCACCCGGAACTGTTTGGTGCGGTCCAAATAAAAGGACAGCGCCCGTTTTGGGTACAGACGGTGGAGCCTCTCTTCCTCTTTCGAAGGAGGCTGAAAGAAGGTGGGCAAGGTGACAGATGTGAAAGGGAGTTACCACTTTTGGAAGAAAGGAAGAACGAGTCTGGAGGACAACCTTGTCCGGATGAACAGAAAGAAAAGGAGGCTTAGACGATAACGCCTGGAGCTCAGTCACCCATCTAGCCGAGGTGATAGCTACCAGGAAAGCAGTCTTAAGAGTCAGAAGACGAATGGGACAATTGTGAAGAGGCTCAAAGGGAGCGCACATCAGAAAGGTCAAAACTAAATTCAAATCCCACTGAGGCATTACGAAGGGGACAGGAGGAAACATGTGAGTAATGCCCTTAAGGAAACGAGAAACAACAGGGGATTTGAAAAGAGAAGGCTGATCAGGAAGTCGTAAGAAAGCAGAGATAGCTGATAGATAACCCTGCTGGGCTAGAGAGAGAAGAAAGAGGAGAACCTCAGAAAGAGGGGCGAAAAGGGGATCCACAGCCTTTGCTGTGCACCATGCCCCAAATTTGTTCCACCTGCAGGCGTATACCGTTTTAGTGGAGGGACGCCTGGCTGCCAGAATAACGTCACAGACTTCAGGAGGCAAGTCAAATGGCATCAACTGTCGCCGCTCAATCTCCACGCATGGAGGTGGAGACTGGACAGGTTCGGGTGGAGAACCGTCCCCTGCTGCTGCTTCAGAAGGTCCTCCTGAAGAGGCAGTCGTGTCGGAGGATCGATTGACATACTGAGTAGCTCGGGATACCAGTACCTTCGTGCCCAATCCAGAGCCACCAAGATGACTTGGGCCGGGTCGCGCCTGATCTTCTTTAGCACTCTGGGCAGAAATGGTATAGGCGGAAAGGCGTACAACAGACCGCAACTCCACTCATGACGAAAGGCGTCCCCGAGCGAGTGCCACCATGGAAACTCCAACGTGCAGAACTGCAGACATTGTGCGTTCTCTTTGGTGGCGAATAGATCTAACCAAGGCTCTCCCCACTGCCGAAAGAGGCCTTGCACCACGTCCGAGTTTAGACACCATTCGTGATCCATCATGCACCGGCGGCTGAGTTTGTCTGCTCTGGCGTTCAGAGAGCCCGCCAGATGTTTAACCACCAGGGTGATGCCCTGGTGTTCCAGCCATGTCCAGAGGCGCAGAGCCTCCTGACAAAGGGTCCACGACCCCACCCCGCCCTGTTTGTTGCAATACCACATGGCGGTGGTGTTGTCCGTGAACACCTGCACCACACTTCCCCGGACAACGGGAAGGAATGCCTTCAGTGCAAGTCGGATCGCTCTCAGCTCCAAAAGGTTGATATGGAGCTGAGTCTCCGCCGGAGACCAGAGTCCTCTGATCTCCGCCTCCCCCATGTGGCCCCCCCATCCCAGGAGGGACACATCCATCACTACTACGTGCTCCGGTTGGGGTAGGGAGAGGGATCTGCCGCTGACCCAATCGCGGTTCGTGAGCCACCACTGCAACTGCTTCGCAGTGCCCTCCGAGATCAAGACATGGTCGGACAGATTGCCACGATGCTGGGCCCACTGAAACTTCAGGTCCCACTGCAGAGCCCGCATTCGCTACCTGGCGTAATGCACCAACAGGATGCAGGAGGCCATCAGCCCCAGAAGCCGCAGCACCAACCTGACCGAAACTCAGGATAGAGGCCGAAAGATGGGAATCAGAGCCTGAATATCCCGGACCCGCTGCTCCGGAGGATAGGCCGGAACTGCGCCGAATCTAGAACCGCTCCGATGAAGAGGAGCTTCTGGGAGGGTCTCAGTTGTTACTTCGGCACATTGATGGAGAACCCCAGCAAATGCAGGAGGTCGGCCGTAGTCTGGAGGTGGGAGACGACTGCCTGGGGCGAGCCCGCCTTCAACAGCCAGTCGTCGAGATAGGGGAAGACTGGAACCCCCGATCTGCGCAGATGAGCTGCGACCACCGCCATCACTTTTGTGAACACCCGAGGGGCACTGGTGAGGCCGAAGGGGAGCATGGTGAATTGAAAATGCTCCTGACTCACCGTGAACCGCAGGTAACGCCCGTGGGCCGGCAGGACGGGGATGTGAAAATAAGCGTCCTGCAAGTCCAACACTACCATCCAGTCTCCTGGGTCTAGGGTAGCCAGAACCTGAGCTAAGGTGAGCATCTTGAACCGCTCCTTCCGGAGGAAGGCGTTGACGCTCCTGAGGTCCACGATAGGACGCAGGCCCTTGTCCTTCTTGGGAACCAGAAAGTAGTGGGAATAGCAACCACGACCTACTTCTGGACCAGGAATGCGCTCGACGGCCTCTTTGGCCAAGAGGGCCGTAACTTCCTCCCAGAGAAGATTCAAGTGATCCCCCGACATGCGGTGGTACTGTGGTGGCTTTGCTGGAGGGGTCGTCTCGAAGGGGAGGGAGTAGCCCCTTCGGACGATTTGCAGCACCCACCTGTCCGACATGATGGAACGCCAGTGGAGCAGGTGATGGCGAACTCTGCCGCCCACTGGCGTGGAATGGGCCTGAAAGCTCGGACTTGGAGGGCTTTGAGGCAGATGCTGCCGGGGTGGATGTGGACTGAGCGGCACGTTGTCCTCCAGGACCGCCTCGGCGGAATCCACATCCGCGTGCAGGTTGGTTCTGCGGACGGTGGCTAGGCGGACGTGAGGAGGTGCCCCTTGCTTGGCCACGGGCCGAGAGATTCAAGGACTTGGCCGTAGCCCGGGAGTCCTTGAAACGAGCCAGCGCACTATCCGCCTTCTCGCCAAAAAGGCGAGTGCCATCAAAGGGCATATCCATGAGGGTACTCTGGACATCCCCCGAGAAAGACGTGGACCGTAGCCAGGCGTGGTGACGAAGCGCCACCGTGGCCGAAATTGCCCGCCCCAGCGAGTCCGTGGTGTCTAGTCCACACCGTATGGCATGCCGTGCTGCATCTCACCCATCAGCAAGCGCCTGGGTGAGCCGTGACCGGGCCTCCTCCGGACACAGGGGCAACATGTCCTCCACCGTATCCCACAGAGAGTGGGAATAACGGTCCAAGAGGCAAGCGGTATTCAAGGACCGCAGACTCAAACTGAGGGAAGAGAACAGCTTCTTTCCGAACTGTTCCAGCCTCTTGGATTCCCGATCCGGAGGAGCGGACGGGAAGGAGGATTGGGAAGTCGAGGCCTGGATAACCAGACTCTCAGGAGTGTGGTGTTGGGACAGAAAACTGGGTTCGCCCGGAGCAGGGCGGTGGCGCCGGGCCACGTTCCGATCCACAGGAGGTACTGTGGAGGGCTTGGACCAGGTGCCCTGCAGAACGTCTACGAGTGCCTCATTGAACTGCAGCAGAGGCTCTGTGGAGCTTGCTGACGGTTGAAGCACTTCTGTGAGGACGTTAGTCCTCACGGTCACATCAGGCAACTCCAGCCCAAGGGCATCGGCCGCCTTGCGCAGCACCACTGAAAAAGCTGCACCTTCCTCCGAGGCCACAGTCGGAGGAGAGATGAAACCAGCGTCCGGGGAGGTGTCCAGACCACTGGCATCCCCCAGTTTGTCTGCCCAGTCCTGTGAAAGGTCGGCCTGTCTGGCCATAGGGTCCTCAGACCCCTCCCAGTCGCCCCCTTCATCCGATTCCTGATAAACAGGAGGAATAACCGGAGCTGGGCGGTAGATGAAATGCTCATGCATCGGCGTCGGATGCGGCGTCGAGCGGCGCCGCAGCGGCGCTGGGCCCGGACCGGGGCTAAACCGGGGAACGGCGTTGTCCGGGGATGGCGCCGGGGGTGGAACCAGTGTCGGCGCCGGCGGAGGTGTCGTGAGGTCGACCGTCGCCGGCAGAGATCCAGGCCTGGATCCCTCGGGGACCTGCGGCGTCGGGACCGAAGTCTTCGACGGCACCGGGGCCGGAGCCGCAGGCTCGCGAGGTCGCCAAGTCGAGCCCGCGGGGCCACAAGGCGCGCCGGCAGGTGTCGACGGTGGAACCAGGCCCCTCATGGCCGAGAGGAAGGCGCTGATCTCTGCCGGAGTCGCGTCAGTCCCAGGGACCGGCGGGTATGGAGACGGACGCGGCTCCGATGGAGCCGCGGGGGTAGGACCACCCTGACTCTCGACCGAGTCGCGTGACCGGCGAGGGGAGTCCAAAGAGCGGTGTCGCCTCTTGGACTTCTTCGAGCGCTTCGACTTACCCGAAGTCTTCGAGCCCGATGAGCGATGATGGTGACTGCGGCTCCGCGACCGGTCCTTGGACCTCCTCCTGGACCGGGACCGTGAACGGCACGGAGCCGAGTGCCGAAGCTCGAGAAACTTACGGGACCGCTCCCGCCTAGCCTTCAAGGTCAAGGCCTGACAGTCGAGGCATGACTCCGCATCGTGGTCGGGCACAGGCAGTAAAGGCACCGGCGATGGTGGTCGTCACCGACATCAGTCGATGACAGGAGTCACAGGCCTTAAAACCAGGCATCCTACCGGCACCAGAGTCGAGTCGACAGAAGACCAAAAAGAGTCAAAAAAAGTTTAGTCAAAAAGTGACTAAGGGGTAAGCTCTTCCCGGATCGGCGCTGTCTGGCGCGGAAAAAAGAGGAACTGACGGCAGCGCGTGAGGGCGGCGTCTAAGTACTCCGACGACGTCATTCCGGCGCACGACGCAGACGACGGACGCGGAGCCGCAGACGACGACTAGCGACGCGCAAGGGGTATTGCTGACGAAAAATCTGTCCGGATCCAGCCTGACGCCTGGGGATATTCTAAGGTGAGGAATCTAACTAACGTGTTTCTTTCAGCTAGCTCAGTCAAACACTCCCTTCTCCTTTATGCAGGAAAAGAGATATTTAAACTGTTCCAGAATTTCTACAGTATGGAGAGTATATCATGAACTTGTCTTGAGCTCAGAAGCTGCAAAATTGTTATTCCACAAGAATTGTGAGATGTGATTGTAACCGTTGTCGTCAGTTGACTTCTTGAATGTAGTACAGCAATGCCTCTACCACTGATCCTCAACAGATTATTTGAATAATTATGATTTGACCTCAAAGGGCGACACTATTACCAAGGTAATAAATAACAAGTTTGCATTGTCATGTACTTTTAAAGTATTCATTCTGCTAGAGCTTTCCTTCATAGTTCCTTTTCCAGCTGTGGACATCTGGTCACAACGGACCGGGACAAAGTTACAAGTTCAGGCCATCCACGATGGAGAGCGGACCTGCTAGAGGGAGCCAGTTACTCCAGCTGAACAGTTTACCCTACATCCTGGGGTTGTGGAGTGCTGCGTGGATCAACAAAGATGTGTCACACAGCCGAGGTAATGCATCAGTTTCAAAATGCAACGAAGCTGCGGTGTGAGGTCCTGTTGCATGAACGTCAAGGATCCCGTTGAGAGAGCTTGCAATGGGAAGTCCAGTGTCAGGAATGTGGCACACAGGCTGGGAGATGCGTCAGTTCTGAAGAGCTTTAAGGCTGAGATACGGAGTTCATAACATCGTTAAGGGTTCCGTCGACAGGAGATGCGAGGGCCTGCTCAGAGGATGCATCATGCAGTGACAGTTCCATAGGTGATGCAGGCTGCGCCTGCAATGTAAGTCTTAGCAGCGGGTCCAATCCGCATGGGGTTGTGCTGCGCAGCAGAGGTGATGCGTCAGTTCTGCTTGATCTACAGAGGCTGGCAAAGTACCTTAAGCTCACTACCAAATTCCAGGACTGGGGTGGCATCAGTTGGCAGGGTGGATTCACAGATGGCAGAGTCCATGTGCAGATGAAAGGTTGTTGGAAGCCTGTTATGTTCTTCAGGCTTCAGATCAGGAGGCCAGCAAACTAGCCCTTAGAGTCTTTCTGGGTTCAACAGAGGATAGCAAGCAGGCTGTCAGCACAGCAAAGCAGGAGTCTAGCAGGGTTTAGTACAGCAAAATGGCAGTCCTTCAGCAGCACAGCAGTCCTTCTCCCTGGCAGAGTGTCCACAGGTCCAGAAGTGTACTTAAGTGGTGGTGTCTGAGGTCCAGAATTGTTGTGACTTTGAAGTGGTGAGAAGCTTCTAGAGGCATGCCTTTGAAGTGCACAGATGCCCTGCCTTCATGGACCTTGTTTTAGACTAACTGCAGGTGGTTTGAAGCCCTTTGTGTGGAGAGAGGACACAGTCTATTCAGGTGCGAGTGAGTCTTGGCCTAGCTCCTCCCTCCCATCCTGCCAGTGATGGCTCATCGAGTCACACCTAACCTCCCATTGTGTAGCTGTCTAGGAGGACCACACAAAGCCCAACTACGCCCAGTCATGTCACCAGAAACAGGCTGCAGGCACCAAATGGCTAAGGCAAGAAAATGCCAATTTTCTAAAAGTGACATTTTCAGAATTACAATTTAAAATCTGACCACCATAAGTTAGGATTTTAAATTGTGATTCCAGAGACAGCAAACATTAACTGGTTATCTCCTCCCATTTGGTAATTACACTTATAAAATGTAATAATCAACTCCAATGTTATCCTATAGAAGAGATAGGCCTTGCAGTAGAGAAAAACAAATTTAAGAGTCGATCACTACCAGGACATGCAAAACTTGAAAGTACATGTCCAGTTTTTAGATACACTACAACCTGCCCTTTGGGCAGTTCAGGACCTAGGGGTGCTTTATATGTATTAAAAAGGAGGGGTGAGCCAGGTAAAAGGCTTACTTTGCCAGGTTGAAATGGCAGTGTAAAACTGCACACACAGGCTCTCCAATGACAAGCCTGAGATATGTTTAAGGGCTACCTAAGTGGGTGACACAACCAGTGCTGCGGGCCCTCTAGTAAACTGGAATAGCATGGGGAGCAAAAACAACAATGGCTTAAGGCCCAGATCTCTGAAATGGGGTGAATGTTTGGCATTGTTCAACATTTTGTCCATCAATTGTTCTTTTTGCATTTGTCACCCTGAGTAGGACGCATATGCCTGGCTGATGAGGGGTGAAATCCCGTAACCGGTCCCAGGATGTTGTTTCTGGTCCAGGGAGGATCTGGCCTGGCAGTTCGGGCTGGACTGTTACCATGGAGAACAGGGTCAAGACTGATTTGCATATGGCTGGGTTTAAACTGGAATGGCATGGGGAGCAAAAACAATGGATTTGGCCCAGATCTCTGTACTGGGCTGAATGTTTGACATTGTTCATCAATTGTTCTTTTTGCATTTGTCACCCTGAGTGGGACAGGTATACCCAGACATGGGACCTGTGCTCTCCTTGCCACTGGAGTCAGGCTAGCCTGGCTGATGAATGGTGATACCCTAAAACCAGTCCCAGGATGCTTGTTTCCGGTCGAGGAAGGACCTGGCATGGCAGTTCAGACTGGACTGTTCCCACAGGGAACATGGTCAAGACTGATTTGCATATGGTTGGGTACATACTTGAATGGCATGGGGAGCAAAAAAAAATATGGATTTAGGTTCAGATATCTGGAGTGGGGTGAATGTTTGACATTGTTCAACATTCTGTCCATCAATTGGTCTTTTTGCAGGCCCTCTCGTAGCATTTAATTTACAGGTCCTGGGTACATTTAGTATAACTTTACTAAGCACTTATAAGTAAATTAAATATGCCAATTGAGGATAGGCCAATATGACCATGTTTTAAGGAGTGAGCACATGCAGTTTAGCATTGGTTAGCAGTGGTAAAGTCTGCAGAGTCCTAACACCAGCAAAAGTTATTGTTTTGCGTTATCTAACAGTTTAACCAGGTGGAAAGATAAAAATAACTCCTTTTACGGTGCAAAGATTTTCTCCATTTACTTTCATGCGTTAATGTTCAAGAGAAAGCTTGGGACAAACAAAATGCTTTGTTAAGCAGATAACAATTTGGCAGAGAACCAACAGCCTCACTTAGATATGTACACAAATCTAGCCAAATGAAGAGTCAAGAGGCTGATTTGAGAAGGAAATCTTTTTTTTTTACCAGTACCCTTTTATCTCCAAAGAAGAACTTTAAAGAGGCGGATTGCCCAAAAAGAGTAAACGTGGCACACGGAAATCTTGAAATATACTCGGTGGGGTTGAGCACTAAACACCTCATGGCTCAGGTGTGTCCCTGGTCAAAAGAACAAGCTAGTCAAAGCATGACACCAGTGGCAGTATCCAAATGCTAAGAACAATATACCACATAGGAGTCCCACTGTACCATGACAGTCACTGGGAAACTCTTCTAACACACCTGTGAGAATTTTAAGCCTTGGCAATGTACATAGACTAATTGATATTTCACTCTTTAAAAACCCCATAAAGCCAGAGAAAGGAACAAATCAGTCCTGTTGGGGAAATACTAAAAAGGCCTTCACACAATAACAGTTTTTCCGATAGAGACCTGCATTTTATAATGGAGATAGAAAAGAGCAGATCCGCTGAGAGCCACCAAAGTTTTGAATACTCTAACATATCACAATATTCTTGTTGAACAAGTTACTTACCTTCGGTAAAGTTTTTTCTGGTGGATACAATATCTGCCTGTGGATTCCTCACCTTTTGAATACCCCCTGCACCAGCATTCCGCGGGAAAATTATTTCCTAGCTCTCCCACGTCGACGAGGACGTCACAATGGACAGGCATCGCTCGCGGCACCGTATGAAGTCATCGGAGCCACAAAAGGACCTCGTCGGCGTGCTGACGTCAGTTCCACCCATTTTTTCCGTGCCACCGAGGCAAACGGGCAGACCGACACATTTTCAAATGCACACATAGCATATCAAATATATACATATATATAAATTCACAAATGCATAATCAAGAAAGGAAGAGAGAAATAGCAACTGAATAAGCATTTCTCATCATTAAAATATAAACATGATTAAGACATATTAAAATAAAATATTTTTTGGTAGAAACAAATGAACAACGGGGAGGCGGGTGGGAGCAGGAGGAATCCACAGGCAGATATTGCATCCACCAGAAAAAGCGTTATCGAAGATAAGTAACTTGTTCTTCTGATGGATACTTCTGCCTGTGGATTCCTCACCTTTTGAATAGATTCCCAAGTGTCGTACCTCTCCCGGAGGAGGGTGTCCACCTGACTAGACCAATAAATCCTGCAAAACAGAGTGAGCAAAATGGCCATCCCTCCTAACCTCAGAGTCCAAGCAGTAATGCTTTGCAAAGGTATGGAGGGAGGCCCAAGTTGCTGCCTTACAGATATCAAGAACAGGAACACCTCTAGCCAAAGCAGAAGTAGACTTAGCTCTGGTGGAATGAGCTCCGATACCTTCAGGCGGTTCCTTCTTGGCAGGGCATAGCAAATCTTGATGCACAAGATAATCCACCTAGAAAGCGTCCTCTTGTGCACTGCCTTGCCTTTCATTTTCCCAACATAGCCCACGAAGAGCTGATCATCCAGCCTCAGATCTCTAGTCCGATTCAAATAAAAGCAGACAGCCCTCTTAGGGTCCAACCGATGCAGTCTCTCTTCCTCCTTGGAAGGGTGAGGGGGGAGGATAAAGTGATAGATTGTCCCATATGAAAAGGGGTAACCACCTTGGGAAGGAAAGCAGCCCTGGTTCTTAGAACCAACGTATCCGCATGAATGGTCAGGAAAGGAGGTTTCGAACTAAGAGTTTGAAGCTCAATTACCCTCCTAGCTGAGGTAATGGCAATCAAGAAAAACGTTTTAAAAAGGAAGAATCCTCAACAGGCAAGAGTGAAGAGGCTCAAACGGAGAACCCATTTAAAAAGTGAGTACGAGATTCAAATCCCACTGAGGCATAATGAAAGGTGTGGGAGGAAACTTATTTGTAAGGCCCTTAATGAACCTCATGACAATAGGGGACTTAAATAAAGACGGCTGGTCCGGCAAACATAAAAAGGCCGACAAAGCTGATAAATAGCCCTTACAGTGGCTACAGCACAACCTTGCTGTGCTAAAGAAAGAGAAAACTCCAAAATATTAGACAAGCAGGCCTTCAAAGGGTCAACGTCTCTCTCTCTGCACCACTTAACAAATCTGGACCATCTGGAATAGTAAATAGATTTAGTGGAGTGTCACCTGGATGATAAAATAACGTCCACTATCTCTGGCGGGAGAGAGAAAGAACTCAGGTTGCCCCGTTCAATCTCCAGGCATGAAGGTGCAAGCTCTGGAGGTGGGGGTGCAGAACCTGCCCCTGCGAGAGGAGGTCTGCCCTGAGAGGGAGACAGAGCGGAGGGTGCGACGAGAGGTGAAGTAGATCTGTGTACCACACCCTTCTTGGCCAATCCAGGGCGATCAATATAACTTGGGCCTGGTCTTGGTGAATCTTCCTCAGAACCCAAGGAAAGCTCCCTGCATCGGATACTGGAGACTGCAGAATAACGGGCAGTGCGCATTCTCGTGAGTGGCAAACAGGTCCAACCGAGGAATTCCCCACATCTGAAAGATGCGATGGACCACCTCCGGATGAAGCCGCCACTCGTGATCAGCCGAGTAACGCCGACTGAGACTGTCCGCACGAACATTCAGCACATCGACCAGATGATTTGCAAACACACAAATCTGTTGGCCCTGAGCCCAGGACCAGAGTTGCAGAGCCTCTCAACAGAGGCGATACGACCCTACACCTCCCTGTTTGTTGATGTACCACATCGCCGTAGTGTTGTCCGTCAGGACCTGAACCGATTGACCGTGAAGGGAAGGGAGCAAAGCCTTCAGTGCCAAACAAAACGCCCGCAATTCCAGAAGGTTGATGTGAAGCAACCTTTCCTCTGGAGACCAAAGACGTTTGACGTTCAGATCCCCCCAGATGAACACCCCACCCTAGAGTGGAGGCATCCGTGATCACTGTGGCCACTGGCGGAGGAGGCTGAAAGGGCTTTCCTTAAGACAGGTTGCCCTGCACACTCCACCAAGACAGTTCCACTGCAGCTTCTCTGGAGATTCTGACCGTCTCCCCGAGATCTCCGTTGTGCTGATACCACTGCCTGCAGAGGATCCACTGGAGTGCCCTCATGTGCCAGCGTGCATGGTTGACCAACAGAATGCAGGAAGCGAACAGACGGAGCAGGCAAAGAACCTTCAGGACTGGAACAACCGCTCCATCGTGAAATAAAGGAATCATTTCCTGTATGTCGAGAATCCTCTGCGGAGGCAGGTATGCTCGACACACAGAGGTGTCCAGTATTGCCCCTATGAACAGGCTGCGCTGAGAAGGCACCAGATGAGATTTGGGTACATTTATCGAAAAACCCAATTTGAACAACAGATGAGTTGTCACTTGCAAGTGGCGCGAAACCAACTCTGGAGACTCCGCTTTCAACAGCCAGTCGTCCAGGTAGGGGAAAACAGGAACCCCTGACCTTCTGAGATGAGCCGCAACCACCGCCATCACCTTTGTAAAGACTCAAGGAGCGGAAGTAAGACCAAACGGAAGAACCGCAAACTGGTAATGTTGCGACCCTACCGTGAACCGGAGATACTTCCGATGCGACTTCAGGATGGGAAGATGAAGATCCGCATCCAGCAGATCGATGGACACCATCCAGTCTTCCTGTTGCAGCGCAAGGAGAACCTGGGCCAAGGTCAACATTTTGAACTTTTCCTTCCTGAGGTAAAGGTTCAAAATCCTGAGGTCCAAGATTGGTCTCAAGCGACCATCCTTTTTGGGGATCAGGAAATATCGGGAGTAGCAACCCTGACCTCTTTCCTGCTCCGGAACCACCTCTATCGCAGCTTTTTGAAGCAATGTAAGTACCTCCTGCTGCAAAAGCAGTAAGTGGTCTTCTGAGCACCCACTCTGGCGAGGAGGGTAAGGAAGAGGAAACTCCAAAAATGGGAGGGCGTACCCATGTCTCTACAAGATTCAAGACCCAACGATCTGAAGTGATCGGTCTCCAATCTTGTAGAAAGTGGAACACCCGACCTTCAACTAGACCAACATGTTCTAAGATGGGGGATCTAAAACTGCTTTCCTGATGTACCAATGGTGGCGGGAGGGGAGGTAGAGGAAGAGGAGGAGGTCTGTTGTCGATTTGCACCCCTGAGGCCTCTCTAATTCTTCCCTCTGCATGATTTGTACAAGGGATTCTGCTGTTGTTGGCTCTGCTGAGATTGTTGGCAGCTACGAAAGGAAGAAAATCTCCCAAAGCCCCGATATCTTTTGTAACCATAACTTCTAGACTGCACCTGGAGGCCCAAAGATCTTGCAGTATCTCTACTGTCTTTGAAACGTTCCAAGGCCGAATCCGCCTTCGAACCAAAGAGCTTTGACCCATCAATGGGCAAATCCAGCAAAGTCGCCTGAACATTAGCCGAAAAACCAGAAGACCTGAGCCATGCCTGTCTCCTTGTAGCCACAGAAGACCCCATCACACGAGCCACAGAGTCAGCAGTGTCCATGCCTGACTGAATCACTTGACGTGCTGCGGCCTGTGAATCCGAAAGGACTTCCAAGAAGTTGGCACGATCCTCCTCAGGCAACTTAGGAGCCAATTGTACAACAGAGTCCATCAATGCATGAATGTATCTTCCAAAAAGGCAAGTTGCATTAGTTAACTTAAGAGCCATACTTGCAGAAGAGAACACCTTCTTCGCAGCTTGCTCCATCTTCTTCGAATCCCTACCACCCAAAATGGTAGGAAAAGCACTAGAAGATTGCTTTGAGCAAGAAGCTTGGACAACTACACTCTCCGGTGTCGGATGTGATGACAAAAAAGCCGGACCACCAGGGGCAGGCCTGTACCTTCTCGAGATAGAACGAGATACAGCCGGAACAGACAAAGGCTTCTGCCACACCTCCAGAATTGGATCTGTTAAGGCATCTGTAAAAGGAAGCAAAGGCTCAGAAGTTGATGAAGAGGTATTTAAAACTTCCGTTAGTATGTTGGACCTTATCTCCGCAGAGGGAAGTTTAAGGCCCAATAAATCAGCCGCCTTCCTTATAACCACATGGTAAGGTGCAACGTCCTGTACAACATATCCACTTGCAGATGGCAAGTCATACTCAGGGGAAGTATCTAGGCCACTAGCTTCCCGGAGGCCTTAAAACTCATCCACAGAGTCCACAATTTCTCCTTCCTCCTGATCTTGCAAATACTCCTCCTCCTCAAGCAATCTCTGAGCCTCTCTCCTGGAGCATTGCTTAGGCAACAGCGTCGGTGGAGCCACACGCAGCGCCGGAGAAGGCACCAACGGCGTTGATGGAGGAGCCTCTACTTCGAACCTCGACGTCGATCGAATTAGAGGTGGAGCCGACTCAGCAGCTGAAGGAGTCTGGGGAGCCGGAGTGGACGGTCTCGGCACCGGGAAATGCCAAGCCGGAGTCGACGGCAAAAAAGGCATGAAAGGAGCCTGGGGATAGAACTGAGGAACACCCAGGTTGAAAGCCAAAGGACCCACGGGCCTGAAGGTGCGCCGGATGGAGGCAAGGCTCTGGTAAACAAACCAAACCTCGCATTGAGAAAATGCGAAGAGTCAGCCCCAGGAGCAGGAAAAGGAGGATATGGATCCGTACCTTCCTGAAGGTGAGTCACCTGAGGTCACACTGGAACCTGTGGAGCCGGGGACGGCGCCCGCTCAAGTGAAGCCACACGGCCTGGAGAGGACCCACCCGGCGCCGGTGACGTCGCTGGAGTCAGTGAATCTTCATGTTGCAAAGAAGCCTCTGAAAACGTCGACGCCGCAGCCGGAGATGGTACTGGAGTCGCCTGAGGAGAAGGATTTGGAGAGATAAAGTCCCTTCTCCGAGGCCGTTCAGCTGGAGTAGGCAACCTCGATCTCGACGTCGAAACCCTGGCCTTCGAAGAACGATGACGAGAGGTATGTCTTCTCTTGGATTTCTTGTGCTTCTTCGACCTCGAAGTGTGAGAAGACGAAGACTTCGCCCTCTTCCTACTTCTCTTCTCCTTCTTGGCTTTGGCCATAAAACAACTTGGCTTCACGCTCTTGAATGGCCTTCGGATTCATTTTACTGCAGCATCTGCATTCCTCGACGTCGTGGTCCGAAAATAAGCACCAAAGGCAGTCATCATGCGGGTCCGTAATCGACATATGCCCGCCTCACTCTCTGCAGGGTTTGAATCCGGTCTTCCAGGAAGTAGCCATCTGAAACCATTTAAGAAATACAACGTTTTCCACGATGAAAATGGAGAGCCCTGAAAAAAACCGTTATGCGTAGATGGCGTGGAAAAAAGGGAACTGACGTCAGCACGCCGACGAGGTCCTTTTGTGGCTCCGATGACATCATACGGTGCCGCGAGCGGAGCCTGTCCATTGTGACGTCCTCGTCGATGTGGGAGAGCTAGGATAGAATTTTCCCACGGAATGCTGGCGCAGGGGGTATTCAAAAGGTGAGGAATCCACAGGCAGAAGTATCCATCAGAAAAATGCATGTACTTGGTTTCGGGCATGACTGAAAAACTTCTGTTTTAATTTTTGAGACCAATCAACCCTTGACTCAGTCACCATTCTTTTCATGGTCCAGCGGATAATTAACACCTAAGTAGCACTTAGGAACACTGAGCAACTTGCTTTGAAATAACACAATAAAATTAATGTTCTTTCATTGATTTCCTGCAACAGCTTAAGTATTTATCAAGCATAGTGCTTGGAGCAGTGCCCTATTCTCACTACACCCTTCCCTTAACCCTTCTTCTGAGATATGTTGTAGATGTGGAGTTATTATTGATAACATTAAGATTCTATGCCAGATTTTAGCAGTTCATGAGAAGGGGGGGGGGGGCAGGGAGGGAACTATCACTGCACTGCATCAGTTTGCCTCACAAGTCCATGCCTGTCTGTCAGCCCACAAATAGTGTGATACAACCTTGGATCCAAACAATTTGACCAACAAGACAGAGGGGTTGTTGTTTTTTCAGAAGAAACCTCAGTGCTACCTAGCAGCATGGAATGGTTACATTCACATTGGAGACCCCTACTGAGCCCCTTAGGATAACTATAGATTGGAATCTTGTTACCATTAGCCTTAGTCAGATTTCCAGCATATGTATTGGAGGTCGGAGTAAGAGCACTCCCTATAGTTTTCAGAAACTGCTGAACTGGACTCCAGTCTCTGTTCATCTTTAAGTCATTGCAAGGATGCTGATGTGAGAGCCTCTTGTACGACTGTGTCTTTACAATGCATGCCCTTAACAAGCATGCCTTTACCGTGCATGGTATTAGCCAGTGCCGCTTGCCACTGGGTAGTTATAGTTAGGTTTTTTTGGTTTGCTTATACCTTTGGTGCCATTTGACAAATCTGCATGAGATTTCCCCTCCTACCTCCACCACCCAAAAAAAAAAGTCTCATCCACCTCAGAGGCTTCTTGGAAGTTTCGGGGTAATCAGTCAAGCGGGGGCAGACAAAAAAAAGGGGGGGGGGGTGTCCCAAAACACTAAACGGAATACATTTGGCATAAAAATAGATCTTGGTCCATGCTTTTTGAGATTTAGTGTAAATACGTTCAGTAGTTTGAGAAAATGAGGTTCAAAATATATGCGTATATCACGCTGTGGAGGATCCGCAGAGCCAACAGATCTCAAGATAAGATCTGATTGACTGCCGCCACATCAACAAAGATGTGGCGGCAGCCATTTTAGGACTCGGGAATAAAGCCTCCAGTCCTGCTGAAAAGGATTAAGAAAATACACAGGGTTCTATGGCTGCATTTTGTAGCTTGAAAAATGTTAAAAAAGCAAAAAACAAAGACATGTTAATGCTTTTTTTAATAAACGGTCTTACTTTTCTATAGCAATCAATTTAATTAAACATTGCACTATGTGAATTAATGAAATATACATTTCATTATTATTGGTAATTTTTTGACAGACAATACATGTGCTTTTTATATGTTGATATCCTGACCCCTTCATAAAGCCAATAGGACCACTTTTATATTTTGATGTTCTTACCCTTTCACAAAGTCAGCAGGTCTGCCTTACTTGAAATGATATCCAGGCCATGCGCATTGCTCGGGTGCAGGGGTGTTGGGCACTAGTAGGAGTTGGGCAACTCCACGCTGAGCAAGGGTAAAGGCTGTGCGCGCAGCATGGGGTTGGCGTTATGTAGGGTAATAAAATATTACTTCACGTTAAAAAAAACAACAAAAAAATGGAAATTCACTGGGAAAAAAGCAAAGGTTAAATCGACATTATTGTTAGAATTGGTAATAATATCTTAATTTGCATTTATTTTAAACGTGGAAATTCACTGGAAAAAACTAAAGTTAAATAGACATTATGAGTATGTGAAAATATCAATTAAAACATAGTTCTAAACAAACAAAACCACTAAAATTCACCAGTTGTAGTTATCTCAAGTAACTTTAACTCGTGCCCTAAAGTAAATATAATTTGCGGCCTCGCCATGCACTGCCTATGACCTCACATATTACATCACTCATGACATGTTCTATGAAGACATTGATAAAATGACTGCAACATCTAAAATGACATCATTGATGACAACACTGTGCATGGAGGAGGTGTTATATATAAAATATAAAGCCTCCTTTTGTTTTAAAAATATTGTATATGTATTGATAATTTGTGGGGGAAGCCCATCCAACAAAGCCCCCTTTTTAGGTCTCGCCTGACCTAGCGCATGCGCTGGTCTGGCGAGTCTTATTGAGAGGGCTCCAAAAAGTGCTACCAGGCCAGCCTAGAGCTACAGTGCATGTGCGCGGGCGCGGGTGCTGCTTTTACCGCGATTACTTTCAATTTTGCGCCCGCACGGCCGCTTTGATGTTTGATCGCGATCACTTTCACTGTCACTTTTGCAGCCGCATGGCCGCTTGGCATAGCCAATAGGTCTCGCTTTTGGGACCTTATAAGTGCTTAGTTATGCAACTGTTGCATGGCTAAACACTTATAAAGTCCCAAAGGCGAGACCTATTGGCTATGCCAATGCTTGTTTAGGTAGAGCCTAGAACAGCGCATGCGCTGTTGCTCGACATTTAGCATACGGGTTTCCAAAGTGCTACCAGACCTCGCTGGCCTAGCGCTTGCGTTCACGCGAGCAGCCGCCAATCACTGCTGCGCGAGCACCACTCGCGTGCTTGCCACACAGCGCGTCCCGTCCTCACGATCACTTTCGCTTTGATCGCGATCACTTTCGCTTTCACGGCCGTTACTTTTACGGCCGCGCGGCCAATGCTTGTTAATATCCATGTTCGGTCTTGGTCCAACCTAGTTGAGGGCTGTGGGCTGTGTTTCTTTAGGTGTCCTGATGGTACCCGGATCATTGTCTCACTCAGTGCGGAGAATGGGTATGGCACATCTAACTTCCGCCTCTGCCTCACAGAAGTGGAGGGCTGGATGAGACGAAAACTCCTTAAACCTAATGGAGATAAGAGTGCAGTATGAAGCGCTCATATTGAAAATATTGTTATTAGAAAAGGTTCTGAGTGTGGACAGCTTAAGCCGTGGACATGATGTGGATCATGTCCAACTCCACGCCTTTCTCAATTTGTTCCGTCTGTGTTTCCAGACTTTGTAGCTGAGCTCTCTCACTCTCGATGCAGGACTTGAAAAACAAGGCTCTTTTTTAATGTAATTGTATTTATATAGCGCTCACTACCCCATGCGAAGCGCCGAAGCGCAAAGAATAGTCCTTATTTGATCAATTCCATGGGGAAAGGAGTACGCTCACGCCGCCCCCCTGAACTGCCTCACACCAGCACTGTATCCCGATCTGCTTTGAGAAGAGAGGGCCGAAGTACAAACACCCCAGACCCCAGAGAGGCTCACGTCGTGGAATGCATCTCACCCCAAAGAGCCCTGTGTGTACATGGCTGGAGACCTGGCTGTCGGTCAACGCATGCGCGGTCGAGCAAAGCACAGCTGCTTCAAAGGTCTCTGTGTCAGACAGGTAAATGTTTTCCTTTCCGCTGAACCAGTTTACTTTGGAAACTTGTTTGTGGTTATTGTTAATCCTTCTCTCTGCTCGTCATCTGCGCCCAAAAGCCACGGAGAACACGTGCGCACTTGTGCTCCGTGAGTCCTGGACAACCGTGTGCATGCCAGACGCCGGGCCGCCATTCTCAGCTCATGCACCACATGAGACTGTCGCCTTAGGCCACCCCCGCCTGCCCCCTTCCCCTTCTCAGGAGTATTTTGTATTTCATCGCACAGACTGGATGGCTCATTGGTTTGGTAAAGGTTTCTGGTCGCTGGTGGCAACAAGTAACATCATACCTACAACAAGTCAGGACTATTGGCTTTGTCAATGGTTGTTATTTGCATTATATAAATAAGCAGAAACTATGGCTTGTTGTATATAATATTGGACAAGCTTCCACTTAGAGCCCTGGTGACACCAGGACAGTGTTGCTGTTCCCGAGTTTCAAAAAGAGAAGGGAAATCCAGAGAGAAAAGGACTCTCTCTAAAGGATTTCCCTTCCCCTACAACGCTCACCTGGCATGACGTCATGCCGTAACTTCTCCACTAGTGAGAAGTGTGAGCACCCGCACATCGATGTGCCTGCTGCCACTGCAGTCCGGAAAAAACGGACTGCAGTGACAGCAGGCACAAAACAGAGCCCGAAAGAGATCCGTTTTGAGGCCCCCTTTAAAAAACTGCAGGTGCTCAGACCCGGCCCACTTAAAGCCCTGAGCTTATGGGCTCATGATGGAGAGGAGAAGCTGTTTGGGGCAGGGGCCATGCTAACTAGAGGGGCCCACCTCCAATTCCAAAGGGGGCCCACCTCCTACACCACAAACGCCTCTTTAGTCCACAACAACCCATCACATGGAGGCATCCTGTGCTGCACAAATGTAGGGTGATTAATACTTTCAAAAAGTACAAACTTTATTAGCAGATTGAAAGCAAGTTTCATGGACAAATACATAAAATAATCAATAAATAAAATGAGATCACATAAATTCATCATCATTCATAGAAAAAACAAGCAGTGGCATAGCCAATAGGTCTCGCCTTTGGGACCTTATAACTGTTTAGCCATGCAACAGGTGATGTTGTTGCATCAAGGATATTGTGCTGCATAACTAAATACTTATAAGGATCCAAAAGCGAGACCTATTGGCTATGCCAATGCTTGTTTATTTTACTCCTAAACTCCCTTTACCTCGTCCTTCCCCTGAACCCCAAAGTTACACTTACTTCCCTTTACTTCTACTGATCCCTTACATTTCTCTTACCTCCCGTTACCACTATCCACCCAATTCCCTAAAATTAGCCTTACCTCCATTTTCCTCTACCCACTCCTAAACCTTAAAATTACTCTAAATCTCACTTTACCTTTTTTTTTTTTTAGCGAACTTTAAAAACTATGTTGTTTAAAAAGTTATGCACACACATATGTATGGGACAAAGGGGAGGTCTATCAAAATTCTATGGTAGGATTGGAGAGAAGCATTATGCTTCTCTTTTACTAAGTGATACCAGCAACAAAAAATATGTTACAAAACTACCCTTCCCATCAGCACAAAGAAAGATTACCCAAAACAACAACAAACTTGATGACTAGAATTGCGAATATCAGTTCTTTATTGTAGATCATCTTCTGCGTCCCACGGCTGCTGATGGCAGAAGATAAGTTCATTAAGTCTCCTATGGTAATTAATCACTTTGGTTAGATAGATTTTGTTTTCTAAGCTGAACGTCTTACTTTTGGTTTTGCTGCCATCTGATCTGTCCTCTATGAGCCCTCGTTTTGCTCTACCTGGTCCTGTTTTTTGGTTAACTCATTCTAACCCAGGCGTCTTCGAAGGAGTGGTCACATTGCAGTGGAAAGATTGTTTTGTAATTTGTGGTGCTCCACAGTTGGGCAGATCTTAGCTATGAAGCGGATCCTTTGGGAGACACTGTCGTGATTCAGTGAGCACGCAAGAGGGGAACGACGAGGGACTGGCTCTCATCAGCTGCTCTTCTTTTAGAACAGGGCTTTGTGGCCGAATGTGTAAATGAATTTAGGCACAGCTCTCCTGTGAATCAGTGTATTTAAGGAAGGCCCAAATCTTTGGGCCCCAAGCGGAAATAAGTCTTATAAGCCCAAAATATTCTCTGTTCTTGAGAATGCCACTATAAAAAACAGAATGCAAATTTTTTTCACCTGGCCCAAAGACAGCTTTAGATTGTTTGCCAGCATTAAGGTTTCCAGAAAAAAATCATAATAAAACACGTGCATATATAGGGTCTTTAGTCGACCTTCCTTATCCATTAGGCTGCTTAAAAGTCACTCAAATTATGCTCCATCTCACCACAGTACACAGGTCTGCCCACTTCAGCCAGTGGATACTTTCATTTTTAGCAAGTGCATTTTGCTTGTGCACATGTATGCATCCATTTAAAATGTCAGTCTGCTAAGGGTAGACTGCGAGTACCTATATATAGTAAGGTTTGATCACATAAATACATTACAAAAATAAGCTATTTGCAGTATTGACTCGTCATCATAAACCAGCTCTGGCGGGTTTATACTTTATCCAACAAGCACAAAGCATTAAAACAGCTGAAGTGTACATCCAAATGTATACGTTGCACTTACAGCGCCTCATCTCTGTTAAAGTCATCTAAAGCACATCTGACTCGAGAGGGATACCTAGTAACCGCCTGAGATAGTGCAGCTTGCTGAAAGAATTTCAAGGCTTTTGCACTTGACTTGAGAGTGACCTCTAGTAATGACTTGAGGTACTGCAGGTTTGTGAGACTTCAGTTGGGCGTGATTGGAGAGGGACACAGTACATTTAGCATCTACTTGTAGTACTGCAGCTTTGTGAAAGGATTTTGTTTCCGACTCGAGGTACCTTTTGTAATGACTTGAGGTCCTGTAGGTTTGTGAACGTCTTGCCAGCCTCGAGAAACATCCATGATATATCAAATATATTTATATATTTTTTTTAAACAGATTTTATTTGTCAAATAACCAATATATTGCAGAGCACTGTAACCCAGCAACCCATGTATACAGAATGAACATTGAATTGACTGACAATTTCAACGAAAATATGTAGGACAAATAAAGAGCAATACATTTGAAATATTTAGCAAATAAAAAATTCAAAGAAACAAACCCCAAAACCCACCCCGTCGCCCTCACGCCTACCCCAAAACAGCACCATACATGAACAATCTCATTCATCCAGACACATTGCACCTGTATCTAAAGAGCGATGTTGCATGCCAATTATAGAGGGAGGGACACCAAGTCCGCAGGCCTGGCCAATGAAACCGGTTCCAACTCCAGGCCGCGATATTCTGCCCATAGCCTCCAGATGTTATAATGTTTAAGCAGGCATCCCCTGGCCGCAAAGATAGGGATCTCCAACCCCATACAGAAATCAATGCTATTTTTCCCACACGGATACCGAGGGTACCCTCGGAGCCTTTCAGGCTTTGGCAATATCCCTCTTAGCCAAGGTGAACCCTAATAGCGTAAGATGGCGTTTGTATAGGTTACCTCCTATATCATCCATAACATACAGCAGGGCAAACTTTGGGGAATTGGGGAGGTCCCAGCCTAGTACCTCAGATAGGCACAACAAGACTCCTCCCCCCCCCCCCCAAATTGTGCCAAGGCGGTACATTGCCAGATTGTGTGGAGCAAAGTACCCTCCTCATGTTGCCATCGAAGACACACCGGGGAGGCCACCAATCACGCCCTCCAGAGCCTAACCCTGGTGAAATAGATCCGGTGGATATTTTTGAAACTAAATAAGGCTATGACTTACGGCTATAGATGACCCTTGCGGGGAGGCGGAGCCTCCACTCAGTCCTCCTCCTCCAGTGGGTCTGTGTCTCCCTCCCAGGCCTCCTGAAGTCGCTGCAGTGTGGGGGATATATCAAATATTTTTGCTTCAAAAACCTTGATATTTTGCATCTTTCTTCCACAGCATAAGGGTGTGTGCTTTATTAGCGCAACCCAAATACCAGTTTGCTAAGAATAAGGACGAAGACACTTGAATTTACCAGTGATTTCTAGTACATATGTGTACTAGGGTGTCATCAAGGGGTTCCATAGTGATCAAGACATTTATTGAAAACTGCCAGCATCAGGCGTTCCCAATACATACATATATAGGTTTTAGTCAACCCTAGCTATCTATTGGAGTGCTCAAATTATGCCACCTCCCACCATCACAGAACAATGGGTCAGCCCACTTCAGCCATTAAGCACCTTCACGTTGAGTGACTGCATTTTGATGATGCACCTGTACATCCACCTTAATCTCCCCTTCCTCCTAATAATTTGACATTGATGGCACATAATTAACCACTGACAGTATCTATTTATAGTAGGGTGTCATCAATTTCTTTGATCAAAATCAAGACTATTGACTCCGCATAAACCAGCAATCTGCAATATTGACTCTGCATACACCAGCTTTGGCATACGTTTCCCTATGTAAAAAAAGCACACATTAATATAGTAAAATATATAGGCAAATGTATACATTAAGTCAATCAAATTTGTAAAGGTCATATTAAGCACTTGCATCTGACTCCACAGGGACGCCTAGTAACCACATGAGGTACGTACTGCAGCTTTTTAATTTCTAGCCATTTGCATCAGACTCTAGAGATCTCTAGTAACGAGTTGAGGTACTGCAAGTTTGTGAATGTCTAGCCAGCCTCAAGAAAAATAATATGGTTCTTTGCTATCAAATACTTATCCAATGATTAAGCCCAGTAGTATTCTGCTTCACATTGACATCTTCACCATGAGGAATATAAATGAACTTGGGGGGAAGAAATTGAGGGCCCTACCAGAATTGGTGAAGGAATTCTGGCATCATCTTCTGGATCTGCAGATGTGAATGCAAGCACAATATTTCTCTTTTGGGAGAATATAGTGGTGTATTGGAATTCCAGAAATCTCTGGAATAGGAGTGAAAGGATGTTGCATGGGTTATGTTCGTGCAACTAATAACCAAGCGAATCAAATATGACAATGAGCTGTTTGTGTTGTGACTGAATCCTTAAGTGCTGGACTTTTTGAGCTGAATACCATACACTTTGGATTGGGTCAAATATGCCTTTGTGCATGACTAACATCCTGGGACCAGCTCACCACAAAGGAGAAGAGAGGATTGAGTCTTGAGTACATCCCCCTCAAGTAAAGATTATTAGTCCACAAGTACTCTGAAACAAAAAGAATGGAGTATTTAGACACCCTCAAGTGAGGATATGACACACATGTGGGATTGTCTAAGGACGCTGAGCCCTTACCCATCTTGCGGTGTCATGCTTCCTTATAATGCTAAAATAACAGTTGATGGAAAGAATGCAGAACAAAGTCATACATTCACCCCAGTACAGAGATCTGGGCCTAAATCCATCGTTTTTTTGCTCACCATGCCGTTCCAGTTTGAACTCAGCCATATGCAAATCAGTCTTGACCCTGTGCCTCATGGGAACAGTCCAGCCCGAACTGCCAAGCCAGGTCCTCCCTGGACTGGAAACAAGCATCCTAGGACCGGTTTCGGGGTTTCCTCTTCAGCCAGGATTGCTTGACTCCAGTGGCATGGAGAGCACGGGACCCATGTCTGGGCATACCCTTCCCACTCTGGGTGACATTGCAAAAACAACAGTTGATGGACAGAATGCAGAAAAATGTCATACATGATAAGGCCTGCTCCTCACGTGTGTGGAAAGCACAAGTGGGACCAACCTCCAAAATGAGGTAGTACTTGCAAAAGAAATGACAGATAGTTGTGGACACTAGTTGACCCTGTTGAGAACTTGTTTGAGTTTTTCCATGCTTTATGTTAAATTATAATGCACATTAATAATTATTCACAACCATTTTGTATGCCAATGCTATGTTTAGACCTGTACTATGCTTGAGCTGCGGACGTGTTTATTCTCCTTTTTATATTGACATTTAAAAGTGAGGATTCGCAAATGACTAGCTCTGCATCTGAGAAATGTATATAATGCTTCTCTTTTCAGGCCTCTCAACTCTTCGCATGAGAAAGCACTGCACCTGCTACAACTTACACTGTCCTACGTTTCTGTCATGCATGTCTTTTCCGTTGCTGCTTATGGAATGAAAGTGAATAAAGAATGATGATTTGTGGGAGGGGTCAGAATTATATGCTCAGTAATTCAGAGAGGCCTATAATGCTTAGTTTTTATATTGTTGCTTCAAATAACATGTTTTTGACTTCACGTAGGTGAGATGCCACCTATTTTCTTCCATATTGTAATTATAAGGAATGTGGGAAATAAGAATAAAATTACAGAGAGGTACACCAGACACATTACTTTTTTTTTTAAATGCATAAGACCAACATGTTTCAGCCTACCTAATAACTCTCTGAATAGAGGGTCAGGGACTTTCTCAGGATCAAAGAAATCCCTCTTTAGTCTGCCTAATGTGACTACAGATGATGTACATTTGTAGGGTTAGTGAAATTCTGATTTGAAGAGACAATTATACAAAACTAATCAGTAATGGTTATAAGACGACATTTCTTCCACGTCAAGTGACCCTTGTTGAATGTGATACCCTCATTAGCGAAAGGAGGGATGTGTTTTGACACTGGGGGAGCCAAATTTAGGCAAATCAGGGATTTGGCTAAACCAGGTGTCTCCAACCAGTCGATCACAGCTACCAGTAGCTCACAGACACCTTCAGAGTAGCTCACAGCTTTGAGTTAATTTTTAAATAAACACTGAGTCACATTTTCCCTTTAAAGTTAAGGGAAGACTGTTTATTTTTCATTATCATCTTCAGGCTGCAGATATCAGAGCCTGATAACGAGCATGGCTGGAGTATTCCCTGGGCATAGAGGTATTTAAATCTTAAATAAAATTCCTTGTCAACTCTAAATTGGAGCATGAGAACAAAATTATGTTTCTGAATGCATTTAAATGGGAGAAGATTAAAAAGAAGTTAACTTAATGATTACGTTAACTCTTCTTTTTGATTTTATTCCATTTCAAAATGTTGCGTTTACAAAGAACAGGAATCTTGCTCTCAGTGGCCAGTAGACACTATGCTATATTTAAAACTGAAAAATACTGTCATGCATTTCAAAGGTGAGAAATTTAAAGTGCATAAAAATATTTATATAAAACATTGTGTCAATGTTTTTCTCTACTTTCAATAAAGCCAATTATGTCTTAATATTTTATGAAGCATGTTTCTCCACTTAAATATACATGTATCCCATTCATACGCACAAGTTCATACATCCCCCAAAGACCAAGCTCTCTCTGACGTACGAGTTACTTACCTTCGGTAACGATGTATCTGGTAGAAACGGTGTCTAGCCGCAGATTCCTTAACTTAGAATTATCCCCAGGCGTCAGTCTGGATCCGGATTTTTTTTTGCAACAGCACCTCTGCGTGCCGGGGTACGTCTCCACATGACCCCGCCCTGACATCGTCCATGGACGTGACGTCAGCAAGGTCATATAAGTCCCTCCCGGTGCGCTGACGTCAGTTTTCTTCGGAGAAACTTTTCCGCTGCACAACGCGGAGCCACCAACAAAACTGTGAAAGCATGGGAACAGTGTGCAAAGGAGAAAAAAATCCGTAAGGCAAAGAAATCGGATGGTGCATAACACCATCATAAAGGACAGTATCAGACACTGTCTATTTACAAACCAAGAAGAAAAGGATAGAGCAACGCTCTGAAAAACAACCCCGCAAAACCAAGCGTGGACCCTCCCCAGAGGCTGAGTAACAAGGGAAGAATATCCCTACAGACAAAGACAGACTGTTATTACAACGTAGAACTGTGTCGGCGAAAAAGGGCGGCGCACAGGAAGAACGACAATCTACTGCAAGAAGGCAGTACAAGAATGGCACAGCCCAGCAGATCCCAAAAGGACGACTGAACAGGAGACAAGATCCCCAAGTAGAAAGAGGAGGCAGGAGGGAGGGAAAGCAATAGGAGAAGATCCCACACTGGAAGGACCAGGGTGGCGGAATGCAGAGAAAAGGAAGAAGAATCTCCCGGTGAAGGCGAAGCAAAAAGCACTGCTCTACAGGAAGGTGGCTGCATATTGTAAATCAGTAAAGGATTGCACCAAATTGAACACCTTGAATGAAGACCATTGCCAACTGAAAGGAGGCAAAGCGGAGAAACCCACCTGGCAAGGTCCTCGCAGAACGGGGAGGATAGGTGGGCGTTAAGGAATCTGCGGCTAGACAACGTCTCTACCAGATACATAGTTACCGAAGGTAAGTAATTCGTACATCTGATAGAGACATCTAGCCGCAGATTCCTTGACTTAGATTAGATACCACAGCCATACCCCAGGGGAGGTGGGTCTGCGACAAAACAACAGAAAGTGCCCAAGAGCACTGAGCCGGCAACAGAGTGACAGACTAAGGGGAAAGCTGTGGCGGTGCAGCCAGTGAGCAACCCAAGCAGCTCAGAAGAGCAAAAGATAACAGGAGGCAAGGCATCACAAGACTGCCAAAATGGCGCAACACCATACCTGTGTGAGTGTAAGTGGAAATGGCACTAAGCCATATCCCATAACTGTAGAGAGAGTACATAACGAAGGGAGGAAGGAGAAACCACCTCAAGAGTTGCATAACGCACTAATCACTCCCAGAGCTCAATGGCGCAGTAAATTGACACCAACCAAGCTAGAGGACAACATGGAGAGACGTACTCAAAGCCTACCATGCAAGCCCACGCAAGGGAGGCCGGACAGGCAGCATCTAGAAGAATGAATGAATGAATGAATGAAGAAAGTATTTGATTAAGCGCACTGTGGCCAAGCGGCTTCCTGGCGCTGGTATTGAGACCAACTGTCACTGAGGCAACCCGAAGGGATTAACAAGAGTACGCCTGGGAGAACAGAAAGGTTTTCAAGGCTTTACGAAAATGGGAGTAAATGGGGATGGATCGCATGGAAAGGGGAAGACTATTCCAGAAACGGGGGGCCAGAACTGAAAAGCGTGTGCCTCCAGTTCTGGACTTACGGAAGCGGGGGACGTTCAGAAGGGCCAAAGTAGAAGAGCGGAGAGTGCGGGCAGGAATATGAGAAGAAATGAGGGAACATATGAATGCAGGAGCTGAACGGGCAAGAGCCAAGAAAACAAGACAACCCATTTTAAAGAGAGAACGCTGAAAAACAGGGAGCCAATGAAGAGACTTGAGCACAGGAGTGATGTGATGAGTTTTAGAAAGGTGAAAGATGAGACGAGCAGCCTGGTTCTGAATAGCTTGCAGACGTCGAGTTTCGTAGGCTGGAATGCCCACGTACAAGCTATTCCCGTAATCAAGACGGGAGGTAATCAGAGCCATAATGATGATTTTAAGTGCATCTGAGGAAAAGAAACGGGATATCTTTCGAATAAGCCGGAGGGATAGAAAGCAGGAAGAAACAACAGAACTAATTTGTGCATGCATGGAAAGATCATGACTGACCTGAATACCCAAAGTTCTGACAGAAGGAACCGGAGTAGGGAGGGAGCCAAAGGAGGGGGGCCAAAAAGCGGAAGACCAAGGACTGGATGGGCCGCCCGTCAAGACCAGCTCGGTCTTGTCCGGGTTGAGCTTAAGATGGTTAGAGCTCATCCAATCCGAGATAAAGACCAGAGTAGAGCGAAATTTTGAGAGAGACAGAGATGAGGAGGAAAGATCAAAGACAAGCTGGAGGTCATCGGCGTAATTGTACACGGAGACCCCCAGAGCAAGAAGAGCAGAAATAAGAGGATAGATGTAAAGATTAAAGAGCAGAGGGGAAAGAGAGGAACCTTGGGGAACACCACAGGGAACCAAGCGGGAAGGGGCAGAGAAACCAGATAAATGAACTGCCTGAGAGCGGCCAGAAAGAAAGGAGGCAAGCCAGGAGAATGCAAGGCCCCGAATGCCCGCCGCGCTGACACGGTCCAGAAGGATGGAATGATCAACCGTGTCAAACGCAGCGGACAAATCAAGGAGAACCAAGGCTTGAGGGAGAGAAGAATCAGCTTTAGATTTCAGCTCATCGAGGACTGCCAGAACCACTGACTCAGTGGAGTGGCCTCGACGGAAGCCTGCCTGATGTGAGGCCAGGACATGGTTCTCCTCAATATGAGCAGAAAGGCAAGAGGTAACATAACTTTCTAAAATCTTGCCAAGATAGGGAAGAAGAGAAATAGGCCTAAAATTAGAAGGGAGTGAAGGTTCAAGGCCAGGTTTTTTTAGAATAGGCAAAACAATAGCAGATTTAAAGAATGACGGGACTAAGCCCAGGGCAAGAAAGGCATTGAGAAAAGAAAGAGGGGGAGAAGGACAACTAGTAAATAAAGCTCTTAAAATCCGGGCCGGAGCACAGTCAGCTGGAGAGCCTGACTTGATCTTGGTAAGCAAAGTGAGAAATGTGTCTGCAGAAATAGGGGGGAAAGAGTCGAAAGAAGAAGAAAGAGCCGACAGAGAAGGAGTGGGGAGAGGGGGAGGAAGCAGGGGAATATTAGCTTTGATCTTGACGATCTTCTCAATGAAGAAATCATTGAGAGAAGAGCAGAGATCTTGAGAGGGAATGAGAGTAGGATTGGTACGAGCCGAAAATGCCAGATCATTGACCAGAGAGAAAATCTCCTTGGATTTGTTAGCAGAGAGGGCCACTTTCTCAGAAAAGTATTTTGTTTTGGCCAGAAGGACGGCTTGCTTATATTCATAGAGAAGATGTTTGTATTGGACCCGAAGAGCGGGGCAGTAATTTCGTCTCCAATGACGCTCAGAGCGTCTCAGGTCCAATTTCAGAGCTTTAAGCTAGGTATTAAACCACTTATGAGCGTCATAGGGACGAACAGCCTTAGTTTTCCTAAGCGGGGCAACCTGATCACAAGAGGAAGACAGCCAGGTGTTAAGCGCTTCAGCTTGAGAATCCAGAGGGAGTTCAGAAAGATCAGGTGTAGAAGAAGCAAGGGAGAGAGAAAGAGAGTTTAAGTCAACCCGATTCCAGTTTCGAGCGACAAGATTTTTAGGTAAGGAGGGTCTGTCAGGGACACCAAGAGAGATGGAAAAGGAGATCAGAAAATGATCAGACCAAGTGCAGTCTAGGAACCGAAGGGCAAGAGGCAGGACCAGAGCAGTGTCTCAGAATCACAGGTGGGAACATAAGACACACCAAGTGCACAGATAGTCACCAGAACGCGACGGGGGCGGACATTACCACGCCGAACCACACCGAGGCGGGCTACAACGTGAACATACACATAGCAGACAGCTACAGCGACAACAAGGTGGAGTAGCTATGATGAGTACGGGACTACCCAGCAAGGCAGTTTGAAGGCCAAAGGGAGAACTCTCCCAGAAAGGCAGGGCGCAGCACCTGGGACAACCTTCATCAGAGGAGCTGTCCCACAGGCACACCAGACACAGATGAGGGTAACACCCAAAGTAAAAAGACACATCCGAAGAGTGTGGCATTGGTGGCACTGAATGTGCCTATAGGAACTGTGAAGAACACACATAGCTGTTTAGAACAGCAGATCTCCAGACCACCACCTCCGACCCGGAGGGGAAATGCACCCCCATAGAAGAGAGGGACTGTGCAGTACATGATCAGGACAGGACAGGGAGTGGAACCCTAGGAAACCTCATTGCTGAAGATGCAGGAACATGCACCAAAGTGCAGCCTAAACGTTGTAAGAAAAATCACCGCCGTGCAGAACAATGGCAAGGCTGAGTATAAGGCACCCAACTGCCCCCAAACGAGGATAACTCCCTCCCTCCCTGATGCACCCGGGGCAGGAGGCAGTTTCATTTTGAAGCATGTTGAAATACACTGAAAAGAGATAGTACAAGGAAAAAAAAACCTAGAAGAGGAGAATGAGGCAAGAGCAAGGCGAGACCTGTGGCGTGTAGGAGGCAATGCCAGAAGGCACAACACTGAAAACCGTCCAACTGTAAGCAAATGGGGTTAGTAGACGCAGGGAGCCCAAGGGGACCTCCACGCCTGTCTGGCGCAGAGCAGAGCTACACAATAGCATACAGGTACCCCACCTGGAGTATATCACACCCCCAAGAAAAACAGGGTAACACCTCTTAGGGTAAACCAGTCAGAGGACAGAACAGAACAACCTATGGAACACCGCCACAATAGGCTTACTGCCAGCCCAAAAACACATAGTCCAACAGGGGACGTTAAATGAAAGGGTAACCACACCAGGATATGACAATGTGAGACCCGATAAGTACAGACTTATGGGGGAGGGCGAAACCCCGCACAGAGGCGCTGAACTGCCGAATCGGTGTGGGCATCGAACAAAAGCACCCATCAAAGGGCAGGTCAACAAGGCGTTACTGGATATTCTCCGGGAAGACGCCATCCTGCAACCAAGCATGGCGTCGTTTGCAACCGAACCAGCCATAGCTCAGCCTAAGGAATCCGAGGTATCCAGGGCCAAGCGGATAGTAAATTCTGCCAAATCAAGGCCGTCACGGATAAGACTGAGGAGGTCAACACGATCACCCTCAGATGTGGAAGATAGAAGAGACTCAGCAGAGTCCCAAATGGCAGAAGTAGCCCGAGCCAAGACACACACACTGTATTGAGTGATCGAAGCACTGCGCTAGTGGAAGCGAAAATATTACGACCCCCATGACTCCAGTCATCTGAACTCCCGGGAGGGAGGAAGCAGCAGCTGAGGCAATGAAGGAAAAGTAGCTTGCAGAACCATCCCTTGAACGTCTGGATGAACAAATAAGCAAACTGGATTGTTTGGAGCAGGGCGGTGGATGATCGAACGAGCCACCGGATCACATGATGCCGGCCGAGCCCAGGTGACCAGAAGGGCATCATAAAGAGAAGCTTCGAAAGGCAGAAGTGGCTCTACATTCCCCGAACCATGGTGGAGGACATCCAACAGAGGGTCAACAGGCAGAGGGACCGAAGGGGGCTGCATACTCAGAATGCAGGCGGCCATGGAAACAACTCTTAGAAATGCCGCACCAGCCCCGGTAGCCCCCCGAAGAGGGGACAATAACTCACCTGTGGTTGAGGGCTGTAAACTGAGCCTCCCACCTCAAGGAGGGTTTCTGATGAACGGAGGATGAGACCAATGTCCAAATGAAGGAAGCCCCATGGACAAATGAGGGTCCTGATGTAGTTCCTGAGGAGGCGGAGAATCCGCCGGAGCCACAAATTCCAAGAGGGGGAGAGGCAATGATGGATCCGACGTTGACGGACGTTGGGGTGACGCCGAACTCCCCCTGGAAGCCTCCGGAGAGGAGTCAATGATCCGGCGTCGAGGCGGCGCCAGGACGACCTCGGTCGGCGCGGACTCTGCCTCGTCGGGCGCCGACTCGACCTCAACCACAATAGGCTTCGGCTCCGAAGAAGGGAACGGTGTCAGAGCCAGGGAGGCAAGTCTATGGCGCTGGACCGGCGCCGACCCTGCCTCGACCACAACAGGCTCTGACTCTGAAGTAAGGGACGGAGCCGGCGAGGCAAGGCTTCGGCGCCGAACCGGCGCCGGCTCGGCCTCCAAAAAGGCAGCCGCCTGTCCGGAATGCCGAGGTGGGCTCCGAGTCAAGCTGCGAGCACCAGCAACCACCTGCGACGCCACAGGGAGCCCCACTGGACTATGGGGTGAATGTATGACATTGTTCTGCATTCTGTCCATCAACTGTTGTTTTTGCATTTGTCACCCCGAGTGGGACGGGTATGCTCAGACGTGAGTCCCGTGCTACTGGAATCAAGCTTTCCTGGCTGATGAAGGCTGAAAGCTCAAAACCGGCCCTAGGATGCTTGTTTCCAGTCCAGGGAGGACCTGGCTTGGCAGTTCGGGCTGGACTGTTCCCATGGGGCACAGGGTCAAGACTGATTTGCATATGGCTGGGTTAAAACTGGAATGGCTTGGTGAGCAAAAAAATGATGGATTTAGGCCCAGATCTCTGTACTGGGGTGAATGTATGGCATTGTTCTGCATTCTGTCCATCAACTGTTGTTTTTCCACTGGACTACGTGGCGCGGTAGGGGTACTATGGGTCGAAGAGGGGGACCCAGCCGCGCTGTGCCCTGATGATGCCATATCTCCATCATCCCTAGAGGTGAAGTGCTCAATCGGCGCCGGGGGCAAACCCACCGGCGAGCCCACCTGAGACCCCACACGTAGCGGAGGGTCCGAGGACGCCCCAGGGAGAAGAGGGGACCCAAGGGAGGCCTGTAAGTCTGCGGCATAGGCCTCCATCAGTGTCCGAGTCGCCCCCACGCCCAGGAAAGCCAGATAGTGGAGGGTGCACATCCAGAGAGATCCGGGAACTAGTGCCCCCGACAACAGAAGGAAGGGAGGTTGAGGACTTCGGCGACATGCACCGGGACTTACCAGGAAGGGGCGAGCGACGCACATGGGAACCAGCCGGCGACCGACGCCGCAAACGGAACTCACTGCCTCCGGGACAGGCGAGCCAAAAGTAACTTCATCCGGCGCTCCCGACGGGACTTCGGCTTGAGCTGTTGGCAGGCATCGCAATCCGTTGAGTCGTAGTGTTCGCTCAGACACCACATGCAGATAAGGTGTGGGTCCGTCGCAGACATTTGCAGCGAACAGGAGGTACACATTTTAAATCACGAAGGCATCGCACACTGTTCCAGACGCTAAGGCGTCAAAAGGGGCCTGAAAACAGGCCAGAGGAACCGCTTACTCCGGATCCGCGTTGCATGCGGAAAAGAAGGAAACTGACGTCAGCGTGTCGGGAAGGACTTCTATAACCTCGCCGACGTCACGTCCGTGGACGACGTCAGGGCGGGGTCGTGAGGCGCCGTCTCCCAGCGCGCAGAGGTGCTGCTGCAAAAGAAATTCCGGACCCAGTCTGACACATGGGGATAATTCTAAATTGAGGAATCTGCGGCTAGATGTCTCTATCAGATACACATGGCAGCCCTGTCATACTGCCCCTAGTCAAAGTATTTTGTTCAAACCATATTCTTAGGCCCTATGAACATTAGGCTTATATTTTATGAAATTGGGTGTTGCGGTGTCTGGTAACAATGCGCAAATGGCTTGGCCTTTTCACTGATCTGAAGTAGCTCTCACTACGTAAAACGGTTGGAGACTCCTGGGCTAAAGCAATACATCCCTATTATGGACTACATGTCTCTTTTCCTTCTGGTCACTAGAAAATACACTTATTTTTAACAGCAGTTACAAACATGACTAAATCCCCACCGGCAATTTGTCACCGGATACCACTGGGCCTAGGGATACTAAGCTTTGGAGTCACTTCCATTGTATTTTTGTTTTGATTTAAGTATGGTTAGGGATACTTGTGTTGTGGAAAGCAGTAAAAGAGGGTTGGAACAGGATGTGATTACAAAGTTTACAGACACAAACGCCATTACAAAAGAGAGGGAAAAGAATGAAAATTAAGTATACATTGCGGGACATCACATTTAGTTAGGAGAATCGGGACACAAAAAATGCCCCTTTATGCAAAGAATGCAATAATACTTTTGTTTTTAGTATTTAATATTCCAAAGTTCTGCAAACAAAGGGGGCAGATCAACAAAATGCAACAGACTCGTGCAGAATATTATAATACATTTATTTTTACAGTATTGCAAATTATATTTTCAGTAAAATACCATTATCTTCTCACTTTTATCTTATTCATTCAATACAAGCTGGCATGGAAAGTATCTCAGCGTCATTCATGTAGTGACAATCATATGCTAAATTGCATGAACAAGGATTTACTCAACTGACAAAGTTCCAAAGAATAAGACAATATTGGCCGTTGCCAGTATGTTTTGATGAACACAAAAGGATTATTGCCAGTAAGTGATACGATCAAATTGGCAGGCACGCTAAATAAAGACTCCAAATTTATCAGGAGCGGAGAGGGTTGCACAAGATGTTAATATAGTCCACAAAGAGGCATAAAGAGATCATGAGTGATGTGCAACCTTTGTAGGCATAAACTACCACTGTTTGCCCATTTAACTCCTTTCTATTACAGTAAACATACATGTAAGTTTTCCTGGGGGCGAATAAATAATAGGCATTGTAGCTACATATTCACACGCGGTATTGTTTATCCTCTTTTTGCTGTGCATATAAGGAAGACTGGTGTAGAAAAAAAGAGAAATGGCGCAAGTTATAGGTATCACCAACGGATCTCTTGTTAAAATATTTATAACAGTTCACCATAGTGCTCCCATGAACAGTATTGAACATGCATCAGGCAGTTAATCTCTTCAAATTGTTATTAAGAGAATCATTTTAAAAGCACTCTGTGAATGATAATGAGCACAATTAACACTCTACATAACATCGATAATGCAATCGCAGTGACCCTTTGCAATGAGATGTCCTGTTTGTTTATGAGCAAAAAGGTTGACAGATGCTTCACATAATAATCCATAGAAATCAAGAAAATGCTGAATTGCAATACCAAGTTCTGTCCAGACACTTTTCATAGAATATTATAGAACGAAAAGTCGGTTTTAAAAACAATACAGTGCATTTTCTTCCTCAAAAGGGAAAAAACTTAGCAAAGCCAAGCTTAAGCCAATCTGTTACCTCGATTGAATGGACTGTGCAACTTATTTTCAATTTAACAGCTTTTTTTCAAAAACAAGGAGCACGTGATCTGCTAGCCGCAGATGTAGGTGCCAAACTCAGCGGTGATCATGTGACTTCAAATCATTTACCTTTGGTAATGCACCAATTATCCTTTATGGTGCAAAACTGAAGGGACAGCACACAAAACCAGCAAGGAAAGGCATGACTTACTGTTTTTGTTGAAAGGTCCTAAAAATCTGTTAAATTGATTGGTCATAAAGAAAAAGAAAACAATACTTATATGTAATGCAGTTTCTCCAACATTGGGTATCTTCTACCTGGGTGTATTTTTAGTACTACTGCTCAACCAAAAGAACAGGTGATCTCTGGACACGGTTATTTCAGTTTTCATTTGATAGCAGTTAGAGGAAGGCACAAAGTTTGTTTCGAAGAGAAAGATCCTGGAAAGTCAAACAGATAACACTGGTGAACCACTTGCATAAAAAGCTCACACCAATAGCTGACGCTTCCTGGAGTAGACCGAAACATAGAGACCTCTCAGGTGTGCGCAAACAACCCAGAAGAGAATGGTCGATCACCGCTGCCACTGTGTGACCTGGCTCCATGAAAGTTCTCATTTAGAGATGACTTTTCGGGGTGCACAACTTGAAGAAGCTATCTGATGAGATGATGTGATGAGATGCTACAAAAAGTTCATATTCCATGGCAGAGAAGTGCAGCATTGGGAGACTGTTCTTGGGAGTGGCCTATTTTGAGGAAGATTGTAAAGAATGATATTTTAAGAATTCAGCACTTGAAGCTGGAAATTCACTTTGTATATGAACTGGCATTAAAAAGCCAAGAACAAAGGGTAGAGAAAGCAAAAATGCTCTTTAGCATGGGATCTACAAAAGGATAAGCACAATAAAGGATGTGACAGGAGATGTGGGAAAATGTGGAATTCTTCTAGTGATCTCACGAGAAATCCATAAAATGCGTTAGTATTTTTAGATGTTTATAATGGGGTTGTTCAAATATTGATTGGTTACTCTAGTCGTATACAGAGTGGAATTCACTGACAAATATTTTCAGTATAGAAGTCCTTTCAGTTTGTGAAAATCATGACTGAGAATTTGAAATGTGTGGATGTATGTTTGAGGAACCTGTCTAAAAAATAAAGCCCTCCTATTTCAGAAGAGATGCAATTACACAAATCAGATACACTTTGGGGCCCAAGTCTAGCCTGTATGTCATCTTTGGCAAAATCATAAAATTCTTCATAGTATTCAGGTGAAAGTTTTAACAGGTTGCCAAGAATAGGCATCAAGTCATGGCAGTAAACATTTGGTGAGTGGCTTCAACCAACAGATCACCAAAGATCAGGTTTCATCTCCAAAGCCTTGCACAGATTCAAACACTAAATTAAAGGAGGCGAGGAAAGATTCCAATTTGAATGCTACCATCTTAAATACAGTAGTAAGTATTCCTTCTCCAAAGGACTCTATATTTCAGCAATGCAGACCCCTATTTTTCATGATCTGCTTGTTAAGTGTAGCATTGTACAGTTCTCCATTAATCACGAAACAGGTATACAGACACATACAAAGAGATTACATTGGAGAAGAAAAAACAGTCTCCTGTAAAAAGGAAATTGTTCTAGGTGTACAAAATAAATTACAGTGGGAATAAAGGAAAACAAAAGTCGGCATTGAGCAACATAAAAATAAAGAAGGTTTTAAAGTGAAAATCTTCTGAAACCGATGCCTTAAAACACTTTGTATGCTTTCAACTACAGCAGCAGTTTTCAGAATTATGACTGATGGAAAAATGGAAACTCAAATTGCACCAATGAGACTGGAATTTTCAGACCAATGAATGCCATGCAACACACTCTTAAGGTGTGTTCCTTGACGTCTGTAGACTTTGGTAGAACTACTCTTCCTATATGATGGGAGAATCAACTATACAGATAACCTTGCGGCTGAAAGTACATAGCTGCTCAAATATAGATCTAATCCATTTGTTCATCTAGCATGATTACATCTGACCCTCGTCGACCATTACAACTGTAGCTAATATTCTAGTGCTCCTGAACATATTCATTTTCTGTGAAATATGCACATGATGAATTATGCATGGCAAGATTCCCTGCTGATCTACTGAAGTCACTTACTAAAAAAACCTATAAGGTTTATTCTTGGCAAAATATTACATCTTACGCCGAGATCAGAAACTCTGGAAGGGAGATATGTTCCAGATCTTTGTCAGGTCAACATGGTGATGATTTGCAGGGTGGGTTCAGACTCATGAATGCCAACAAACTCACGAGGTAATGAACCAGAATGGGGCTTGAAAGGAACAACTGCAATGCGGTGAAATCCAAAATTATTGAGATACTATGATATATAAAAACGCCTTACTTTAAAATTTGAAGGAAATGGTCATAGTGAGCGTCTTTATTTAGTGCCAAGTATGTAAAGTGACATAGGATTAGAAAGGGCTACCTGGAGAATGTAAAATTGTGCCTCAGGGAAAACATCAAATCAACCTATTCCAGAGCTAGATCTGGAAAAAAAATGTACAAATGGGAAACCTGCTGTTTGCACATGCCACCAACTATTCAATAGGTAAACAAATAGGCATTCTGAAACAAACAAGCGACAGACGAAGTGTTTTATGAAGAGCAAAAAAGAAAAAAACACTTTGAACAAACACTTTTGTGGAGGCACTAGAAATAAGATTAGGTAGATTGCTACATGCTTTGAGTTTTATACAGAAATGAAAGTCAAAGATAGTAATGAAAGCAGTGTCAACATATGATTATCACTTGCAGACAAGAGACAAACGTCGCCATGAATCGAATAGTCCCAAGGAGGAAGCCCGTGCAAAATACAATTTTAAGTAGACTTGAAAATACTCCGTTTTTTTCCATGATGAGAAAACAGGAAAATCATCAAGTGCACACAATTCGATTAACCATTCTTTGCAGCTACTTGTCAGATATAGGTCTCTATACATTGTCAGCTGTTAATGAGTGCTATATTAAAAGAAAGAGGCAGCCAATATCCGTGGAGCCAAGGGAACGCAAATCAATAAAAATGCAAACACATTTGTACAGAAATAAATTAAGCTAATCCTGCTTCTTGCAGTTGATACTACCTCCATGTTAAATCTCTGGCTGTTCTAGTTCAGCAAGTATTGATGTTTGCTCACATCCATGGGCTTGCAAAACCATGTTGACATCAACAAAGTAATTTCAATCATACAATTTATCCAATGCACTGGACTATAGAAATGATTCAAACCTGCCCCAGCAGACGCCACAGAAGCTTTATAGTTATAGCTCAAACGAATTCAGATCTGTGAGAGCCTTACCGTAGCACTCTCCCTGTTCTAAAATGGCGGCAGTTTCGCTATTATTTTCAGGGTGATCTACCATATTGTTGTTGGGAAATAAAACCAAACGTGCCTACTCCCCTGACAACGCAAATCTTTTACAGTCTGCTAGTGCTGCTCAAAGGTCTATTCGGTCTCCTCTCGTGACAGGGAAGTCCTGGGGGGATGGCACCTTGCCTGTATCCACAAACACAGATTCGAAGGCAGCCTCTTGCTCCTCGGGGGTCACAGGAGCAGTGGCTCCCAAGGCTGGTGTCCGGTCGGTGAATGGTGGTTGCTGCTCTGCAATGCTTGCCAACGCTGTCGCTTTCGTGCCTCTTCGTTTTCCCAGGATTTTAATGTAATTTGCTGGCACCAGTCCTGTTGCTTGACCATCTCGACTTGCCAGCAGCCAGCCACGTATCTTGGGTTGTTGCTCTGATAATAAACACACAGTCTGTTATTAAGCAACACAAGCAATGAGCTCAATAAGCATACCAGTCCCAACTTTTTTCAAACAGCGTTATTTTGCAATCTAGGCAGACCCATCTATCCCTTAAAATATATAAAACCAAGGAAAACATTTATGAGTATGATGCCTGAACGCCCTTAGGCAAATATATTGACTACAAATACGGGAAAGGACAGCTAAGTGGGCCATTCCTTCCATCAATCACTATGCACTAAGACTAATAAGCAGCATGTGCAGGATAAATAAGACCACGCAGAACGTTCAATGTTGCTATATTTTACAAAGTGCTTAGGCTAGGCAGCCCAAAGTGAATCATAGCTTGCAAGCAAGTCACAAAAGGGTTGTACAAGAAGAGGCTCATTCTTTTGCAATTTAACGCTGTGTATCACATTACCTTGACCCAAACAGGACACATAGGATTGACGCAAAGATGTCGGTGCAGCTTTATGGACGCCTTTGCCTTATAGCCACATTCTTTAATCTTCTATGGTTACGAATCCATGACACAAGCTTTTAGACAAACTGTTAGAATGTCCAGATGGGACAACTTTGGTAATGATACTGGACTGATTCAGAGCGACAAGGAGACAGCTTTGTGGGAGATCGTGTTTGGGGCCAAGAGGCTGTACTTCAGATATCGAACTGTTCAAACTCAGCCAATTATTGTCCCTCCAGCTCTACAGAATACAACTGAGCTGTGTGGCAATCAGTCTTCAGTGATCAGGAAAGAGCTGGAAGTCGACCTCTAAGTAATGAAAGCCAAAACCTGAGTGACGGACTACAAGACTGTGGAAAGGTAAGAAGTAAATATTAAGCTAGAGGGACAAGAGTGCTGACCCTACAGAAACCCTGCAAGGTAGCAGTGAAGGTGATATAGGAGATTCAGCTGACAAAGCAAGCCTATAGCACAGGAAAGGGAACCAGCAGATAACTTGAGTCAAACAACAACCCTCTTTTATTTAATAACAAAAAAAACTTTTAAATAACGCGTTGAAGCCCTTCTTTTAAATAACGCGTTGAAGCCCTTAGAAAGCACTGTTTGAAAAAAGAAAATTGGCAAAGCAAAAGAAACTTGGCAAAACAGTCATGCACAAAGCATGAGCAGGAACATGGATTAGGCGCACCTTTAGAATTCTTTGCCGCTATAATATAGAGGTCTGTAAAAACAGCTTTTTCATCGAAACAAAGCCCATAGAAACCGGGAATGTACCGTTTAACTCCTTCAAAGCAATCTGTGAAAACTGAGAGGCAAGCTACAACACCAACCACCACCTCGCAGATACATACAGGTTGAATGGCACAGCCAAGTTAGACACTCATGGCTGCAACTGACCAACACATTTGAAAGACAGTAGAAACCCAGAGAAGGAAATAATGCAGGCTTGTAAGTGAGAAGAGAAGTGTGGCATGAAAGCCCCCTCAGAGCTCCATACCCTCACCTGACACATCGGAGGAGCCTCAGCTAAAAACTCAATGGACCCAACTAAATTCACGTAGAAAGAGACCTCCCTTTGAATTGGAGTTGCTATCACTCGCTGAGATGTCTGAAAAGACTGTGAGGTTAACCGATACAGTCCCTTGGAGAGAGGATAGATGACACAACATACCTAGGATGGAGACGCCAAGCTATAGTGGGAGCGGACTGTGATACAGATGTGAAATTGTGGCAGCATCCAGAGATTGGTTGGCAAACTGGTAGGCAGGAGAAACACACCTTCTTGGGTAGTATATGACATGTTCTTGAGCACATGTTTGGTTACATCCTCAACGCAGGCTCTTGTGGTGTAGCGTGGGAGTAAAATTACTGATACGCTTTACACTAACTTAATGGTGACTTAACAGCCATAGACTTTTTTTTCTTACCAACCGACCCCAAGTCACTGAATTATTACGTCCTTTTGGAAGCCTTTGATGCCAACAAATATAATTGCATGCCTTCTTGATATGGTTCCCTGATTGATTATTAATGCTTCACAGTCATATGTAACGAGAAATTACATGAGTATAGCACACAAAGTGTGTCACATATGCAAGTAGCATTACACATCCAAGCACCTAATTGGGCAACACTATATGAAATCTATATAAAGCAACAATATGCATGTTTTTCCTTTTCCCGTTTTTCTTTTTCTTTCCCAAATTATAGGTAGAACCATAACCTAAAAACCCGTTGATTAAATGAAATAATGACGAAGACGAGTAAGTGACATTAACTTACTCAATATGTCAAACCGATCTATCACATTATCGCTATGACTAAGGTCCTGATGAAAGTCCAACGATCTTTAGAGACAGCCATGGACTGAAACATGTCGACCACTAAAATCACCATTATATAGGTGCGGTGGACCATTGACACATCCACCAGAGCACCACACACTGTTTTTAATCTTACCCCATCCTGACAAATAAAATAAGAGTACAGGATAGGAGGTATTTTTAATTTATCACTTTTTTCCGCTAACACTGTCAAAATCACGACCGTCAAAGAACCAGATGGTCTCCCTCCAGGTGGGGGGAAGGTTGACTGCCTGGAGAACGGGAAACTTAGGCAGAAAAGGACCCAATAATAAAACCAATTACCTAACCTTTTCAAGCGGAGAACCAAGATATACCGCTGCCCACGGGTTACAGTGTATGAGGGCCTTTGTACAACACTTATAGACCCTGGCTTTTTCAATTCATGACTATTGACACGGAGTCACACCAAATGCATATGAAGAGAGTTTCTTCTTGTAATAAATAATTTATCAGTCTTTTTTTTCTTCTATAAACCACATTGGCGAACAGATGCCTACGCGTTTCGTCCGACAAGGACTTCTCAGGGCTTCAATATGTACGTTAGCGTCACTAAACCACCTGGTTCCGACGAATTAAAAGTTTATCAAAAAGGGTCAACTCATCAAGTAAAAATTTGGAGTATGTTTGCTCCTTCAAAAAAACAGCATGGCGTCTGCTTCATATAGTAAAACATCAATATTATCAAACAAAATTATTTGTTTCCTTATCAGAACCGATTTCCTTCTTTCTTACAGTGCTATGAGAGAGAGGTTTTGGCACTATACTACCCAGGTTTGAACTCTATAAATACAATAACCAATATTACAACATATTGAGCACCATGCTCGCGAGTGACTATTGAAACTAAAAGGTTCTACTTGCCTGCCCCACAAACATCCATTCACTTTAACCCTGCATTTTAACAAACTGCAAAGGACTTAAACAGAGTGTTGAGGAAAGGTGACTGCAGGAGAATACCCAACTACCCGGGATAGGTAAAATCTGTCAGTCTGCATACAAAAAAAGACTTTCATAGAGGAAAGTGGTAGTAGTAGTAAACAAGCTTTATTCGATTTCTATTTGAAAAATCCTAAAAGCACATCATAAAAATACATAATTATTCCAGTTTCAACAAACACCAACTCCTTTCCCATAAAAATAGAATAGTGATGCAGATGATCCATCACAATATTAACCACTTCCTACATATTATCACGCTTTTCAAAAAGTTAGCTAAAATCCATATCGTAAAATCATTTTCTAAAAGTAGTAAAGCTAAATACGCCGGTCGGCATCTTCTAAAAGCAAGTTTCTTTAAAAGTGGCACTAACCATTTTTTCCTTTGCAGGTTATAACATTTACAAAAAAAGCTACATGGATTGTTGTTTGCTCTGTGCTGTTTTCACATGGGCATAGTTGCATCACCTTTGCCCATTCGGTCATATTAGGGAAGCTGGTAATGGGATGGAATATATTTAATCTAAATCTTGTTAAAAACAACCTATCATAGGAGCCACGCACTAGATAGAGGTAAGGTTGGATACTGTACGTTATTACCGTCATCTGATGATGCATTACTGTGGGCTTAGCAATTTCTTTTGATAGTCGACAAGATTCAAGTAATGATAGACATTTAGCTTTCAGCTCCTTTCTTGAGATTTAACTCATTGTGCTTGGTTCATAGTAAAAATCGGGGTACCCAATATCACAAAAGAAAGTCTCAAACATATTTTAACCATTTCATTTTTAAAACATCAGTCATTCCCAACGCATCAGTTGAAATCTCCTGATTCAGATGGGTTTCCTCGCAGATCCATATCCTATAACAGAGCATGATTGGTTCCATTTTAATTAGGTCTGTTAAGAAAGGAACCCCCAATTCCGTGTGACAGGCATGCGATGATGTGCTACTCGGGAGAGCCAGAATATATCTTAGGAACTGAATTTCAACCGTTTGTAAGGGTTGGATGTTACAATGTCTCCACACTCCCGCGCCATACAAGGCTGTCGATACACATTTAGCCCTGTACAATTGTAGTAGGACTTGCGGGGGCCTCCTACCTAATTTTTTTGAAAAATGGACTAATGCTGCGGTAGTTTTCATAAAAGCGAGTTTTCTCATCTGCACAGCCTGGACCTATGTAGCTTTATGGTCAAATAATATTCCTAAGTAACTAAAACTATTGCTAAAATGTATTCTCTGTTTGTCAATGAACATGTCTCTGCATTTGTTACTACCTGTGCCACACCTCATAATGTACATTTTTGATGTGTTCACCCTTAGACCCAAGTCACGCATGAATGCTACAAAACCATCCAATAATTTCTGTAAGCATACTTGGGTGCGACACATCAGGACGGCATCGTCCACGCACATTAATGCCGGTATGGCTTGCCCTTTTATCATGGGAAAGTCTTGTCCCGCTGTCATCAGTGCTTGTTCTAAACCATTAGTGTAAAGATTAAAAAGGAAGGAGGCCAGCACACATCCTTGCCTGACCCCCTTCTTAATTGGGAAGCATACTGTACATTCTCCATTAAGACCGTAACGGACTCTACCCTTGGCGTTCTGGTAGAGTTGTTTCAAAAAGAGTATAATAGTGTTATTCACCCACAAGTCCCGAAGGACTCCCCACAGCCTCTCGTGTATTACGCAGTCAAAGGCTGCGGTCAAGTCAACGAACGCCAAGAAAAGCCTTCCTTTTTTAGACTTGTATATTTACCAATATATGTATATTTACCAATAAGGATATTCAGATTGAGACTTTGTTCAACGGTTCCGATCACTTACAAAATCCGAATTGTAGGTCTGAGAGTTTTTTTTTCCCTTCGACCCAGTCTTGCAATCTCTCTAGAACTATATGCCCCACGATTTTCGACGAAGAATCTAACAAAGAAATCGGTGGACAACATGTGGGATCTTGTCTGTTTCCCTTTTTAAAGATGGGAACTAAAATAGATTCCGACCAAGTCTCTATATTTAAAAGAACATCTGGCTCTAATTACTTGCATGAGTATTGGGCTCCATAGCTCTAAGTTACTCATATAAGTTTACGGGGATCCCATCCGGGCCAGGCGCCTTTCCTCCCTTACTTGCCATAATTGTCCTGTTTACCTCTTCCAAAGTAATTTGAAGGTCATTTGCGGTTATCGAACGTAATGATTTACTTCCGTCACTTCCCTCATTTAGGGTTTATGCGTTATTATATGCCTTCCTCGCCTCTCTTAATTCTATCGGGTTTCTAGGGATGCTATGGGACATTCTTTTCAAAGTGGAGTAAGCCTTTGTACACTTTGAATCGAACTATCCTTTGGGCTTTCTTGTGGGGTTAGACTTTGGTACCCATAGGGGATTTATTAATCGATCTTGTGATATGTTTGAAGGCAGTCAGGACTGTTTCATGTGTTGCATTTTCGTTTAAAATGGCTCCCACTGCCGAATTACTTTTTGCCACGATTTTCTGTGTGGGTACTAGTGGGTCGACCATCAGCCATTTCAAAGCGTAACCATTTTTTTCTATTCAGTTCCATATGTTGGGGACATGGATAATCTAGTGATCATGCTTAATTTGAGGTATTAGTAATTTCAGGGAGATGCTCAATGGAAAATGGTCGCCCAAGATGATAGCATGTGTTTCGAATTGTCTCACCCTTGGTGCTAAGTTGACAGACAGTAGGATACAATCTATTAATGAGAAACATCCTCTTCCGTTAAAAGTACTTTTAAAAGGCACTGGGTTAGGGCTTATCTCATTTGCAAATCCCATTTCAAGACCATGTACCATTTCGTTTAGAACATTCCAGTATTGTGAATGTGAGATCTGGGTTTCACTTTTCCCTTCTTCGTTTATAATACCACATACGTCAATACAATTTTTAGGGCACAATGTAATATTAAACCCCCCCCCCCCAAACAAACACATTTCCATCACCTTCACTTTGCACAGTTTTCAGAGCCTTTAACAGCTTTTCTAAAATTCCCCCGGTCTGGTTGCTTTCTCCCAATATGCAACACCATGACTTGATAATATACCTCCTCATATTTCAATACAATTTTCCTGACATTTAGCATATTAGATATATAAATAGCTAATCCCCCCTTTGCCCTCCCATGGTTTCCTGGAAGGAACAGCAGTAGTGTGATACGTTCGATATCCATTCATGTGTATGGCCTCCTTTAGCCACGTCTCTTGGAGGCATATGATATGAAACCCCATTATAAAGTCAGACCACAATGGATTGTCTATCTTAGATTGTAATCCCGCTATGTTCCAGTAGACCAATTTATTAAAATTGTCGTTATCGCTGTAAGTTCCTATTACGGTGTGTGCATCTGGCACGGGTGGGATACGGAAAGTCAGTGATAGCGGTGTCTGACGTATTCCTACTTTTAAGACATTGGTCTCTACCCTTAGTGCCTGCTTTAGTACTAACTTAGTCAACTCTGGGGCTGCATGACAATCTGCCAATTCTGGCAGAAAGTCCAGAGCGCATTTTGACTCAGTGTGGTACATAAGGTGACTATTAATAGCTTTTTGTCTGGTCTTTCCATGGGCTACCCCATTTTTATTTACTGTTTGCAATATGGGTGTCTTTACCAGGCAGTCTTGCTCTTCTAGGTTATACAGGCTTTCGAACCTGTTGACTGTTTGGACGACAAAGTTTGCCCCGTGGTAATATCCTACTATACGCCTACTATATGCCACAGTTATATATTTATTAAGCCCATCAAGGTTAACAGTTTAGTTTATAAGGCAACCTTGGTACTTGGGAATTGTCAAAGAATTCCTTCAAATATGGCCAACAGACAAAGTAAGCACTTAAGTGCAAGACTGTATTAGAATGACCTTGTTAGATAATCACCACGCCAACTGGGCGTCAGAGCCAAGGAGGGTGGCCCAGCCCGGCCTCCTCTGGGCTAAGACGGCCCTGTCTTGGCCCGTTCTTCGCCTGGGCCGAGCCCGGGCGCACCCCGCATGCTTCACATGCTGCGGGACCACCGCAATGATTTTAAAGCCCATCCAGGGACTGCGGGAAAAGCGCAGGGTGCGTTTTGGGCCAGGGGCCAGCAGCAAAGTTCTAGGCGTCGTTATGCAGTGAAAAAGAGACACTATTTGATTGGTCAGTTAGTGATGCACCCTAATATCAAAACGTTTTCTCCCCAGACATTCCCTTCACCTTTCGTAGATCCCGGGTTTTGACAAGTCCTGCATCAGTACTGAGGGGGGCTGATCACAGCAGAATATACTATACAACCATTCCACAAACCAAACGTGGGCTATGAAAAAATATATGGGGCATGATAGGGTTGAACAAATGGCAGATTTATCCATTAAAAGCACTGATCAGTGCACAAAGCACAGAAATAAGTTTTACAATAACGACGGACTGGTACATAGCACCAGAGTGTCACATATGATTTATGTGAATTTCTTCGAGATGTTAGAAAACCTTTAGCTGTCATACCTTTAGCACTATGTTTGGTTGATCCTGATTGTATTTTCCTTGCTCTTACTTTTGTAAATATATTAAATATAAGTTTTTTTGAAGAAAAGTTTGCCCCGTGTTACCCAATTTATGTCTAAGAGGAAATTGTCCGCTTGAAAAGGAATTGTTCCTTGTTTTTGTTTGTTTGATTAATTAATAGTTCATCACTAACCAAGGTTGAACAAAAAGGAATCTTTGTACAAATTAATTAATGAACTAAGTCTAGAAACAAAATCCCTTGTAGGCACCTTTTTACTTATTTCTAGAAAACCTGTGTGGCACGTGGTGGACCTGTCTGAAAATAGACAGAAGCACTAGAAGTTATACAAATATAATAGAATAACACACCATATTTAACCCTGGGAGTCAGGTCAGATTATATCATGGCCATAGGAGGGACAACTGAAATTTGATAATGTAACTAATCCAAACATCTAAAGTGGTGATGGTGCTACATCAGAAGTGCCTCAAGTCTCAGAGATGGAGGTGTGGTATTTAATAGCTAAGGCTACACTGCATTAAGTATGGAAAATAAATGAAGGACTATAGCAGCATAGTGGCACTAAATTCCTACATGACTGTCAACCACTAATCTCATATCTGCCAAAAGGTAACACAATGGTGATCTCCACCCTGTTTGAGGGCCTCGTAGCTCTTTGTCTAAAGTATTATGAAAAGGGTTAACACATGGATACTGATTAAAGTTTGTATACAGTTCTGCAAATACTGTTCTGTCACTGACTACACAGTTCAGCTGCTAACAAGGAATAGGGGGACAGAGAGGTTCTGCATAATGACGTAGCAGTGATGGTGCAGGATTAAGGCACAAATCTACAGACATATGGGAAAACTTCTGAAAGCTAATTGTCGAACAGAACCAAAGTAAATGTGCTCTGTGTGCCCTTTTTGAAACAAAGTTTTGCTATAAAGAACATTTATAAAAAATCACTAAGGAAAGTTCTTGAGTATTTAATTCACCAAATATCACCACATAATAATGCTTTTCAACCACAAGACACATTGGGTTTTAAAGCTCACATCGATGATCTGGAACTTTTTCGAAAGGAACTCAATCGTGCTGCTGATATTTATAATGTGAATGTGATTGTGGGCCCCGTTAGCTATGTCACCTAGTATTTTAACATTTTAAACTGCAAGAAACAACATGGAGTAAGTGCGTATCACTGGAATTATAAATAAGGACAAAAAGGAAGCACAATTCATAAGGCAAATTGTTTCGATACTATATTGCCAGTACATAGTATATTTTTGACATTGCAATAAAGAGAAAAAAATAGGGTTACATGAAATTAATTTTTTTCTTTACTAAACTGTTCACAACAGCTTCCTTGAAACCTTCTGAAGCAAGCAAAACATGCTGATCAACGTACCTTTGGGGGCTAAATTAAGCATATCTCCAGCATAGAATGATAACTCTTCTTCGGAAGCAGCAGTAAAATCATATTCAGCTTTTCCAACTACATGGTCGTCCTCTCCATTCGCCCAGTTAGTGGTAACTTAAATTAAAGGAAGTAGATTTAATAATTAGATACGTTCCAACATGAAAACAACACGAAAGAGCTTCCTACTGAATATTATGTTTCAAACATATTTCCTCGCTTCCCCCTAGATTTACTTCCCAAATCAAGGCTCTGCTTAAGGATTTGAAATCCCAGGGTCAATAAGGGAAATGGGCATGCAACGCTTCATGTTGTCCCGGTTTCCTTCATTTTCAAAATATGAATAATTATAGACCAGAAAGATGGGAGGACTTGGGAGAGAGATGCTAGGTTTAATACTCATGTAATTAAAGGTAGACATAAATCTTCATTAAATTGGAGTAAGCCATAGGGATGCCATCATGGCCTGGTGTTTTATGGGTAGTGCTAGAGTCTAAAGCTTTTAAAACTTTATCCAGTAAGATGAGAAGAGGGACATTTTGCCTAAAAGATCTGGAGGGTAGATCGCATCTAGAACAGCATCATGTTGTGTGTGTGTGTGTGTGGGGGGGGGGGGGGGGGTGGGTGGAGGGTGGTTTGCAGCTTCAGAGGAGTACGTTTAGATTAATAAGCAACCCAGGCCTTTGGTGATATTATGACATCCAGTTTACGAGATAACCTCGGCCTCTGCCGATAATTTCCAAAAAGTCACAGAATGTGCAGGCTCACAGGCAATATAGAAGTCCACACTATGGATTCATGTTTTTGACAATAACCACATGTATAACACCAACTTATTCTTCGACTATTGCAGTATTAAAGGAAGGATCTTCCAGTGGCTTTTAAAATTCCTTTTTAAAAGAGCACACCCCACATTAAATTACCCATTTGCGGTAATATGTCAAAGGTGTTTGAGGGCTAAAGCCCATCTACGGTATTCTAAATAACGTCGTGTGGGGTCTCAAATGACACAAGAACTTGTGGGATGAACCAAGCTATCATAAACTGAACCGTGTCATTTATTTGTTGGTGCTCTACAAAGGGTACCAATATAGAATATATGACAATAACAATTGGGATGCAGGGCATCTGACACAGAAATATTCTAGAATCCAACCAACAAGGGCCTATTGAAACAGGGAAAAATGTGGTTAGTCTGGAAGCAAAGTGAAGAACAGCTTTGATTAGGGTTAACTTTGCTCCTTAAGATGGCATTCCTACAATCAATCCAGGGTGACACCAGAACCTACAATAAACAGCGTAACACATCTGGTTGCAGAAGGGGTTTACATTTTTCACAGTGTGGAGTGGGATCTTTTATTTTTAGGTCGAGCATTCGAGACCTCTTGTATACACTTTAGTATATACTTGTATGTGTATGTACTTTGTGGGCTCTGGAGATCAGCCCTAGGACTTGTCTGCTTCCGCTTAGGAACTTTTTTTCTGCTCAACTGCCTCTATTTAACTGTCTTGATAGAAAACGACCAGAAGAGGTCAGTAAAATACTAGAATTGCTTTCTGCTTATTCATCTGCCTCTATTTAACTGTCTTGATAGGAAACGGCCAGTAGAGGTCAGTAAAATACCAGAATTGCTTTCTGCTGAGGGACTTTAAAAAAAAAAAAAAATTCTGGCAACAGCCTCTATTTAACTTTCTTGATAGAAAACTACCAGCAGAGGTCAGTAAAATACCAGAATCACTTTAGCATTCTCTAGATTCCAGTCCATAGAAATTGTCCACCACGAGCACCCGTAGACAATAATATTTTTTTCAAATCTTGTATTTTCAGTGATATGACTTCCGAAGGCCCTGGTTTTATATTAAAAACAGAGCTTTGGACTATACCATTTCCGGCTGAAAGGAAATATTTGTTTGGCTCTTACTTTCCCTCCATGTTAAAGAACAGTTGGTGTTTCAGCACCCAGGCTAATGTGCTGCATAGCTAAATACATATAAACTTCCAAAGGCGAGACCGATTGCATTGCAAATGCTTGTTTTGCTTTACATACCAATCCTCGAGCGTATCGGTAATTTGTAAGAAAAGGTTTTCCCAATTTAGCCATCTCTAGTCATTCAATGGCTATGTACTCCAAACTAATATGCACAGTGGATAACTGTGTACCATCTATCAGCAGACTTGGAGTGCAGTGAAGGTGTTTTAATCACTTTAACCCTTTCGAGGCACACAGAGAACAATATTCTGTCAAAAAAGAAGCCAACAGTAGCACGAAATCAGCTGTGCTGCTTAGTCTGTACTTCAAATGAGGCGTGCAAGAATGTCACCAATAAAGAGGACACTGCCATACCACAGATTATGAGCTTCCATAAATCAAAAAGCAATTGATTTTTAATATCAACCATAGTGCCTAAAACCTGTATAGGTGGGTCTGACCAGATAGTACCCTCATTTGGATTAAGAGGGCAGCCAGAGCGGCCCTTCTTTGAATTAAACTCACCCTGAACTACAAGAAACACACCTTTTGTTGTGAAAGAATATGTAAACCCGGTCGAACACTCTAGAAAATTAGACAGTGCAAGTAAGATGATGAAGTCTTTTTGAAGCAATTGATATAAAAACGTACAATTAAAAACTCCTGGAGTTCCAATGCTTGAATATTATTACATTTAGAAGAAATGGGTGCAGCTTTATAGGGGATGTCTACAGAGACACATCTGGTGAAACAAGGCAAACACAAGCTCAGTGTAAAGCCCGATTGCAGCATGCTTCATAACTCTGATTTACAGATCATGCCCCCTGAAACAATATAAACTATTATCTCGGACAGAATCCATAACTTAGCTACAAGTGGATTAGTCAGACCCACTATACTCAATGAAAATATGGAAAGTGAAAAGGCGAAGGTCCCTTATTTTTAGGTCTCGCCTGACCCAGCGCATGCGCTGGTCTGGCGAGACTTTTTGTGAGGGCTCACAAAATGCTACCATAGCCAGCCTAGAGCTACAGTGCATGTGCGCGGGCGCGCGCTTAGGAGCAGAGGCTGGCAAACCTAGTCATGCTCATTAAGCGCCCGCGATCACTTTCACGGTGCCCCTTTGATGTTCTCGTTCAAAGAACATCAAACATCAAAGAACATGTTGTGTTAATGGTTTGCTGCGCCCGTTTGACTTACAATGTGCTTTCTCTTTCCACAAACTCGATGTTTGTGTTCCTTTATTTTGAGATGCTTTTAGTATTACTGTTTTGTGACTTAAAGAACATTAAGGAAATGTTACTGTGAAACTGGACAACGTTCACAGTGTTTATTTCTGATCGCAGTGGCTGCTTCATGTCCGTTGCACCATTCATGGAGTCCTTTCGTTGGCGCTTTCATGAGGACATGATGAGAAAGCTGGAAACTTTTGGCACATTCTCTTTAAAAGCACATCATGTTGGTGACTGGTTAATCGATTAGACCTATGTAGCGCTTTAGATCTCAAAGCGCTATGGTGGGTGCAGCAGTTACAACTCATGAAATATGGGGTGCAACTCACAAGGAGGGGCAGGTTTGAGTGCACATTGGCTGCAATCGAACTCTTAAGATGATGGGCTGTGTGTGTCCATTAGCATCACTCAGTCTTCGCTAAGTGATCTTGTTTGTTTTGTTGTTGTGTTAATGCTTTGCTGTGCCCGTTTGACTTACGTGCTTTCTCTTTCCACAAACTCGATGTTTGTGTTCCATTATTTTGATATGCTTTTAGTATTACTGTCACAACCACACACACAACCACACCCACACAACCACACACATACACACACAACCACAAACACACACAACCACACAACCGCGCACACAACCATACAACCGCGCACACAACCACACACACACACCACACAACCACACATCCTCAACTGCACATGCACCCACACCTGCACCCACACCCACGCACTCACAACCACACACACACAACCATACACACAACCACACACACACAACCACAGCCACACACACCCCACACACCCAACCACATCCACAACCACACCCACAACCGCACCCACAACTGCACCCACAACCGCACCCACAACCGCACCCACAACCGCACCCACAACCACACACACCCACCCAACCACACCAAGCATTGGCATAGCCAATAGGTCTCGCCTTTGGGACCTTATAAGTGTTTAACCATGCAACAGTTGATGTGGTTGCACCAAGGATATTGTGCTGCATAACTAAATACTTAAAAAGGTCCCAAACGAGAGACCTATTGGCTATGCCAATGCTTGTTGTTAAGATGTAGCAAGTTCCTTTACTTTACGGACAGCGTCCATGGTCATAATGAACAAATACAGGCTTCCTCTGCAGACGTACGGCTATTGGAAACAAAACATGAGAGGTATTATTTTTCTCCTCCTGTTTAAATTCTAAGAGGTTATCCTATAGAGAATAAGAAGTGGAAGGGGGCCAAAAAGCAGCGAAAATTGTACTAAATTACCTGCATGTTAGTCATTCTTACAAAAATATCATCATTGACTTCAATAGTTAGTCTTTATGGGTGAAAAAAAACCAAATCTGGTAGAGGTGTAAATAGGACCATGATGGAAATATACAGCACATAAAATTTGACATCAGAGGTGGATGCAATTCTTTCAGGTTTTTTTTTAGAATGTGCTTTTATTAGTTCTTGTGTGGAAAAAAATAATATAACAAGCAAGGTGATGTTCAGATAAATCAATAGCTTGTTTCTCTCATAGGCGAGGTCGCAGCACTCCATCGTCAGGTGCAAGGCCGTGTTACAGTCCTTAAAGTTTAACAAACAGGCAATTAAGGGCAGGCCAGTGCACCCAGTGGGAGGCATGGACCCAGTTATCTGTGTGTGCGCAACAGAGAACATGGGGGTAAAGGTGCTTAAAGACATTTTATAGCATTTGTTTTCAATACAGTCTTCCATTCAGACCTTGGCTGTGGATTTGGCGATGGCAAGAATCTGCAAAATATTGTGGGATGGGTGTGCCTCCAAGTCTTCAATTTCAGCATTGATTACCTCCACAATGCGTTCCACAGCAGATACCTGCTGCACCGCCTTCTGCATCTAACATCCTCTGCTGGGGATTGTCAATTTTATGGTGATGTTTATCAATGTGCTCCTTCCTTCAGTTTAACTTGTAAGTCAAGGTATCAATTTTCTAGTCAATGATAAATAAGGAATATGCTACTTACCAGTATGCATCTGTTCTTGGCATGTAGAGCTGCAGAGTTGTACACTTAGCATAGGTCGCCATCTGGTGTTGGGCCCGGATGTTTGCAGTTTGTTTTTCTTCTTGGACAGTCTTTGGAAGTCACGAGTTTGGTGACTCCTCCTTCGGTCCGTACTGCGCATGGGCTTCGGCTCCATCCTCAGATTGTTTTTCGCCAACAGGGAAATGATGGAGCGTAGTAATAACAGTGAGAAACCCATGTGTTGTATCTAAATAAGATGTACTGGAACGGATACAGGTAGCCGGGGAGGCGGGTGGGCGTGTACAACTCTGCAGCTCTACATGCCAAGAACAGATGCATACTGGTAAGTAGCATATTCCGTTCGAGGCATATGAGCTGCAGATTGTACACTTAGCATAGATTATATAGCAGTACCCAACCTTAGCGGCGACCACCGGTATCCGTTGCAGCTGTTTGAAAAAGTGTCTTTAGTACAGCCTGGCCCACCCTAGCTTGCTGCTTGAAATGCACATCTACACAGTAGTGTTTTGTGAAGGTGTGCGGTGTAGACCATGTGGCTGCCTTGCAGATGTCATCTAAGGGTATATTCCCTAGAAAAGCCATAGAAGCCCCTAACTTTCTTGTAGAGTGGGCTTTAGGGGGAACAGATAATGTTCTCTTTGCCTTTTGATAGCAAATTTGTATGCATTTTACAATCCACCTAGCTATCCCTGATTTTGAAATGGGGTTGCCTTTATGTGGTGGAGAGAAGGAAACGAACAATTGTTTAGTCTTCCTGAAGGGTTGCGTTCTTTGTATGTAGTATAGTAACGCCCTTTTTACATCAAGTGTGTGTAATGCCGTTTCTGCAACAGATTGGGGTTGCGAAAAGAAGACAGGTAATTCCACTGATTGATTGAGGTGGAAGGGGGAAATTACTTTGGGCAGAAACTTCGGATTTGTGCGAAGTATGACCTTGCTGTGATGCATTTGTATGTAGGGTTCCTGTATGGTGAACGCTTGTATTTCACCAACCCTTCTAAGGGAAGTGATAGCTACAAGGAAAGCTGTTTTCCAGGTGAGAAACTGTAGCTCACATTTGTGCATTGGTTCGAAGGGCGGACCCATTAGTCGTGTAAGAACTAAATTTAGATTCCATACAGGGGAAGGTGGTGCCCTGGGAGGAATTACTCGTTTAAGGCCTTCCATGAAGGCTTTAATAGCGGGCACTCTGAAGAGTGATAAATGCTGCCTGTTTTGTAGATAAGCAGCGATCGCTGCTAGGTGTAGGCGTATGGATGAATATGCCAGGTTACACCTGTGAAGATGGAGCAGATAGCATATGATGTGCTGTATGGATGCATCTAGGGGGTTGATTGTATTGTTACGGCAGTAAATTACAAATCTTTTCCACTTTGCGGCATAGCATGCTCTAGTGGTAGGACGTCTGGCTTCCATGATGATGTTCATGCAATCAGGGGGAAGGTTGAGGTATCCGAATTCTAAGATTTCAGGAGCCAGATCGCCAGGTTGAGCTGAGCTGGGTCCGGGTGCCTGATTTCTCCATGGTTCTGGGTTAGGAGGCATGGGGAAAGGTGCAGTTTTTGATGTGGTACCACTGATAGTTGTAGTAGCGTGGTGTACCACGGCTGCCTGGCCCACGTTGGAGCTACCAGAATGAGTGTGAGGGAGTGCTGTTGTAGCTTCCTGACCACTAATGGAATTAGTGGGAGAGGTGGAAAGGCGTATGCAAATCTGCCTGATCAGTTCATCCATATCGCATTGCCCTTGGACAATGGGTGTGGGTATCTGGCGGCGAAGCTTGGGCATTTTTTGTTTTCGTGGGTGGCGAAGAGGTCTATTTGAGGATGCCCCCACTGTTTGAAGAATGGGTGAAGAACTTGTGGATGCAGTTCCCATTCGTGTAGTTGTTGCGTTTGTCTGCTGAGCAGATCTGCTATGGTGTTTTGTACTCCTGGAACGTGCTGTGCCAGGAGAAAGATGTTTTGGGGAATTGCCCATCTCCATATGCTCTGGGCTAAGCGGGAGAGCTGGGGAGAGTGTGTCCCCCCCTGTTTTTGTATATAATACATCGCAGTCATGTTGTCTGTGCGAATGAGGACTGCTTTGCCCGAAATTTGTTTTTGGAAAGATTTTAGGGCTAGAAAGATCGCCAAGAGCTCCAGATGGTTGATGTGGAGCGATTTTTGCTGTGGCGTCCATAGACCTTGCATTGTGAGGTGTAGGAGGTGCGCTCCCCAGCCGGAGAGCGATGCGTCCGCTGTTAGAATCACCTGAGGAACCGGGTCCAGGAACGGCCGTCCTTTGGAAAGGTTTGTGGTGTTCCACCACTGCAGAGAGTGATGTGTGCGGCCGTCCACCAACACCAGATCCGTCAGCTGACCCTGGGCCTGGTTCCACTGTTGTGCTAGGCACTCTTGAAGTGGACGCATGTGGAGTCTTGCATGGGGCACTATAAATATGCAAGACGCCATCATTCCTATGAGCTTCATGAACACTCTTGCTGGAAGAGAGTGTTGGGGAAGGAATGTTTTGCGTAAGGCTTGAATGCTTGTGATTCTGGCTGAGTTTGGATAGGCAATACCTTTGGAGGTGTCTATAGTGGCACCGAGATATTGCTTTGTGTGAGATGGTATGAGGTGGGACTTTTGGTAGTTCACCGTGAAGCCTAGCTGGTGGAGCAGTTGGATGGTGCTGTTTGTATGTTGCACACATTGGTGGTAGGACGTGGCTTTTATCAGCCAGTCGTCTAAGTAAGGGAAGACGTGAATGTGTTGACGTCTGAGGTGTGCTGCTACTACTGCTAGGCATTTGGTAAACACTCGTGGTGCAGTGGTGACCCCGAAGGGGAGAACCGTGAATTGGTAATGTTGCCCGTCCACCACGAACCTGAGGTATTTCCTGTGAGAGGGGTGTATTGGAATGTGAAAGTATGCGTCTTTCAGATCCAAGGTTGTGAGAAAGTCTCCCTGGCAGAGGAGTGGGAGGACTTGTTGTAGAGTGACCATGTGAAAATGGTCTGAATGTATGTAGGCATTTAGAGGTCGGAGGTCCAGAATGGGTCTGAGGGTCTCGTCTTTCTTTGGTATTAAGAAATATAGAGAGTAGACCCCTAGATTTCGTTGATTGACGGGGACCTGCTCTATAGCGTGTTTTTGCAGGAGTGAGAGTACCTCTTGTTTGAGCAGTGTGGAATGTTCTTGAGACATTGGACGGTGCCTTGGTGGGATATTGGGTGGGGTAGATGTTAGCTCTAGACAGTACCCTGACCGAATGATTTGGGTCACCCATTTGTCCGATGTTATGGACTCCCATACGTGGATAAAGTTTTGTAGTCTGCCCCCGACCGGAGTGGAATGGTCTGGGGGGAGCGGAGGGGAGTCATTGTGCGGGGGGGGGTGGCAGAACGGGTGTTGTTGGTTTTGCCCCTGCCCTTATTGTTGTTACCCCTGTAACCACCTCTCTGATTGCCCTTTGAAAAGGTATTTTGAGGAGGGGACTTGTAGGAGGTAGAGGCGTTATCGGTGGAGGAGCCTCTGCCTGTGCCACGAAAGGACGAGCGTCGAAAGGAACGTTTGGAGGCTTGTGTTTGGAGTGCCCCCATAGACTTTGCTGTGTCTGTGTCTTTCTTCATCTTTTCGAGCGCTTCGTCCACCTTTGGCCCAAAGAGTGTTTCCTGGTCAAAGGGGTGATTGAGTATGGATGCCTGGACTTCAGGCTTGAACCCTGAGATCCTGAGCCAGGCGTGGCGACGAAGCAGGACACTGGTATTTATGGCCCTAGAAGCAGTGTCGGCTGCATCGAGGGCACACTTAATGGAGGTGTTTGTAATTAGTTTACCCTCCTGTATCAGGTCATGAGCCTTGTGCTTGTATTTTTCTGGAAGGTGCTGCATAAGAGCCTCTAGTTCGTCATAGTGTGCTCTATCATATCGCGCAAGCAGTGCTTGTGTGTTTGCAATGCGCCACATGTTTGCAGCTTGGGAGGCGGTGCGTTTACCAGACGCGTCCAGAAGTTTAGATTCTTTGTCTGGCGGTGGGGCATCTCCTGAGGATTGGGAGTTAGCCCGCTTTCTAGCTGTGGAGACAACTAGGGAATCTAGGGGAGCAGGGCCCTTGATGTAAGCAGGGTCTGTGGGTGCCGCCTTGTACTTCTTCTCTATTCTAGGGTTCAGTACTCTGGCTCTGACAGGGTCTTTGAACACCTCTGTAGCGTGCTTGGTGACACCCTTAAGCATGGGTAAAATGGAAGTAGATTTGTCTTGTATATCAAATGTATCCAGTAGGAAGTCTTCTTCTACTGGTTCACTGTGCATGTCCACCCCATGGTAGTGTGCTGCTCTGTGCACTAAATGATGAAACCCTAAGGAGTCCTCTGGAGGAGACGGCCTTGATGGGTATAGGTCGTCCTGAGGTACATTGGGTATATCAGGGTTATTGTAATCCTCCCATGGATCTGGGGTCCCTGGTGGAGTGGGATCCATTGGGGCGTCCGCCGGGTAATTGTCCGGATCCCCATCATCCGGATCTGGGGATGGGGCCGGATCGTAGTGAGGTAAAGGTGGCGGAGACCTGTGAGGTGGAGGCGGTGGAGGGGGTAGGGGAGGCGGTGGTGGGGAGGGCACTCTGAGGGGAGAAGTAGCAGAGTCCTTCCTTTTGGGTGGAGGAGGAGGAGCCGGAGCATCAAGGCGTCTTTTCTTGGTAGTTAAAGTCAAAAGCCCAGTCTTTGGATCTTTGGACAAAGTTTTTTGTAAAGGGTCTGGTGTAAACAGAGCCAATGGTGTCGAGTCGTCTGTCGGCACCGGTGATTTCGGAACCGGGGGTTTCGATGGTCTGTGTGCGCCATGCTTTTTTGAGGTCTCCGGGTGTTTCGGCGTCGAATGATGTTTCGGCGCCGGAGCGTCGGTGCCGACAGATTTGTGTTTGTGTTTGGTCGGCACCGAGTGTCCAGGCTTCGGCACCGGTGGTTTCGGAGTCGAGCTGGATTTTGCAGTCTTCGGTGCCGGATGCTGTTTTTCGGCACCGGGTGTCGGCTGGCTCGATCCCGAGCTGCCATGAGACTTTGGGGGCTTCGACACCGGGCCCGAAGGTGGGGTGATCGAAGTTTTGGTTTTGGTTTTGCCCAGGCCGGCAGGCGAGGGAGTAACCTGAGTCTCTTTGGTTTTCGGCGCGGGGGTGGGAGGGGGCATAGTACTCACGGCCCGCTGCGCTGGTGTAACGTCCTCCACGTCGGAGTCGTCGGCCTCGGAAGCGCTGACGACGTCTTCCTCCTGCTCGGTGTGTGTTTGCCCCGAAGCTTCGGCGTCGTCTCCGAAGATGTCCGGTGGAGCTGCGGAGGATGAGTGCGCCATGGTGCGTCGAGCTCTTCGATCTCGGATGGTCTTCTTCGATCGAAAAGACTTGCAGGCGGGGCAGTCTCTAGCCTCGTGTTCCGGAGAGAGGCAAAGGTTACACACCTGATGGAGGTCGGTGTGGGGAAATTTAGACCCACATTTTGGGCACTTTTTGAACGGAGTCCTTTCCATCGGCCGGGACCGGAGTCGCGGAGGGCCCGAAGGCCGGTGTCGATGTACGGGATGGAGAAAGTGCCGCTTCGAGAGATGAAGATGATGAAGGAACTCGAAGAATCGAGGATTTTCCGTCGAGGCTGGAACCGTAGAAGTTCGAAGCCGGAGCACGAAGTATCACATCCGAGCCCGATGGCGGAAAAAAACAATCTGAGGATGGAGCCGAAGCCCATGCGCAGTACGGACCGAAGGAGGAGTCACCAAACTCGTGACTTCCAAAGACTGTCCAAGAAGAAAAACAAACTGCAAACATCCGGGCCCAACACCAGATGGCGACCTATGCTAAGTGTACAATCTGCAGCTCATATGCCTCGAACACTTTGTTTCATGTCAGTTAGAAGATTGCAGACCCAGCCCAGGCAAGCATCACTAAAGTACGATCCGCGGGGTTTGGGGAGTTGAGTGGGTGTTTCAGATGCCCCACACTTTCTAGTCCAAGGTTCAGTTCTTTTTATTCTTAAACTCCACAGGGGGTAACAGCACAATAAATTGCCCGGCCACCCCAGTCACAATTATGTCAACTTTGCCAGGTAACGACTCCAGTCTACATACTCAGGCCTAATGGAAGTCAATCTTGCTCATTTATCTCTCACTACAAAAGAAATGAGGACACCTTCATTTTTGCACCCACATTAGCCATCACAAGGGAAGGGGCAGGAGGATGCCCTTGGTATCAGCGCCCACACCCAAGTTTATGGGACAAAATTTGGACTAAAATTCATAAATCTACCAGAGCTGCTAACACTTTACAATCCCTTTTTTTATGTCTCGGCTCTAAGACGGGGAGCATGCGCTGTCTTGAACCGAGACATGGTCTATCTACATCATGGGCTTCTGCCAGTTCATAGGCTTGCCACTGGCTGTAACCATCGTCACTCCATCCTTATCACCATTTGTCAAGGGATTGCATAGGTCATGCCTCTCCCAGTAATTAACCTTCCCCGCGAGCGCCGGTCTATTACTGTAAACCTACCAGCAGCCACTTTTTAGCTTTTGTTCCGGGACTATTTTTTGTTTTAATAATGGGGGACCGTCCCGTCACACATTAAGAGCGGTGCAGCTCTCTCTCCAGGCTCTTTGTGTTTCATTTTTGGTTATAAAATTATATATAGCGTGCACTCAACCCGAAGGTAGTGCAGCGCTTTGGACAGACCCACCACACAACAGCTGCCCTGTAGCTCACTCTGCAGGCTCTTTTTGTTTAATTTTTAGTTACAATATTTTATACAGCCTGAACTCAACCTGAAGATATTGCAGAGGTTTTGACTGTCCCGCCACATATTAGGAGTGCTGCAGCTCTCTCTACTGGCTCTTTTTGTTTAATTTTTTTTTAAGGATTTTATATAGAGCGAACTCAACCCGAAGTTATTGCAGCGATTTACACGAGCACCAATTACCTTACACAATGAAACATTTATATTTTTTGTAGACACTGGGCAATTAAGGGATTTGCTAACAATCACAGGATATTGAACCCACACCGAGACTTGTGTTTAAGTAATTCATCTCAGTGCTTTTGTTTACAGGCTCGGCCATAGAGCAAACAAATTACAGTGGATTGAAGGGTGATGGTGGTTCTCTTGAACCACTGTAAACTGCCCATTGAAAGGTCTGGAGGTGCAGTGAGCACTAGCGCCTTAACTTACACACCACCGTATCATTGATCACAATTCTACTCTTCGCTGCCACAAGAGAGCTTGGTGAAAGTAAGCTGGGAGTGTGGGCAGCGACATTGTCTTTTGTGGCTCAAGCCCTAACTGCAGTGACCATCTGTGGGTGAGGGAGGGTTTTCTTCTCTATTCTCTACTGCACGGCTTAATGGGCCACGCCACGAGGTTTAGCGCTTTTTCTGTGCCCTGAGCCCAGAAGCGATATCATACAGGAGTGGCAGGTCTCACATGTTTTAATGCTGCTTTGCTGGCTCTTTCCCCATTATCCTTAAAAGCCTAATTAGCGCCACTTCCTTGCATTATGTAAAATGGCTAACTCCGCTCTGCTCCCTAAATTAGAGACACAGACATTGGGAATTAATTTGAGAGAGTTTGGCAGCCGGGGGCTCAGAAGAGCCGTCAAAGCTAGGGCAGGTTCATGGAAAGATGCGGTTATTGGCGCAATCAGGAAGAAAAGCTTGTTTCTGCCACAGCGCAATATAAAACGTGTTTCAATAGAGCAGCTGTCCCCGAATCCTTTAAACCAGATCGGTTTCAGCATGAAACTGAACATTTTCTACCTGAAGATGATGTGCACACCTTCCCAATTCAGCCACTCTACAAGTATCAGGTATGCTGGTCTTGAAAAGTTACCTGGAGCACTCCATGAAGGGACAGTATTAAGTATACGTTGTTTAGTTGTCCGTCATTTATACAGCAGCCAAACACCCCTCAAAGGAAGAAAATAATGTTCATGCCTAGAACCCGGCACGTTTTTGTTTTTAGGTCTCGCCTGGCTATCGCGTAAGCGATCGCTCAGCGAGACTTATGTAGGGGCTTCAGAAAATGCTCCCAAAGGCTTCCCAGGCGGATCGGGTGGCGGTTACGCGCACAACCACGCGCATTCCATTTGCCACCAGCTACTTCCTGCGCGTGTTCCGCCTCACGCATTCAGAGAGATTTAGTAAGGGGCACAAGACCTTAGGAATGCGGTTTATAGCCAGTGCATGTGAGGCATTCAAGCGCGAAGCTGGCATCTGGCATAGGACTTGAAAGCAGCAGACTGCTTTCGCCAGCGCGCGCTCGGCCTCACTTCCTACATCCCCTCTTACAACAATTAACTTTCGTTATAACTCACACCCCATATGCTCGTTCCCTCCCACCCTTCCTTTGATGTTCACTTTTCTTGTTGTTTACAAACCACGCCACACACTGCTGCACGCCGCACACTGCTGCACGCCGCACACTGCTGCACGAAACACTGCTGCACGCCACACACTGCTGCACGCCACACACTGCTGCACGCAGCACACTGCTGCACGCCGCACACTGCTGCACGCCGCACACTGCTGCACACTGCTGCATTACTCACTGCTGCATGCTGCACGACACTGCTGCACGCAGCACACTGCTGCACGCTGCTGCATGCCACTGCACGCATCACACTGCTACACGTAACACTGCTGCATGCCACACACTGCTGCACGCCACACACTGCTGCATGCCGCTGCACACCATACACTGCTGCATGCCGCACACTGTTGCACGCCGCACACTGCTGCACACTGCTGCATGCCGCTGCACGCCACACACTGCTGCACGCCGCACACTGCTGCACGCCACACACTGCTGCACGCCACACACTGCTGCACGCCACACACTGCTGCACACTGCTGCACACTGCTGCATTACTCACTGTTGCATGCTGCACGACACTGCTGCACGCAGCACACTGCTGCACGCCGCACACTGCTGCATGCCACTGCACGCCTCACACTGCTGCACGCCACACACTGCTGCACGCCGCACACTGCTGCACGCCGCACACTGCTGTACGCCGCACACTGCTGCACGCCGCACACTGCTTTTATGCGAGTTTATGCTACTGACATTGTAAATGACAATTCCTTTTATTTGTTTTAAAACAAAAATAAAAGGCATTGTAATTTTACAATGCCAATAGCTCAAACTCTTATAAATGCGAGACCTATTGCATTGCAAATGCTTGTTTTTATAGTTGTCATTTTTGATAACACAATCCTCTCTAGCTGAGCGTCAAGTTAGAGTGCTACTGACGGCATCATCAAATGACACCCTTTCCAAATTTTCGATGTGTCCTTTTGTTACAATGCTGCTTGTAGTGACACCTCCCTGGCAATTAGAAAAAAAACTTCACCTGATTGAGCGTTCATTTCTACTACCTCATCTGCACCATTCACGATTGCGCTCAGAAGAACGGAACCCTTTTGCTAATGGTCACCTAGAAACTTAGGATCTCTTTAAAAACAAGCATTTGCAATGCAGTAGGTCTTGCAATACTAAAAGTTTGAGCTATTGCCATTGCAAATAATATTGCAACACCAATAGCTCAAACTTTTAAGTAATGCAAGACCTATTGCATTGCAAATGATAGTTTAATTTACCATCGTTTAATACTAACTCCCGCTCATCGACACTGACTGTCTTCAGAATCAAGCCCATCTTGCTGGTCCTGCAACTCCCCGCACGTTGATTTGAAACACATGCTCTTTGAATGCTCCTAATGTTAACTTGTTTTGGAAACGCGTATGGAACCAGATTAATACGATTTTTAAAATTAACTAACCATTTTCGTTTTCAACTATTTTTCTAGGTAGCGTTGCTCCAGCTTGGTCTGAGCTCAATCAAGGTCATAAACTGGTGGACCTACTATTTTCTGTTACCTTTCACTTAGTTACTTCCTACTGGAAAAATGTGCAAACTGTTACTTTTAACTCCTGGTGGTATGCTATATGCTTCAACCATAGGCTTGATAGTAACTATGTTACACCTATTTCCTTAGCTATAAAAAAAGATTTACTATGGGTCCCAATTACTGTTTTTACCTCAATCTAGTTAACTTACCAGTAAGAATATCTTAATACCTGATGAGACCCAGAAACCCCCTTAAGATATTTGCACATTATCTTTCTGTCTTTAATTGCATGCTTAATATTCCAAATTTTTAACCATGAAATGTCTACCGGTTTTTAAAATGAATTAAATGAATGTCCAGTCAACATGTACGTATTACTTTTTCCCTCCTTTTCCCTCCCCCATATTACTCTTTAATATTGTATTTCAAGTACAATTTCATACAGCGAACTGTAATTCTTAGTGTATTTCCATTTTTATCATACTTGTAAATATTGTCCTCACTATACTATTGTTTCGTTTACTCTTCCACTGTTTTGCTGTTTATCTATTTTAAATCAAATCAAACATAAAAAGAAAGTAAAATCTGTATTTGTAAATTTCATAACAAACATTACAAAAAAGTTCCAGATCTCACACACACACAAACTAAAAAGCTCTAAAGAGGTTATGCTTCTTTCCTGAATAGATCTTTTAAGAAGTCTCTTCATCTCTGCCTAAAAACATGCCTTGTCTTTATGGATGATTTCACCTAAAGAGTTTGGAGCCTATTCACAAAGGTAGTGAAAAACAAGTGTAAATTATGAGAGGCAGAGTTTACACAAAGTTGTAGTTTACAAGCACTTAAGGTGTTCCTGTACATCACTATCCTGAGCATGAGTGAAGTATGCATGCTCTACTGTATCCAAAAGGCACAAGAACCTGTAAGCATCCTACAGTATTAATCTACCTTGTAGAGCATTGTTCAAAAGTAAATTATTTTCTAGCTGAACTGCTTTGGCACATGTTTTTTATCCTGGAAAAAAGGTATCATGAGAGTTTAACTTTACAAAATTTTCAATCCACCATAGATTTTTTAAAAAGAGAAATTAGATCCCCGGTCTACTCATCTCCACGCAATCCAAGTTTCTGACTCAATGCAGGGTTTGCTAAATGATATATTTTATCTGCAAGGAATTTTAGTAAAGACAGTCACTGTAGCAAATAAAACTGTTTGAAAAAAATGTATTGTTTTATATTGTATATGGTGTCAGCAGAGATTTGACGCATTTGCTACCAACCGAAACTTAAATAAGAGGAACGGCTGCACTAATGAGAAGACAATACATGAATTGCTGCAAGCATTATCTACCCTCTATTAACCTTTTCTGAACATACATTATAATTTGAATGCTATTTAAATGGAACAAAAATATACAACCAATATACAAGGAACAGTTATGGGTTACGCAGTTCCAGTCAATGAATTCTGCTTTATCGCCACCTCTTCAAATACCTGAAAAATTTCAGGTATCAAACAATTTGTTTGACGATTAAAACAAATCCCACATGTCTTCCTATTGGCTTACCGTTCTCTTCAGAAGTACATGTGGACAGCAACTTCCAGATGAGGTAAGGTCCTCCGAGAATAACAGCAAAGAACAGGAAAATAGGCCATGATTTAGCAGAACTGGAGACTCCATGCTCCTGTCCAAGGACCGCTAGTGAACCGGCACTTTCTGTCCAGAGATCCTCATTTTCACTGTCCTTCCTTAGACCCAGGAGTCGCTGCAGTCGTCTGTAAAAATACTGCAGAGTTCTAACCAAAGCAAAAACTGAAAACACTTTTGAAAAGTGTATTTTTAGCCTGGAGAAATGGTTGGCTACATCCAGAACGGCCCTGAAGCTGTTATAGACAGCAGAAAATGTTGCATCCATCATCATACTTACGGAGGAAAACGCATGCACAATGCTTTCGATGGACTGAAAAGCACCTCTACTGCTTTCTTCAGCCTGACGGACAAACTGGCTTGGCTGAATATCATCAGTTCGAAACCGGTTATAGTTCATCCCACTCATGCCACCATAGCCGAATGGACTGTAGCCTCCATAAAATGAGCTGCCGCCATATGACCCATAGCTGGGCGAAAAGGAGTTGTAAGACGGTCTGAACCCACTAAGGCTGCTGTTTCCAATCTGTTGTGTTGGTCTTGGCATGACAGGTGGCGGCACACGGGTTAGTACAGGTTGTGAAGGTCTGGTCAGAACAGGAGCATTTGTTCGCAGGTCTGCAGATCTAGAGTGCAAGAGAACCACTTGTCAGTATTAATGGTACATCAAAAACAAGCTATGTACAAACCATATATGCCCAATCTCTTTAGCTACCTGAAGTTAATGATACTTTCAAAAACAATGCTAAGCAAATCTAGGACCAATCTCTGCAACACAAAGGCATTACAACACTGCATGACTGACTAATGAAAATAGGTAGAAGCAGCATTATTGGAAATCGCATTTGGAAGAAGAAACCATGAAGTCACAACAGTTACCGAATTCACAACATGAGGACTTCAAGGTGGAGTTGGGGGGAGCGTCACACCTTTCAGAGAGATGTACACTTGAATTACAGCATAGCCTTTGCAAGGTTGCACAAACAGCAACATACTATAAAGGCCACTAGGTATGTCTAGTCTGCTTCAATTACGTACTGGGTCCCAAGAGGTAGCCACATACAATATTTGTGATGAAACTAAGCTCTCCTTGGCGTTGGCAATAAAAGGATGCAAGAATTGACAAAGGCTCAAATAGAGCAAGCTCCTAAGCCATCGTGTAAAAAACATCAAAATCTCTCTCAAAACTGAAAAAGTCTGTTAAAAAAGTGATTTTGAAAAAAGGTGACGGAGCAAGTAAACAATCCAGATACCTGGGCTTTTGGACTGATGGCATGAATTTTGCTCCAAATTCTGCTACAGATGAAAATAAACATTTAACTGCCCACATTAGTATTACTGTTATGGATCACAGTAGACTATTAGACAAAATGATACAAAATTCTCATGTTTTGCAGTATCCATGTGACAAATTTCACCGAGATACATCACATACTTCTGCAGGAAACTATCCATCTTTTCGTAATGATCTTTTAACTTCTATGACACAGGAAGAAATGCCAGTATAGAAGGAATCTTGCTGAATCAGCGCCGGTTTCGGTCAGGACAGAAACATAAGACAGAGGACAACAGGAATAAGATTAGGGGGTAAAGGCAGTCTCCCTCATCCTTTCAAGGCCTCTGATTTGTTGCTCTGAATTCCTCCAATAGTCTATTTCCACCGCCTACTTCCTGAGGGTTACTGACTGCTTGCATACTCCCTCCTGTGTCAGATTGCTTCTCTCCCTTTCCACACAGACTCCTGCTTCACATATGTCCTATTTCCCTCTACCCCACCACCCTGTAGTAACAGCTCTGAATTAAATTATGTGTCAGTTGCACTCGAGATACTCTCCCTGGGTAGGTAGGTTGATTCCAGAAAACATATACAACAATGATGACTAGTAATACATTTAGGTACAGCGGATAGGTTTTCATGTCGTTTATTTCTCTTGCTTATCAAAAACTGAATGGTTGCCACCTTGAAACCATATTTACAGATTAATAAGGACACTTGACAAATTTAAGGGTGGGGAGGTATTGAGGAAAGATAGTGAAGCAGCATCAGAGTTCTAATATGATACAATGGTAATATGAATGCAATTCTGTCATGTTTCTGTATGATAATTGCAGTATTATAAGTAAAACAACAAAACCATGTTTAAACTAATTTAACGTGCATTGCTAGTTCTATCCCCGAGCTTTACTCAATGTCCTTGGGCCACCTCCCAGGCCATAATCATCTAAAATATGGAGCCTGCACAGCACTGTCTGTCATACCAGACTAATGACCTGTTAAGCATCAATACCAAGCAATGTTGGTCACTTCTTCACTGGACAAGTTTGAGGTTCTAGCTGGTTGTAACATGCAGTGGCACATTCAACCATTTTTGTCTCAATGGGATGTATTTTTTGCTGGAGTAAAATTCCCTTCCAACCCCAGAAAATATAGTAGATGATTAGCTTGAGGTGATAATGAGAGGCGGTCATTAGTGCAGCTTAGAATAATCATTAGCTATAAAAGAATATGCTGCTTATGAGGATGTAAATTTGCTACGTAGCAAATTGTAAAGGGAACCCTGTTTGTTATATGTGTTTTTTTAATAACCACTTCAATGGAGAGATGGTCGTGGGTCCTTTCAAAACAGTGAAGCTCCCAGAGGCAGTAGGCATGAGCTAGCTAATTTGTAGCTTCACACTGGTTTAATTTGTTTTAAACAACTGGAAAAAGCTGCGTAAACTCACAAAGCTATTCAGTGATCTCCACATGACTTGAAAAGAGACCATTGCTTTTCCAGAATTTAAGGAGACTTTACTGACATTATGAAGTGGCGGTAGCTACTATTGAGTGCAAGCAAAACTAACTATTAGATTTAGGAGTACAAGATAGTAATCTCTCTACAGGTTACAATGATGCACCCTGCTCAAATGTTATAAGCAGTGCACTGGGCATTTGATTAGTGCGACCATCCTGCAACTGGCCTTTTATCTGCTTGATCTAAATTGGGGAACAACAGGAGAGACAGCAGTATTTGGCCAGAAGATCACATGGGCATTATGAAACGCCTCTATCTAGCAGAATTACTGTACAACTGCTCATGTCAGGACATTGGTTAGTGAAAGAGTGGGAACCATCTCCACCCCAAAGGTAACCTGTATTAGAAAAGAAGACCTGGCTCTCGCCACAAAATCAATACTTGCACAGGAATATCCAGCTCCTTTCATTGCCAAACATGTTGGGTCCACAACAATGAACTGTGAAAATGGCAACGAACAAGTTACTTACCTTCGGTAACGCTTTTTCTGGTGGATACAGTATCTGCCTGTGGATTCCTCACCTTGTGAATATCCCCTGCGCCAGCATTCCACAGAATTTTTTCCCCAGCGCTCTACACCGACGTCATAATACATCGGCTACGCTCGCGACTCCGTATGACGTCACCGGAGCCATAAGAGAGCAACGTCGGCATGACGTCAGTTCCACCCATTTTTTCCGTGCCTTCGAGGCGAACAGGTGGACCGACAACAGATTCAAAGTATACACAGTATACAACATTCGAACAAATATACATAGTACATGTACAAAAGGAAAGCTAAAGAACATAAGTATTTCCTATAGGTGTACCAGATAGAAAGAAGTTACAATTTATAACAACATCTCAAGCAAGACATCCTTTAAGGTATACAACGGGGAGGCGGGTGAGCCAGTGAGGAATCCACAGGCAGATACTGTTTCCAGCAGAAAAAGCGTTACCGAAGGTAAGTAACTTGTTCTTCTGATGGATATATCTGCCAGTGGATTCCTCACCTTGTGAATAGATTCCCACAGTAGTCCCACTCCTGGAGGAGGGTGTCCACCTTCCTATACCAAATAGTCCTGCAAGACAGAGAGCGCGCAAAGTGGCCCTCCCTCCTCATCTCAGAGTCTAAGCAATAATGCTTTGCGAAAGTATGGAGGGAGGCCCAAGTCGCGGCTTTACAAATGTCTGCCACCGGAACACTCCTGGCTAAAGCAGAAGTAGACGATTTGGCCCTAGTTGAATGAGCCCTAATACCCTCAGGAGGAACCTTACCAGCAAGGGCGTAGCAGATCTCGATGGCTAGGATGATCCATCTGGACAGAGTGCGCTTGTGCACAGCTTTGCCTTTAGATTGTCCAATATAGCCCACAAAGAGCTGATCATCCAAATGAAAGTCCTTCGTCCTGTCCAAGTAAAAGCTCACAGCTCTTTTAGGGTCCAATCGGTGCAGTCTTTCCTCCTCCTTGGAAGGATGAGGAGGTGGATAAAACACAGGGAGAGTAACAGACTGTCCCAGATGAAAGGGAGTAACTACCTTAGGTAGGAAAGCAGCCCTGGTCCTAAGAACCATCCTTTCAGCATGTAAGGATAAAAACAGGGGTTTTGAACTAAGAACTTGAAGCTCACTCACCCTCCTTGCCGAGGTTATGGCTACAAGAAAGACCGTTTTAAAGGACAACAGTCTCAAAGGACAGCTATGAAGGGGCTCAAGAGGAGACCCCATCAAAAAAGTTAAGAAAAGATTAAGGTCCCACTGTGGCATTACAAAGGGGAGTAGGTGGAAACATATTAGTAAGACCTTTGATAAATCTTAATACAATAGGAGATTTAAATAATGATGGCTGATTTGGAGGACACAGAAAAGCCGATAAGGCTAATAAATAGCCCTTGACCGTGGCCACAGCACAGCCCTGCTGAGCCAAGGAAAGAGCAAACTGAAGCACATTGGAAAGATGGTCTTTTAAAGGGTCAATGGATCTCTCACCACACCATTTTACAAACTTAGACCACCTGTAGGAGTATATGGACTTGGTGGAGTGTCGCCTGGCCGATAAAATAACATCCAACACATCAGGCGGGAGAGAGAAGGAACTCAGGTTGCCCCGTTCAATCGCCAGGCATGAAGGTGCAGACTCTGGAGGTGGGGGTGTAGAACCTGCCCCTCCGACTGCGAGAGGAGGTCTGCCCTGAGAGAGAGACGGAGCGGAGGGTGCGACGAAAGGTGAAGTAGATCTGTGTACCACACCCTTCTTGGCCAATCCGGGGCGACAAATATAACTTGAGCCCGGTCTTCCCGAATCTTCCTCAGAACCCGAGGAATCAAGGGTATGGGAGGAAATGCGTAAAGGAGATGTGAGCTCCGACTCAACTGAAACGCGTCCCCCAACGCCCCCTGCAACGGAAACTGAAGACTGCAGAATGACAGGCAATGTGCGTTCTCGCGAGTGGCAAACAGGTCTATCCGAGGAGACCCCCACGTCTGGAAGACGCGACAAACCACCTCCGGATGAAGCCTCCACTCGTGGTCGGCGGAGAACTGTCGACTGAGACTGTCCGCACGTACGTTCAGCACCCCAACCAGATGATTCACCATCAAGCAAATCCGATGATCCTGAGCCCAGGACCTAAGCCGTAACGCCTCTCTGCAGAGACGGTATGACCCTACTCCTCCCTGCTTGTTGACATACCACATCGCGGTAGTGTTGTCCGTGAGGACTTGAACCAACTGACCGCGAAGGGAAGGGAGAAAGGCCTTGAGCGCCAAACATATCGCCCGCAATTCCAGAAGATTGATATGAGACAATCTTTCCTCTGGAGATCAAAGACCCTTGATCTCCAGATCCCCCAGATGAGCACCCCACCCTAGGGTGGAGGCATCCGTTATCACTGTGGCCACCGATGGAGGAAGATGAAAGGGCTTTCCTTGAGACAGATTGCCCTCCACGCTGCACCAAGACAGATCCACTGCAGCTTCTCTGGAGATCCTGATCGACTCCCTGAGATCTCCGTTGTGCGGATACCACTGCCTGCAGAGGCACCACTGGAGTGCCCTCATGTGCCAGCGTGCATGGTTGAACACCAGAATGCAGGAAGCGAACAGACCGAGCAGGCGAAGGACCTTCAGAACTGGAACAACCGCTCCATTGTGGAATAAAGGAATCATCTCCTGAATGTCGAGAATTCTTTGAGGAGGAGCAAATACTCGACACACAGTAGTGTCCAGTACCGCCCCTATGAACAGGTTGCGTTAAGAGGGCACCAGGTGAGATTTGGGCACATTGATCAAAAAACCCAAGTCGAATAACAGTTGAGATGTTACATGCAGATGATGTTGCACCATCTCTGGGGACTCTGCTTTCAGAAGCCAGTCGTCCAGGTAGGGAAAGACCGGAATCCCCGACCTCCTGAGATGAGCAGCCACCACTGCCATCACCTTTGTGAAGACTCGAGGTGCAGTAGTAAGACCAAACGGGAGGACCGCAAACTGGTAGTGTTGCGACCCAACCGTAAAACGGAGATACTTCCTGTGCAATTGGGACGTGGAAATACGCATCCTGCAAGTCGATCGACAATATCCAGTCTCCTTGCTGCAATGCCTGAAGAACCTGTGCAAGGGTCAGCATCTTGAATTTCTCTTGTTTCAGGTAAAAATTCAAGACTCTGAGGTCCAGGAGAGGACGCAATCTGCTGTCCTTTTTGGGAATCAGGAAATACCGGGAGTAGCATCCCTGACCCCTTTCCTGCTCCGGAACCACCTCTATCGCACCTTTTTGAAGCAATGCAAGAACCTCCTTCTCCAGAAGAAGCAGATGGTCCTCTGAGCAAAAACCTTGGCAAGGAGGGTAAGGGGGAGGAAACTCCTGAAAGGGAAGGGCGTACTCATTTTCTACGAGGTTTAAAACCCAAAAGGTCCATCTTGACCGATTTCCAACCTCGCAGAAAGTAGGACACCCGACCCCCCACAGGTCTCAAATGATCTAGGATGGGGGATCTAGGGTTGCTTCTCTGAAGCCTCATTGGGAGCAGAGGAGGCAGAAGATGAAGATAGGTTGCGGCCAGAACCTCTCCGGCCCCTTTGTCTTCCTCTATATGACCTATAGAGAGGATTCTGCTGCTGTTGTTGAGGCTGACGGAAGGAACGAAATGAAGACCTCCAAAATCCTCTATATTTTCTGAAGCCTAATCCTTTAGCCGGCGTCTGCAAACCCGAAGACTTTGCAGTAACCCTGCTATCTTGAAATCTCTGTAAGGCGGAATCGCCTTTTTCCCCAAACAGCTTTCCCCCATCAAAAGGCAAGTCAACTAATGTGGCCTGAACATCAGCAGAGAAGCCGGAAGAACGAAGCCAAGTTTGCCTCCTAGTGGCTATCGAAGACCCCATAATTCTAGCCACAGAATCAGCTGTGTCTAGGCCCGTCTGAATAACCTGCCTGGCGGCAGCTTGAGTGTCCATAACAACCTCCATAAAAGAGGCCTTCTCATCTTCAGGCAGTTTAGGGGCTAACCGCTTCACCGAGTCCATCAGAGCATGAACGTAGCGCCCCAATAAACAAGTGGCATTAGTCGACTTAAGCGCCATGCTTCCAGATGAAAAGACCTTTTTGGCTGATTGTTCGATCTTTTTAGAACCCTATCAGCTGGTGCTTGAGGGAAGGCGCCTGAAGATTGCATCGAGCAGGAAGCTTGCACTACAAGGCTCTCTGGTGAAGGGTGAGAAGATAGGAAGCTCGGGTCCCCCGGAGCCACTCTATACCTCCTTGCCACTTATCTGGAGACTGCAGGTGAAGAAAGTGGCTTGCGCCAAACGTCCATGACAGGCTCTAAAATAGCCTCATTAAAAGGCAACAAGGGCTCAACAATGGAAGATGATGAATGAAGGACTTCGGTTAAAAGGTTTGGCTTGTACTCTGCAGAGGGCAACAGTGAGTCCAACAACTCTGCAGCCTTTCTGATAACTGAATGATAAGGAGCCAACTCTTGTGGAGGAGAAGCTCTAGCAGAAGAATGCTCCCATTCTGGAGTAGTATCAAGTCCACTAGCATCCTGAATGCCTTCAAACTCATCAGTTGAATCACCAACCTCACCTTCCTCCACTTCCTCCCTATATCGTTCCTCCTCCATAATCCTCTGGGCCTCTCTCCGAGAACGAATCCGAGCACTCGGCGTCGGTGGCACCGAACGTGGAGTCGGCGGCGCCGGAGGAGTCGGCAGCGCCGGATGCGGTGCTGATGGAGTCGGCATCGGCGTCGAGGGAGGCTCCAAAGAAGGCAAACGATCCAGTCGAGGCCAGGAGGATGGATCTCCAGACGGCGCCGGAAACTGCCATGAAGGAGCCATCGGCAAGAAGGGCAAAAAAAAGGTGCTTGAGCATAACGCTGCGGCACTCCCAAAGTATATGCCATTGGACCCACGGGACCAGAAGGTGTGCCGGATGGGAAGGCAGCCCTTTGGAAAACCCCATACATAACATTGAGGAAATGCGTTGGATCCGCACCCGGAGTCGGGAATTGCGGGTATGGGTTCGACCCTGGATCCGGTCGAGGAGTAGCAGGAGCCGGAGCCGAAGTATCCTCCATTGGAGTCGTAGGTTCAGCAGGCAGTGGAGAAGAATCTTCCACCTGATCCGGCTCGGCGTCGGAAGCAGGAGACTCCACTGGCGCCGGTGACTGCGCCGGAATCTACCTTGGCGAAGGTGTCTTCTCTGGAGACATACGAGGAGAAGGAAAAATAACTTCCTTGCTTCGACGCCGAGGTGACGGCGACCTCGAAGCCTTACTCTTCGACGATCGGCGCCGAGAGCTATGCTTCCTCTTCTTTCCATGTTTCTTCGACTTTGAAGAGTGTGAAGTCGACAACTCCGGTCTCGACTTCTCCTTCTTCCTACCTCTCCTTTCTTTTTTGGCATTGGCCATGAAGAGTTTCACTTTTCTCTCTTTCAGGGCCTTGGGGTTCATCTTTCTGCAGCAGGAGCAGTCATCCACATCATGGTCTGAAGAAAGGCAACACAAACAATCTTCGTGGGGGTCAGAAATGGACATGTGGCCCCCACATTCCCTACAAGGTTTAAAACCGGACTTTCTCGTCGAAGACATGGTAAATCCAGAAACAGTAACCCAATGCAAGACAACAAAGTAGCAGGAGAGTGCTGGAAAACCGTTACGAGTCGATGGTGCGGAAAAAAGGGAACTGACGTCAAATCGCTGACGTGGCTCTCTTATGGCTCCAGTGATGTCATACGGAGTCCCGACTGGAGCCGATGTATTATGACGTCCACGTTGGCGTAGAGAGCTGGGGAAAAAATTCTGTGGAATGCTGGCGCTGGGGATATTCACAAGGTGAGGAATCCACTGGCAGATGTATCCATCAGAAACTCCTTTACTGTCATATTTTAGCAGACCTCTTAAATAAGACAGATCATTCAAATGTTCTGGACATTCTTTCTTTGGTGCCACTGAAGCCAAAACTGAATCCTGAATGAACAAATGTTTTTACTTAAATAAACTGACGACTACTTACAAGGATAATACATATGATGCGACAGCCGACAATTAGGGAGAACAAGAGTAACAGTCCCAATATTCACACTGAATGTGGCCACGAAATGGTAGTAAGTATTTCATTGGACAGATACAAAATAAATGTCATAATTACTGCTTGCAGCAACGCATCATGGGTAAGCAGACTTTGCCAATGCTCGTTTTTCATGTCCTCACTCGTCATTTCATATAGACTACAGACTGCAATTCTACTGTCTGCCAACAGAGGTCCTCACGTGGGTTAGACTGTAAATTAGGCTGTGGGTCTGCTGTCATGAGTAGAGGGGTATTAGACTTTAGTAGTACATTAAAGGAAGGATGTGGAGTTTTGGTTTTACTTCTCAGACAAAATGTACTTTAAAGGAAAAACAGGGTTTCACTTAAATCGACTGGTGTCAGTGAGAAATATTAACTTCACTGGGACAATCGACTTAGAAATTACATTGTTTTGTGTATCTTGAAATGGGTGCATCTGGAAATTTGGCACCAGCTTTCAGCAGGTACGCTTATCCCATAGAACCTTTGTCTTTAAATGAAATCATTTGCCATCCATTAGCTGTTTTGCAGTGGGGAAATACTACACTATGCATACATCCTACAGCTGGAGGAAAACTGCATGCAAATCTGTGTTAGGTGTGCTTTGTTCACAATATTAGCCCTCCCGTCCCTTTTGTTTGTTGAAAGTTGTCATTCCATATTGTGTGACGTGTAAATCGATTCACAAAAAGACATTGGTATACCATTCATTACAGTAACATAGCTGTTACACACAATAGTTTTCCAAATAGTGTACTGTCATGAATACCTGAACCCGAAAATTATGTACAGCAAATTAGGTCTTGGGGCCATTTGCGCATTATATTTTAAGAGCTCTGAATATGAAAATCAGGAAGCAGCATGATAAACTCCACAAATTGTACAAAATATTACCCTCACACCGGAAGCGGAGTTATGGCATATTCTTTTAGACCGGTTGTGGACAGTACTGATATATTTCCTTGACAATCTCATTTGCTTGCTTCTTACATGATGGTTTTCCTTTGTCTTCTAGTGTTTGGCTCTCTGTTACTCTTGCCATTTGGTGGCGATAACTCCCCTCAACTTCCCCACCCGATCTTCCCCTTCTCTCCCGCCCCTTCCTGATGTGTTTTTTTCTGAATTATTATCTTTTCTATTTTACCAGGCTCAGCAGCTGCAATTTGCTTCCGAGTTGCTCAGAATCTGAAAAAAGCATTGACAAAGTCAAAAGGCATCACATCAATGAAAAGTGAGACCTAAAGGCCAATTCTGGTCTTAAGAAGCATATCATAGGAGATCTAAATGAACAAATATATCTGATTTCAAATTTAGACAATAAGGAGGCATGGTAAGTCAGGCTAAATCAGTCTGCATAAAAAGGACTAGTACTAAAACTTCTAATATAAGCAGCTGAAAGGAAGTACTTTAATAATTCTATATGCATAGGTGTCGTTTTGTTCTCTTTTCTACTAATAATGTTTCCTAACTTTATTACCTTTGCAAAAAAAATGCTTTACTCGCTCTTAAATTGGAACGACTGTAGTGCTTTGGATCGGATACATTGCAAGTTATTTTATAATGTATGGAATCCAGGATCTTTCAAAGAGATTGGATAAAGGACACAGTTAGAACGAAAATAGAAACACTACCTAGATGCATAGTGAAAACCTGCCTCAGAGTAAATTGGGCACAACCTAGCTGAAATGGCCAGCACAGCCCATGAGGCAGCTTGTTTCTACCTCGTCAGTTTACTACTGTAAAGCGTAATATGGTGAATTTACTGTGTGGAGATAGTAAAGAACTCTGTACACAAAGGTCAGTACAGGTACTAAAGGATGAACAGTAACATTTCCATACTGGCATAGGGTCTTGGTATCAATAAGACAAGTTTCCTTGATGAAAACGGTTGTGCTGTTGCACTTATTCTATTGTTTTCTAAATATTTGGGTGGTTCTGAACTAGAGAACTGAACTCCTTTACTTCTCCCCACCTCTAGCCTCATCTTGAAAGATAGCTCAGGAGTTGCAGTTGAAAAGCTTCAACTGCATTTGACGCAGGGTGCACTGTAAGTTCCCGATTTTGAGCTCTACTCACTGCACAGCCTTAATGAGATGGATGGCAGCTGAATAAACACACAAGACTTCAGTCTGGAACGGGATCTGTGACTTCAGTCACTGATGGAGGCGCTGCTATGGGACTTCCACCTTGACCAACCCCTCCCCTTATTGGTCGAGGTAGCATGTCACTGCCGGTCTTGGTGACTGATGAGAATTGAAACGTCTTTAGCATATGCACCCAGCATTCCCTTGTGATGAGCATATTGATCCACTGGGGCATGGCACATAATGAACAATATGTACCAAAGTGGGTGTGTATTCAGTGTTGGCGATCTATGTTTTTCAGGGATCAGGCACGCATTTGGTTAATTTACACAAATCTACAGAATTCCCACAGAACATTATAAGATGTGGGGCTGGCTGATATTGGGCACTTGGACTTGTGATAAAAAGCATGGAGTGCTGCAGACACTGTTGATCATGGGCACTGGTAAAAAGGTGATATCACTCTACTACATCACTCTGTATCATATTATTATATGCGCCTCTACCAGACCTAATGGTCTTTGTTTTGCTTAATCATACATGCAGTATGTTACTACAGGGGCATGTTCTCGCTCCATCACCTAAGAGGCCATTCGTGACTAATGTGTGGTGAGTTATAAGAAACCAGACATGAGGAATATTCTTTACACCTACCTTAATGTGTGTTTGCAGTTACTTTATAGGAATAACCTCGCTACCAGATACTAAGCGAGAATCGTGCTTGTTTTTGTTTACATCAATTAATTTTATGTATGTTGACTTGAAATCAAAAAAACAAATATAGCGGCATAAAAACGACTAGGGGGGGTCATACAGTTCTTGATGAAACCTTGTGACCTTTTGGGCATCAAGGAAGGCTGAAATATGCTGACTAAATACAATCGGGGGATAATTTCCCTCTCCATCCAGGTGTACAGTTATAAATCATGTCTGAGGAAAATCGGAAAGCAAAACAAATTATGTTTTTTTTCCGAGACAATTTTACTTCCCAAACCCCCCCCCAAAAAAAACCACTCTAGATCCCACATAAAGAGTGCTCCCACTAGAGTGGCCGAGCTCATCCTGACAAAAAGAATGTGGGGCTAAACTTAAAGAGCTTGAATATGAAGCATGGCACTCCTTGAGTGTGAGGGATATTCCTTCAAAATGAAAAAAGTTAGGGGATCCATACATTGCCAAAAAACATTATGCAAGGATGCCACAGTTACTCCAGTCCTAAGTCATTAAAGTATATGTTCTCAAACTAAAATACTGTACCGTGCAATGTGTGCCAATATGTTATGCAGTTTGCTGCCTGTTACCCAGGACACAGCAATTCCACAATTTTCTCTTTCATGTAGCGGTTTTGTACTCTCCTTCTGCCTGCATTGCGGACTCCTACATTTCCAGAAAAGCCTCTACCAATTTGGCTACACTTGCTTCTGATTTTCACTTTGGAAGAATGTTCAAGCTGCAGGGGCGACAGCAACCGGCATTCAGCGATCCCAGACAACAGATCAGAAGAACAGGTGAATAAAAGCCATGGAATGTAGCGTGGAAGCAGAAGCCCTCATACAATACAATTTGCACAGACCCAGACATGCCAACCCTCCCGATTCAGGCGGGAGACTACCGATTTCAAGGCTAGTCTCCCGCCTCCCGATTCCTGCAAGCAAAAACCCGATTCCTCGGGGTTTCAGCTGACAGGGCTTGGTATTGTGTAACTGCTAATTCTTCCAGCAATAGTCAGAGTGGTAATGCAGGGGCTCCTGAAGGGGTGAAAAACCAACAAAGCCCCATTAACAAGCGAATGGTCTTGTAAAGACCTGTTAAGTACTGGGGCGGCTGTGTGTGTGCCCGGGAAGCTGTTTAAGCCCGGCCTGCCACACAGGGGAGGGGGGGCGGGGGTGGTGAATGCACTGCCAGCAACCTGCCAGGCCAGTGCACAAAACTTGCCTCACCCTCTATCTGCCTGCCATTGCGCTCCATGCTTCTGAAAGGTAAGAACAAAACGTGCATTTGCGTTTCAAATGTCCGATCCTACAGCAGCACACTTCCAAAGCCCATACATGACAGTAACCAGATTCAAGGCCCCATTCTCCCGATACTTTTTTAAAATCTCCCACTTTGCTCTTCTGAAATGTTGGCATGTATGCAGACCTAATATTTGTGCAACTTTCAAAGGAGGGTATACAGAATGAAAAAAAGTTGAGGTTTTTCAGAAAATATCAAACATAGGGTTATTGATCATTAGGGACTGACTTGCCGACAACTGACAAAAACAATCACTGCTTCTAACAGTCGGGATTTATTTTTGAGTCCCCAAAGGGGGCTCTCTTTAAGCAACTAGCGACAAACCCACTTAAACAAGAGGTAAATTCAGACCTTCTCATTACAAACAGGAATAGCACAACAGAAGCTTAGGTCGAGTGACCTATCAGTGAGTTGCCAACAAAAAGAGCAATAAACTCAAACACAAGGCAGAGCGTCTACACTTGAGTTATTGCCTTTACAATAATGAAGGAATTAAACAGTGATCGAAAATCTGTCACTGAAAAGAAGAAATTAGAGTTTTGTTGAGAGGCTGGTGAGAAAAGCGAGAAGACCTATACAAGACCGGAATTAAAGAACCGTTTAAAAAAAAAAAAATCTACAGAACGTTTCTAATCAATTTATTATGCATTCACTATAGTGACTTCGGCCGCCAGTGCACGGATAGAGAATGGCAGGTATTATTAGTTTACCCTACCCTAATATCACGCAACGCCCGCTTCAAACTAATACAAATTTTACATATTACATTGAGCTTATTTGACCGCACAGACGCGGTTTGCTCGCCAATACCTTGCACCGGATGCAGATTTTTTTTATACACATTTTGGACCGGTCCATCTCTTGTTAGATATTGGCTCGAGATTCTGGGGTATCTGGTGTGCTTCATGGGCCTCACCATCTCTGATAGCTGTGACAGTCTACTGGAGAAGTTTCGCGAAGCAGTGGCGTAGCAAGGCTAGGTGGTACCCGGTGCAGAAAATTTCTTTTCATCCCCGCCGGAAAGAAACCCCCCCCTCCCCGACCTTACCCATACGCTCTCAGCACATATTTGCATAACAGCGTAGCAACAGAGGGAGTCGCTGCCTAATAACTCCACTGGTTAAAAATAAAAGAATTGCTAACCCTTGTTCAAAAGAAGTAAAGGTCGAGACAGGTTGGTAAAGTAGTGCTAGCTTTTTTCGAGGAAACCACCTGTTACAAAAGTTGAGTTACGCAGTTTGAATTTCCGCCTTACACGTAGGGTGACCAACTGACATGGGTGCAAATTCAGGACATTGAGTGTAAAAATTCAGGACAAGGGGTCAAAATTCAGGACAAAAATTCAGGACAGGAGGTCAAAATTCAGGACAAAAGGTACGTTTTATAGACACATCAGAGAAGGTTGCGCAATAGTATATAAGTAAGTAAATAGACAACTACTAAAGTACAAGTGAAAATAAGTTTACATTAGGTTGAGACAATTGTGCACTTTATGTTTTGTCAGTGTGCGCGCAGCTTTAAGCAAATGTGCAGGTCTTTTTGTGGTAACAAAACCGCCCCCACCCCACCTTTCCAGCTCCCAGAGAAAACGCCTGATGCCCGGTCCTGCCGGTCCGGCCTTGCTACCACCCTCCAATGACACCCCTCATCTTCACATAGAGCCTCTCTCACGTGTATTTAATTTCTTCTATAGTGCTACTCATCCCAAGTATGTGGGGCAGAGTGTTGGAGTGCGTTACAACACACACATATTATACAGAGAGAATGACTCATATAAATGTGAGTGTCAATGTATAGTAAATGTTGCTTAAGATAATGGGGCTTACAATGTGTAATCATACTTTCATCCATCATTCAGTCTTTCGCCGTTCATTCTGTCCTTCCATCTGTGTGCCCATCCATGTCCATATTCAACCATTTACAAACCTATCCATCACGTATCCTTCCATCCATCATTTCACTCATCCATCCCTCCACCCACCCTTTTACTCATCCATCATCCATCCATCCTTTCACCCTATCCATCCGTTCACTCATCCATCCACTCTTCCACCCATCCACTCTTCCATCCATCCACTCATCCATCCAGCCATTTACCTATCCAGCCATCCTTTCACTTACTCATTCATCCATCCAGTCACTCATCCTTCTGCCCATTCACCCGTTCAGCCATCCATTTACCCATCCCCCTTTCACTTTCAATTCCCCTTTCACTTAGCCATCCATCCTTCCATCCACCCACCCACCCATCTACTCATCCACTCATGAATCCATCCATTGAACCTATCATTCATCCATCCTTTCACTCATCCATTCATACTTTCTCTCATCCATCCACCCTTTCACTCCTTCACTCATCTATCCATCCTTTTGTCCATCTACCCGCCCTTTCACTCACTCATCCAGCCTTACATCCACCCTTTCACTCATCCGTCCATCCATCCATTCACCCTTTCACTTATCAATTCAGCAATCCACCCTTTCACTTATCAATTCATCAATCCATCCATCATTTCACTCCTCCATCCACTCATTCTCTTGCCCGTCATCCACCCTTTCACTCATCCATCATCCATCATTTCACTCATCTATCCAGCCATCCATCCACCCACCCATCCCTTCACTTACTTACTCACCTTTTCACATTAATTATGAGACCCATCAAGAACTCCACCCTCGCTGTAGTTCCTAAAGCAAGGGGTGGGGTGGGGCAGGGTTCACTATGCCCCTGCACTTAGGCAATCTGAAAAAGTGGAAGGCATGAGTCATGCCTGATGCACAGTGCCTGGACGTGGGGCGACTGTGACATGGTTTTGTTTCCAGAGCTTTAAATGGGATGTAAAAACTATGGGGGTCTCTCCAAAAGGGTGTTTAATGTAATAAAATGCGTGGCTTAAAACACATAAGCTAAAAATCTGTGCTTATTTTTGTTGCTTGTGTCATTGCATCCAGATATATAATACAACAAGTAACGTTACACTTGGAACAAGTAACGTTACAACTACAACAAGCCAGAACTATTGGCTTTGTCAATGGTTGTTGCATAAAATAAAAAAGCAGGAACCATGGCTGCTATACTATAACTATAATCCTTTCCTTTGAACTTCTTTCACTGCCTTCCTTTGATTAACTGGATTCTCAGGTAGCAGCAGCTCGGGCGTTTTTGCACTTCCATGTGACAGAATGCTCTGCCTGGACCGAGGCAGGAGGAGGCCACCACATGCTGTGCCAGCCCAGACTGACCCATTCTCATTCTTTATGTGGCAATCAGCCCCACACAGAATGACAATGGGCGGGGAGGGGCTGCTCTTGTGCTCAGAGGAGTGCGAAGCGGCCCCATCAGGGGGCTGAGGCCTCTCGCAGGGGAACTGATCTGTTCTCTGTAATGCCTAAAATTACGGACAAAAGGCGTCCGTAAAAAGGATCCTCACGGACAACGGACGTGAGGTCCAATTTACGGACTGTCCGTGAAATTTACGGACGGTTGGTCACCCTACTTACACGTTGTTAATTTGATTTGTATTGCTCAGCTAAGCACTCCCGCCCTCCTACCTATCGTCTCTCCAAAGTTTCGAACACTAAATAAACATCTCCTATGTTTATTTTTTTCTATTCTAAGTGAAAAGGGCCATTAGTGTTCAAGAGAAGTCTACTATCGATTTATAGCTGGAGTTAAAGAGCAGGCACTGAGAGAGAGGGTAGGGGTTTAGTGATGTTGAAAACATTACAGATTTTGGAAGGGAAATTGTGACGCTGCAATACGCTTAACGCGCTTTAAGGTTGACAACAGATAGAAAAAGTACATATCTTTCATGGCAAAAACTACATTTATAAAATATGTGACGATCGTCAACCACTTTTACAGAAGCTTTTAGATGAACTGGTCCAGCGAGGGCGCCTGTTTCACCAGCAGTTTTAGTCAGCCCAGTCGCTCTCAAGGCAGAATCTCTAATCAAAGTGTGGCGCCCTTTCACCCCTACAAATCTAGCTCTATTGACTGCAAAACTGAAAGTCGTGGGGAGAAAACAAAAGCGCGTCAGGCAGCAGGTATATTTTGGCCATTTTGTCACCCCCTCTCCCCCCCCCCCCCCCCCCCCCCCCCCCAGTGATGACAACCAGGGCGGCCCGCACCCCCCTTCCTACGCCACTGTCGTGAACGTGCGCAAAAGGAGGCAGAACACACCACCAAAGCACCTTAAGTGCTACCTCTTAGCGAAATAATAGCCTCTGCTACTGAATGAGACCCCTGCCTGACCTCCGTATATCATACAAGCATCCCCGATATATACAACCCTTTTCTGGCTTCAGTAGTCACATAATTAATGCTGTCACACAAGGTGAGTGCGGGCATATTGTGGCCGTTGTAGTTGCGAATAGCTTTGTTTTACTGCACAACTGGCACATGTGGACATTGCCCGTGTCTAGGAGCCCTCGCTTGTTTACCCCCAAACACACATCCCGAAAGCATTACATTTGTGGTTGTGTGATGGAACAACACATGCCTCATCATACATGAACCATGCGGTTTCAACCATGACTGCGTCTTTACCACGCATGGCTTTACCATGCAATTTAGTGGTAAAGACATGATTAGTAAAGGGACATGAGTGGTAAGGATCACATTCCTGCCCCTCTGCCATGAGCCCTAAAATTCGGCCATCATGCAGTGTATTCTACCCGCCCCATCCCTATAAACTACCCCGAACCCCTATCCTGAGCCTTACAACCCAACCCCCTAGCCCCAAAAAACTACTTCGACCCCTGCACCCCCACCCTGAGCACTTAAAACTGCCCCCAGCCCTGAACACTGCCCCTTTCTTGCCTGCCCTGGTGGTTAAAAACTGCCCCCATGCCTGAAAATAGCCCATTTCCTGCCCGAGCCGTAAAACTCAGCCCTCTAAAAACTACCCCGACCCCAGCCTCCCATCCTGAGCCCTCAAACCAGCCCCACCCCATAAAACCAGCCCCAACCTCCCCCCGGCCCCAGCACAACAGCCCCCTAGGCCTGAAAACTGCCCCTTTCCTGTCCCCTGCCGTGAGCCCCAAAACTCAACCTCCTAAAAACTACTCTGACCCCAGCCCCCCTCCCTGAGCCCTAAACCAGCCCCCACCCTCTAAAACCTACCCCCACCTCCCCGCGGTCCCAGCCCAACTTACCCACCACGTCTCTGTCCGTCCTTCCTGCCGCATGCCTTCCGGTTCCTCTCCCATTCGCTGAGACAGCTAGAACGCCGACTGCCTTAATCACGTCCTGCTTGTGGGGAAACGGCATGCATGCTTAAGCCTGCTTTGTTAAGGCTTTTTCCCTATATTTGTTCATAATCATTAGCTGTTTATATTACTGCACTGCATGATACTGCATTATGCCACCTGTACTATTTATATTGAATAGTATGATTTGCAGATTGTACAGCACCAATGTTGATGCCAAAATGCCAGGAAAATATATATATTTATGTGTGTGTGTATTCACTATAGAATGTAGGTCACTACACTGACAAGAAAAACAAGCATTGGCATAGCCAATAGGTCTTGCCTTTGGAACCATAGAAGTATTTAGTTATGCAGTACAATATGCTTGGTGCAACAACATCAACTGTTGCATGGCTAAACACTTATAAGGTCCCAAAGGCGAGACCTATTGGCTATGCCAATGCTTGTTTGTATTTCCCTCCAGCAATACACACTCGCTTTCTTCCATCCTCACTGCGGTACCTATGAAATCTTACTGGCTCACAGCCCTTTTCCTCTCTTGTACTCACACCCTCTATCTCTTTCTTCTAACCTCCTTAAAACAGTCTCTTATACCTTCCCCTTCCTCCTCCACTATTCCCTACTTTATCGCAGCTAAAATATAGCGCTAAATGCTGATTTTCAATTTCACAAGAATTTGCATATTTTTTTTTAAATTACCAAGTTAAAAGCTAAAGTGCAGTTGCTGAAGAGGTCTCGCATTTGCGAGAATTTGAGATATAGGCACTGTAAAGGACAATGCCTTTTATTTATGTGTTTACAAAACCTGCAAGTGGTGTTTACATAGCGCTTGCAGGTTTTGTAAACACATAAATAAAAGGCATTGTCATTTACAATGCCAATAGCTCCAAATTGCAAATGCTTGTCTACGCTTGGCATCGGAAGGATTGGATTTCATATTTGTATTGGACAGTGTTCTGTTCCAATTGAGCTCGAGAAAGAAGTGAACACTTAGCTGTTAAAGTGGAGATTGGAATAGAGGTATCCGTCTAGAGGCAGATTTCACAATGTGGATAGGAAACCCCGGGCACGAGTCCCAGTTCTCACGAGACCAAAATGTGTGTGGTTTTGGGCAAATAATTTAACTTCACACTGCCTCATTTTCTCTCAACGACCAGTTTGAGAACACTGTGAAACCGATTGTTTTTGAACGAGTGCTATATAATAACGCCACAACTGCACAGTGTAATAAATAATACGAGTGCTTACTGTATAACAATACCATTAACCTTATATAGCGCACACGGCAAAACTGTTAACTTTAAAGGCTGCCTGATGAGAATGTCGACAGCGCAAAGAGGTATACAACAATGCTTCTAAGCATAGCAAACATTATTGTCAAATAACATCATACATACTCAATTAAAAAAAATTACGTACGTGGAAGAAATTAAATTTTTCTTTATTTAATTTTTTAAATATTTTTACACAAGGTTTGTGGTGTGATTTACAGGCCACAACTCACGAGGACTCTGCACGTCCTTTGGCTCTTAGGGTCGAGCCAGATCACTACATCGATCCTTTGAACTTGCTGGCCCGCCCATCCGTAGTACATTACAGGCTTAAATGCGAAAAGTCGCTAATAGTAGTGCAGAGTCAGTTATGTGCCGGACTCCACTCTTAAAGGCGGGAGGGCTGGTGCAAGGACGGTCAGTTGCAGGACTAGACTATTTATTTTAGCGAGACCTCCGAGCTCTTCAGTCTCTGCCAGTCCAGGTTCATTCCGCATTTTGTATTTACTGAAACATGGCACCTCTTCTTGAGTTTGCTGACACGTCGACTGGTTCTGCTTATTCAGAAGTCAGGATTTGGCTTTTCGTCGAGTCAAGGTATGGGTTTTGTATTTTCTGAATAGGCACAAACATTGGCTGGTTTCACACAGTCACTAGTCTGATTTCGTTTTTAGGTGCATTCCACAGACTAACACATGCAATTGGTTAAAAAAAAAAAAAAAAGTGCAGCAAGCATATAATAAACCTACTGTCTCCCGCCGCCCGTAAGAGATCCAATCCCGCAGGGAGTGGATAAAAGGAGACAGAGTGGCAACAATCAGCGAGTGACATGCCTTCAGTGCAATCATTGCACTGCCTTTGTCATAATTCGTGATGCAAAAGGACGCGCACAAATCAAAAGTTAAGGCGGAGCTGGGACGAGGCTTCTGGAATTGTATCGATTCCAAAAAGCCTCTGCATAGCAGAGCAGCGCATGCACTGCTTTCGCCAGGCCGAGACCAAAAAATTGGATAAAGATTGTAAACCTTCAGGTGGTAATAGGAATGGGTCTGGATGGAATACAGGCTATTTATTTATTTATTTATTTATTTTGTACATTTATAGAGCGCTCTGATACCCGGAGGTGTCCTGGCGCTATAGAAATCGTTTACAGGAGTGTTGCAGTACCCTAAATAAAGAATATAGGTGCTGTGAAGGGTGGTTCAGCATCTCAAAGACCAAGTGCAATCACTTGATAGCTGACATATTCCACAACCACGAGTTGTCCGCTTAATCAGCTTGATATTGGGGTAAAAATAAATAAAAATCACATTAAAAGAAAAGGATTACGAAAATGAAAGACTCTAGACCTAAGCTCGGAAACAGAGAAAATCACTCCTATCCTCCACCTGGGCCCTCGAAGAGCCTTTTCTAACATTTCCACACACAAAACTTGTAAACAAGTTACAATGCCTTGGATGAACGTCAGATTTTTAAAGTAAATTATGAAGCGGCTCAGTGACAGGTAGCTTAGTGTTATTAGGACATGGAGTGCCACTGTGACTGATTTTTGACCACATCATTTTCAATACATTCACAAATGATATTGCAGATCTGAAAAGTAAACCAATATGCAGAGGATATGAAGATATGTAAAATCGTATAGATGAAAAGCAAGGTATGATTTAGAGAAGATTAACATGAGCAAGGAGCTCACAGCTACTTTTCAATGGAGGCAAGTGAACAGCCCTCAGTCGGAGAACAGAAACTCAAAGAAATTGCTCTGGGCAGGAGATTTCAAAACTTGCCAAACAGGATTGAGATTTTCAGATTCTGAAACCACTAGAGCTCAAAGCAATGTAACCAATGTTTTGAGAAAAGTGTTAGTATGCATATGAAAAATGAAAAGCTTATCAGCTGAAAATGAGATGCCATTGTACAATTGGTGCCAAATTATTAACGACTATTGCATATGGCTCACCCATCACCAAGGGAAAAGACTCTAAATTATTGGAGCTATTGTTAATTAAGGCTTGCAAGTCATTCTTTGGTATTCTTAAATCAATTGACCAAGCAGAAATCTGCTTGCAGCTTGTTCTTTGAAGACCGCCCTTGATGGCACAATGGTCATTTTTGAAATGTATACATTCACTGTCCATATCTGAACCTGGCTTCTAGCAGATAACTCTTGGTATGAAATAAATCATTCTTAATACTCTGGAGCTTGGAGAGCCTACATTTTAATGTGTTTTCAAAGCTTTGATCTACAACCGGGGTGTCTGAAATTGAATAAGCCCAGTTTTAAACAGAAAGATAAAAATTAATTCATTTATTGCGGATAAAGAGGCTTTATCTGCAAAGAAGCACGCCTGGGCTGTGATAAATTTGTATCAGAGCATGGTAATTCAGCTTTCTCCGACTACTTACTTTTCATCACATATGAGGGATAAATATTTGAAATTAAAACTTGGCAGGTATCCATGTAAGGATGGCACGGAGAAATGAATCCAGCAAAGTTCAACTAGCGTTTGTAGACAGTGTGGGCTTTTGCAAGAAACTCTATTGCACATCGTTTGTAACTGACCAATCCTGCTAATACACGCCATATTCTTTTTAAAAAAAAAACATTTCTTAATGTATTGTATTGTAATTGTATTGTATTCTAATTGCATTTATATAGCGCTTACTACCCCTGACGAGGCATCAAAGCGCTTTTTCGGCGAGTAGCACGCTACTCCAGATCCCATAAAGGATTAGTGTTGAAAATTACTATAGTGAAATATGAAAGTAATTTGAGTGGTGGATATGTTATTCAGTTATTTGGATAGAGAAGGTTAGCGGGGTTAGCGGAGGGATAGAAGAGGGAAAAGGGTTTGCATTTTTATAGTGCTTGCTAACCCTGATGAGGTATTCAAGTGCTTTTTCGGCGAGTAGCATGCTACTCTGGAACCCATAAAAGGATTATTGGTAAATTAGTATAGTGAAATATGAAATCTGCGAAGTGGACATGTTAGTCTGTTATTCTGATTGAAAAGGATAGAAGAGTGAAGGATTTAGACTTTGTTTTCGTTTGTTTTGGAGGTCATAGCAGTAGGAGGAGGCTTGGGATGAGTAAATAGGGATGTGGAGGGGAAGAGCTTAGAAAGGCTTGTTTTGGGGAATCTGTATAGTAAAAAGAGGTGTCAGAGGTTGCAAGGAGGGGTAGAGTAGGGAGAGTCTAGAAAGGGTTATTTTGGGGATCATAGTAGTGGTATGGGGTTTGGGATAAATGAGAGAATGGATGTAGAGGATATATGGATAGCGGTATAGGGTGAGAAATAGGGTAGTGCATTAGAAAGAGTAGTAGAAAGAAGTTAAAGTTGATTCAGAAAGTCGGGGTAGAAGATATATTGAGAGAGGTATAGAGTGAGAAACAGGGTAGTACATTTGATATGCTGTATTAGAAGAAAGTGAAACATATATAGATCCATAAGCACATGGAAAGTATATAGATGCATAAAGGAGGTCAGTATATGTAGATTAAAGATATTGATAGATGTAGAGGATGAGAAATAGGGTAGTGCATTGAATATGCTTTTTTAGGAGAAAAGTAATAAATATATAGATCCAAGTACAATGAAGGTATATAGATGCATAATGGAAGTAAGTAAATGTAGATTAAAGATGCATTAGATAAACTCTGGTTTTCAAGTGTTGTAGTTAAAAATTAATTGTATTTATTTTTTAACATCATAATTATTCTACATGTTTATACAAAGCAATACACAAAGATAGGTACCTATCTATAGTACAAATAAATGCTTATATACAGAGGGATATGTTGTATATTGCTGTTTGCATATGGTGCTTATGTGAGGAAGAGCCAACTCTTAAGTAGCTTTCTGAAGATAAGGTGGTTGTCCGTGGATCTTATGTTTGGGGGGGGGGGGGTGTGGGGGGGTAAAGAGTTGCACAGTTTGGCTGCTTGAACACAGAAGGATGTGCCCGACATGTTTTTTTTTTTCTTGTATTTAGGCTTGTGAAACGAGGTGTCACTCTAGAGCGGAGGTTCTCTTGTTGAATGCGTTTGGTGATTTAATTCCTGATGAAGAGCAGTCCCATTCTATGTATCGCTTTGTGGGTGATACAAAGCAGCTTCAACGTGGATCTTCTGCCAACCGGTAACCAATGTAGGGCTTTCATCGCAGGTGAGATGTGGTCTCGCGGTTTGATATGAAACAGTAGTCTGGCAGCCAAGTTCTGAATTCGTTGTAGTCTTTTCATGGTCGTTAAAGGTGATCCGTGGTAGAGGATATTGGTGTAATCGAGCTTGGACAGAACAAGAGAAATGGTGCCTTGGCCCCTGGGTGGAAATCCCAAATGGGGGAAGATTTGTCACAGAGTTTTTATAGTGACAAAGATTGATCTTGTAGTTTGTCCACTTGGGCATTTATTGATATCTTGGAGTGCATAGTCATTCCGAGGTTGCTTACTTCTTTTGATACTTTAGGTGGTGATCCCAGTTAATCAGGCAAGGCGGCAAGTGGGTCATAATGTTTCCAATCGCCACACGTGACTATTTCTGTTTTGGAAGCATTCAATTTGAGATGGCTCCAAGCCATCCACGGCTCTGAGACAACTGAAAATTGGAGAGTTTCCAATTTCTTAGGGGCATTCCAGTTGAAGGAGTATTGTGGGTCATCTGCATAGTTATCGCACGGGAGGTGAAATTGATTGATCAGCACCGGTAATGACTATTGTTTGGACGAGAAAGGTGGGGTATGGATGACATTAGTTCTGTTTCAAAGGTAGGACGCGATCCAGTATAGAGTAGTCCCCTCTATGCCGGCTTTGTAGAGTCTTTGTTTCAGAGTGTCATGGTCAACTGTGTCAAAGGCAGCCGAGAGTTCCAAGAGGAGTAGCGCAGCAACCCTGTTGCGGTCAACTGTGTTCTTCAGGTCATCCCAGATGGCAAGGAGGGCAGATTCTGTGCCTCTTTTCGTACGGAATCCTATTTGGAAGTCTGAAAGTATGGCATTCTCTTCAATTAATTAAGACATCTGGGCGAATGCTGCTCTTTCTATCAGTTTGCCCGGGAAAGGTTAATTTTGAATGGGTCTGTAGTTGTCAGGGTTCAGCGGGTCCAAGTTTGTTTTCTTCAGTAAAGGGAGTATGTATGACTTTTTTTTAGTTCTTCTGGAAATATTCCAGTAGTTAAGGAATCATTGATTCTTCTTCTTACTGGAGTGGCAGCAGAGGTTGTTAAAAGAATTGTCTTGAAAGTTTGCGGTGGACACGGGTCAGAAGGGCTACCAGAAGCCCTGCTTGTTTTGACCAGGTCCATAAATTCACTGTATGAGATGTGTTGGAAGGAACAGAGTGGCTGGGTTACAGTATTCTTGGATTGTTGTTTTGTAAAAGGGTTAGAGCTGGTGCTTTGTCTCTGTTTTAAGTATGAGTCCAACGTGTCTGCTTTGTCCGCGTAATGATTTCCAAGTTTGTCTGTGAAATCTTGAGTAACGGGATGAGTTCCTTCTAGGCAATTTGGTTGACGAAATTCATGGAGTATTTTATAGAATTATTTCTTTGCACATTTAAAATTTTAAATACAGTCTGATTAGTACCTTTTCTTCGCTTTTTTGATAGCGGACTTGTATAACCTGTTAATTTTCTGTAGGTGAAGTTTGGCGTTTGTTTTGAGCCAGGCACGTTGCAGCTTTCTAATTTGATGTTTTATGTCTTTCATCTCTATTTTTCTCCAAGGTGCTTTTTTTCTTTCGTTCTGTTGTGTGGTTTTGACTGGTATCAGGATGTCAAAAGTTTAGTCACTCATAGTTTTGGAACAGAATTTATTGTTTTCAGATCTGTACTGGATGTTAGTTGTGTTTCTAGGTGTTCCAAATTGAGTTTGTTCCACGGTCAATAGGTGGATGCATGCAAGGTAGTTTTAGATGAGTCGCTTATTGTTGTTTTATGTTGGAAAGCAAGCAAATTGTGGTCTGACCGTGTGACTGGAGTTATAGGTTGAAAGTTAACTAGTTCTGTATTAGCAAAAATTACATCTAGGATGTGTCCAGCGATGTGTGTGGGTTTGTGGACGATCTGATGCAGGTTCAGTGAGTCTAGGCCAGTAATTATTGTTTTCAGATGGGGCATATTGGGTTTGTCGAACCAAATCTTGAGGTCATCCAGAATGCATACATTGGAGTGTATTGTTATCAGGTTTGAAACTGTGTCTAGAAGTGTGTCTGGGAATGTCGCCTTGCTAGGTGGAGGTCAGTAAAGGAGCAGAAAGTTACAGGAGGAAGACGGTGTAGGATTGCATCTGGTTAGAAGAGCCTCACAATTCTTTATGGCGATGTCGTCAACTTTAGTGATATGTAATGTTTGCCTGAACACAACAGCTAGGCCACCTCCTTTTTTGCCTATACGATTTTGGGTGATAGTTTGATAGCCTTGAGAATTGGCTTCATGCAGGACTGGAACCATATCTTCTCCCAACCATGATTCAGTTATGAATAGTATATCTGGTTTTGCATCAGTGAGAAGGTCGTAGACGTGATGTTAGTTTTTAGAGAGCGATCAAGCATTTATTAGTAGACAATTTAGAGAATGTTCTTTGGTGACAGCGAGACTTTGTTTTGTAGAAGAGTGATTAGTATTGTGTGGGTTTGTAGCAGGTGTGTTTTAGTGCTGGTATTAGCTGTATTAGGATAGCAATCGGGTAGCTGTTCTGTAATGTGGTCCTCATCCAGCAGGCTAAGAAGGTATTTTGATGGGTCTGCATGTGGTGGAGACGGTGTTTGAGAGTGAGTTGATACACCACTAAAAAAACACAGTGTAACATTGTTGTGCAGTAGAAATGGAGAAGCGAAGTTGTGAGGTGTGGCACGTTGCTTATATTGTTTGCTTGTGTTTAGGGTGGAAGGTGTATGAGTCGGGGGTGGTGATGCAGCATGTGGGTCAAGTAGTATGGTTCTAAATTGTCCAATGGATGAGAGGCGGTTGGAAGAGAGTTGCTGAATGGGTGTTAGGAATGGTGGAAGAGAGAAAGCTTGGCATTGGAGTTTGTTCCTTTGTGTAGTTTGAAAGGTGGGTGTATGTTTGTATTTTGTGACGAGTGGAAGTTGTAAGGTAGAGGGGGTTGTGATGTGTATGTGAGTAGAGTGTATGTTGTGTTTAAGAGGGGATGAAGGAGAGGTAAAAGTGTTTGTCTTAGACTGGTTTGTGGCAAGAGTTAAAATGTGTGGTGCCGTGCAGTGTATGTGTTGTGCATTTGTGTTATTATGGTAGAAAGGAGAGGAGGGTGTTGGTTGGACAAATGATGGAAGAGTATATGTTTGTTAGTGATAAAAGGGGGTCTGTTAGGAGTAATTAGTGTGTGTCTGGATGGGTTGTAGTTAAGTATAGTGTGGAATTGGGTTGTGTTAGTGAGGAGTGTATTGGTTAGTGGTATAGGATAGAATTGTGTACTGTTTGTAGGTGATGGTGGAAATGTGTGGCAGCTGGGACAGAACGGTGTATAGGTATGGTTTGTGTGGTTTTTGTAGTGGGTGATGAGACATTGCATTGTGCATAGGGTTAGTTTGCAGTAAATGTGTGGAGTACATTTGGTGTGAAGGTGTTACTCTGTTGATGTGGATGGGGTAGGGTGGGTATTACTGAATGAGCAAAATGGGCTGCATTTCTGGCCCTGGTCACGACCAGTCTTGACCAGGCTCAAACAGGCACTCACTCTTGTGCACTCCACCCTTAGCCTCGACGCCTGGGCTGAGACGTCCTAAACCTGGCCTTAAATAGCCCTAGTAGTCAGGTGACCCCTTCAGCCAATGAAAACCCCAGACCTAACCCGTCAAAACGCTAGCCTTAAACTCTAGAACAAATAGGAGACCAAGACCTTACAGCCAAACACAGCCCTAGTCCAAGTACTCAATCAGGCACAAAACCCTAATCCCTACGTCCAATAGAAGGCCTAGCCCTAGTCCCAACCCTAGTCCCAACAACCAATCACACAGGAAACCCTAATCCCTACTTCCAATAGAAAGTCTAAGCCTTAGTCCTAACCCCAGCAATCAATCACACAGGAAACCCTAATCCCTATTTCCAATAGAAAGCCTAACCCTAGCCCTAGGCCCAACCCTGCATTAATTGAATCACTGACCCAGGAATTCAATCAGAACCCTCAAATACCCAACCAATGAGAACACTAACCCTAATCCAATAGAAACACCAGATACAACCACCAATCAGTGCACACATATACCATCCAATAGCAGACTATATAAGGTACCAGAAACCTCAGACAAGGTTTGTTGGCCAGGGGTGCTATCCGCTTGTCAGGCCCTTATTTATTTCTATCTGGTGCTTCAATCTAACCAACTTGTCAGTTGATAACGTTTTTGACCACTACAGAAAGAATGCTTACATCAGCAGTTTAAACACTTTCTTTTTTTCAACAAAGGTTTATTTTTTCTGGGTTTAAACTTTAACTCTACGCACTAGGCACATTCCCGACTACTGCTTGAATAAATTATATTACCAGATATTTACGCTTCAACATTGTATCAAGGCACTATTTTAGGACTAATAGTATTCCTATGCCCAAAGTTGTAGTATTTTTTACTACTACGCGTTTTTTTTTTATTGCATATGCCCTTTTGTTTGTACTGCAAAACGTCAACTTGTGATGTTTTATTGATCCAAGATTAAGTAGACTATCTGTCCTTAAGTATGTGCCACTTTTGAATGAAGTATTGTAAAATGTTGCTTTGTGGAGTTAATACTGACCAAATAAGCATGCAGCACATTAAATAAAGGCTTGTATGGTTCTTGTCGGTACCATTAGCTTTAATGTGGCCGAAAATCTTTGCAAAATGTATGAATAAATTGTGAGTTCGGTTTCAAGCACTCTGCATTTTTATGGATTGTGTTGGGTTCTTTTTTGTGCTAGGGTAAATGAACCTTTATATTTAATTGAGTTACTTTTTGTATTAAAATCTGTAAATTGTTTTTTATCTGTACTTTAAAACATAATTTTGTGATGATTTTTATTAATCACATAATAAAAATATTACCTTAACATGTACAATTAAAGGCATCCATGTTATTATTTTTCTTATCTCTAAAACTCGCCACAATGTAGAAGATGGGACGCAAGCCGCCAAATGATTAACTATTTTACCCTGAAGTACTACAAGATGTATGAGACTTGGGAATGAAGTAAATAGGGCATAAATAACCATTTCAAACCTAAACGTTTATAACAAACCTTTGCACGAAATACAAAGGCATCGAACAAGAACAACATGGTTTCTCTTGAAATTGTGCTTGTTCAAAATCGCAGCAGCAGTAATGCTACTACAGTTGGCATTAAGAGTAGACGTGTGGTAAAATTAACAATACTCAGTAACAATAGTGGCAGACAAAAGGTCACATAACTCCCTTTCAACATACTTTGCAAACTTTCCAATGCGATTGATTTATCTCCGAAAATGTATCACGCAATCACTTCACAAGGAACCCAAAAATAACCGTGCATGCAAAAGCAGGAAAGCAAAGACTGAGATTATGATGAAGACATGAAAATCTGTAATGACATCAAGCACTTCATGTGGCATTCTTGTTTGCAGCAGAAGATTGTACCTAAATATAGGAGCCTATATAAAACAAGCATTGGCATAGCCAATAGGTCTCGCTTTTGGGACCTTATAAGTATTTAGTTATGCAGCACAATATCCTTGGTGCAACAACATTAACTTTTGCATGGTTTAACACTTAAAAGGTCCCAAAGGCGAGACCTATTGGCTATACCAATGCTTGTCTCTGTAGTTGAAACACGCACACACATTACACACTGGCAGACACATACAGACACATGCTAAAACATGCACAGACACACAAACAAGCGAGGCACACATGCATTGATTTACACATATGCGTATAGATATACACAGGCAAACATACACTGTCGCACAAAGAAACAGGCGCGTGCACAAATACAGGGTAGCCTATGCGAACATACCGAGAAGTACACACACTCACATAAATCCACAGACATACAAAAACAGCACAGAGAGATATACACTGCTGCAGTCGTACAAAAACACAGAGATAAACGCACGCACACTAGAACGCACGCACACTAGAACACACGCACGCATGACCACACAGACATACTCACAAGCACTCTCGCAAATACTCACATAGGACCCCCACCTCCGAGTACCCCTAGAGGACATTTTAGGGAAGACCCTGATTTTGCCCCTCAGGGCTCCCTACTGCCCCCACCCTTGCCCCCGCTCTATTCTAAGACGAGGTTCAGTGTGATTGCAAAAAAGCGGCCACATGACGGCCCCTCCCCCACCCGAAGCCGAGGCCACACATTCCCATCTGTGAGAGCGATGCAGTAACATTTACTGCGCCTGACCCCGAGCCCGCCCGGCCCTTTAATTATTAATTATTGGGGGCCTTCATTTCTGGTCTTTAATGTACCCCACTCACCCCTGCAGAACCTGAGCACCCCGCACTAGGTCTGGGGAAGGGATGAAAATAACAAGCATTTGCAATGCAATAGGTCCTGCATTACTGACAGTTAGAGGTATTGGCGTTGCAAATAATAATGCAACGCCAAATGTTCATACTTTCAGTAATGCCACACCTAGTGCATTGCAAATGCTTGCGTAGTGAGCCAGGAACCAGCATTTTATTTCTCTGTGCAGTAACGCAAGCTGCTCCTAGAGGTCCCTAGTGAGGAAGGCACCAGCACTGCATGTCTAGGTGCAGTTGCGCAAGCTGCTCCTAGAGGTCCCTAGTGAGCAATATTGAGAAGTTGCTGCTGCTACATTAAAAAGTAGGATTAGTAGAATTATGTAATTCGTAATTTCACTTCAAGGCTTTGATAAGTGGGCCAGGAGTTTCGGGTTGTAGCTAGACAGGTTTCGTTTAAATCATTTCACCACCCTCCGAGCGTGAAGGCTTAGATTTCCTAAGGTGCGCTTACCGTATTACAGAGGCGCATTTGTAGCTCGGTAGTTACGACCAACAACTCACTAGATACAAATTCCCATTTGGACCCCAATTAAATGACATTTACTTTCTTCTGCGCTTGATTATCGATGCTCATTGATCAGAGTGGTCATAAATTAGAAGAGCGGTCCTAAAACCGGTGTTTTTTTCCAAATAGCATGGAAATCTCCCTAGGCTAAATCCTTCCAAAAGAAGTCAAAATCTTCTGCAGGGAAACACACTGTATTTGGCAAGCACGTATGTGCACATCTATTCTGTGCCATTTGTTAGGGATTTTCATTCAGCCATTTGATTGTTAAAAAAAAATCAATACAAAATGCAAGAACAAAGGCAAACGTGCCTGAACAAAAAATAAGTCTTTGCAAGCATAAGATGTTTAGATTGCACAGGAGCAAAGCAAGTGTGCTCTAGAGATAGTATCATGTTAGGGGTTCAGAGAACATCCTAAACAGACCATAATTCAAACCGGGAATGGGTAAGCCCTCCGAATGCGACAACTTCACACATCGAATTAGATGTTTTCAAACAGTATGTACCGGTCACTGCAATGCACACAAGGCACAATAAACCTATGATACATGGAGCCAAACCAGGTGTTCTACACCTGCATAGAGTTGATGCTAGAAATGTGCTCAACATGTAATATATGCTGTTCCTGAACATGTTATAATAAAGTACACCACATTACACACAAAGCTCAACACACTCACATGGAAGCACATACCGGGTGCCATTTCCCTAGATAGAGCCAGTCACGGGCGAAGCCCAATCCTTGCTGATGCTACTAACGCACGCTACATGGAATATGCTGTTTGTTCGTGTAATAAAACGCAAAACATTAGACGAAAGGCATAATGCCGCTACATGAAGCCGCAAGCGAGTTACTTAAGACCTACAAAGACAGGCTAAGTTGGCAAACACAATAATCAGACTCAATACATTTATCTCATAAACACACACAAACCAAGCACTTCAGAAATACATGGCGATACAAGTGAATAATTTCAAACTAACGCTTACCCCCATACACCCACACAAATGAATAATTTTCTAATAACTCGGCCACCATACACCCAAAAGGAAAAGTTATGTTGTTATTAAATGAACATCACAATAAAACACTCAAATGCACTTTGTGTCAGCTGATCAAACATCTCTGATGTAGAGAGTCCAGCAAATCCTTCTAGGCAACACCATACTTTTCAACAATGTTCACAAACATCAAGAAGCACCAAAACTAATTTTAAAATGCGATGTATCAACAATGTGTTGACATTCAGAGTCTGGTTTGTCAGACACAAATCAATTAAATGTTTGAGAACATTATATACAGCAAAAAACAAAAAAAATGTACCTCACTATTTGACTTTCTAACAGCTGAAAATGTATAAACACATCATTTACATAAAAAAAACAGGGTATAGAAAGATAGATGATGATGGACTACATATATGTAGCATATTACAGAGCAGACAAAGATGGCAAATTAATCCAGTGACTGTTCCACCGTCACCTAATTTCCAACCCTGCCACATGCAACATTTTCACATGTACAGTGTCACATTATGCATTGCATAGGATCATTAATCACATCAACTATGATCACACTTGGATGGAATCACGTTTTTAAATGGCAAAAAGTGCACTACCACCATAAGATAACCAAGGTTGTTGCATGCCATGACCGATAATGAAAAGATAATAATGATTCTGACCATAACAAGAAACTCACTAATTATGTCCTTAAACGCTTTCACAAAACAACAAAATGTTACAATACGACTCTAGACAATTGCGCAGTTAATATGGAAATCCAAACATCTTCCAGCTACTTCGTCACGCAATCAAACAAAGCGTTACACACTCATTCCATAAGTCACTGACAAATCATTTCTATCTTCCACACATGATGGGCTTGGCTGGGTGTCAAGCTACTGCAGTACCTACATTGGTGAATATGCAGCCTGTTTAGTTTGTGTTCTCTCTTCTGTATTTATACCCTCTCAATTTAAACGTCCCCCTTATCCACTGTTTTCACGCTGCATGTCTTCGGTTACATTCACACTACATTTCAAGACACTGGGAGCCACTACAACGCAGACACTACATCGGGAGCCCGTAGATCGACTCATTACTTCACATGTAAATATTTGTAATTATTAATACAAAATAGATCAGTTCTTCTAAAATGAGAACAATTACACACATCGAGACATATATACATATAAAAAATTCAAAATTGGTAGTCCTTTCAATTGGTCACATCCTATGCGGTACAATGGTGTAATTGCAGGCGTGAACCGCATGGAGCACCTCCATTTGTCACAATGCTATGGGTTAAAAAACAAGCGCGCGTGAAAGCTAAATCAAGCGCGCGGTGGGAGCAGAGAGGAGACGCCATGCGTGTGCTCATCGCCTGTCCGTGCGCGCACATGGTTTGTCTCCTTTCACGCACCAGACGGACAACAATAGTCTCGCCAAGGCGAAGCAGTGCATGCGCTGCGTTCGCTAGGCGAGACCTAAAAAACGACCCCCTCCTCTCCCCGAGCTAAGACAAAAAATAATTAAAGTTGTAGTCGGTGATGAAACGAAGCCCTCCCAGAATAAAACATGTCCTGAAATCTACGATGAAACTGTCTGTCTACCACCGCAGGCCGGGGCTCGAGGGGCTTCGCTTCACGGGCCCCCCGCCGTCGGGCCCTACCCTTGCTGGTGGTGCTGGGGGCAGCGGGAGTCATTAATTGAATTTGAATGAAGCCTAAAAATGGCTCTAACGGGAAGAGACCGTCCTGTTTAATAGACAGGTGGAGAAATGTCGGTCTCTGTGAGACTAGAAGAGACGGAGCGGAGGGTTTGTACAGACCTGGAAGAGAGGGGTGGAGAGAAAAGCGAGGGAGGAGGAGGAAGAAGCACACCAAAGTTATAATTCTGTGGCACGGAAGACAACTGGCAAGAAGGTCTGGGATTGTTTTCTAGCCTGGGAGCCATTCTGGAGCCAGTGGGAGAAGATGCAAGGCCAACATCCCTGAAATATTCTTGAGGCCTGACTGGGGGAAAATTGGCAGTACGTCCTTCTGTGTGCACATACTTTGCTAGAATAGCAGTCTTGGATAAGAGGTGCAGAGTAGGGACGCCAATGGGGTCACCCCCCTTAGGGCAGAGTTCTTGTTGTACTTTTGGAGCAAGAAAAGCTGAGCAATGAATGGAAGCCAATAGGAAATTGCTGCGATCATTAAATAAATTGGACGCCGCCCAGGATTCACCTGCTTTAATGAAGATGTAACCTGGATGGCAGCGAAAGAGTGGAAGTACAATCTGGGTGCACTGTGCATAAAATCATTGGCCTGTTGGCAGCTTGGTATAACTAAGGTTTTACCAGGGAGAAGAGGTGAAATAGGACTTCAAATCTAACACACTGAACTTTAGAAAAGTAAGTGCACTACAATAGAGGTTGTGGAATGGAGAAGTGCAGGGTCTGAATTCCCCTTGAAAAGAAACTATATCAGGGGTATACAGCAACTTGTGAGAGGGTTTCATGGCCCAAAAAGGACACAGAAGCCATGCTGGGAAGCCCTCCTCCTTGAAAGAAATTAAAGGCATTTAAAAAGAAGGACAAAGTTATAAGAGGGTGTAGAAATACCATAGTGATAAATCAGACATGCGTAAAATGACGTTCCATAGCATTTAGGCAACCCTTAACAGAGAAGGAAATAAGCTGTACAGCTCAATAAGAACAAAGGACGAGACACATGAGGAAATTCAATAGGAAGGAGCAGTCAAAAGTCCTCAACCAAAGTGGCCTCACCAGCAAAACGGAAAGCAATTACTGACCTCAGGCAAGGTTTCTTAAACTGTATGTTTTCTTACAAAACGTAAACTGGTATTTTTTTCAAATAAAAAAAGGCTGCTGTAGTATTTCTTCTATGTCTACCATGAACAGGCATTGAGGGAAATTAAGACAATAGAGAGGAAGCAAGGAGAACACAACACAGGTAAGAATACAAAGGGGGTGGGAAATGAGAATGGGAAGAAAGGGTGGGGGGGCGTGTGGTAGTAAGGAGAAATGATATGGCCTAACGGCAAGAGCAGTCAGCTTAATCTCCCTGTGCCTAACAAAATCAATGTGTCCATCTGTAACACAAATGGTGCTCAGGTAAAGTGCTCTGAAAATAAATTAGGGGATGTGCAAGAAATGTAATAGGGGGAAGTAAGAGGCGGAGTTAAGAAGGAGGAACCCCTGCCCGAGGTAGTAAAAACTGCAGAGAACCCCCCACCCCTTAAATAGAGGAAATTCATTTTCTGCAAGAAAGACTTTCACCAGATTGTTTTGTCAACACTAAGAAAGCCATTCTTGGAGGAGCCTAGCGCGCAACCAAGATGGCCGCGTAGGCTTGTGGCTCCCGAGGGCCTCCGCAACCTCCCACGTCTATTGTGAGAAGTTGGCCTGATGTATGATGTCACTAGTTCTAGTGCACACCTTATATCAGTCCAAATACCCTTATGGTGATTGGTTGTAAAGTCAACCTTATAGACCAGCTATCCTAGTGGTAGCATGGACAAGAGCAGTCTTAGGCTAAACTCTGAATGGCATGTGAAGCCAGCTGTGATACCATATATAATCCCTTGAATACCAAATGAAAGGACACCACAACAGATATATATATAAAATAAAGTGTATTTATTCTAGTCAAACCCTCAGCACTCTTTATGAGATTAGAAGTAAGTACAACACAGTCTTATTTAAGCATACATTAAGTCACACAGGTAAGTAATACAGTTAGGCCCTAGGGGCCACGCAAACCATATACTAAGTAAGTGGTATAAGGACCACTGTCACGGAAATAGAATAGGCCTAGGCCTAGGGAATCGCTGGGGCTACACTACACTAGCGTTAGTTAGGAAGTGGGAGGCCCACGGGATTCGTGTGCAGAGTGGAAACACTCACGCGTAATGCGTAAAAGTCACTAGCAATAGTACAGTTTAGAAAACGATAGATTTAGGACACTTCCGGAGTAGCTAGGAAGTCGAGACTGGAAAACTAGACACTAGGATAGTCACTATCCTGATGAGCACCGGAGTACCCAAGTTACCTAGCCCACAGGCTGCGGGTGCATAGGGGTGAAGATGCGTCGGTTTTCGTCGTCGACTCCTATGGATGCCTGAAGAAAGATGCTGACAGGCAGTCAGTGAAGAGTGTCCGGTGGATCCCAAGGCTGGGATCAAGAAGAGAGGAGACCTGCAAGCAGAAGGGACAGAGTCAAGGTCACTAGCCAGTGACCACGTGGAACCAGGAAGGAACCAGGCGATGTCGTGAAGATTGCAGGTGAAGGTGAAGCTTGTCGCTGCAGCCAGGAGGACCAGGAAGCGTCGAGGACGACCAGGACCAGGAGGCGAGCTGTCCCACGAAGGCTCTTGCTGTCGGCGGCGTCGAAGTTGGACTAGGACTCACCAAGCCTTGGCAAGCGGAACCCACGAAGAACGGAGGACTTGCTTCTGGTGCAGACCAGGAAGGTCTGGGGTGCTTCTTCTTTGCAGAGAAGCGGGAGCCAGTCTGGAGGAGCCAAACCAGCGCAGAAGATTTCAAGGTGCGTCGTCACAAAGGCCACTAGCCAGCGGGCAAGCAACCGGACAGACGCGGCAAGCAGGAAAATGCAGAAGGGCCCCACGCAGGACTCGTGGAGTGTGGGGGGCTGATCTTCGGTGCAGATGATGCTTGGGGTTGGGGCTTCTCAATCCCCGGTGCACAACTTCGAGGGTGCCTCAGAAGCTGCGCTTGAAGTTACTAGCCACTTTTCCCAGGTAGCCGGTCCCACGTTGCTCGTCGCCTCCACGGATCTCAGCTCTGCTGTGGATGTGGATCAGGGTCGGAGAAGTCTGGAAGTCAAGGCTCTGGTCGGGCTCTGCAGTCGGTTCCTCGTAGAACGTGGGCAAAGCAAAGGGGTTGTCTCTTGATGGTGCCTGTTTGCACAGGGTAGCCACTCCTTGGGCACAAGGGAGATTCTTCAGTCTTCTTCTTTCGTCGAATGTCGAAGGTCCAGAGTTTCTGTTCAAGTTTGCAGGTTCAGGATAATCTAAAGTCTTGAGGCCCAACTCCCACTCTTATACTAATCTGGGGGGCTGGGATACCTGCTAGGTCACGCCTTATGGGTGGGACCTGGGAGGGGGTGGTTACACCCACTTCCCTTTGTCCAGTTTTGCGCTGGGGCTGGAGTGCCCCAGCGCCGGTTTGAACTGGACTATGCAAGGAACACCTTGTGTGCCCCAGGCATGTCTCATTCCTTTCAGCCCACCCTGCCCCAATACACTAAAGGCTGTCTGGGGAGGTGCTAGCACCTCCCCAAGCAGGAAACCTATTGTCCAGGCCTCCCTGGCTGGGATCACTCCCAGCAGCAGGAGGTCAGACTTGTGTCTGTGGCAGCAGCATCCATTTTGTGATGCTGAGGCTTTGGTTAGAGTTAAACAGCAAAGTAGGATTTTAACATGTCTCTCCCTCTAGAAGGGGGGAATAATATCCTCATCACCAGAAATGGTATGGGGGTATTATTCCAAAGTGTTAGACACCTTACACGACATGTTTTGATAAAGCCAAACCATAGTTACCATAACCGTTTAAGATTATAAGGCACTTTAAGAGTATATGGTAGGCTATATCATAGAACAGCTATAAGGACATGGTTCCGAAAGCTGCAGACAGACTCAGCTCATGCTAGAGCACCATCTCACATGTTACCAAGCACTCTGCCTCCAGGATTGTTAAGGCCTGCCATAGGAGTGACTGATAGGTACACATGTGTCTATATATAAGGGTAGATATAGGCATACTATATCTAAGCAAGGGGTGATTACACGACCTTGCCCCAGCTGAGTGATCAGCCAGTTGTGTCTAATTGGAAGGCCAGACCAGGGGTGGCATAATACATGCTGCAGCCCCTGGGAGGCCTAGGGTACACCTATGCCCTGGGTACCTAGGGTACACTGTACAGGGTCCAATAAGGTGATCCTTACCAATTGGGAATGTACCTAGGGTACATGGAGTCCATTTTAAAGAGAGAGCAGACAGCCTGAGACCCTGAATGGCAGGATCTCAGGCCAACTAAGTCGAAAAACCAGCTAGACACTAGGCAAAAAGTTGGGGGTAACCATAGTCAGATATCCACCTTCCTACATCTATCCTGTCATAATCCTGATTTTTTCGACGGGCTTTTGTTTATGATCTTGCGCTAAGGTGTCACTCGTTTTCCGAATCGAAATTGGACTCCGGGAACCGGTTTTTTGGCGATTTGAAGTTTGCGGCCTTCTCCGGCCTTGGTCCCGGACTCGGGTTGGTGAGGTGCCCGGCTGCGAAGTGAACAACAGCGGCATGCCAGGCTGGGCCTGCCCCGGACCCCGCACTTTCACTTTCGGTTTCGAGTTGGTCTACTGACACTGATGAGGAGACATTGGGAGAGCTGCGCCGAGTACGGAGTGCAAAGCCTAGTCTTGACCTGTAAACGGGCCTACTTCAGCTAGCGGCCCGGATCTCCTAGCCTTCCTCCGGGTGCTGGAGGGTGCTGACCTTGCTGATCGCTGACTATGACGACAAGAGTGGATGGCGACAAACTGAAACCCAAATCTACCCGGAGGGGAGCCTATTCCCAGGCCAACAATATGGACCGCTATGCGCAGCCAAAGGGATCCCCTAGTGGATCACGTAAATCGCCTGAGCCGCCCAAGGAGGCCTCGGGCGCATCACCAGAATTGACTCTGCTGGATGTCATGGGGGCCATTGAGGAGATGAAGGTGACTGTGAACCAACAACTGGATACTCTGGCCAACAAATTGGACTCGGTGCTGATTGATGTCACCTTGGTCAGAGCGGACCTGCCGAAAACCAATGACCGGGTCGACTCGTTGGCCCAAGCGTCGTCGAGCCTAACGGTAGATGTGGCCGCTTTGCAGACGACGGTGCGGAGGTTACAGCTCACTAGTGACCTGATTGAGCGTCGCCTCGAGGACTCTGAAGGCAGGGCCAGGCGGAACAACGTCCGCATTATCGGCGTGCCCGAACGATCGGAGGAGCCTGCTGTGGATCTCTTTGTGGAGGATCTAGTGGTGACTCATCTAGCACCCAAGGGGCTGAGCAAGTTCTTCGCTGTTGAACGGGCCCACAGGGTTCCAGGGGGTGCGCCTAAGGTGGGGGCCCCCCCGCGGCCGATCATTGCCCGACTTTTTAATTTTCGGGATAGAGACGCTATCCTGCAGGCGTCGAGGGTGGCTGGGCCATTACGATTTGAGAACTCTAATGTTAGCTTTTACCCAGACTTTACGCAAGCGGTTCAAAAGCAACGTATGGGTTTCTCGGCCATCAAACGGTGCTTGAGAGACATGGACTTCAAGTATGCGATGCTATTCCCGGCTAGGCTGCGGGTCGAGCTAGATGGTCGCTCACACTTCTTCGACCGGCCGGAGGCGGTGGGAGAGTGGCTGGATGCCCTGCCCAAGAGTCGGGAGCCGGAGGGTCGGATGACGGAGAGCGGAGAGGGTCTGACGGAGTAGGAATGGAACAGTGATTTTGGCGCTGGACTGCACTGGTAACGTTTTGCACCTGTGGCTGCACTGGACTCCAGTTTGTGACACTTTGCCCCGTGGTGTTTGGAGGTTGCGGGGGGCTTGCTGGGGCCCTTTCCTCCTTCTGGGGGTTCTTTTTTTGTCCTTTCTGTAGTGAATTTTATATTGGGGCGACAGGCACACTGCAGGTTGGGGGGGCTGTTCGGGCTCACGCAGGGGTGCAGGGAGGGGGGAGTTTTGTTGGGGTTGATGGGGTGGGGTTGGGGGTTGTTTGTTTGTTTCACAAGGCGGGGTAATATTTCATGTTGTGCTACTATGATTGTGCTCCCCGGGAGAGGGATGTTTTGTGTTGGGAGGGATGGGGGGTAGGGGGCTGAAACTTCTTTCCTGGAATGTGAATGGGCTGGGGGACAGGATAAAGCGGGGGGTAGTCCTGCAGTTCTTGAAACGTATTTCGCCTGACATTGTGTTCCTGCAGGAAACGCACCTCATAGGGAACTCTTTCCATGCCATGAACAGACGAGGGTATCGCCTTCTGGCCCATTCTGGTTTCACCTCTGGCTCGAGGGGAGTGGGCATTTTAGTCAGGACCTCTCTCCCGTTGGTGGTGGATGAGGTGCTCCACGACGACAGAGGGCGCTACACTGCGCTGGTGGGGAGGTGGGAGGGTAGGTTGATTACGCTGGTCACGGTCTATGTGCCGCCGGGCCTGCAGACGGCCACCTATGCCGATTTGGGACGCCTGCTGCTTGGGCTTCCGGGGGGGGGTGTTGGTCCTGGGGGGGGGGGGGGACTTTAACGCTGTGGTTTCCGGAGTTGAGGATCGATACCCCCCTAGGGACCTCCCTCGGGCCCAGAACTGGCTGGGGGGCTTTCTGGATACCCTGGGACTGATAGATTGCTGGCGGTTGAAACACCCTGGACAGGCGCAGTATACCTTCCATTCCGGGGCCCATGGTAGTCTTTCGAGGCTTGACTATATGCTAGTGCCTGCGGCCCAAGCTGGGATGATTGGGGAGGTGCGACATTTGGCACGCGGTATATCAGATCACTCCCCCCTCTTGTTACACCTAGATATCGCCCTGGGGGCGGAGGGGAGGGTGGCGCCGATCAACCCCTGGTACCTACGAAACCCCATGATTCGTGCAGACTTGGTTAAGTCTCTGGAACACTACTTTAATGACAACGTGGGGTCGGTGTCTTCCGCCATCTCCCTTTGGGAGGCCTTTAAGACGGTGCTCCGGGGCCAGGCCCTATCTCTCATTTCCTCCAAAAAATGCGCTGCGCAGGAGGTTGTTCGGCTAGAAGATGAGATCACTGAGTTGGAGAGTGATTTGGAGCAAAGTGTTACGGATGATAGATTGCATGTGTTGGAGCTTAAGCAGGCCGACTATAAGGCGCTGGTTACTGAATCTGCTAGGAGTATGAGCAGGGAGCAACAGGGGCGTTTGTATGATATGGGTGATAAGGCCGGGAAGTTGATTGCTTGGTGGGATAAGAAGGAGAGAGCGAGTCGAGTGGTACCGGAGGTTGAGAGGGTGGACGGTGTGTGTGTGACGGACCCCGGTGATATAGTTGATTGCTTTGCGGAGTATTTTCACGGGGTCTACTCTCCGGTCTCAGAGCGCTCGGAGGAAGACTCCCGACTGCTGCTTCGAGACATTACTCTGCCTTCCCTATCTGATGAGGATAAAGTATTGATGGATGCGGCCCTGTCGCCAGATGAGATTGCTTTGGCCATTCGCTCTATTGCCTCGGGTAAGGCCATGGGTCCTAACGGACTTCCCATCGAATTATACAAGTTGCGCCCAGATGTGATTGCGCCTTATCTCCGAGACATGTTCCTTGAGGCTAAGGCGGCGGGCTCCCTCCCCCCTGACCAACGTCTTGCTACTATTGTGGTTATCCATAAGGAGGGGAAGCCGCGGGATCGGTGTACTTCTTACAGGCCCATCTCCTTGTTAAACGCGGAGCCCAAAATCCTCGCCAAGGTACTGGCCAATCGTCTGATCCGGGTTGTGGGCGACCTGATTCATCAGGATCAATCCGGCTTTATACCCCATCGCAATACCGCTTTGAACCTGCGGCGATTGCATGGCGTCCTGGCGCGCGCTCCATTCATTCGTGAGCCGGCCATTTTGGCGTCCTTGGACGCTACCATGGCGTTTGATACCTTGGAATGGCCGTACATCTGGGCAGCATTGGCGAAGTTTGGTTTTGGCCCGGGTTTTATCGGTTGGGTGAAATTGCTTTATGACAATCCACTGGCACAGGTGGTGGTCAACGGACGTGTCTCGGCTCCCTTTGTTTTGGGTAGGGGCACCCGACAGGGATGTCCACTGTCGCCTCTTCTTTTTGCGCTTTGTCTTGAGCCCCTTGCGGAGTGGTTGCGGTGGGAACCCTCGATGCGTGGCCTTAGATGGACGCCGGAATACGAGGATCGGGTCTCCCTATACGCGGACGATATCCTTTTGTATCTTGCATCACCGCGCAAATCGCTCATTGTGTTGGTGGATGTTTGAGCTCCTTTGGTCGCAATTCCGGATTGGTCATCAACTGGGCTAAGTCCTGTATATACGTTCTTTCCGGGGAGGCCCCCCCCCCTTCCGCGGGGGTGCCCTATCCAGATTGCGCCGTCGGGATTTACGTATTTGGGAATTTTTATAACACTGGACCCGGTGGCCCGCTACGAACGGAATCTTCTCCCCCCCCTTCAGCGCCTAAGGGCGGATGTGGCGGGTTGGCGGCGGTTGCCGCTCTCGCCACTTGGCCGGGCAGCACTGTTCAAAATGATGTCGCTGCCACGCTTTTTGTACGCCCTGCAGAACACCATGGACGTAGTGCCGGCCCGTTATTTTCGGGAGGTGGAGTGTCTCCAGCGTCGATTGTTTTGGGATGGGCGGCCGCGGATTGCTCTTGCCAAACTGACTTTACCGTGGTATGATGGGGGGGTTGCCCTCCCTGACATTAAGCGATACTACTGGGCCTCCCAGTTGGCTGCCGTCAATCACGGGATGTATGGCCCTGCTTTGAACCCGGCTTTTGAGATGGACAAATTGCTATTGCCGGGCGGAGACTATAATCGAGCGCTATACTCGGGGTCCCTTGATGCGCGGTTGACGGGCCCGACGCGGGTCGCGGTACAGGTGTGGCATGCAGCAAATGCGGCGATGGGGTGGAGGGATCGTTTGACTCGGGCTACGCCATTGTATGCGTCCCAGCGTTTGGGTTATCTGTATACTACGAAAGGCTTTGATAAGTGGGATACGATTGGTATCAGCACGGTAGGGGATCTCTGGACGAAAGGGAAATTTAAGACGTTCGACATGCTGAAAACTGAATACCAGTTGAATGATAGGGAATACTATCGGTATGCTCAGGTCCATCATGCCTTGTGTTCCGTGTTTTCGGACGTGGCGGCTATTCCGGAGCATTCCCCGTTGGAGGACAGGATATTGGACGGCTATGTGCCGGATAGCACCATTTCGCTGATTTATAAGAAGCTTATTAATGATCGGATGGGTTTGCTGGTTTCATTGCGGGAGACATGGATTGCTGACGGTTTAGAACTGGACGACGAGGATTGGGTGTCGGCGGTGGCCTCCCCGAAAGAGGTGGCTATCCCGGCCCGGTTGCGGTTCGTCCAGCTTAAAATATTCCATAGAGTGTACGTCACGGGGCCTGCTCTGATGCGTATGGGGTATTCGGTGGATGGTTTGTGTAAGCGAGGCTGTGGACTCCTGGGGAGTTTCCTCCATATCCTGTGGGAGTGTCCGGAGGTGACTCGGTTTTGGTGCAGAGTGCATGCGGTGTTAGAAGAAGTCACGCATGTTGCCTTGTTGCCGGAGGCACGAAGATGTTTGCTGAATGTCTGGGAGCCGACTGATTACAATGTGACGCAGGCGCAATGGGTGACTTTGGGCTATATGGTAGCGAAGCGCGACATTGCACAATTGTGGGGCTCCCAGAGGCCACCCACAGTCTCCGAGTGGAAAGAACACATGGACTGGTGTATGTTCAGAGAGAAAACGGTGTATGTGGCGAGAGGCAAGCCTGGGAAGTGGGTTAAGGTGTGGGGTTCCCTGGAACTCCTATCGTGGAGGTATATGCGCCCCGCCTCAGATGCGTGAGATAGATGCCGCTTTGTCTCCCTAGCCCGCGCATTCCTGTATGCTCCTGTGACATGCAAATTTGGTTTCTTCGGCCTTGCCCCCCCCCTCTGTCTACCCGGGTTGGATTACTCCCTCGATACGAGGGGCACATGCTACTGATATTAATTTCCTCTGCCTTGTGTGTTTGCTGTTTTTCGTTTCCTAAAAATATGAAACCTTTCTTGTTTGTTTATGGACTGCTGCTGCGGCCGACTGCGATGATTAACTCTCCAGTGACCCCTTTTTTGTTGCTTCATCAATGTGAATGTTTAGCTGTGCCTAGGGTTACACTGCATTTTAGCGGCCGGCCTGTTGGTTGTAGGCCCATACTTGTATTTCTCTGAAATTGTAATAAAGGTTTAAAAAAAAGAAAGCCATTCTTGAAGAAAGGTTTGCCAGAAATAGTTTAATGAAAAAAAATGGTCAGAACCAGTTTCTTACGGCATGGTTTCCATTGAAAACACATACAACTGATTAGTTTTGGAAAATATGATACACCAGGGGTTCAACCACGGCTTTGCAGTTTAATAGTATTAAAGAGACGGACTTAAAAGCTCATTTGGGGGCTTATGACATAACTATTGACATTACTGGTAAAGGAGAGGCTTTAAGGAGATGTGTAGACCATTTCTGCTCCAACATCTTATTCTGTCCTCCATCCCCAGGCCACAGTTTTAGACACAATATTTAACGTGGAGGCAGCATTTGTTTTTTTTTATTTCATAGAAAGTAATTTCATTAAAACAGTGTGCAGAAAGAGGAGAAGCAAGGTGCTAAGAATAACTAGTTTGTGTTAAACGTTATAAAAACATGTGCATCTTGTCTCACAAGATAGTCACGCATTGGCAAATAGAAATAGATCTGGGCTACTTTAGGTGTACGAGTTCTTTGCTGTAATAACTGTGTGTAGTGTTATGTGTGTGAGTTTCACAGGTGGTGTGCTTACACCACCAGCAGCGAGGATTTGGACAGGGGGATGGTAAACAACAGAAGAATGGGCAGAGGGTTTCAAGTTAACTACACATTTATGTTATTGCCGATTGTTTTCTCCACCAGCCTAGTGTCTATATCTATTTGTGTCCATGTGTAAGAAAGCAGCAGAGTATGTGTGCATGTATGCTGGGCGTGTCTATGTTTCGAGTGTCTACAGTTCTGTGTGTTTGTCAGCAGGGTATTATGGTACATGTCAGGGGCAGCATTTGCTTAATGAGTGCTGAGAACTTTTTAGGACAGAGAATGTAAATGATTATTTGGGAGTGGGGCATCACTGCTTTGGGCCGAACTAGAAATCAAAAAACCTTAATGAAAGTCAAAATTATTCTGTACAAGTTAAATCTGTAATCACTTGTATTTCGAGATTACCGAATTTGTGTGTCATCTTGGTGTTGGGTTTAGGCGAAAACATGACTGGATTCAGCTAAAGCCAGGACAACAAAGTTATGTTATGTTATGTTACATACATTTGTAATGCGCACTGCTGCCCCAGCTAAGGGGCGTCCAGGCGCATGGCAGGTAAAAAATGCAACACCACAGGAAACACAACAGAAAGGAGGAAAGTGAATTTATTAAAACAAAAAGGTTTTTAAGGCTTTACGAAAGACTAAAAGATCATCTAGCAGTCGCAACTCTACAGGAAGGGAGTTCCAGAGCTCGGCTGCTCTGACCCGGAAAGAACGGCCACCGACCCGACACAGCCTGTATCGGGGAATCACAGTGAGTGCATGACCCATGGATCTCAGGGGCCGAGTAGGCACATACCAAGACAAAAGGTCCGCAAGAATAAGGGGACCTACCCCCCTCAGAATCTTGAACGCCATACACAGCACTTTAAACTGAATTCTGGCCCTGATAGGCAGCCAGTGCAGTGATCTCAATGTGCTGGAGGCAGAACAAGTACGGGGTAGGCCAACAATAGCTCTCGCCGCAGCGTTCTGGACACGTTGGAGGCGGGTAACCTCAGCCACATTGGACCCTACCAGAAGAGAGCTGGCATAGTCCAGGCGAGATAACACTGTAGCCTGGACTATCAGCTGCCTGGTGCGATGGTCAAAGAACTTCAAAACAGGGCGAAGCGACCGTAAGATACCAAAGCAACAGGCCGCGATTTTCTTCGTGTGGCCAACGTAGCTGAGGGAGGGATCCATCCATACTCCTAAGTTCTTTAATTCCGTGACCGGAAGGGGGGCCGGCCCCAGCTCCATAGGCCACCACCTGTCCCCCCATAGCTCCGATCTCTTGCCTACGATCATGATCTCTGTTTTCTTGGCGTTGAGCTGGAGACAGTTGTTCTTCATCCAGCTCGCCACCGCCCTAAGTCCACTCTGAAACCTGGGGGCATCCCGGTCCGCATCCCCGCTGATCGTAACCGCTAGCTGAGTGTCGTCAGCATATGAGACTATAGTCATGCCCCATTGCTTGACGACCTCAGCCAGCGGTCTCACGTAGAGATTAAACAACGTGGGGCTCAGCGAGGATCCTTGCGGCACCCCCTGTTTCAAAGGATGGAATTGGGACTGGAACGGTGGGACGGCAACGCTAAAGAAACGATCGTCTAGAAAAGACCGGAACCACTGGAGGGCAGGTCCACCCAGCCCAATCTCCTCCAGGCGATGCAACAGGATAGGATGCGAAACAGTATCAAACGCGGCGCTCAAGTCCAATAAGACGAGCGCTGCTGTCTGTCCCGCATCCATCACCGTGCGAAGGTGTTCAGCCATGGAGAGGAGGGCGGTCTCCGTGCTGTGTCCAGCACGGAACCCATTCTGGGTGGGATCCAAGATGTTAGCATGGATAAGGTGAGCAGAAAGAACTTTGTTGACATGGGCCTCCAACACTTTGGTCGGCCACGGAAGTAAGGAGATGGGCCGGTAGTTTTCAGGTTTATCTGGATCCAGGGATGGCTTCTTCAAAATGGGAGAAACCACTGCCCGCTTCCAGCTAGCGGGTACCGTGCTTGATTCCAACGAGATGTTAATCAAGGAGTGAACCACGGCCCGTCCCACAAACGACTGCTCTCTAAAAAGAGTCGCTGTAAGCGGATCAGCGGGGGACCCTGATTTGACCTGCAGAGCCAAGAGGTCAAACCCCTCTGATGTCAGCGGGGGCAGCACGTGCAAGGTGGAAACACCATAGATGTTGATCGGGGGCTCAACCGGAGGCCCTGTACAAGGGAACGTCCGATAGATGTTTTGGACCTTTTCCAAAAAAAAACCGAGCGAGAGCCTCACAGTGAGTGGTGGAACCAGTCGTCGTGATACAGGCACGCTTTGCTAAAAGATCCTTCATCACTTTAAAGATGGTTTTAGAGGGGTTGGAGCTGTTGCCGAATTCAGTAGCGTAATAAGCTGCCCGAGCTTGGCAAACAGCCCGATGGTATACTTTGACGGAGGCGAGATAAATAGCTTTCTTCCCGCTATCGTACGCCTTCCGCCAAGCCCTCTCTGCTTGCCTACAACTACCCTTGAGAGTACGTAAGGCGCCATCGTACCACGGACTGGAGTCCCTGGAGCTGACTTTACAAGCGGTAATTGGGATAAGGGCGTCAAGCGCCTTGGAGATCCAGGAGCAGAACTTCTCGTAACCCGAGTCAACCAGCATCGGAGGTTCTAAAGGCTCCTCGGCGAGGACACGATGTAAGTCCTCCAGCCGTAATTTACTCCATTGCCGCCTTGTAACCAGCTTTGCCGGGGGAACAGTAATCATTCCCGGCAAAGGGGTACAGATGGTAACCAAAGAGTGGTCCGTCCAGCCAAGAGGTGTGACGGCGGAGACAGCAGCGTCTGCCAAATTGGTGAAAAAAGGATCTAAGATATGGCCGCCTGTATGGGTAGGCTGTCGAACTATTTGCACCAGTTGAAGGGCCTCCAGGTCAGCAAGAATACCGCTAACCGAGGGGGAGGTAAGGTTCTCAAAATGTAAGTTGAGGTCTCCCAAAATCGAGAAATTGGAGCAGCCTACCACCAAGGAACTAACCACGTCGGGGAAGGCCGCTCTAAACGCCACATCACTCCCAGGGGGGCGATAAACCACCATCCCCGAGAGTGTGAAATGTGGGGTGACCGAGATCTTAAACACCGCACTTTCACATCCCGCAATGGTCAAACCAGACCAACTACCAGTGAGGCCAGGTCGCATGGCCAACGCAATACCCCCTCCCCTAGTAGATCGGTTAAGGGTAAAAACCGAAAAATCAGAGGGAAATGCCAAGTTGATAATGGCCACATCGTCATCCTTCAACCAAGTCTCGGTGATGGCTACGATGTCCGGGGCCTCTTCCTGTATCAGGTCAAACACGGCCTGATAATGCAGCACCAGAGACCTGGCATTCAGGCTGAAGATGCGAAGGGAATGCTCGGCGCGGTTCCTACTAAGGGCAACCGTAGGATTTTCGTGTGAGCTCAGGGTAGGGGGATCCAAAGACCACCTTCCACACGCACAGTGAAAGGGGCCCACTAGTGGGTGTATAGGGGGAAGGGTACAACTCACAATTGAACGACCTATACCCCGCAGAGTGTCGCCAGAGTACACCAGCATGGTAACGAGAGCCGAGACCAACTCTCAAGGACCCCAGGTGCCCGCTGCGCCCTGCGCGTCCTTAGCGCGGACGGGCGCAGACGGGCAGGACTCAGGCACGACTCCGGCTAAGCGACGGCGTCCCACTGCGCGTACCCGCTGCGCGGGAGAGGACGACTTTAAATAGGCGTTCCTTGGAGCCGAGCGAGCGTCAATACGCTCCAAGATGGCGCCCGCAAACAAACAACAAAGCCCAAAGCAAGATGGCGCCTAAAGCTGCAACCCAGGACCACCCACGGAACCCGGACCCGCCAAGTGACGGTGCTTTAGTCAATTTTACGTGCGGTAAGAGGGAGGGGGGGATCTATACCCAGGTCCTGCTAAAAGCAGGAGAACAGTAAAAGCCAAAATGACAAAAAGAACAAAACTGGAGTTTAAAATGCAGAGCGCGCGGAGCGCTCGTACCAGCGCGCTAAGGGTAGAAGCAGTACCTGACAAAGGATGAGTGATAGCCAGAGAGGTGGAGCCTGGGGAAGATAGAGTTGAGGAGGGCAAGAGTGAGCGAATAAGAGAAAGTCAGGGAGAGTTAGTGAGAGAGAGGAGAGTGCTATGCTGCGAGTGAGTCCAGCACTGCACATAATCCACACTGGGGCAACTGTTCACCCGCATATTGTACGGAGTTCACACCTTGCACAAAACAAGAAATGTTTTAATTTGATAGATATTTTGTAAATGTACCCCAATGTGTTATTCCTTTCCATGTGCCTATGTTTGAGATAGGTTTGTCTCATAGCAGCTCGTACAGCAATCTCTTCCGGACACTTTGTGATTTATTTACTTGCAATTGTGCTGTTAATGAAAACATTTTTTTAACCAGTGGTTCTTTATTGAGGTTTCAGAGATATTAAAAAACAGCTATTGAAAGAGGCAGTGGTCTCACTACAGTAAGCAGTGGCACATTATTTAGAAACCTGCTTTTGACAGTATTATGACATACAGTTCTCCACATTAGTAATACTTAACAGTTTTGTAACATTCAATATGTAAGAAGAGACAAAAGAATGAAATAGAACTCTCATTCAGAATCCACATTTATTAACTGAGGTAAACAAAAAAAGTGGTAAAGCTCAACTGGGGCTATACATATTTAAAATCAAGGTTAGGGGCCAACCCAGCACTTCACCCAGGAGAGATGTCCCCCTGCCTCTTCATCTTCACATGCGCGTGGGGCTCACCAACGGACGTTTAAAGAAGATAATAGTATCCTATGTAGTAGCTCCTTTCGTGTGTGGGTGGTGTTGAGTGTGGGTCCGCATCCATGTTATACAACGTCTTCTCTATTACCCTGCAATGCGTCACAAAGTCCCTAACAGACATAGTAGTCCCAAAGGAGGGAGCGCGTGCAGATTTTCATGGCGGACGCTCATCATACTTAACTGCTAATCACTTAAAGTATGTGTTCCATGCATCCCTCTGTGGGGCTTCTCCTGTCAGGTTGGCAGCGATCGCCAGGTCACGATCTCAGCAGCAGCCCAGTTGTCCAGGTCATATAACCAAAGCGAAATTGAAAGGGCAGTAGGAGACTTACAGCCCATTGCTATCCGACATTTCAACAGAACATAAGCTAAGTCTATAAATTTGCTGGCGTATTTGTTCTCGCATGTGCGTAGCATAACTCCCAGCAGGCAGGGCAAGGGAACTACAAATAAGGTTCAGCCTGTTCTTTTAGACAGCAGTGACACTGTCTCAGCCCAAAGTCGCTCTATCTTTAGACAGGCCCATTCCATATGATAAGAATTTGCCTCCCAGGGGGAACAGCGTGGGGGCAACCCCAGAGAACATAATGAATATGTACAGGGGTGAGATATGATGCAAGTAATTGAATTGTATACTTCAGGCGAAGATTTCTAGACACGTTCCGGACATACTCCAATGCGAGGGACCATGGTTTAGCAGCAAGTTCTAGACCAATGGAAAGGGGCCATTTGTCTTTCAAAGAGGTGAGCCCCGCAAAACAGGAGTCCAAGAGTGCCCCATATAGCGCTGTAATTGCCTTCCTGTCATTCCCATGACTAATTCAAATCTGGAGGGGAGGAGACGAAGCTGGGTCAACACTGTCCGGTCCACACAGGTTCCCAGTTGTGGCCACTAGTGCAATGTATATCATGAACTGCCCAAAATATTCTCTCAAGATAGAGTCCCCATTCCACTCAGCTTCTAGATATAGGGTGCTATAATAGCCTAAGAAGACTTTGTTGATGTCAGCCTGTGTATTGAGTATTACCCCATTCTGGGACCTAATAGCAATCATGGGGGTCTGTGGGCCTCCGATCTAAGAATCCATGCCAGCACTCTGCCCGCCCTGTCTCCCACTGCATATTGCCCCTCCATGTACTACACATAATCCAGTTTCCCAAGACGTTCTACCAGGGCCCTGTGATTCCCTCACTAAGTGGTGCAATATCACACTCAACACTTATGCCCTCTCCCACCCATATCTCGGCCACCCTTACAGCACTTTCCGCATTCAAGATCTGCTTCCACAGTGAGTTTCACATCAAATGTTGTTTTAATACATATGCCTTGTATGAATGCTTTAAACGCGTCCTACTCTATCCCCCTATCAGAGGAGGTCTTATCATTGTCCTCAAAATAGTGGCTGATGTGTGTGCCCATCGGAAGTGATGACATGTACACTGTTAAAATCCTCACCCAAAAGGCTTGGCACTGTAAAGTTATGTGTCATCAAGGGGTTTAAATCTGCTATGAACTGTTGCGGTTTACTTTTAGGGGCATATATTGCCAGAAGAGCGATTGGTGCTCCATCAAGTACTCCCTCCAACATTACATAAAGTCTCTCCGGATCTACTCTTGTGGTTAATCACCAGCGGCACTATTGGTGGCATCCAAAGGAGTACCCCCCAAACATCTGTAAATGCGGAGTAGGCGGTGCTCACGATCTGCCCTCTTCACCTACTTTTTAGTTTTGCAAGCTCTGTCGCAGTCATAAATGTTTCTTGTAGATGGGCAATATGTATCTGTTTCGTCCCCGGTAAGAATGTATCTGATGAACAAGTTACTTACCTTCGGTAACGCTTTTTCTGGTGGATACAGTATCTGCCTGTGGATTCCTCACCTTGTGAATATCCCCTGCGCCAGCATTCCACCGAACTTTTCTTCCCCAGCATTCCACGTCGACGTGGGCGACGTCACAATACATCGGCTCCGCACGCGACTCCGTACGACGTCATCGGAGCCATAAGAAGCCCACGTCGGCGTGATGACGTCAGTTCCACCCATTTTTTCCGTGCCTTCGAGGCGAACAGGTGAACCAACGACAACTCCAAGTATACACAGTATATAGAATCCCAATACATATACATAGCATACAAAACAAAGGAATGCTAATCAAACAAGCATTTCCTACAAATGTACAAGAGAATATACAAGCATTTCAAACAAGACCTATTTCATGGTATACAAAAGGTGGACAACGGGGAGGCGGGTGGGTTGGTGAGGAATCCACAGGCAGATACTGTATCCACCAGAAAAAGCGTTACCGAAGGTAAGTAACTTGTTCTTCTGATGGATACATCTGCCAGTGGATTCCTCACCTTGTGAATAGATTCCCACAGCAGTCCCCACTCCCGGAGGAGGGTGTCCACCTTTCTATACCAGAAAGTCTTGCAAGACAGAGCGCGCAAAGTGGCCCTCCCTCCTCATCTAAGAGTCCAAGCAATAATGCTTTGCGAAAGTATGGAGGGAGGCCCAAGTCGCGGCCTTACAAATATCTGCCACAGGAACACCCCGGGCCAGAGCAGATGTTGAAGACTTAGCTCTAGTAGAGTGAGCACGAATACCCTCAGGAGGAGTCTTACCAGCCAAGGCGTAGCAGATCTTGATGGTCAGTATAATCCATCTTGACAGCGTGCGCTTGTGCACCGCTTTACCTTTAGAACGACCAACGTAGCCAATAAAAAGCTGGTCATCAATACGAAAGTCCTTGGTCCTGTCCAAATAAAAACTCATAGCCCTCTTCGGGTCAAGGCGATGGAGTCTTTCTTCTTCTTTGGAAGGATGAGGGGGTGGATAAAAAACAGGGAGGGTAATAGACTGCCCCAAATGGAAAGGAGTAACAACTTTTGGCAGGAAAGCAGCCCTGGTCCTGAGAACCATCCTTTCAGCATGTAAGGTAAGAAAAGGAGGTTTGGAACTAAGAGCTTGAAGCTCACTCACCCTCCTTGCCGAGGTTATGGCTACAAGAAAAACCACCTTAAAGGACAACAGCCTCAAAGGACAATTATGAAGAGGCTCAAATGGGGACCCCATTAAAAAGGTTAAGATAAGATTAAGGTCCCACTGAGGCATTACAAATGGAGTAGGAGGAAACATGTTTGTAAGGCCCTTGATGAACCTCAGAACAACCGGAGATTTAAACAACGAAGGTTGATCTGGAAGGCACAGAAATGCCGATAAGGCCGAAAGGTAGCCCTTGACCGTGGCCACAGCACAGCCCTGCTGAGCCAAGGAAAGAGCAAACTGAAGCACATCAGAAAGATGAGCCTTTAAAGGGTCAATGGACCTCTCTCCACACCACTTTACAAACTTAGACCACCTGTAGGAGTATATGGACTTGGTGGAGTGTCGCCTGGCCGATAAAATAACGTCCACCACATCAGGTGGGAGAGAGAAGGAACTCAGGTTGCCCCGTTCAATCTCCAGGCATGAAGGTGTAAGCTCTGGAGGTGGGGGTGTAGAACCTGCCCCACCGACTGCGAGAGGAGGTCTGCCCTCAGAGGGAGACGGAGCGGAGGGCACAAGGAGAGGTGGAGAAGATCTGTGTACCACACCCTTCTTGGCCAGTCCGGGGCGACCAAAATGACTTGGGCCCGGTCTTGGCGAATCTTCCTCAGAACCCGAGGAATCAAGGGTATGGGAGGAAACGCGTAAAGGAGTCGTGAGCCCCAACTCAACTGAAACGCGTCCCCCAACGCCCCCTGCATCGGATATTGGAGACTGCAGAATGACGGGCAGTGCGCGTTCTCTCGGGTGGCAAACAGGTCCACCCGAGGAGTCCCCCACGTCCGAAAGACGCGACGAACCACCTCCGGATGGAGCCTCCACTCGTGGTCGGCGGAGAACTGCCGACTGAGACTGTCCGCACGCACGTTCAGCACCCCGGCCAGATGATTTGCCATCAGACAAATCTGATGGTCCTGAGCCCAGGACCATAGTCGTAAGGCCTCTCTGCAGAGACAAAGAGACCCTACTCCTCCCTGTTTGTTTATATACCACATCGCGGTCGTGTTGTCCGTCAGGACTTGAACTGACTGACCGCGAAGGGAAGAGAGAAAGGCCTTGAGTGCCAAACGAATCGCCCGCAACTCCAGAAGGTTGATATGAAACAACCTCTCCTCTGGAGACCAAAGACCCTTGATCTCCAGATCCCCCAGATGAGCTCCCCACCCTAGGGTGGAGGCATCCGTTATCACTGTGGCCACCGATGGAGGTAGATGGAAAGGCTTTCCTTGGGACAGATTGCCCTCCACGCTCCACCAAGACAGATCCGCTGCAGCTTCTCCGGAGATCTTGATCGACTCCCCGAGATCCCCATTGTGCTGATACCACTGCTTGCGGAGGCACCACTGGAGCGCCCTCATGTGCCAGCGTGCATGGTTGACCAACAGAATGCAGGAAGCGGACAGACCGAGCAGGCGAAGGACCTTCAGAACTGGAACAGCCGCTCCACTGTGGAATAAAGGGACCATCTCCTGAATGTCGAGAATCCTTTGAGGAGGAGGGAATGCTCGACACACAGTAGTGTCCAGTACTGCCCCTATAAACAGGTTGCGTTGAGAGGGCACCAGGTGAGATTTGGGCACATTGATTGAAAAACCCAAGTCGAACAACAGCTGAGCTGTCACCTGCAGATGACGCTGCACCATCTCCGGGGACTCTGCCTTCAGAAGCCAGTCGTCCAGGTAGGGAAAAACTGGAATCCCCGACCTCCTGAGATGAGCAGCCACCACTGCCATCACCTTTGTGAAGACTCGAGGTGCAGTAGTAAGACCAAACGGGAGGACCGCAAACTGATAATGTTGCGACCCAACCGTAAAACGGAGATACTTCCTGTGCGACTTCAGGATTGGGACATGGAAGTACGCGTCCTGCAAGTCGAGCGACACCATCCAGTCTCCTTGCTGCAACGCTTGAAGAACCTGCGCAAGGGTCAGCATCTTGAACTTCTCCTGTTTCAGGTAAAAATTCAAGATTCTGAGGTCCAGAATCGGACGCAATCTGCCGTCCTTCTTGGGGATCAGGAAATACCGGGAGTAGCATCCCTGACCCCTTTCCTGCTCCGGAACCACCTCTATTGCGCCCTTCTGAAACAAAGCTTGAACTTCTTTCTGCAGGAGAAGCAGGTGGTCCTCCGAGCAATAACCTTGGCAAGGAGGGTAAGGGGGAGGAAACTCCCGAAAGGGAAGGGCGTACCCAGTCTCTACGAGGTTCAAAACCCAAAGGTCGGTTGTAACAGATTTCCAACCCCGTAGAAAGTAGGACACCCGACCCCCCACAGGTCTTACATGATCCGGGATGGGGGATCTAGGGCTGCTTCCCTGAAGCCTCATTTGGAGCAGAGGAGGAGGAGGAAGAAGAGGGGTTGCGACCAGAACCTCTCCGACCCCTTTGCTTCCCTCTATAGGAGCGATAGAGGGGATTCTGCTGCTGTTGTTGCTGCTGCTGTTGTGGCTGTCGGAAGGAGCGAAAGGATGACCTTCCGAATCCCCTAGCCTTAGGGAAAGTTGAACCTCTAGCAGGAACCTGCAGACCCAAGGACTTCGCCGTCAACCTACTGTCCTTAAAACGTTGAAGGGCAGAATCTGCCTTCTCCCCAAACAACTTTTGTCCATCAAAGGGCAGATCCACCAGCGTGGCCTGGACATCTGCAGAAAACCCTGAGGAACGGAGCCAAGCTTGTCTCCTTGCGGCAATGGACGACCCCATAATCCTCGCCACAGAGTCCGCCGTATCCAGCCCAGACTGGATCACCTGCCTGGCAGCTGCCTGAGTGTCCGCCACAACCTCCATGAAGGACGACTTATCCCCCTCAGGTAACTTAGGGGCCAAAGTTTTTATAGAGTCCATCAGGGCATGAACATAACGCCCCAGCAAGCATGTAGCATTTGAGGACTTCAACGCCATACTTCCTGAGGAGAAAGTCTTTTTGGCCGCCTGATCAACTTTCTTTGACTCCCTATCAGCAGGAGATTGGGGGAAAGCACCCGAAGCATGTTTAGAACATGAAGCCTGCACCACTAGGCTCTCCGGAGAAGGATGCGTGGATAAAAAATCCGGGTCTCCTGGCGCAACCCTGTATCTCCTTGCCACCTGCCTGCAAACTGCTGGAGCTGATAGAGGCTTCTTCCACACCTCCAACACTGGTTCCAAGAGAGCCTCATTGAAAGGTAACAAAGGCTCCGAAGCCGACGTCGGGGAGTGCAACACCTCTGTAAGCAGATTGGACTTGTATTCCACAGAGGGCAGCTGCAGATCTAACAACTCCGCGGCCTTCTTGATCACAACATGGTAGGGCGCCAATTCCTGTGGTGGAGAAGACCTTGTAGAAGCATGCTCCCACTCCGGGGTGGTATCCAAACCACTTGCTACCTCTATACCTCCAAACTCATCCGAAGAAGAGTCGACTTCACCTTCTTCCACCTCAGCCCGATATCTTTCCTCCTCCAAAACCCTTTGGGCCTCCCGCCTCGACCGGATCCGGGGAGCCGGCGACGTCGTACGCGGCGTCGGTGGAGCCAAAGGCACCGGCGTCGGAGGCGCTACAGGTGGAGTCGGCGGCGCCGGATGCGGCGTCGATGGAGTCGGCCTCGGCGTCAAAGAAGGCTCCGAAGATTGACCATACATCCGAGGTCGAGCCGGATTCCCAACCGGCGCCGGAAACTGCCAAGAAGGCGCCATCGGCAGAAAAGGCAGAAAAGGAGCCTGAGCGTATTGCTGCGGCACTCCCAGAGAAAACGCCATCGGACCCACGGGACCTGCTGGTGCTCCGGATGGGAAGGATGCTCTCTGAAAAATGCCATACATGGCATTCAGAAATCCCGAAGGATCCGTACCTGGAGCCGGGAATTGGGGATAAGGAACTGCCCCTGTATCCTCCTGTGGAGCCACCGGCGTCGGCTCCTCAGAATCCTCCACCGGAGCCGCGGAGTCACCAGGCACCGGAACAGACTCTTCCTGCTCCTGCTCCACATCATATTCCACCCGACCCGGAGTCGAAGCCTTGGACGGCGACGGCGTCGGGGAACGAGCTGGAGTCCGCTTCGGAGAGGGAGACTTCGAAGACTTATCAGGAGAAGGCGAAGGAGACAAGACCTTGCTCTGACGTCGACGAGGCGAAGCCGACCTCGATCTCTTAGACTTCGAGGACCGACGCCGAGAAGAATGCTTCCTCTTCTTATGGTGCTTCTTCGACTTCGACGACCTCGAAGTCGAAGACTCTCGCCTGGACTTCTCCTTTTTCCTCCCTCTCTTCTCCTCACCGATCTTCTTCATGAAGAGTTTGGTCTTCCTCTCCTTCAGCGCTTTAGGATTCATGCTCCTACAGCACCCGCACTCATCCACGTCATGATCAGAGGAGAGACACCATAAACAGTTCTGATGCGGATCCGTCATGGACATCAGGCCTCCGCACTCCCTACAGGGCTTAAAGCCCGACTTCCTCGTCGAAGATATACCGATTTTAACAAAAATACACCACTAGATTACAAAGTATCTAGAGAGCACTGGGAAAAAACCGTTGCGCGTCGACGGCGCGGAAAAAAGGGAACTGACGTCATCACGCCGACGTGGGCTTCTTATGGCTCCGATGACGTCGTACGGAGTCGCGTGCGGAGCCGATGTATTGTGACGTCGCCCACGTCGACGTGGAATGCTGGGGAAGAAAAGTTCCGTGGAATGCTGGCGCAGGGGATATTCACAAGGTGAGGAATCCACTGGCAGATGTATCCATCAGAAGGTGCCGTCTAGGAGTAGCCATACCCTGAACATTCCAAGTCATTTTACACAGGTGGAGTGCCTATAGGAGATGGAGCCATAGCAAAGTAGAACAGCGACCTTCTGTTAATGAAGACATAAGATTTATTTGTACAGATTTGAAATTCTGTGATACCTGCCACACATATAAAATATTTCCGTTGAAATAAAGAATGTGGAGTGTGCTCAAAATTGAATTTGTTACGTTTGCATTCAGTACACATCACAGATGGCTGTCTGGAATATCGAACACCATCTTAAAATATTTTTTACACTGTTGTGAATGTCAAGTCACAGAATGCTTTATACACTAAAAATAACCTTTTGTGTACAGTCTCATGGAAGGATTAAAATATTAAGCTCTTCTTTCAAAAGACTTACAATGAGAAGTTTTCACTTTACAGTATTGGCCAAAGCTGGAATCCTTGTGTTAAACAGCTGCAGCTGAAATACTTCGGTATCTATGTGTTTAAAAAGGTGCGGATCCTGGGGGAGAGAGGGAAGGGTACATCGGAGGCCGTGGTACTGTCGGTAGACATCGAAAAGGCATTCGATAGTGTGGAGTGGCCCTATCTGTTTCGGGTGCTGCAGGGGTTTGGCCTGGGTGATCACTTTGTGCGCTGGACCAGATTGTTATATAGTTCTGCTACAGCTAGGGTCCGTACGGGACGTACTATCTCAGCGGCTTGTCGGGTGGAGAGAGGCACTCGTCAGGGTTGCTCGCTGTCCCCACTTTTGTTTGCGCTGGTAATTGAACCTCTTGCTGCGCATGCTCGTAAGGGGCATTCCTATGAGGGTGTTCTGTTGTGTGGAGAGCTCCATTACATTTCCCTGTACGCAGACGATCTCCTGTTGTATCTAGCCGATGCGTGGGATTCCTTACAGGGCGCCAGAGCCCTGCTCCGGGAATTTGGCTGCTTATCGGGGCTGCAGGTCAATTGGACTAAGACCTGTCTGTTTCCTCTGTCCCCTGGAGTCCAGGCGCCTTAGGCGCTTGAAGATCTGTGTTGGGAGCCTGCCTGCCGTATCTGGGCGTCCGCATATTTCACGCTCCTGCTGATCTTTTTGAGGGAAATGTGGGTGGCGCGCTGAGGGGGCTCAAGGGAAGTATGGCATTTTGGCGCACACTCCCGTTGTCGGTGGCTGGGCGGGTAGCGCTTCTGAAAATGATAGTGCTGCCGCGATTGCTTTACTTCTTCCGCACCCTGCCGATATGGATTCCGGTCTCCTTTTTTAAGATGCTTCTGGCGCTGGTGACAGGGTTCATTTGGGGATCTGGCAGACGGCGGGTGGCATTGGCCACTCTGATGCGGCCGAGAATGGAGGGGGGGGCTGGCAGCCCCGGATTTTGAATGGTATTACTTGGCGGCACAGCTGCAATGGCTTACGCAGGCCGTGGCGCGTGAGTTCAGGGGCCCTGAGGGCCCGCAGGGTAGGATCATCCCTCGGCATGTGTTGTCCTTCATTGTGCTTCAGCAAAAAATCAGGCTGGACCAGCTCACTCTCGAGGAGCGCACGCTCCGGCTCTGCTGGATTCGCAGTCAGAAACGAGCAGGCTTCGTGGTCCCATATGCTCCGGAAATTCCTTTGGGCATGTGCACGGCTCTCCCACATGGCGGAGACTGGTCGGCGTTGGCGGGCTGGGAAGAGTGTGGGGTCCACATGATTGGTGATCTATACAGAGACGGGGTCTTGCTGCCGTTCCAAGAGTTAGAGGGATTTTGATCTGCTGAGGGGGGATTATCTTCTTCACACTGCCTTGGTGTCAGGGATTCAGAAACATTGGAAGATGGGGCTGTAGGAGCCCCCAAAGTCCTTGGGGTGTCAGTACATCACTATGGCGGCGGGTACGTTTAAGGCCATCACCTGTCTCTATAGGCGGCTGTCCACGGAGTGGCTCCCACCCCTGGATGCCCTGCGAGGGAAATGGGAGGGGGATCTTGGTAGGCCTATTCCAGAGACGACGTGGTCGCAGTTGTTGCGGCGAGCCTGGAAGGGCACAAGTAACGCTAGGTTTCAATTGGTCCGATTTTACACTCTCCACAGAGCCTACTTAACTCCGGCAAAGATTTTGCGGTATTTTGGTGGATCTCACTCGCCGTGTCCCCGGTGCAATGCGGAAGGGGCTGATTTCGGACATATGTTCTGGTCCTGCCCGGGATTAGGCCCTTACTGGGCAGATGTGGTGGCTTGTTTGAATCACGTGACTGAGCATGAGCTGGAAGTGGAAATGGGAACTTGCCTATTGCTCTGGTTTCCGCACACCCCCAGTACCAAAATTACGAGCAAATTTTATGATTTAGGGCTGATAATGGCAAAGAGGGAGCTCACCATGCATTGGAAGGCAAGGGCCGGACCGAGTTTTCGGAGGTGGAAGGCGAGTTTTTTGGTCTGGCCAGGGAGTGAAGGGACGCTTCGTTTACAAATAGCCAGGCGTGCTTTTAATGACAAGGCGCTAGATGCTGCTCGGGTGTGGGGAGCTTTAGTAGAGGAGCTTCGTAGTCCGGGGGAGCCAGATGAGGAGGACAGGGCTCCTGTAGACATGGACCAGAATATGGGGATTGTGGTGGGACCCCCTGAGACCGCTGGGGAGACTGCTCAGGATGAGGCCGCTTAAGTACTCTCAGCGAGGACTCAGTGTTTGTACACTGTATTGAGAAGTGTCGAGTGGTCAGGATGGAGCCATGGAGCGCAGATGGGTGGCAGCGTGAAGCCTCCGGCCTTTCTGGGAACAATGACAGGGTTCTTCCTATAGTTTTGGGCTCGGTTCTCTCGATACATGGGGCACTGTGGGCCTCAATTGGAGGGGGGTTGACACGGGCACACTGACAAGTGGGGGTGGGGGTAGAGAGGGGGCGGGGTGGGAGTGTTAGGGGGGGTGTTAGGGGGACAATGTTGAAGAACCGTTTTTCCTGACATGTCCTACGATGATTAGGTCTTTTGCCAGAGACTATTGTATGTAACGTTGATTTTTGGTTGCACTGGCTGGGGAAAATTCAATAAAAATTCTTTAAAAAAAAAATCTGTGTTTTTAAAAAGGTGAATTACGTTTTTTACATTTGAAAATAAATCAGGAAGCCGATTTCTCTGGTAATTTCAAAAGTTTTGTAATTTGGTCTTCAGTGCTACAATGAGCACCCTGCTCTACAAGTGCCAATATTTTCCTTCATAGAAATCGGAACATTCAACAGAAGCACAGGAGAGGAGGTTGCTTGAGGTTCTTCACAAGTAATGCCACTTAACTCCTACAAGCTCCAGCTGACTGCCGCCCACTCCAAGATGGCCACTGTTATCAGAATGATAAGGACTGTTGGAAGTCTGGTGTGAGAGTGGCAGGCATCTTGGAGTGCATGCTGAACACCGAACACTGTTTGAAATTTCACTGAGAGAATCTATCCACAAGCGTTAACCAGCTGCTATTAGAAACGAATGTTTGGCAGCATGAGTGCAGCATTTGTGTCCCTTTTTCTGTGGGTTAGTTTTTAGGTCTCGACCTTGCTATCGCGTAAGCGATCGCAAAGCGAGACTATAGAAAGCGGGTTTGATAAGTGCTCCCAACAAGCATTTGCAATGCAATAGGTCTCGCATTTATACGAGTTTGAGCTATTGGCATTGTAAATGACAGTGCCTTTTATTTATGTTTTAAAAAAACCAAACTTAAATAAAAAGCATTGTCATTTACAATGCCAATAGCTCAAACTCGTATAAATGCAAGACCTATTGCATTGCAAATGCTTGTTGGGAGCACTTATCAAACCCGCTTTCTATAGTCTCGCTTTGCGATCGCTTATTGCATTGCAAATGCTTGTTGTTGAAGTGGGTGAGGATAAGGTTATACCTAGAAGGTGATGTTACAGAGGTCTAGCCCTCTCCTGGCCTTGCAGTGTGTGGCTTCCCCTTCCTGTTGGCTTGTCGCCCCATGGTTTGGAGTGCAATGTAGGCGGCAAACTTTCAGGACCCCCGTCAGTCCTCCAATTCAGCCCAAGGCCAATGCAAATATGTGAAATATTGCAGACTCACAGGACTCTTCTCATTCTGCTGCCCTCCCTTGTATTCTTACACTCGAAACGTCCTGTACTGCAATGCAAGTTAATGGGGAAAGTCAATATCCTCCCTCTTTTCAGTTACCAAATATTGACATGCATGTTTCAACTATTAGACGGAAAATACGCCCACATTTCACTGCAACCATACAAAAAGTGTTTTCAGACCTAAGCTTTTCGTTGGAAGGTAGCATGTCCACTTAAAGTACTCATTGCTTCTTTCAGAGGCTGCGAGCCACGATAGGAACGAACAATGAGTCAGTACAAGTGTGCTCGAATACTGGGCCGTGGGAATGTGCGCATGCGCGGGGTGGGGGTGGCGCGCGCGCCGCCGTTCCAGTGCCGGGCGGGCACGCGCAGGCACAGGCACCTTAAAATACACGTCTGTCTAGGAACGGGTTTGGGAGCGCTCCAAAGAGAGACGGCGCTTCTTGACAGTGATGACTCACAACAGCAAAGTTCGTGTCCTCTGCAGGAGCACAAGCTAATCAGAGAAAAATGTTAATGGGTGGGAGGCGGGGAGGTGTAAATACACACTGCGAGAGCACAACCTGGAGAGCAGGTTTAGGCAGGAGGGGGAAGGAGTGTTCATGCTGGGGCCAGCCAGGAGCAGCAGACCGGTGGGGGAGGGGAGCGACGATGCCTGTTGGACAGAAGGATGGGAGATTAGTATGTTATGTAGTGTATGTGTAGAAGACGGCACCGGCTGGGGTGTTTCAAACGACCCCAAACATCCTGTCGCTCTCCATATAAAAAGACGTGAAAGACACGCATGCAGATAAAGAGATTGGGGTCGTTTTCGAGAGAGAATTGAAAACAGAGTTAGTGGAAGTGTTTTGTGTGGGCGGGAACAACAGTCCTTTTCCTCTGGAGAGGGGCAGCGTACTTGTGTCCAGCTCAGGGAGTGAGTGTTTTGAGGCCTTTAGAGGGGTCATGTGTAGAGAAACGTGTTGATATATGCTCGCGGGTACTGGTTATACGCGATGGGAAGTGTTATGTGGGACAGTTTTGCATTTTTGTGTAGACGAGGTGGGCCGAGCTTTGTGTGACAATCTAGAGGTTAGCATGGTCTATAGTGTGTGGGGGTGATTGTTTTGTATGCCAGTGTGTAAACAGATGTGTGTGTGCAGTAAGGGGACAATCTTTTCAGCTTGTAGTGACAGAGGAGGCACAAATGTTCAAACCCGCGCCACACTGCAGCAGGCATTGAGATGGGACACAGGGGCACGGGTTGGGCCTTTGCTGTCCATCCTTCTCTGGAAAAAGCTGACTAGCCCTTGAATCACTGTGGCAGAATGTCGTGTCTGGCCCTGGTAGTGACATGTGTTTGTGGAAATGCGGACTGTATCTACAGGGAGCGCCAGTGTTATGTGTCTGTAACGCGGTGCTGCGACATGGTTCACACCGTGATGTGGTTAGGAACATGAGAAGCTCCTTATGGGGTTGCCATACGCAGCGATGTGCTCTAGCCAGTGTTGGCTGGCAAATGGCGTGTACATTTCGCGGGCGCTTTGATGTTCGCAGTGGCCGCGCGGCTCACTGTGAACATCAAAGCGCCCGCGAAATGTACACGCAGGCTGCCAAATGGTGCGCGCGCCCGGCGCACATGCACTGTATTTGGAGGCCTGAAAGCACTCGTTTGCACTTCCAGATCCCCCATTTACAAAAGCTCTCGCGAGAGCAGCGCTAAAGCGCTGTCTCAGGCGAGACCTAAAAAGTGTTCTGACTACGGGCTCATCCAATCATTGGCCTCTCTGCAGAGTGCACAGGGTGATGGTCACATATATGCTGACTGCAATAGTGTTCTATGAGACCATGTGAGAAGGAGGTACATACCTGTCACAATATGGTGGGACTATAGAAAAGAATGCTGCATTTGTTTGTGAGGGAGAGGATAGCGCAATGGTGACACAATGAGGGACATGCAGAAGAGTGACAAGATGGATGGAGAGGAAATATGGATTGTTAGATATACAGATGCAGGGACTTCAGAAAGAGGTGTGAGGAGAATGACAGTGTGACTAGTGCAGAGGGGAGACTGCAGTGGAAATGGTGCAAAGGGCATATTAGGAAGTACTGCAGTGGAAATGGTGCAAACCGCATATTAGGAACTCAAGATGGTATTCATGTATCTGATATTGTATAAATAGCGCTATCAAGCATTGATAAAGCCAGAAGGTTGGATTCTAGTTAGGTGTGTGTTTGTTGTCATGTGACTTGTTTGATGCACTGCCAGAAAACACAGAGGCGCCCAATGCTGGTCAAGGGCCACGCCCATAACTATGTATGTCACACCCTTGTATAGGAAACCTGCTGCTTCTTTGCCTGTCCCCTTTTAGAGACCCTACCCTCCTCTTTGTATCCAACTTAGAGCACTGTCAGCACCAGTGAACATCAGGACGGAAACTAAAGAGAAGTGGAAAGTAAGGAAGGAGAGAACGCTAAGATAAATAGAGACAGAGCAAGAAAGGGACAGAGGTTGTCCATCAATTAAATGCAGATCAGGTGACAGCACAAGTTTGTTACTTTTGCATCCAAAAACGAAACAAATAATCTCAGCACTTAGAAACAAACTTTTAGAAGCACGACTTTTTTTTATATAAATTTAAGTGCACCTTGGAGTATTTTTAGTGGGACGTTGCAGAAATATTGTATGCGAAAGAGGGCGAGTACGAGTGTGTGTCGTACAGAACATGGTTCGGAGAAGCTGTTCTGTTCACATAAAGCCCGGACTTGCAGCAACGCTTTTGACGGTGGACACCATAAAGGACCCTTTCTACCAAGCTGACGCTATAAGGCAGCTTCTCTACACCGTGTTGAGAATGGAGTGTGCCAGCGTCCGATGCAAACAGGCATAAATGGTATGAAACGGACGCCGCAAGAGCCTCAGAGGAAGCGGTCACCATTTTGCAGGAAAAACAACTCTAAGTAAAACAAGGGGTACACAGGCTACAATATTACAACAAGCCCTTTGCGCCACTTTTGCGTCATTTTTAACATGGGAAAAATGACGAAAAAGTGGCGCAAGGGGCTTGTAAATCTGCCCCTCGGTCTTTAAAGAAAATATAAACAGAAGTCACAAACCCCGTTCACTTTTTTTTACTGCATCAAGTGCTTAATTTGTATTAGTCATTCTCATTCAGGTTATGGGCGCGCGCAAACATTTTAAGGATTTATTTTTTCATCGTCAGAATCTGACACAGAGCAGCAAATAGAAAAAAACTGGGCTGGGGGCGAAGATGGAAGACAGAGAGAAATAAAGATAAGTGTTAAAAATTAAAACGTTCGCATGTCATAAAGAGAAAGGGAGTGTTTGATGGTGAAGAAAGAGGGATGAGGTGGAATCGAGATTAAGCAGCCTTTGATATCGGCGACCCACGCGCCACTTACATATTGTATAAGAAATTAAGCACTGACTGAATCCCTGAGGTGCCACTTAAAAGGGTCAAGGAGAAAACAAATTCCATGAAAATACCCAACCCTAATAGCCTGGAATGCTGTTGATTCATTACCACAATACTCACTGCGCCGTCTCAGAATGAAATATCGAAGCAAAGATAGAAACCACTGCAATCAATAGCTGCTTGAGTCCAGCTGAGGTTATAACAGCGCAATTCATATTTTACAATTTTCTGCGCATCAACTGTCCAAACACCACAAGCAAAGTTGTAATCCAATCATCTAATCATCTGTTTACTTCTAAAAGCTAACGCCTCCAGGAAGAACGAGTTAGCCATTCCTTATTCTATGACGCAATCTTTCCACACATGCATGTGTTTGTGTATGTACTAAACATCACAAAACACATAATTATGAAACGTGCATTCTGCGGAAATGAACCAGCAGTAATTAGAAGAACCTTCCGCGCGCCTGTAACAAGTCCCGCTTATCCACGGAGGCGCGCGGTGTCTTGGTCTGAAAAGTGCAGCGCCGTGTTTGGCACAGTAGGGTTGCTTCTGCGCTATTCTGAATGCTTCACGCCATACACCAGGCACTTACCAGAGTAACTAGAACCGTATACTCTCTCTACATTCTCGAGGTTATCCGGGCACCTCCATCTGAGACCAGACCCAAAGACGTGTCGTGTCGCACTTCTGCAGGTTCCCGTTAACGTTACTAATAACGAGGCTTGGAATTCCCGAGGGACAACATGGCTGCCTTGGTTAATAAAGGTGCTTTTGAACTGAAAGGGCAAACAATATACAGGAAAGCAATGCACCTGGGATACATGAAGGACATTTACATTAGTCAAGTTTTGCAGTAAGCTCCTTTGACTATGCATATTTTCAATAAACCTAGCCACTGGAATTTCGGAAAACTTACTCGCGCGTTTGCATATGTAGAGCTCCCATGGACTTGTGCCTGGAAGTGATTGCACCTGTTGAATGTATTCCTGAAGGCGCATTCACCAAACAATAGGATCAGTCATAACAAGGCATAATACAAGACAAGCCGGGCGGAGCGTGGCGCGCGCGCGCTTGGGGTGTGTGCGTCTGCGCAAGCGCGTCTCAGACGTGCGTCCACAGACCCCGATCGCTGCGCGTGCCCTGGTCTGTCTCCCTTGGGAGCAAACACGGCAACAATAAGTCTCGTTGGCGGCAGCGCTTCGCGCTGCAACGCCAGCAAGACCTAAAAAGCGGATTGCATGGCTAGCACGCGCACAATCACGCGCATCGTGCCGCCATGCAATCTGCCTTTTGGGAGCACTTCAAAGGGTCTGCTCCCCCGCCCCCAAGCGCGCGCGCGCCACGCTCCGCCGGGCTTGTCTTGTTTTTTGTTTTTTTTTTTTAACTTCAAGCGCGAGGCGCGCGTGCGGCCAATGCTAGTCTCTCTAGTGCTGTATCTTCCTCTCTAGCCTACGTCCCCTCTTGCATTATTTCACTGTTCTTAAATTGTGTTTTGTTCTTTTTTCCGATATCCTTTTTCTTCCCCTTTCTACGTTATCTCCTCCCTCCCCCCTCTTTCTGTCTCTCCCCTCTTCGTTATCTACCCACTTCTGGTTGTTTCTTTCTCGCCCTCACTCTCTTAAACGAATCTCTCTCAAACTCCCCTCTTCATTATTTTCTTCTTTCCAATAGCTGACCTAATTCACCTCTTACTCTTGCCGTCTTTCTCACCTTGACTCCGTTCTCTCTTTCTTTACAACTTTTCTTGTCTGCCGTATCTCTACTATCACTCTTTCTGTCCCCACTTCTCCTCCGATGCTGTTTTACCTTTGCCTATCTTCCTTCAAATAATGTCTGTTACTTCTTCACAATTGTTTTTTTTTCTCTGACTTTCCTCTTTTTAGCTCCCTCGCTCATTCTATTTTGTCTGTCTTCTCTCTATTCTACGCCATCTCCGCTCTTTACTTTTCTCTTCTCGCTCTCAATACACTTAGCTTTTTCTACTGTTTCGCTCCTCACAAGTCACAACTGTCTTTTCATTTTGAATCGCGTTCTGTTGTCCGTTCCCCCTGCATGTTTCATTTGTCTCAGTGGGTTTTTCTCTCTCCCTCGCCTGTTTCTCCCTTCGCCTCTCCGCGCCTTGCTCCCAACCTGGCTCTCTCCACCTGTTGGCTTCCCAGGCCAGGGCGTGGCAGGGGGAGGGGAGTTGCCTCGGTCTGAGACAGGTGGACCGAGGTAGGCACACAACGCCCATTGGTATGAAAGGGCTTCGGTACCCACACTTACACCACCAACCCCTCCTCCCTCGAGTGCCTCAGCTCGGGCAGTTGTAGCTTCCAGGACACACACAGTTCTGAAGCTGGAGTGAAAAAGCGCTTCGACGCCTCCCCTGAGGTAGTAAGCGGTATAAACGTGTAATTAAAATACAAGGTGTGTTGGTCTGCCTGGACATGTGGCCTCAATGGCAGCCTCCTACAAAGTATTTCCTACGTCATCCAGAAGTTGAGATGCATAACAAAAGACCTATGGAACTCTGATCCTGAGAGGAGTCTTGGTGATGTGACTAAAAAAAGAACACAATATTCTGAAACTAGTTTGTTGACTTTCACCTAGAGGTACAAACATATAAAATATAATGCAAACACTTTAAATGAAGAATACATTTTAAAATAATACAATTCTTTTTAATTTAAGGTGAGCGCATTATATTCTATATGTAGAGTAAAACATGCACTCTTTTATGTTCTGAAAGATTAGTTGGTCAGTTTGGTCACTGTAGATGTATGTGAATGCAACTTGCCACAGAACTGAATTCTGCTTGTGTCACCAGTAGAATAGTGGCGTGCACTTATAGTTCCTCGAGGTCCCAGCCTGTGACTGAAAGCACTGTGAATGTGCACGTCATCTTTTAAAATTGTATTACACGCAGTGAAAGAAAGGCTGTCAGAAATGTGCGAGGAGACTTAGGGTCAGATTTACTAACTTTTCACACAAGGCAGCCCAGCATCCAAAATTGCTGTATTCGATTGAGTGAATAGGAGAGAGCGGAACAACATCACATCTGCCTAGACATGGTGCTGTTGTCTCCCTGAGGTGGCACACTTTAGGTTGACATGCCAATTCCTACACCCTTTCGTCAGAGGGCATGGGTGTGTGTGCTGTTCAATCTGATGTTTTGTACTTGAAGGGTATTTTTCCAGTGCAATAAAACTGTGCTTAAATATAGATTCAACACTTTTCTCACGTTGTACATGTGCTGTACAGTGCAGCACAAAACATGGAAAGTTGGAGAACTTTAAAGAAATAAAAGAATTTCTCCAATGTATAGTCAGCCAGTTCAACAGTTTGCACCAGCTTGCATCACTTTTGTTACCAGGTTCAGATTGTTAGTAATTCTGTCCCTACATACTTTATAAAGCTATATTTTTAGTAATACCCAATTGTAGGAGAGTAGGGTCTGCTATCCTATGGTCACCCCAAATTTTTCCTTTTTGCTTCACTGGTTTTTGACATATTGAGGCTGTGGGCCTGCTAATCAGACCCCGAGCCTGCTGTTCTCTCTAACTAAATTGACACTATGCACCCTAGGTGCATAACCAATTGGAAGTGGATCACCCTGTGAGCCCCTGTACCAGTGTACACTAGGTACCCAGGGCATTGGTGTATCTAAGGCCTGCCAGGGGCTGAAGCATGTATTATGCCACCCCAGGCTTGGCCTAACAAATTTGACACAACTGGCTGATCGCTCAGCTGGGGTAAGTTGGTGTAACCACCTCTTACTTAGGTGTAGTATACCTATACCTAACCTTAAATGGGACACATGTTAACCTATAAGTCACTCCTATGGCAGGCCTTAACAATCCTGAAGGCAGAGTGCTTGGTTCCATGTGAGATGGTGCTCTGGCATGAGCTGAGCCTGTCTGCAGTGGTCGGAACAACTTCCTTCTACTGTTTCCAGATATCGTCATACCATATACTCTTAAGTGCATTATGAACCTCGCGGTTAAATGCTAACTTTGGTTTGGCTTTATCAAAACATGTCGAGTAAGGTGTCATACGAATTGGAATACTAACCCCTCGCCAATTCTGGCGACGGGGTTAGCATTCCACCCTTCTAGAGGGACACGACATGTACAGTACCTGAAACCCGGGTAAAATCAGACATAGCCTCAGCTCCACAAAATAGATGCTGCCACCACAGACACAAGTCTGCCCTCCTGCTGCTGGGAGTCCTTCCAGCTTGGGAGGTGTGGACAAAGGGTTTCCTGCCAGGGGAGGTGCGTGCACCACCCCAGACAGGATTTTGTGTATTGGTCAGGTAGGGCTTGAAAGAAACCAGACATGCCTGAGGCTCACAAGGAGCCTCGGTGCATATACCAGTTCAATCCGGTCCTGGGGCACACCAGTCCCGGGCCTGGGGCGAGCTGGACAAAGGATTGGGGGTGTAACCACCCCCCTTCCTGTTCCCACCCTTAGGGAGGGACCTAGCAGGTAGTCCGGCCCCTAGAATCCGCTTAAAGGTAGGAGCTGTGTCCTAAGACTTCAGACATCCTGGAATCAACTTAACTACAAGAAGAAGACGGGAACTTCGACGCTCTGCCGCACAGAGGACTGAAGCCAATCTCCCCTGTGGTCAGGGAGTGACCACCTTGCTAACGCAAGCACCATCCAGCGAATCAACGTCTGCTTTGCCGCCGCCTCCCGCCGGAGCCCGAGCCCAGAGACTGACAAGACCTGGACCTCCAGACCTCTCACCGCCCGATCCACAGTCCCTGAAAAGAAGGAACCCGTGGAGGCACCGAGACACGTGGAGCCAGCCATCTTGAAAAGACCACGACAAGCTGCAAGCGCAACAACCGAGGCTCCCTCCAAGTTGTGCTTTGGGATCTGAGAAGTCCAACACCCGAGCAGCATCTGCACCAAAGGTGAGCCCTCCAGCATCTCCACGATCTGCGTGGGGCCCTTCTGCATTTTGCCACTCGACGCGCCTAACCGGTTGCTGGCCCGCTGGCTAGTGGCCATCTTGGCGACGAACTTCAAGAACTACACCGCTGGTCTGGTTGCTGCAGACTGGCCCTTGCTCCCCTCCAAAGGAGCAGCCCCTCTGACCTTGCTGGTCAGAACCATCAGCTTATTTCGTTTTCCACAACAATTGCTTTTGCCAAGGCTTGTTTGCTTCGATCAAGTCGCCGACACCGCCGACAGCGAGAGCCTGCGTGGGACAGCTCGTGAACCGACTCCTGGACGTCGTCGACCTGCAGGGACAACGTGGCTGCAGAGACAAGCTGCAGCCACTCTTCCTGTTTGCACCAGACATCGCCTGGTACCCACCTGGTGCCACGCTGGTCACTGGCTAGTGACTGTGAACACTGTCCCCTCTGCTTTCAGGTCTTCTACAACTCCGATCCACTCTTGGATCCACCGCATCTCTTCCGGACCGATCGCCTGCAGCATCTTTATCTTCAGGCTCCATTGAACAGATAGAAGAAACCCGACGCACTTCGAGACCTATGCACCCGCTTCCTGTGGGTGAGGTAAAGCTGGCACTCCGGTGCCCAAGTGTAGAGTATCATCTCTAGTGTCTGTGTTTCCAATCTTGAGTTCATATTCCATCCGGAAGATCCTTTTTGCAGTAACTTTGTAACTTTTACGCACCCATTGAAAACCTATGGGAGCTCGCGTGTGACTATTTGCTCTGCACACGCAACCCGTGGACCTCCTGGTCACTAACTAAAGTTAGCTCCTTGTAGGCCCAGCGATTCTAGAGGCCCTAGGCCTTTTCCCTTTTCTGTTCGTGGTACTTATACCACTATTTTAGTATATGGTTCGAGTGCCCACCAGGGCCTATCCATATAAAGTGCAACTTCTGTGTATTCTAACGTATTCTTGTTTAACGATTTGTGCTCCTGTGCTCATAAAGAGTCCAGGGATACTTTGAGAAATAAATACATATATATTTTCAATATATATCTGTGTGGTGTCCTTTCATTGGTATAAAAGGGGGTTACATTTGGTAAAACAGCCTGCTTAACACGCTTCACGAGTTTAGCCTCAAAGACTGCTTAGCCTACGCTACCACTAGGGCAGCTAGTCCGAAAAGATTGACTTACAACCACACCATAAGGGTTGCTTGGCATGGTAGAAGGTGGTCACTTTAACTAGTGAACATCATATACCAGGCCAACTTCTCACATTGGTGAGCAGCGGTTGGATTTGAGCTTGCTGTGTTTTACCATTGTAATCTCTTGGTTACCAATTGAAAGATCACATAGGTACCTGTAGGTACATATAAAACAAGATTAGATATACTTAAGTTCTACTGAACTTAGTGTTGTAGAGCAAAGGGAGTAGCACACCCTGACTACAACTACTAGATAGGTTTAGTAGGTAAACCCAAGTGTAGGTAGATTGCAACACATCCACCCACACTTAAGAGCAATGGCTGGGGCAGAGGGGTCCAATGTACCCATCTCTGTTGAGAGTGACCCCCAGAGGGCACCATCCATCTTTGCTACCCTAAATCAAAATGAGCTCAGGCAGTTGGCAAATATCAGGGGCCTTAAACAGCCCAAGAATCCTACTTCTGCTGAACTCAGAGAGCTTTTACAGGCTGATGAAGATCAGAAAGCTCTCAGGAAAGCCTCCCAGTTAGGCCCCTTAGGGACAGGAAGAGGAGGCCCCCCTTCTGAAGATGCTACTGAAGTACCCCTTTCCAATAGTCATCCCTTAGATGAGAATCATACTACAGAGGAGGAAAGTGGTGGGGATACAGAAGGTAGTGAGGATGAAGGGAGAACTAGCCCAGTGCCAAGTGTTATACGTGGCCCAGCTAACTTAAGGCTATTGGGGACTGCCAATGGGATCACCCCATTGGATCTCCCCAGTGGACTTACCAGGGGTCTGGGAGGCAAAGGAATCACTCAGGTGAATCTAATGCTTCTCATACCTCTAGAGGCTCTCAAGGTCACTCCAGGAGAAGGATGACCACCCCTCAGAGGAGGGAGCATGAGGCCAGAATGCAAGAAGCCCAGCTGAGGATCAGGAAGCAGGAGCTAGAAGTAGCTCTGATGGAAGAGAAACTGAGCAAGGCTAGGCAGCATAAAGAGAGTGGGTCTATGCCCACTGGTGGCAGCATTGTCCCTAAGGACAAAGATAGGGTCTTTGATAATAGGAACCTGTCCAAGGTTGTGCCCCCCTACAAAAGTGGGGATGACATCCACAAATGGATGACTGCTCTTGAGAGAGCCTGCAAAGTGCAGCAGGTTCCTGAAGACCAGTGGGCAGCAATCTTATGGCTCTCCTTTGAGGGGAGAGGCAGAGATAGACTCCTCACTGTTAGAGAAGAGGATGTCAGAAATTACAGAGTCCTGAAGAGTGTCCTAGTTGATGGGTTAGGCTTAACCACTGAACAGTACAGGTTAATGTTCAGAGACACCCAGAAGACACAGACTCAGGACTGGTCTGAATACATTGAATGTGCCACTAAGGCTTTGGAGGGTTGGTTGCTGGGAAGTAAGGTATCTGATTATACAGGATTGTACAATTTGATGATGAGAGAACAGATTTTAAATAACTGTCAAAACCAGCAACTGCATCAACACTTGGTTGACTCTGATCTGACCTCTCCCCAAGAATTGGGAAAGAAGGCAGACAAATGGGTCAGAACCAGGGTTAAGCAAAAGAACCAGAACCAGGGCCAAGGGGGTGATCAGAAGAAAACAGACCAAAAGGGTGGAGATCAGAAATCTAAAGACCAGAAGTCTTCAACAGGGCCCCAAACTAGTACTAAAGAGGGTGGGTCCCAGCCTAAAGGGAAGACGAAAGAAGGTCAAAAGAAACCCTGGTGCAACTCTTGCAAAAATACAACTCACTGGACTAGTGATTGTAAAAAGGGTGGAGCCCCCATCACTGTTGCCCCTAAGGCACCTGCTCCCAGTACTACTGTTAGCAGTGTTGGTCCCCAGACAAAGGGTGTAGTGGGAATCACTATGGGAACTGAAGGAGATTCTGACTTAGACAGAACCCTGACACAGGCAGTCCTGATCTGTGATGGGGACATTGATTTGTCCCTGACTGTGAGCCCCAGTAACCTGGGCAAGTACAGACAGACTCCTTTAATTAATGAAAAAGTGGCTCAAGCCTACAGGGACACATGTGCCAGTGTCACTATGGTGACACCAGGCTTTGTGGATCCTGGACAGTACATACCAGGTGAGAATTACCTGGTGACCAATGCCAGCAATGCCACTACTTCACATAGTGTGGCAGTTGTTAACTTCTCATGGGGAGGGGTAACTGGCCTCAAAAGGGTTGTGGTTAGTGCAGACCTCCCAGTAGAATGTTTGTTGGGCAATGACCTAGAGAGTTCTCTATGGTCTGAAGTGGAGTACAGGACACATGCACAGATGTTAGGTATATCACCACATGTCCTTGCTGTGACCAGGTCACAGGCCAAAAAGTGCCTTACTGAACCACAGGTCTTGGATCCTGGAACAATGGACCAAGCACCTACCAAGAAGAAGAACAGGAGGGTCAAGGCTGTGCCTTCCCCCCTGCCTCAGAGTGATGATCAACCTTCCCAGGAAGCTGATCTAGAGAACCCTGAAGGAACTGTCCCTGAAGAGCTTGAACCTGATCAGGTTGAGTTTCTGGGGACAGGGGGACCTTCAAGGGCTGACTTGAGGCAGGCTCAGTTATCCTGTCCCTCTCTTGAACCCCTCAGACAGCTGGCTGCTGCTGAGGCTGCTGGGAATGCTCAAGGTACCCATAAAGTGTATTGGGATGATGGGCTCCTTTATTCAGAGGCTAGAGACCCCAAGCCTGGTGCAACCAGGAGGTTGGTTATACCTCTGCAATTTAGGGGCTTCCTTATTACCTTGGCCCATGATATTCCTTTAGCAGGACACGTAGGCCAGAACAAGACTTGGGACAGGCTTGTCCCTCACTTTCACTGGCCTCACATGAATGAAGATACAAAGGAGTTTTGTCGCTCCTGTGTGACCTGCCAAGCCAGTGGCAAATCAGGTGGCACAACAAAGGCCCCCCTAATACCACTACCTGTGGTGGGGGTCCCCTTTGAAAGAGTGGGAATAGATATAGTGGGTCCCATGGATCCTCCCACTGCATCTGGGCACAGATTTATACTGGTGGTAGTGGATCATGCCACCAGGTATCCAGAGGCAATTCCCCTTAGGACCACTACAGCTCCTGTTGTGGCCAGGGCCCTGCTAGGAGTATTCTCCAGAGTGGGGTTTCCTAAGGAGGTAGTTTCTGACAGAGGTACCAACTTCATGTCAGGATACTTGACAGCTATGTGGAAGGAATGTGGTGTCAACTACAAGTTCACCACCCCTTATCACCCACAATGCAATGGGCTTGTTGAGAGATTCAACAAGACCCTAAAGGGTATGATCAAAGAATTACCTGAAAAGCTCAGGCGAAGATGGGACATCCTTCTACCCTGCCTTCTGTTTGCTTACAGAGAGGTCCCACAAAAAGGAGTTGGCTACAGCCCCTTTGAATTGTTGTTTGGGCACCCTGTAAGAGGCCCACTGTGTTTAGTGAAGGAAGGATGGGAGTTACCTCTCAAAAAGCCTAAACAAGACATAGTGGACTATGTACTTGGTCTCCGCTCCAGGATGGCTGAGTATATGGAGAAGGCATCCAAAAACCTTGAGGCAAGCCAGGCCTTACAGAAAGCTTGGCATGACCAAAAGGCTGTCTTGGTTGAGTTTCAGCCAGGACAGAAGGTATGGGTGTTGGAGCCAATGGCCCCAGCAGCACTCCAAGACAAATTGTCTGGACCCCATACAATCCTGGAAAAGAAGGGAGAGGTCACCTACTTGGTGGACCTAGGAACTCCCAGGAGTCCCCACAGGGTACTCCATGTTAACAGGTTAAAAGCATATGTTGACAGGGCAGACATGGGCTTGCTCATGGCTACAGATGAGGGACAGGAGGAAGAGAGTGACCCTCTCCCAGACCTGTTGTCTCAGAACCCTGAAGATGGCTCAGTTGAAGGAGTGACCCTTGGAGGCAACCTCACTGATCATCAGCAGACTGAATGTAGGCAAGTTCTACAATCATTTCAACACATGTGTTCCTTGATACCTAGCCAAACTGACTGGTGTACCCATGTGGTGGACACTGGTGACAGTCTGCCTGTGAAGAACAAACTTTACAGACAACCTGACCACGTCAGGGACTGTATAAAGGCTGAGGTACACAAAATGCTGGAATTAGGTGTCATTGAACCCTCAGAGAGCCCCTGGGCTAGCCCAGTGGTTCTGGTCCCCAAACCTCACACCAAAGATGGCAAGAGAGAGATGAGGTTCTGTGTGGATTACAGGGGTCTCAATGCTGTCACCAGGACAGATGCACATCCTATTCCAAGGGCAGGTGAGCTCATAGACAAACTAGTTTCTGCTAAGTTTTTGAGCACATTTGACTTGACAGCTGGCTATTGGCAAATCAGATTAGCTGAGGAGTCTAAGGCCAAAACAGCATTCTCAACCCCAGGTGGGCATTATCAATTTGTGGCGATGCCCTTTGGTCTGAAGAATGCACCTGCCACCTTCCAAAGGTTGGTGAATCAAGTCCTTACTGGGTTGGATGACTTTTGTGCAGCATATCTTGATGACATTGCTGTCTTTAGCTCCACCTGGGAGGATCACCTGATCCACCTGTAGAAGGCTCTTGAGGCTCTGCAAAGGGCAGGCCTCACTATCAAGGCTACTAAGTGCCAGATAGGGCAGAGTAAGGTTGTGTATTTGGGCCACCTTGTAGGTGGAGGCCAAGTTCAACCACTGGAGAGTAAGATACAATCCATAAAGGACTGGTCCCCTCCAACCACCCAGACTCAAGTTCGAGCTTTCTTGGGCTTGACTGGGTACTATAGGAAGTTTGTTAAGAACTATGGGTCCATTGTGACTCCTCTTAATGATCTGACATCCAAGAAGATGCCCAAAAAGGTTCAGTGGACAGTAAGCTGTCAAAAGGCATTTGATGACCTGAAGGAGGCCATGTGCTCTGCACCTATCCTGAAAAGTCCTGACTACTCCAAAGAGTTTATTGTCCAAACAGATGCTTCTGAGTTGGGTGTGGGAGCTGTGCTGTCACAACTTAATGTAGATGGTCAAGACCAACCCATTGCTTTTATTAGCAGAAGGTTGACCCCCAGAGAGAAGAATTGGTCAGCTATTGAGAGGGAGGCCTTTGCTGTGGTGTGGGCCCTGAAGAAGCTGAGGCCATACTTGTTTGGCACTCACTTCAAGATTCAGACCGACCATAAGCCCATCTTGTGGCTAAATCAGATGAAGGGTGAAAACCCCAAACTGCTTAGGTGGTCCATTTCCCTACAGGGTATGGACTTTACAGTGGAGCACCGGCCAGGTACTGACCATGGGAATGCAGATGGTCTCTCCAGGTACTTCCACTTAGGACATGAAGACGAGACTGGTCAAGGCTAGTTTAATGTCCCTGCGTTTGGGGGGGGGGTTGTGTAGGAGAGTAGGGTCTGCTATCCTATGGTCACCCCAAATTTTTGCTTTTTGCTTCTCTGGTTTTTGACATATTGAGGCTGTGGGCCTGCTAATCAGACCCCCAGCCTGCTGTTCTCTTTAACTAAATTGACACTATGCACCCTAGGTGCATAACCAATTGGAAGTGGATCACCCTGTGAGCCCCTGTACCAGTGTACACTAGGTACCCAGGGCATTGGTGTATCTAAGGCCTGCCAGGGGCTGAAGCATGTATTATGCCACCCCAGGCTTGGCCTAACAAATTTGACACAACTGGCTGATCGCTCAGCTGGGGTAAGTTGGTGTAACCACCTCTTACTTAGGTGTAGTATACCTATACCTAACCTTAAATGGGACACATGTTAACCTATAAGTCACTCCTATGGCAGGCCTTAACAATCCTGAAGGCAGAGTGCTTGGTTCCATGTGAGATGGTGCTCTGGCATGAGCTGAGCCTGTCTGCAGTGGTCGGAACAACTTCCTTCTACTGTTTCCAGATATCGTCATACCATATACTCTTAAGTGCATTATGAACCTCGCGGTTAAATGCTAACTTTGGTTTGGCTTTATCAAAACATGTCGAGTAAGGTGTCATACGAATTGGAATACTAACCCCTCGCCAATTCTGGCGACGGGGTTAGCATTCCACCCTTCTAGAGGGACACGACATGTACAGTACCTGAAACCCGGGTAAAATCAGACATAGCCTCAGCTCCACAAAATAGATGCTGCCACCACAGACACAAGTCTGCCCTCCTGCTGCTGGGAGTCCTTCCAGCTTGGGAGGTGTGGACAAAAGGTTTCCTGCCAGGGGAGGTGCGTGCACCACCCCAGACAGGATTTTGTGTATTGGTCAGGTAGGGCTTGAAAGAAACCAGACATGCCTGAGGCTCACAAGGAGCCTCGGTGCATATACCAGTTCAATCCGGTCCTGGGGCACACCAGTCCCGGGCCTGGGGCGAGCTGGACAAAGGATTGGGGGTGTAACCACCCCCCTTCCTGGTCCCACCCTTAGGGAGGGACCTAGCAGGTAGTCCGGCCCCTAGAATCCGCTTAAAGGTAGGAGCTGTGTCCTAAGACTTCAGACATCCTGGAATCAACTTAACTACAAGAAGAAGACGGGAACTTCGACGCTCTGCCGCACAGAGGACTGAAGCCAATCTCCCCTGTGGTCAGGGAGTGACCACCTTGCTAACGCAAGCACCATCCAGCGAATCAACGTCTGCTTTGCCGCCGCCTCCCGCCGGAGCCCGAGTCCAGAGACTGACAAGACCTGGACCTCCAGACCTCTCACCGCCCGATCCACAGTCCCTGAAAAGAAGGAACCCGTGGAGGCACCGAGACACGTGGAGCCAGCCATCTTGAAAAGACCACGACAAGCTGCAAGCGCAACAACCGAGGCTCCCTCCAAGTTGTGCTTTGGGATCTGAGAAGTCCAACACCCGAGAAGCATCTGCACCAAAGGTGAGCCCTCCAGCATCTCCACGATCTGCGTGGGGCCCTTCTGCATTTTGCCACTCGACGCGCCTAACCGGTTGCTGGCCCGCTGGCTAGTGGCCATCTTGGCGACGAACTTCAAGAACTACACCGCTGGTCTGGTTGCTCCAGACTGGCCCTTGCTCCCCTCCAAAGGAGCAGCCCCTCTGACCTTGCTGGTCAGAACCATCAGCTTATTTCGTTTTCCACAACAGTTGCTTTTGCCAAGGCTTGTTTGCTTCAATCAAGTCGCCGACACCGCCGACAGCGAGAGCCTGCGTGGGACAGCTCGTGATCGACTCCTGGACGTCGTCGACCTTCAGGGACCACGTGGCTGCAGAGACAAGCTGCACCTTTCTTCCTGTTTGCACCCGACATCGCCTGGTACCCACCTGGTGCCACGCTGGTCACTGGCTAGTGACTGAACACTGTCCCCTCTGCTTTCAGGTCTTCTACAACTCCGATCCACTCTTGGATCCACCGCATCTCTTCCGGACCGATCGCCTGCAGCATCTTTATCTTCAGGCTCCATTGAACAGATAGAAGAAACCCGACGCACTTCGAGACCTATGCACCCGCTTCCTGTGGGTGAGGTAAAGCTGGCACTCCGGTGCCCAAGTGTAGAGTATCATCTCTAGTGTCTGTGTTTCCAATCTTGAGTTCATAGTCCATCCGGAAGATCCTTTTTGCAGTAACTTTGTAACTTTTACGCACCCATTGAAAACCTATGGGAGCTCGCGTGTGACTATTTGCTCTGCACACGCAACCCGTGAACCTCCTGGTCACTAACTAAAGTTAGCTCCTTGTAGGCCCAGCGATTCTAGAGGCCCTAGGCCTTTTCCCTTTTCTGTTCGTGGTACTTATACCACTATTTTAGTATATGGTTTGAGTGGCCACCAGGGCCTATCCATATAAAGTGCAACTTCTGTGTATTCTAACGTATTCTTGTTTAACGATTTGTGCTCCTGTGCTCATAAAGAGTCTAGGGGATACTTTGAGAAATAAATACATATATATTTTCAATATATATCTGTGTGGTGTCCTTTCATTGGTATAAAAGGGGGTTACATTTGGTAAAACAGCCTGCTTAACACGCTTCACGAGTTTAGCCTCAAAGACTGCTTAGCCTACGCTACCACTAGGGCAGCTAGTCCGAAAAGGTTGATTTACAACCACACCATAAGGGTTGCTTGGCATGGTACAAGGTGGTCACTTTAACTAGTGAACATCATATACCAGGCCAACTTCTCACACCAATCATACTGGACCTAGTTCAAACTTTTTAGGTCTCGCTGAGACAGCGAAAGCTGTCTCTTTGAGACATTTTGTAAGTGGGCTTTCAAAAGTACTACCCACATGGTTTTGCTGGCCTAGGGCTTGAGTGCACGATGGCGTGCACGTGCACAGCTGCTCCTCTGCTTCTTGCATTCCCCCCTCCCTTCTCACCCAGCCCTTTGATGCTCTGCTCGATTACTTTCACTTTAGCCGCTTTGACCCTTGCATTCCCCCCTCCATTCTCACCCAGCCCTTTGATGCTCTGCTCGATTACTTTCACTTTCGCCGCTTTGATGTTTGATCGCAAACGCGATCACTTCCGCTTGGCATAGCCTGTACTTGTTCTCTTTGTCCTCACATATGCTCTTCCCTCTATGTTTTTCTCTCTGGTCTCACATGTGCTATTCCCTCTGTATTTTCACTCTGCCCTCACATGTGCTTTTTCCTCTCCATTTTTCTCTCTTTCCTCACACATGCTATTCCTTCTGTATTTGTCTCTCTTCCCTCACATGTACTCTTCCCTCTGCATTTTTTCTCTATGCTCTCACATGTGCTCTTCGCTCTGTATTTTTTTCGCTGCCCTCGCATGTGTTCTTCTCTCTATATTTTTCTCTGCTCTCACATGCTCTCTTCCCTCTATGTTTTTATCTCCGGTCTAACATGCGCCCTACCCTCTGTATTTTTCGCTTTGCTCTCACATGAACTCTTCCCTCTCTATTTTTCTCTCCTCCCTCACATGGACTCTTCCCTCTCTATTTTTCTCTCTGCCCTCACGTGCTTTTCCCTGTATGTTTTCCTCTTTGCCCTCAAGTGCACTCTTCCCTCTGATCACATGCATACACAACTATGCACACATACAAACACACACATGCATTTACACACACATATGAACATATACAAACACACACAGACATGCATAAACATATGCATATACATGCACACCAACCCCACATACACATATAAACAAGCACGTACACCAACATACTCAAACACATATACATACACACAAACATGCATACACAGACAGAGGTATACACACAAACATATGTGTACACATCCATGAAGACAAATGAACACAATGACACACCCATACTTGCACACCAACACACACATGCATACACAAACATACACATACAAACACACAAACATGCATACACACACAGATATATACATATAGACACACACACTATGCACACACGCATCTCCCGTACTGTCTCAGGGGAAGAGTCGGTGTCAGCTGTCTCCTAGAGGGAGATCTCGCATGAGACAGTAAGACTCAGAGACATGTGGCGGTGGGGAGAGACAGACATGCATCCCTTTAATTGTGTTGTTGCAAGATGGTGACTATCTTCTGCCACTGGTGCATTCAGATAAGCGGCAGGAAGTAAGTCGGACACATGCACTGGTTTCAATTTCGAGAAAGTGGGGTGAACGTTTCACAGATCGGGAGTGTGTGTCAACACGTGTTTCTCCTTCACGGCAAGGCCAATCAGTACGTTTTGTTTAACCGTGTGGTCATGAATCCTTTAATTGCATAAGTGAGCGGGTATGGATGTAAACAAAAATGTAACACTAATACCACATTTTCTGTCACTCTTGTGAACAGGTTTGCTGTGAATGTATGAATGAGAATGGCGTTTTAGAATACGTTGCATGGAAAAGGGTCAACATGGTGTATACGTGTTTTTGGGTGTTTTTTTAATTTTTTTTAAATTTATTTTTTATTGCATGGTTAACGTCATGATTTACCGCATTCGGATGCTTCATTGCAGATCAGTTGTATGGCCCGTGGTTATTTACGAGTTTGGAAAATACTTTTGTATTGTTTCGATTCTTTTTGTCTCTGACCTATCTCTTGGCTGCGTCCTTACTCTCTCCCATCTTCTCTCTCCACCTCTTTGCTACATGTTCTCTCGTAATGTTTTCATTTTCCCCAACTCTCCTCTTTACTCTCTCTAATTCTTTTTTTGCTCCTTTTCTGTCTCTGTCCCTTCTCTCCCTACCTGTCCCTTCTCTAACCCCACTCCTCTTTCTCTGCCCGCCCCCCCATCCCTCTCTCTCGCAGTACTGCAGCATAGGCAGCACCAGGTCTCTGATGCCTTCTCAGTGTTGGCCCTGGGGGTGGAGGAGGTAAGTCAGCCCCCCAAGTGAATCCCATTATCAACAGATAGTGAACCTCTATTTACCAACAAGTACGGAGCGGTCTTGGGTGACGGCTGATGCGAACAGTGATCTGCTCTCGGCCCCGGCAGGGCCTGTGGGGTGGGGGCGTTACCTTACACTAGGAGAGGAATTAAAAGTGATATCCTCCCCTCCCCCCCACTCCACCACTGTCTCTCCTTACCCTCCACCTCGGTCTCTCCTTACCCTCCACCTCGGTCTCTCCTTACCCTCCACCTCGGTCTCTCCTCACTCTCCACCTCGGTCTCTCCTCACTCTCCACCTCGGTCTCTCCTCACTCTCCACCTCGGTCTCTCCTTACCCTCCACCTCGGTCTCTCCTTACCCTCCACCTCGGTCTCTCCTTACCCTCCACCTCGGTCTCTCCTTACCCTCCACCTCTCCTCACTCTCCACCTCCGTCTCTCCTCACCCTCCGTCTCTCCTCACTCTCCACCTCCGTCTCTCCTCACCCTCCGTCTCTCCTCACTCTCCACCTCCGTCTCTCCTCACCCTCCGTCTCTCCTCACTCTCCACCTCCGTCTCTCTTCACCCTCCGTCTCTCCTCACTCTCCACCTCCGTCTCTCCTCACCCTCCACCTCCGTCTCTCCTCACCCTCCACCTCCGTCTCTCCTCACCCTCCACCTCCGTCTCTCCTCACCATCCACCTCCGTCTCTCCTCACCCTCCACCTCCGTCTCTCCTCACCCTCCACCTCCACCTCCGTCTCTCCTCACCCTCCACCTCCCCTCACCCTCCACCTCCACCTCCGTCTCTCCTCACCCTCCACCTCCCCTCACCCTCCACCTCCACCTCTGTCTCGCCTCACCCTCCACCTCCGTCTCGCCTCACCCTCCACCTCCGTCTCGCCTCACCCTCCACCTCCGTCTCTCCTCACCCTCCACCTCTCCTCACCCTCCACCTCCGTCTGTCCTCACCCTCCACCTCCGTCTCTCCTCACCCTCCACCTCCGTCTCTCCTCACCCTCCACCTCCGTCTCTCCTCACCCTCCACCTCCGTCTCTCCTCACCCTCCACCTCCGTCTCTCCTCACCCTCCACCTCCGTCTCTCCTCACCCTCCACCTCCGTCTCTCCTCACCCTCCACCTCCGTCTCTCCTCACCCTCCACCTCCGTCTCTCCTCACCCTCCACCTCCGTCTCCCCTCACCCTCCACCTCTCCTCACCCTCCACCTCTCCTCACCCTCCACCTCTCCTCACCCTCCACCTCTCCTCACCCTCCACCTCTCCTCACCCTCCACCTCTCCTCAGCCTCTTCACCCTCCACCTCACTCTCCTCACCCTCCACCTCACTCTCCTCACCCTCCACCTCACTCTCCTCACCCTCCACGTGTCTCTCCTCACCCTCCACGTGTCTCTCCTCACCCTCCACGTGTCTCTCCTCACCCTCCACGTGTCTCTCCTCACCCTCCACGTGTCTCTCCTCACCCTCCACGTGTCTCTCCTCACCCTCCACGTGTCTCTACTCACCCTCCACACGTGTCTCTCCTCACCCTCCACGTCTCTCCTCACCCTCCACACGTGTCTCTCCTCACCCTCCACCTCACCCTCCACACGTGTCTCTCCTCACCCTCCACGTCTCTCCTCACCCTCCATGTCTCTCCTCACCCTCCACGTCTCTCCTCACCCTCCACGTCTCTCCTCACCCTCCACGTCTCTCCTCACCCTCCACGTCTCTCCTCACCCTCCACGTCTCTCCTCACCCTCCACGTCTCTCCTCACCCTCCACGTCTCTCCTCACCTTCCACGTCTCTCCTCACCCTCCATGTCTCTCCTCACCCTCCACACGTCTCTCCTCACCCTCCACACGTCTCTCCTCACCCTCCACACGTCTCTCCTCACCCTCCACACGTGTCTCTCCTCACCCTCCACACGTGTCTCTCCTCACCCTCCACACGTGTCTCTCCTCACCCTCCACACGTGTCTCTCCTCACCCTCCACACGTGTCTCTCCTCACCCTCCACACGTGTCTCTCCTCACCCTCCACGTGTCTCTCCTCACCCTCCACGTGTCTCTGCTGCACGCCTCACACTGCTGCACGCCTCACACTGCTGCACGCCTCACACTGCTGCACGCCTCACACTGCTGCACGCCTCACACTGCTGCACGCCGCACACCGCACACGGCTGCACGCCACACACGGCTGCACGCCACACACTGCTGCACGCCACACACTGCTGCACGCCACACACTGCTGCACGCCACACACTGCTGCACGCCACACACTGCTGCACGCCACACACTGCTGCACGCCACACACTGCTGCACGCCACACACTGATGCAACCGGCACACACTGATGCAACCGGCACACACTGATGCAACCGGCACACACTGATGCAACCGGCACACACTGATGCAACCGGCACACTGCTGCACGCCACACACTGCTGCACACTGCTACATTACTCACTGCTGCACGACACTGCTGCACGCAGCACACTGCTGCACGCAGCGCACTGCTGCACGCCGCACACTGCTGCACGCCGCTGCACGCCAAGTGCTGCATGCCTCACACTGCTACACGAAACACTGCTGCACGCCGCTGCACATCACAGTGCTGCATGCCTCACAGTGCTACATGAAACACTGCTGCACGCCGCACACTGCTGCACGCCGCACACTGCTGCACGCCGCACACTGCTTTTATGCGAGTTTATGCTACTGACATTGTAAATGACAAGGCCTTTTATTTGTTTTAAAACCAAAACATAAAAGGCATTTTAATTTTACAATGCCAATAGCTCAAACTCTTATAAATGCGAGACCTATTGCATTGCAAATGCTTGTTATTAATCTTGACACTGAACATGTGTAGAATTACACAGGGCGTGGCTGACATGGGGCACAAACGCACGGCAGATACCTGTTATAATCAAGTAAACATCTGGCATGTGAAAATGAAAATAGAATATTTGTTCAGGGTGAAGAATATCACTACTTTTTATAATGTGCGACGTGAGAGTTCCATATGTTCCTTCTAGTCCGCGGTGTCCAGCAGCTCTATCAAGAGAGTCATGGACTGAGACAGAGAGGGGACCTCTTGTTTATCGGAGCTTGACATTTTCACATACTACAGGCCGTCGTAAAAGAGCAAATGCCGTCACTCACACAACCTGTAGCTGACGACAATCAGTGGCTATCATTGTGGGCTGGTTTAGTGTACAGACACTCGCAATGCTTGAAGAGGGCTGATCAATCTGTGAATGACAGTCCAATCATGCGTCTTTATTGTATATTTGGATAACGGAAGTCTGTAGAGACAGCTAAAGCGTTATCTAGTCCAGACCTAAAAAGGACATTTCGTCCCAGAGAGTGTGGGTTGAAGTAGAGGACAAAAATATGTCTCTTTACTTCATGAAAACGTGAGATAAATGTATGACACTATTATGAATAAGATTTAAAAAGTTTGTGTATGAAAAGGGAAGGCATTTATGGTAAAAATGCGTAAAATTAAGAAAAATTGATTCACACTAGAACATTTGTTGCACTTTCCTTCTAACCTATTCTGCCATCCCACTGCCCCACTCCGCTCTTCCACACTAATCTAGACTTCAGAATACCAGCTCTATAACAACTCTACTCTTGAAATACGTATGGAGCACTCGTCAGTTTTGAGACTGAACACAACTTAAAACTACACAAAAAGGATTAGGGATGTTTCTAGCAGCTCCGTATTAAGATAACATTGGAGTAGCTCTTGTTTTTGGTGCCGAAATCTGTAACATTATGTTTGGGGTGATCATTGAGCACATCGAAAAAAAAGTCCCTAACTCGGAAACACCATTATGGTTGGAGTTATCAATGAGCACATCTAAAGCAAAAGTGAGTCTCTCTCTCACCATACACGGAGCACTCACGAACGGGTCTGATGAGGGGGGGGGGGGGGGGGGGGGGGGGGGGTATGCGCGCTAAATTTATCTAAGCTCCTTTTTCTCAGTTTATAGAAGAAAGAAGAAAAAAATGAACAGCACTCACGGGGGCAGTTGCCTTAGATTTTAATAGCAACGCAACAATTGAGGCGTTTCGATTTGTGCCTTCGTCGGCGAAGGCCGTGGGTGCTGTTTTTTTCCCTTCTATAAACTGAGAAAAAGGAGCTTTGATATAGATATATATATATATATATATATATATATATATATATATATATATGTGTGTGTATGATCCACAAAACTGAGTCCAGATGTTAAAAGATAATAAAAAAAGGCTTCCACCTGCTGTAGTAGCTTGATCACGTGGCTAGACAGATATCCATTATGCACTGTTGCCTAAGCTCCAAAAGGGCAATGTTCACAGAGCGATCAGCAAGAGTTCAGAGATCAAAAACAAAGTTTTGTGAGCAATCGTTTGCAAAATTAATGATTACTCCAGGGTTCAAAGCAGATAGAATTCGAAAAAATATTCTTTCGCACTAACATTGCAAAAGTTAGCTTGCAAAATATTCACACTATGATGTCAGGAGTACATTATTTGACCAGCTGTCATTGTGGCTCTTGTCAACAGCAATAAGTTGAACTCGGGCACACTTTACCAATTTCTTTTTGCTATGATATGGTGATTAACACTTAAAATAGGACACATTATGTGCTTTTAAATGTTAGAGCGCTCATCCAATCATCTTGATGCTATGGGAATATTGAGTTGGCAGTTTATTTTTTGTAGGTTATTGATTTTCTCCAAGATAGGGACTCAATAGAGCGAGACAACTGTGTTTGATTCGTTAAGATGTCTGTATCAACCATGCAAGTGTTGTGGGCTGTGCCAGAGTGGGTGGTCTGGGGTGCATGAACTGGATTTTTCTGGTATATCACTTGAGAACGCAGTTTAACAGAGAAGATAAAGTAAAGTGGGTGAGTTAAACAGCTCAGAAGAACAAGAATAGGAATGAACTGGAAGTCTCTTTCAAAGAAACATAAAAGGAGAAAGTGTTCTCTAACCTTGGTGGAGATTGGGACTTGCTCCAAAATATTATACCTGACCCTTTATTGGCTTGTAGAATGTGGCAGGAGCCGAGGTATGCTGGATGGAAGACAGGTGTGGCAGTTCCCACACCAGTGTGTTATAATCTGCCTGCAAGTGTCATGGCATATGAGGGACTGCGGCTTAGATTATTTTTTTTATTTGTTTTAGACATGGAAGCAGTAAGGGGCATCTATGGAAGATCTAAAGCATCAGCAAGTCAGAAGAATGTAAGAAGGGAAGCGTGATAAAAAAAAGAGGTCTGTGGTGCTAGTGATCTGGTAGTCTCTATCGTGAACAGTAATCTTTTCCCGATTCTGGATGGCAATTTAAATGAATAAATAATGAATAAAAATCTAAATTCCTCCTTATTTTCACCGTGAAGAAGAGGACGCCTCTGCATTATGCAACAACCTATGGGGTATTGCATCGCTCTTGTTACACAGTAATAAAGTCTAAAGCAAGAATTTGATGGCTAGTAGAAAGGGTGTATGCTTCTTAGTTTAGATTAGGACATTGGCTGGCTCATCACTCTCCCAGCAGCTAGTTAGACATATGTATCTTTTACCTATTGCTAAAAATGCCACTTTGGGCTACCTATTTATTAACGGTTCTTTCATGGCTGTGAGAATATTAGTATGACTTGTGAATGTTTGCCCCTTCTTACAAGATTACAAAACACAATCAAAAGTGCTCAACCAATATTAAGTATTTGTGACTTCCAAGGAGCCAGAAAGGAAAATGCAATAATTGTGCATCAGACAAGTTGGGGGTATTTACCAAGTGGTGATCTAACAATGGCATAATTGGAGGCAACTGCATCTACATCAGAGCCAACCACAGAATGGAATTCCAGAAAACTATTTGTAAATTATTTGGTACTAGCTCACATAGTAATGCCATCAAACTACAATACAACCTTTGAGTGGCTAAGTCGTGGTTTAAAAAGAATTGTAAAAAAGTGAGAAAGCAACTTATTCAAAAATCTAGAAAACTAAATGTGTTGTCTAATATCAGGAATACTAAAAAGTTATCAATTTGGCTAAGAATACATTTCTGGAAAGGGAAAGGTGTATCCTGCTGGAGGATTGTAAAAAATAGTTTAGACAACTCTAGCCCTGTACAACAACAGCTGGTGGGCAAGTCAAGCCTAACATGGATCCAGAATTACTGAAGAAGACTGCAAGTTACATATCGATGAATTCCGGAGGAGAGGATTACGCATAAACTTTCCCCACTTTATTCTCCAGCAGCTTTACATAGAAGCTTTACATGCCAAATAAAGTAAATACAACTCCCAAGAACACTGCACCAGAAAGTCAACACTGGCAGCCAATCCACATCATTGAAGAGGGATGCTCCCTTCCTGCCTTCCCTCTTTCTTCGCTACTCTTTGAGCTAAGTGCAGTTAGTTAGATCTTCGTGTACAGTTTAATAATTGCTAGTGATAAAAGTTTTTTTTTTTATTGTACATGTAACAAATTTCTCTCCTTGAGCAAGTCACAGAAAAGATCACAGGCTAGCTTTCCCGGAGTCATATGTGGCTCGGTTTATTTTGTTGGCAGACGCAGGATCCTGCATTGCACCATCAGAGGACACATCAATCACATATTCCATCTGTGCTCCTTACTGCACCTCGTACTTCTCTCCAGGGGAGGTCGTACAAAGGGTGGAGGCGCAGTAAGCTATAATACTGCTTGTTTACGACCTGACCCGTTACTCAAATCTGTACAAAGGTAATCAGTCTGGTATCTCAGGGCTGCATCATACACAATGTTGCATCTTTGCAGTCCTTCATAATGCCTAGTCAGACCTGCGGAGCACTACGGTCCCAGACTTGGGGGTCTATATTAGGAGGTGGCACCTCTGTAGAGCATTGATAACTGGACACAGCCCAGGTTCAGCCCATGATACTTAACCCCTTCAGCGCGGCGCGGATTTCCGCGCCACGCTGAAGATTCCGTGCGCGGGCGGGGCCATGACGGAACGGTTCCGTCATAAGCACAGCCCAACCGACGTGCATGACGGAACCGTTCCGTCAAGCGCGTCGAAGGGGTTAAGGGAGCAAGGGTCCAACTTCCTCCCCACTTGGACAAGTCATATTGGACAAACTCTGTACTACAAACCTCTGGAGGGTGGTGGAAAACCATACTTTAAGTGGACCTGCGATCTCATTATTTGTGTATTACAATGAAGGGTAGTTTGCCTTGGTAATCATCAAAATGCATGGAGGAGTTTCCCGTACTGACTCCCTTTTGCAGGGTTTTTATGTGATTCCGGTCCCTCCCGAATCGACCTCTCAAAATATTATAAGACTACATACAACGGTTGCATTGCCACTCCAGACGTGCGGCCCTGTTATAGGGCTGTGCAACTGACCATCCTGAATGACTGGCGGTTCGGGGACTTCGGCTATCCAGCTTATACATCTTAAGGATGGGCACTGGGATCATCAACCTTGTTGCATCTACTGTATGGGGAACTGGTCCCTCATGACAAACCCCCAGTGACCAGATTGGTCCTTGTGACATGGAGGGAGGCAGGTCGGACTATGCGCTAAGGGGGGTGGCTCACTGAGGAGACTCCCTTGTGAAAGGGCTCCGCCCTGCGTCAGGTGGCCGAGCTGCAGGGGTTCAAACGCTGGGATTTAACTGGAATCTCCAGGCTGGGTGATGTTCTTAGTGGGAAAGTGATTACATCCTTTACCTCCCTTCAAGTGAAGTATCAACTCTAACAGTTCCAATGTTATAATTATCTGCAGCTTTGTCTTGCACTCACGCTCTATAGCGCACATACCAAGGACATCCTGGAATTCAGTCCCTTAGATGCCAAAATACGGTGGACCAACATCCGACACCACGAAATGTCTGCCATTTACCGTTCTCTGTTGGTCAATGTCCCTAATACCTTTCCGGCCCTCAGGGAGGCTTGGACTTGTCAAATAAGGCTTTCGGTCACAGGACGTGTGGTTTGGAGCTCTCCTGATAAACATAAGCCGGTGGGCATTTTACGCTAGCAATTCACACATTGTTTGGTTGGCACAGTTTTTGAAAGCGCAAGGCATGAAACCCCATTGCAAAATGGCGCGCGCTAAGATTTATTAAGTAGATAGGTTCAGTCCCTTTTTGCTGTTAGTGACTAGAGTTCCATATATGGTAGACGCGGATGCGGAGAGCTGTATCGGTAGAGGAGCATGGTTTCCGTTTGGTTATCGGTATCGTCTACTTTGAAGAGGTTTTGAAAAGGTGAGCGGACGCTCTGTTTTGTCATTTGGAGTAATCACAGCTGCATCGAGGTGTATTTTGCGGATGGTAATTTGTTTACTGGATTTTTCTTTTAGAAATCCCGTTCGAGTTCGATATACCGAGTGGGGGTATTTGTTTTCAAAAAGTTGGTCAGGAACCAAGGTCAGTGTAAAAGAGGTTTTGTTTATTTAAAGTTTGGCTTGTTTTGAGGTTATAGCGTTGTTTTTTTTGGAATAAGGATTGGTATGTTTTTTTCTTTCCTGCTCCACAGAGCGTGTTTAATACAAGGTCATCAGGTATGCATAGACTGTGTTTTTTTTACACACACACGTGTTCTTGTGTATTATTTCATCACCTCGGGTGACTGGGTTTCATAAGGGTATTCTTTTAGAACTATTCCGTTCTGACTATTTTCATACATTCATAAAATCAGTATTAATTTGAAACAACGAAGAGATGTTACGCACTGTTGTATCTAGTATGCTTTTTTGACATGTTGTAGCTGTTGTCTGCACTCATGAAGTTGAAACGATTGTATTTATGGTTTTACTTTCATCTTGTTTTTAGATCTTCCCCTGAAGAAGGGCCACTAAACGGCCCGAAATGCATTGGGCGAGCATGAATATAACTAAAGTTTATGACCTATGTATAAATTGAATTGAATTAATTATTATTGTGATTTGAACAATAATTAAATGTTGGTTTGAAAATCTATTATGTTGCTGAAAATATTGTTTGAGAAATGAAACTGTCTTTGAGAATCACCAGTCACAAAAAAGATTGTATATAAAGGTAAACTGATTTAAAATTAGCATTTGCACCCAGGGAAGGTTGCTCCGTAGCAAGGTTCTTTTACTTGCATTATTTCACATTTATCTCAGGGTCTGTTGAGACAGTCAGCCCCTTCACGGAAGCACCCCGAAAAAACTGTACGAATTATTTTCTTATCGCACTGAGTGCCTTTCATACATTCACATTATTATCACAGGCTTGGACTTGTGACCTTGGCCCGTGGGAGATGATGACTGGAGACAGGCACTGGCTTCTCCTCATGAAGCGCCTGTAGCTTCATAATACCTTTATATTCAGCTGCGTTATTTACAAAGGATGCATTACATTAGGGAGAGGCTATGGAGACGGTGACTTATCTAACCTGCCTCTTGTTTTCAGGTGTCAGACTGTAACGGGAAACTTTACACATACTGTTTGGGGCTGTGCTGTTCTTGCCTGCTTCTGAGGTGGGGTCTTTGACTTCCTGGAGGGAGTGCTGGGCCATGATATTGCAAGGGTCTGGAAGGAGGCTGTAGCTCCATCCTTGGAGGTTTTTTACCCATTACAAATTTTATTGAGTAAGAAGGAGGGAGCAGGGGCAGGAAAGTGATGTGTCGCAGTTTGATAGGACCAACAGGGACTTCCTGCCAGCCCCCTACTCAACTTTTAAAAAGTGCTTGAACAGGAAGAGAAGCTCTCTCTGGGGTGTGGTCTGCTGAGGCCGAAGGTGCTGGAGCCTGGCACAATGGGCAGTTGGAAGGAGAGACCCCCCGACTGCCCCCAGGACCCTAACAGCACCAGAAGAAGAGCCCAGGACCGGTGCGCAGGAGCAGTGGCCTCTGCGCAGGGAGAAGAGAGGCCACGGAGGAGAGCCAGGCGAAAGGCTGGCACAGGGAGCCAGTGAAGACAGCACCCTGCTAAATCAGAGACCCCGAGGGCGGAGGAGAGTGTTCCCAGTGGCTGGGGCTGGTAAAGAGGGGCATGAAGCGCCCCATAATGCCTCGCCAGGCATTTGGAAATCTGCCGTTTTGGTGCTTTTTGGCCCCCAGAGGAGGGGGTCACCCTCATTTGTGAAAAGGGGTGCAGGGGGGCTGCAGGAGCACCGCAGCCTCCCCCAGCATAAAGAAGGACAGTCCACCCATAAGTTTCACGGGGCATCTGAAAGAATAACCCGTCAAGGGCTCAGGCAGCCTTTAACACCTTCTAGGCTGGAACTTATGTTCTACAGCTGAGGGTGTACTATGAAGTGCATCATGGAGAAAAGGGCTGAGTTGGGGATGTCTGGAGAAGGGCATCCCCTGGAGGTGAAGTGGTGTAATTGCACCGAAATGCATTTACTATTGGTTATTTCTTTTTAGGTGGACTTAAAGTCACATGTGTAAAGTGAAGTACCTGTGTAAGGTGACGTTAAGCTAAATTGAGTTATGTTACTGGACCTTCCTGCTAGGGGGTCTGGCTGTATTTACGTAATCCCATGCTTTTACCTGTTATTCCTTTTAAAGTGAAGAGGCGCACTGCAGGGGAAGTGTAGTTGCCAGGAGTACTTCTTTTGAAGGGACTGTAAGTCACATGTCTAAGGAGACGTCATAAGCCAAGTGGGGCTATTTTGCCAGACAGTCCTGCTAGGGTGTCTGGCTGTATATGCGCAATCCTGTGATTTCATCTGTGATGCCTTTAAGGGCTGTAATTGCAATGCATTCAAATGATCAACCAAGGTGATGAGTACTGGCATTCTAAAGTGTGCGTAAACATGGATTCTTGCTGCTGCGCTTAGGTGAAGTCTCCAGACTGCTAGCCCTTAAGATATGGAGGTGCATACTTTATGGTCAGTAGGAGATGCTCAGTCAGGGTCATGTGTCTCCAAGGCAGGTTTACCCCTTTTTAATGCTTGTTGAGGTAATGGGGTGGGTCGACACTGGGATGGTGCCAGTACGCAGGGCCCTCGCTCCAGGTTATGTTCAACTATCTGCATTGGGGGCAAGTTGATGTGCATACATGGGAGTGGTGGTACTAGACCCCACCCCCCCCTTTGCGGGAGGGGTGGAGATGTTATGTAATGTCACAAAGTAATTCCAACAGCTTATGTATATTTGTAAATTGGTACATAGTATTGAGTAGTGTGTGTGTTTAATAAATGTACTCTTACTTTTATAAAGCAAAGTACAGACTGGACAATCAATTATTGAGTGTTATTTTTGTGCACCTGCAAATGGCGATGACAAGCCCACACCACCTCCCTTGAGTAAGCCTCAGACTGCTCTGCAACGCTACCCTCTGAGAGTCAGGCGCTACAATTGGGTGTTTGGTTCCAAGTGAAGGACAAATGTAGTCATGTTATTTGTGCAGGCCTCACAGATGCTGCCTCGTTTTCCGACACGCTGACAAAATCTTCGTATGTTTCTGGAGAAATCCCCTTACTCGAAAAAACAGACACCTCCAAACCCATACAAAAGTCCATCCCCATCCTCCAGACACTCACCAGGTAAGCATTTGTGTCATTGTAAAAAAAATCAATTGTTTGCCAGCCGTAGAACAATAAAGTTACATAACCGCACCTCTCTGTGAAAAACGAACCAACCAGTGGGAGTGAGAAGGGTTTTATTTACACCTTGTCATATGAAATTGAATATATTCCATGGGATGACGGTTTAGCGATTTTTGTAGATGCCTCAGTGAATAAAGCAGGCCCTGTAGCTCCGGCGTCTCTGAAGAGGATTATGCAACTGGTAGTAGGCAAATCGGAGCCCCTTAATTTGAAGAAAAACCAGGCCACACATTCTGGGTCCATGGAACTTCTGAGGCTGCCAGTTACTGTTCCCAAAAAAGTGACATGGAAACATCCAAAGGAAATAAACTCTGTGGGAGATGCCTTTGATAGGCTAAAAATAGCATTATTGGCAAAGGAACGCAGCACCTTGAGGTTCTACCTAAAAAGCTTTGAGGACCTTGGGAATAGGATAATGCTGGAAATCATTGCTCCTTTCCAGGCATAGTGGACAATGTCCCAGCGGACGATTTCCCGGGATATTCGGATGAACAGCAGGGATCAACCAGACCCTATAACCCTAAGGTGGTATCTAAAACACTAGAAGCAGAGGACAGAAGGCCTAGTGGCGCCCTCTCCTTCGATATGCTAGAGCTGGATGATATTTAATATCCGTGGTCCACAGAATGGTAACTGGGGGATAAAGTGCCATGCTACATGGCAAGTTGCTTCCGCATACCCCTTGATAAAAAGGTCCGCAATAAACCCAAGGCGGAGTGTCCTAGACCAACTCTTGAGGGCAAGGTGGATTAAGTTTCATAAATTGATCCCAATGCAGGAAGAGATACATATTCTAGGGGCGCAGGCCAAGGAAATTTCAACATGAGAAACTATGCTGGTAAGTGCTACCCATTCTTCTCATGTAAAGGTATGAGGTAGGTTGGCCTGCTTTGCACAGAAATGGCTAGCTCTTACCAACAAAGCTCAGATTCAGCAGACAGCAAATGGGTTTCATGTAGAATTCAATGGTTCCTCGGAATAGTACCACAGACCTCGACCACTTTCCTTTTCCAATACAGGCACACTACTGAAGAGTTACAGGTGAAGGGTGTAGTTGCCAAATCATTCAAGTTGTTTGGTCAGCAGCCTCTTTTTGGTTGAGAAGACAGACAAGTGGGTGCAGCCCTGGATCAATCTCTGAGAGATCAACGAGTAGCTGATTTATCGCCACTTCAAATTTGGGGATTTTATAATATGTCTGAATGTGCAGGACGCTTACCTGACCATTCCCATTTTCAAACTGCGGTGCAGATTCCTCTGATTTCTCTGGTGGGACAGACATGCGAGTTCCAATCAGTCCCTTTCGGTCTGTCCTCGGGCTCCTGTTGTTTCACCAAAATCTTGAAACTAGTAATGAAGCTCTCAGATGGCTAACCATCTCACCAGAATGATCTATCTCCTGGAAAGTCTGGGGTTCATCATCAATAAGACAAAGTCTCTGATGGTGCTTTCCCAGCAAGTAACCTTCCTAGGTTTCTTCATCGACTCAGCCAAGTCATCACTCTGTCTTCCATTGAAGAAGATTGCGCTGATTCAATAGGATCGAAGGAGAATCCTATCCAAACCTACAACTTCTCTTCGCCAAATTGTGGGGGTAGTAGGCCTGCTGTTGACATCTCATTAGGCAATTTTTTCGGGTTCCTTTCACAATCAGGTCTTTCAGAGGCTGAACACCTCCTTTGAAAAGAGGCCTTACCTATTTGGAGATGGTAACCCTCTCCAATGAGAAAATTTGTTGGTGGCTAGCCCACATGGAAGCGTGGAATGTGAGAGTCATCTTTGGTTCCGATCCAGAACTGATGACAGAATCCGTTGCCAGCAGAACCGGCTGGGGGGGGCAAGATGTAGCAACATGTGTACCAGAGGATGAACGTTCGAGCAGGAGATAAAACTCCACATCAACTGCCTGGAACTTCTGTCAAGATCCTTCATGCTTAAATGTTGGACCATGGAGAAGGCCTGGTGCTGCATCCTGTTAAAAATAGACAGTATGTTGGCAGTTCGCTACATAAACCATCTCGGGACCCGAGATCAAAGGTCCTGTTGGACACGGTCAAGGATTTGTAGCACTTTTGCCTGGAGAATGGAATAACTGCGATAGCAAAATATCTGCTTGAGTCACAGAACACAGAAGTGGACTGGGATTCCAGGTATCTGCGAGATTCAATCATATGGAAGATGGATCTGGAAATGTTCAACATACTGCTTCAGGCATGGGGACAGTTTTTGACGACCTCTTTGCATCCAGGCTGGACAATCAACTGCACAGTTACTTCAGTTAGTCTGGATCCGGCTGCTGCAGCAACGGATGTGTTCTTATAAGACTGGACACTGGCCAGAGAGTATGTATTTACCCCGTTCGCTATGATCACAAGATTAACTGCGCATGTCAGAAGACAGAAAGTGGTGGTGATGAGTTGGAAGTGTCAAGCTTGGCATCATGTTCTGGAACTTTCTTGGGATTCTTCAATGAATCTATCCCACCATTATCACATTCTGAGGAACACACAGGGCCTACTCCATCACCTTGTGATAGAGGGCAGCCTAAAACGCATGGCCTGGAGGATTACAGGGGATGCTGGAAGATTCCAGGCTTATCAAGAGAAGCCGAGGAATACACCCAGAAGGAATGGGCAGACAACATTGTCAGGCGTTACTGGTGAGCCTGCAAAAGATGACTTGGTTAGTGTTTTACAAAGACACCTGGATCCCGTACATGTACTGAACTTTTTGTCCGAATTGCTTCGGAGGGCCTTGCTTACAGGTCAGCAAATAGTTTCCGTTCTGCTATGTCACCAGGTCATCTCCCGACACATAGTTTGCAGGCAAGCATCCTATGATTTAGAACCTTCTTTGAGGAATTGGGCCTCTCTTTACCTCCTGGTCCATGAACTCCCCTTTGTGGGATGCGAGTAAAGTTCTGAATTTCTCATTTTCATGGCCAAGAAATACATATCTGAGCAGGGAACAGCTGTCAGCTAAGCTGGCTATGCTACTGTACTTGGTGTCCTGTGGGAGGATCTCTGACATCAGGGCCTTAGATTTGACGGGTATAATTTATACGAACAAGGAGGCACATTCAATTCAAGTAGAGATGTAAAGTCGCAATCCAGAACCATTTCGCATTCAGCATTCAGATATTTACCTAAGCTGTGTGTTGTGGAATGTCTGAAGGCATATGAACACAAGAGAGCGCAACAGAAGAGCTTCGCCCTCAAGACAAAAAAGACAGCTCCTCGTTTACATCCGGAAACCATTTGGAGCTGTGTCTTGACTGACTATTGCCAGATGGGTATGTTACATGATCGGGGAGGCAGACATTGATGTCAGTGTTTGGAGCCCATTCGACTAGGAGGGCCATGTATTCTTAGGCTTTATCATTAGGAGCGAGGCTGGAGGACATTATAAATGTGGTGTACTGGTACTCTGGTTACACCTTTAAGAGGTTTTACCTCAAACCAGTGGTGGGTGTAGCCTTAATAGTGGTAAGTAAGCTTTAAAGTTGCAAATCCTGTCCTCTAGTCCTGACATAGAATTTAAAATGTCCTAGCAACTGTGAAGGAGAGGTCCAATTCTATTAAGGTCACAGACACCAGGATTATCCCGCCCTTGGGTTCTTTATTATTTTAATTCAACCAAACCCTCCCTGGAAGGGGGATACGCTCACATAGAACTTATCAGCTTATCACTGAAAAGATGTTGATTAATTGCTCATTTCAATGCAAGTAACAGGTTTCGAGTGGCTTATTTTCATGTTTCACTCTCAAAAGGTATTAAGAGAAATGCATGGTCATTTTGGGTATTGAGGGGATTAGGAATTAACGCCAATACATGTTTTTATGGTTCATGGCAGGAAAAGATCAAAAGGGGAAGTAAAGGGAAATTCTTGAAGTTCAAGTTGGCTGTCGTGCGAAGAAAGAGGGGAAGTAGCAAGCGGATAGCCCTCTTAAAAGAGAACAACACGATGCGGATTGGCTGTCAATGTTAACTTTTTTTCGCCTAGTGTTCTTGGAAGTTGTAGTTCCTATACCTGTTTCGTAAAACTGATGGAGGATAAAGTGGAGGAAGTGTATGCATATTCCTCGCTTCTGCACCCCTTCATAGAACTGAGACTTTCCTTTATGATAGCTCTAAAATTCTACATTGTATGGACAAAGTATCTCAGATAAAACAGTTGCCAAATTCAGGTGGCACCAGGGAAAATGGGTGGTTTCGCTATAAAGAATAAAAGGACTATTTATGGGAAAAAAGGTTTCCAGGGTTCACAAGCTAAATGGAATTTCTGCACCCGTTCTGAAAATTAGCATTCAAGTTTAGGCAGAAGTTTTACTCTTGGTCTATTTTTTTTAAACTTTTTTTTTATTAAACATCGCATATAAGACAGTGAGTACAGTACTTGAAGCAATCGGTTAGTATACACTTTGACCAGAGCAGGCAGCATCAGATATATGACAGTTATACATTGGAAACTGAGCATTTATGGTGTTCAAAATTCGCAGTCCACAACAGGTAGCACACCAAAAGGTCAGCATCCCCACCTCTCTACTCAGCACCAACCTCACATACTCAGTAACCTCGATAGGTACGCCTCTTACTCTCAGTCTATACCATACTTCTTCTAACTGGGCTCATTTCTGATCCTAGGCAAAGGAGTAAACTGAATTCCTTGGTCACTTAAAGATTGAAAAAACACTTTTCAATCACACTTACTTAGGAATAACTTTAAACAAATTATCTGGAGCCTCACAGACGGAACAGTTAAAAAGAAAATACAGCCATGCTGAACTAGGGATTTGTATATTTTATGAAGCATATTGAGCTCCATCTCATCTTTCAGTAGCTAGTGTGTTTATAGCCACGTGTGATTCTGCACTGCAATATGTGCTAATAGCAGGAATAAACTCCTTGATCAAAAAAAATAAAAATAATGTTCAGCTCAGAAAAAAGCACAATCACTCATCAGATAGGAAACGGGTCCTATTGCCACTGGGCACTTCATTAAGCAGCACTCAACCATTTTTTTTACAGCTTACCACTGGCCAAAATGTCTGGACAAGAGTGAATCAAAGGAATATAGCAGGATGAACTATGTAGTTCAAAAGCAGGTATATTTTCATCTTGCATAGTGTAATAACTTTCCTGCAGACATATAGTCTTGAAATCATGTGCATGTACTTCGTAAAGGGAAAAGCTGCATTTACAAAATGTTTACACAAACAAAATTAAATCATTACATTTTGGCAAGTAAATTGAAGGTTGGATCATCTCTTACTTAGCTATTCTACTCCTACACCTCAGAGTTATTCCCTGAAGTTCATTAGATCATCCATTGGACAGAACGTCTGCAATTTAGCCTGCAGTATACCAACGTATGAGCAACAGTGGGGAGTTGGCGTAAAGACGCAGGTAGAGTGGACAGTATGCCATCTAGGCCAGAGATCTCCAACCTTTTTTATTATGAAAGCTAATTATGTTCAAGGAAAATCATGCCAGGTCACTAAGACAGACTATCAATGTTAAAACAGTGACCACGTAAGGCAGATTTCATTGCTGCCCCCTGGATGCAGACAACCTCAGTGCATCAGGCTAAGTTCCAAGCAATAATGTGCAACAAAAAGAAGCGTTATCAGTTTTAATGTTAAATTCCTCTACATGCAATTGCAGTCAACATATACATGACCCCCTGGTACCTAGGAATGGATATCAGAAATAAAACTCCACAAAGAAACATAAATTACTGTTTAATTAGGAGTCTTTTTTTTTCTTTAAACATCAGCTTACCCGTTCTGAAACTAGACGCTGTTTTCAATTTTGAAAGCTCGTCTAATGCAACCAAATAAAATCTTTTCACTTATTACTTTAGGCTGCAGGTACGGAAGCAGATCGCTACCAGTAGCTACTAAACTCCTCGTTGGAGACCCCTGATCCAGGCTTAAGGGTTCGGACATTGAAAGCTTTGAACATATAATCTGCATCTCTCTGGATTTAGTAGGCCTTTGGATAACTCACTTAAAATGTATATTTAATGTCTACAGTGTTCACTCTGTGCCTGTGATCATTAAACTGTGCTTTGAAGGAGCCACACATGAAAGCAGGACATCAATAGTCAAATATCTGCATAGGTCGTACAACGTTTTATCTTTTTTATGTCTACATTCCAGTGTGGCACTCCAGATGCTGATGAACTTGATCCTTCGTAGTAAAACGTCAACGGTTCATTTACATTTTAATTGTACGTGCTGTAAGGTGCTTTACTGGAATTTAGTGTCCATATTCTTGTCCCGCATTTTATAAAGAGATGTATGTTAACTTTTTGATCTATGAAAAATGGTCTTAAAATTACTAACAATAAAGCTTGAACTGAACTGGTCTAACCGGCCCTAGTGCGGGTTGTTGGTTTTCGATGGCAGGAGCTCCGAATGATGAATGGTACCGCAATTACCTTGACCTGCCTACATAGATGTCCAACTCAAGGGACAGGGAGAAGAGAGTTTTACTGGGCGGAATTCTAGCAGTGCCATGTTGATTTTAGCGGAACCACCCCTACGTGTACTCACATGGATGGGGCAAACATACCCTTCAGAAAATAGCTAAGAGGAAAGACTTCAAGCACTTTGAAAGGGAAAAATATTGGGTCACATACCTCCAGCAGCATGATCCAGATTCTAGGGGCAACTAAGGCAAAGAACTGTAACGCTCTTAGAGAGATGTACAAGGAAGAGTTGGGCCGTCTGCTAGTAATTCACAAACTGCAGTTAACTGAAATCTTCGGCGAAGGAAGACTGACTGTAGAGGGTGGCTTTTAGTGATGCAAGATATTGTGCAAAGCAGGGAGAAAGGAATTGACATGATCAGAGTTTTTACCTCCTTTGCCAACGTAAAATGTGGTCTGCAGCCCTGTTGTGAAGGGGAGAGATGTGATCTGACACAAAGTCCAGGTATGAGTAGTTTAATTATTCACAAAAGTAGAAAATTGGAGCAAGCTGTGCATTTGCAACCCAGACACACATCAGCACAACAATCTCCTTCAAAATTAATCACTAGCCACAATAGCACTTGCTGCGTTGAAGGAAAGAATTAGATGTCAAAGTTCATGTGCACTGCGTTTGAAGACAGCATTTTCTCTTTAAAATGCCAGAGAAAACTGCAGGGCAATACACATCCAAACTCCTCCCCCGGCCTTCTGAGGCCAAACTCTACACAATGTAATCACTAGTGTCCAAACATGATAATTAATCAGAAAAGGATTACAAGTAGAAACTTCTATGAATATAACAGTGTTTAGGATCACTACATACTAATATCGTGCATCTATAGAGCCGACTCCAGTGTGTTGCAAGCACAGCACTTCACTATGGAGCTCATAGTGTGTCACCCCACCAAGTGCCAACAATAAACGTACGCATGTGGATATCTAGCAACACAACCAATCTAGACGGTATTTACACCTCTCTTCACACATATGCCGTGCTAAGAATTGGCAACCTTTCCGGGTCCCTTTGGCACTAGTGTATAGATGCCTTTGAGCATTTGTGCGCTATACAAATTTTCAAACCAAATGTCCAAGAAAAAAATACATCTAAAGGTTGTCTGACATACTTAAAATATAAACAAAAAATGCATAAGAAACAATACCAGGGCAATGTGAAATACGTGCAAGGACACATTGCGAGGGTAGGGGATGCCAGACGATGTGGGAATAAGAGGAGGTGACATAATCTGGTCCAAAAAGCAAATCAAATAGGATGAACAGCTTGGGCTAAGATTCTTACTATCTACACAAATGTCAAGGGGTGTAGAGTAGAAGGACGTGGGTGCATAACATCCCTCTAATCCCTGGTACAGGCGGCACTGCAAAACACTTGTCAGTAGCAGACGAAAGCCGTGAAGTGCACACCGTAAAACCATTAACATCATGACCTGTGAAAACATCAAGTTACAACCTCATAGTGCATTGCATTCAGAAATACGTATTACACTAGTTCAGAGCTATGTGTTAATAACTAGGCTACAATGTTCACACCTCATATTCCTTTGTGTTTCTTTGTCAGTCAGAAAACATGCTTTGCCACAGTCTAGATTTGGAAATTAAGGACAGACAATATGTGTTTTGCGGACGTGACGCTTTCTCAAGACTTCTCAGTAAGTGACAATTCTTTAAGGGGACATGTTTTGAAGCCACAGGGGACATGTTTTGAAGCCACCTTTATCAGTCTTTGCCTTCACACATGCTGTATGGAAGCCATATATGTGAGCTCTCCATTAGGCAGTCATGAGAAAGCAGCAGTTCCACGAAACACGTGTTGGTTGTAGTCATGATTGATAACCTCTGATGGAAGAGACGTTTTTATAAATTGGAATACTGGATCAATATTAAGTGTCATTTAAAAATCACGAGGAATAAACCTTTTTTCTAATCTGAAAAAGACCACCTTGAAATAGATTATTAGTTTGGATTCACTCCCTAAATATTTTTTTTATTTAATTATGGCATATACAAAATAGCTGTGTACCCACATACTAAGTTGGGGGAGCGCTGGGCATTGCTCCGCTTTACCCTGTTTCTGTATACAATTTCCAATAATAAATCTATGAGATTACCAAGGGGTATCAATTTCCGCCATAGTTTAGGTCTGCCAACCTTATCAAAAGCGGTTATCTATAAAAAATTGGTATAGAGCGACTGCCCCATTTTTAGTGCATATTTTTCAGTGATAAGCTGTAGAACAGATACCCCATCTAGAGTAGATGAATGCTTTTGGAAGGCACTTTGCTCTACGGGTATAATGTTGTTATCCTCGATTCAACTTTGCAAATATTCTAGGATGCTTGCTGCAAATAAGGACCTCATCATGCCTTTGTTGGTTTTGATTGTTTTAAACATTCTTCTATCTGTCTGTTTGAAGGGGGACAAAGACGAGCATACAGTAGGTAGGCCAACTCATTAGCCTGAATTTGTACGCCATGCCTTTTATATAAATCATGCAGGTACTTTACCCACTTATCATCCAGGATGGAGATTGGTATTTTTTGCATAAAGAGCCTAGGAATAGTTTACTACTTGCAAGAAAAGCAGCTTTTCCATTGAAAAACATAATTTGGTCTCACTAATTTGTTTAGTCCCACACATAAGGTCATATTATTTTCCCTTATTCTGCGTATGTGATGGATCTTGTGCTTTTTGAAGGCTTTATATTGATATCAAATTCATTTAGACATCTATTACATTGTCTCTTTGTATTACTTTTGTCTGATGACATTCTCCATTTAGTTTTCCAAAACTAGTAAGTTGTCATATTCCTGTTTACATGATTGATTATTTCCCATTATTTTCAAATACATCACTGTAGGAGATTAGGGTCTGCTATCCTATGGTCACCCCAAATGTTTGCGTTTTGCTTCACTGGTTTTTGACATATTGAGGCTGTGGGCCTGCTAATCAGACCCCCAGCCTGCTGTTCTATCTACTAAATTGACACTATGCACTATAGGTGCATAACCAATTGGAATTGGATCACCCTGTGAGCCCCTGTACCAGTGTACACTAGGTACCCAGGGCATTGGTGTATCTAAGGCCTACCAGGGGCTGAAGCATGTATTATGCCACCCCTGGCCTGGCCTAGCAATTTGACACAACTGGCTGATCACTCAGCTGGGGTAAGTTGGTGTAACCACCTCTTACTTAGGTGTAGTATACCTATACCTAACCTTAAATGGGCCACATGTTAACCTATAAGTCACTCCTATGGCAGGCCTTGACAATCCTGAAGGCAGAGTGCTTGGTTCCATGTGAGATGGTGCTCTGGCATGAGCTGAGCCTGTCTGCAGTGGTCGGAACAACTTCCTTCTACCGTTTCCAGATATCGTCATACCATATACTCTTTAGTGCATTATGAACCTCGCGGTTAAATGCTATCTTTGGTTTGGCTTTATCAAAACATGTCGAGTAAGGTGTCATACGAATTGGAATACTAACCCCTCGCCAATTCTGGCGACGGGGTTAGCATTCCACCCTTCTAGAGGGACACGACATGTACAGTACCTGAAACCCGGGTAATATCAGACATAGCCTCAGCTCCACAAAATGGACGCTGCCACCACAGACACAAGTCTGCCCTCCTGCTGCTGGGAGTCCTTCCAGCTTGGGAGACGTGGACAAAGGGTTTCCTGCCAGGGGAGGTGCGTGCACCACCCCAGACAGGATTTTGTGTATTGGTCAGGTAGGGCTTGAATGGAATCAGACATGCCTGAGGCTCACAAGGAGCCTCGGTGCATATGCCAGTTCAAACCGGTCCTGGGGCACACCTGCCCCGGACCTGGGGCGAGCTGGACAAAGGATTGGGGGTGTAACCATCCCCCTTCCTGGTCCCACCCTTAGGGAGGGACCTAGCAGGTAGTCCGGCCCCTAGAATCCGCTTAAAGGTAGGAGCTGTGTCCTAAGACTTCAGACATCCTGGAATCAACTTAACTACAAGAAGAAGACGGGATCTTCGACGCTCTGCTGCACAGAGGACAGAAGGAAATCTCCCCTATGGTCAGGGAGTGACCATCTTGCTAACGCAAGCACCAACCAGCTACTCGACGTCTGCTTTGCCGCCGCCTCCCGCCGGAGCCCTAGCCCAGAGCCCGACAAGACCTGGACCTCCAGACCTCTCACCGCCCGATCCACAGTCCCTGCAGAGAAGGAACCCGTGGAGGCACGTGGAGCCAGCCATCTTGAAAGACCGACGACAAGCTGCAAGCGCGACAACAGAGGCTCCCTCCAAGTTGTGCTTTGGGTCCTGAGAAGCCCAACACCCGAGCAGCATCTGCACCAAAGGTGAGCCCTCCAGCATCTCCACGATCTGCGTGGGGCCCCTCTGCACTTTGCATCTCTACGCGCCTGCCCAGGCCCTGGCCCGTTGGCTAGTGGCCATTTTGGCGACCTTGTTTGAAAACTACGACGCTGGTCTGGTTGCTCCAGACTGGCCCCTGCTTCCCTCCAAAGGAGCAGCCCCTCTGACCTTGCTGGTCAGAGTAATCAGCTTTCTTCATTCTTCACGACTTCTGCTTTTGCCAAGGCTTGCTTGCTTCCTTCAAGTCGCCGACAGCGAGAGCCTGCGTGGGACAGCTCGTGAACCGACTCCTGGACGTCGTCGACCTTCAGGGACCACGTGGCTGCGGAGACAAGCTACACCTCATCACCTGTTTGCACCCGACATCGCCTGGTACCTACCTGGTGCCACGCCGGTCACTGGCTAGGGATTGTGAACACTGTCCCCTCTGCTTTCAGGTCTTCTACAACTCCGATCCACTCTTGGATCCACCGCATCTCTTCTGGACCGACCGCCTGCAGCATCTTTGTCATCAGGCTCCATTGAATCGATAGACGAAACCCTACGCACTTCGAGACCTATGCACCCGCTTCCTCTGGGTGAGGTAAAGCTGGCACTCCGGTGCCCAAGTGTAGAGAAACATCTCTAGTGTCTGTGTTTTAAGTCTTAAGTTCGTAGTCCATCCAGAAGACCCTTCTAGCAGTAAATTTTGAACTTTTACGCACCCATTGAAAACCTATGGGAGCCCGCGTGTAACTTTCCTCACTGCACACGCGACCCGTGGACCTCCTGGTCACTAACTGAAGTTAGCTCCTTGTAGGCCCAGCGATTCTAGAGGCCCTAGGCCTTTTCCCTTTCCTGTTCGTGGTACTTATACCACTATTTTAGTATATGGTTTGATCGGCCACCAGGGCCTATCCATATAAAGTGCAACTTCTGTATATTGTAATACTTTCTTGTTTAACGATTTGTGCTGTGCTCATAAAGAGTCTAGGGGATACTTCGAGTAATAAATACATATATATTTTGAATATATATCTGTGTGGTGTCCTTTCATTGGTATAAAAGGTGGTTACATATGGTAAAACAGCTTGCTTAACACGCTTTAACAAGTTTAGCCTCAAAGACTGCTTAGCCTACGCTACCACTAGGGCAGCTAGTCCGAAAAGGTTGACTTACAACCACACCATAAGGGTTGCTTGGCATGGTACAAGGTGGTCACTTTAACTAGTGAACAGCATATACCAGGCCAACTTCTCACATTGGTGAGCAGCGGTTGGATTTGAGCTTGCTGTGTTTTACCTCTGTAATCTCTTGGTTACCAATTGAAAGATCATACAGGTACCTTTAGGTACATATAAAACAAGATTAGATATACTTAAGTTCTACTGAACTTAGTTGTTGTAGAGCAAAGGGAGTAGCACACCCTGACTACAACTACTAGATAGGTTTAGTAGGAAAACCCAAGTGTAGGTAGTTGCAACATATCCACCCACACTTAAGAGCAATGGCTGGGGCAGAGGGGTCCAATGTACCCATCTCTGTCGAGAGTGACCCCCAGAGGGCACCAACCATCTTTGCTACCCTAAATCAAAATGAGCTCAGGCAGTTGGCAAATATCAGGGGCCTTAAACAGCCCAGGAACCCTACCTCTGCTGAACTCGGAGAACTCTTACAGGCTGATGAAGATCAGAGAGCTCTCAAGAAAACCTCCCAGTTAGACCCCTTAGGGACAGGAACAGGAGGCCCTCCTTCTGAAGATGCCACTGAAGTACCCCTTTCCCATAGTCGCCCCTTAGTTGAAAATCTGACTACAGATGATGAGAATCAGCATAGGGACAGGGATGACAAAGGGGGTGAATCTGACAGTAGTAGCAGTTCAGATGGGAGAGATAGCCCAGTGCCAGGTGCCAGACCTGGCTCAGCTAACTTAAGGCTACTGGGGACTGATAATGGGTTCACCCCATTGGATCTCCCTAGTGGACTTAACCAGAGGTTTGGGAGGCAGAGGAATCACTCAGGTGACTCTAATGCTTCTCATGCCTCTAGAGGCTCTCAGGGTCACTCCAGAAGAAGGATGACCAGCCCTCAGAGGAGGGAGCATGAGGCCAGAATGAAGGAAGCTCAGCTGAGAATCAGGAGACAAGAGCTAGAAGTAGCTCTGATGGAACAGAAACTGAGTAAGGCTAGGCAACCTAGAGAGAGTGGGTCTATACCCACTGGTGGCAGCAATGTCCCTAGGGACAAAGATAGGGTCTTTGACAATAGGAACCTGTCCAAGGTTGTGCCCCCCTACAAAAGTGGGGATGATATCCACAAGTGGATGACTGCTCTTGAGAGAGCCTGCAAAGTGCAGCAGGTTCCCGAAGACCAGTGGGCAGCAATCTTATGGCTCTCCTTTGAAGGTAGAGGCAGAGATAGACTCCTCACTGTTAGAGAGGAGGATGTCAGAAACTACAGAGCCCTGAAGAGTGTCCTAGTTGATGGGTTAGGCTTAACCACTGAACAGTACAGGTTAATGTTCAGAGACACCCAGAAGACACAGACTCAGGACTGGTCTGAATACATTGAATGTGCCACTAAGGCTTTGGAGGGTTGGTTGCTGGGAAGTAAGGTATCTGATTATACAGGATTGTACAATTTGATGATGAGAGAACAGATTTTAAATAACTGTCAGAACCAGCAACTGCATCAACACTTGGTTGACTCAGATCTGACCTCTCCCCAAGAATTGGGAAAGAAGGCAGACAAATGGGTCAGAACCAGGGTTAAGCAAAAGAACCAGAACCAGGGCCAAGGGGGTGATCAGAAGAAAACAGACCAAAAGGGTGGAGATCAGAAATCCAAAGACCAGAAGTCTTCAACAGGGCCCCAAACTAGTACTAACGAGGGTGGGTCCCAACAACCTAAAGGGAAGAAGAAAGAAGGTCCAAAGAAACCCTGGTGCAAATCTTGCAAGAATACAACTCACTGGACTAGTGATTGTAAGAAGGGTGGAGCCCCCAACACTGTTGCCCCTAAGGCACCTGCTCCCAGTACTACTGTTAGCAGTGTTGGTCCCCAGACAAAGGGTGTAGTGGGAATCACTAACTGAAGGAGATTCTGACTTAGACAGAACCCTGACACAGGCAGTCTTGATCTGTGATGGGGACATGGATTTGTCCCTGACTGTGAGCCCCAGTAACCTGGGCAAGTACAGACAGACTCCTTTAATAAATGAAAAAGTGGCTCAAGCCTACAGGGACACATGTGCCAGTGTCACAATGGTGACACCAGGCTTTGTGGACCCTGGACAGTACATACCAGGTGAGGATTACCTGGTGACCAATGCCAGCAATGCCACTACTTCACATAGTGTGGCTGTTGTTAACTTCTCATGGGGAGGGGTAACTGGCCTCAAAAGGGTTGTGGTTAGTGCAGACCTCCCAGTAGAATGTTTGTTGGGCAATGACCTAGAGAGATCTCTATGGTCAGAAGTGGAGTACAGGACACATGCAGAGATGTTAGGTATATCATCACATGTCCTTGCTGTGACCAGGTCACAGGCCAAAAAGTGCCTTATTGAACCACAGGTCTTGGATGCTGGAACAATGGACCAAGCACCTACCAAGAAGAACAGGAGGGTTAAGGCTGTGCCTTCCCCCCTGCCTCCAAGTGATGATCAGCCTTCCCAGGAAGATGATCTAGAGAAGCCTGAAGGAACTGTTCCTGAAGAGCTTGAACCTGACCAGGTTGAGTTTCTGGGGACAGGGGGACCTTCCAGGGCTGACTTGGGGCAGGCTCAGTTATCCTGTCCATCTCTTGAACCCCTCAGACAGCTGGCTGCTGCTGAGGCTGCTGGGAATGCTCAAGGTACCCATAAAGTGTATTGGGATGATGGGCTCCTTTATTCAGAGGCTAGAGACCCAAAACCTGGTGCAACCAGGAGGTTGGTTATACCTCTGCAATTTAGGGGCTTCCTTCTTACCTTGGCCCATGATATTCCTCTAGCAGGACACTTAGGCCAGAACAAGACTTGGGACAGGCTTGTCCCTCACTTTCACTGGCCTCACATGAATGAAGATACCAAGGAGTTTTGTCGCTCCTGTGTGACCTGCCAAGCCAGTGGCAAATCAGGTGGCACAACAAAGGCCCCCCTAATACCACTACCTGTGGTGGGGGTCCCCTTTGAAAGAGTGGGAATAGATATAGTGGGTCCCATGGATCCTCCCACTGCATCTGGGCACATATTTATACTGGTGATAGTGGATCCTGCCACCAGGTATCCAGAGGCAATTCCCCTTAGGACCACTACAGCTCCTGTTGTGGCCAGGGCCCTGCTGGGAGTATTCTCCAGAGTGGGGTTTCCTAAGGAGGTGGTTTCTGACAGAGGTACCAACTTCAGTTCAGGATACTTGACAGCTATGTGGAAGGAATGTGGTGTCAACTACAAGTTCACCACCCCTTATCACCCACAATGCAATGGGCTTGTTGAGAGATTCAACAAGACCCTAAAGGGTATGATCAAATGATTACCTGAAAAGCTCAGGCGAAGATGGGGCATCCTTCTACCATGCCTTCTGTTTGCTTACAGAGAGGTCCCACAAAAAGGAGATGGCTACATCCCCTTTGAATTGTTGTTTGGGCACCCTGTAAGAGGCCCACTGTGTTTAGTGAAGGAAGGATGGGAGTTACCTCTCAAAAAGCCTAAACAAGACATAGTGGACTATGTACTTGGTCTCTGCTCCAGGAGGGCTGAGTATATGGAGAAGGCATCCAAAAACCTTGAGGCAAGCCAGGCCTTACAGAAAGCTTGGCATGACCAAAAGACTGTCTTGGTTGAGTATCAGCCAGGACAGAAGGTATGGGTGTTGGAGCCAGTGGCCCCAGCAGCACTCCAAGACAAATGGTCTAGACCCCATACAATCCTGGAAAAGAAGGGAGAGGTTACCTACTTGGTGGACCTAGGAACTCCCAGGAGTCCCTACAGGGTACTCCATATTAACAGGTTAAAAGCATATGTTGACAGGGCAGACATGGGCTTGCTCATGGCTACAGATGAGGGACAGGAGGAAGAGAGTGACCCTCTCCCAGACCTGTTGTCTCAGAACCCTGAAGATGGTTCAGTTGAAGGAGTGACCCTTGGAGGCAACCTCACTGAGCATCAGCAGCTTGAATGTAGACGGGTTCTACAATCATTTCAGCATATGTTTTCACTGATACCGAGTCAAACTGACTGGTGTACCCATGTGGTGGACACTGGTGACAGTCTGCCTGTAAAGAACAAACTTTACAGACAACCTGACCACGTCAGGGACAGTATAAAGGCTGAGGTACACAAAATGCTGGAACTGGGTGTCATTGAGCCCTCAGAGAGCCCCTGGGCTAGCCCAGTGGTTCTGGTCCCCAAACCTCACATCAAAGATGGCAAGAGAGAGATGAGGTTCTCTGTGGATTACAGAGGACTCAATGCTGTCACTAGGACAGATGCACATCCTATTCCAAGGGCAGATGAGCTCATAGGTAAACTGGCTTCTGCTAAGTTTTTGAGCACATTTGATTTGACAGCTGGCTATTGGCAAATCAGGTTAGCTGAGGAGTCCAAGGCCAAAACAGCATTCTCAACCCCAGGTGGGCATTATCAATTTTTGGTGATGCCCTTTGGTCTGAAGAATGCACCTGCCACCTTCCAAAGGTTGGTGAATCAAGTCCTTAGTGGGTTGGATGACTTTTGTGCAGCATATCTTGATGACATTGCTGTCTTTAGCTCCACCTGGGAGGATCACCTGATCCACCTGAAGAAGGTACTTGAGGCTCTGCAAAAGGCAGGCCTCACTATCAAGGCTACTAAGTGCCAGATAGGGCAGAGTAAGGTTGTGTACTTGGGCCACCTTGTAGGTGGAGGCCAAGTTCAACCACTGGAGAGTAAGATACAATCCATCAAGGACTGGTCCCCTCCAACCATCCAGACTCAAGTTCGAGCTTTCTTGGGCTTGACTGGGTACTACAGGAAGTTTGTTAAGAACTATGGGTCCATTGTGACTCCTCTTAATGATCTGACATCCAAGAAGATGCCCAAAAAGGTTCAGTGGACAGTAAGCTGTCAAAAGGCATTTGATGACCTGAAGAAGGCCATGTGCTCTGCACCTATCCTGAAAAGTCCTGACTACTCCAAAGAGTTTATTGTCCAAACAGATGCTTCTGAGTTGGGTGTGGGAGCTGTGCTGTCACAACTTAATGTAGATGGTCAAGACCAACCCATTGCTTTTATTAGCAGAAGGTTGACCCCCAGAGAGAAGAATTGGTCAGCTATTGAGAGGGAGGCCTTTGCTGTGGTGTGGGCCCTGAAGAAGCTGAAGCCATACTTGTTTGGCACTCACTTCAAGATTCAGACCGACCATAAGCCCCTCTTGTGGCTAAATCAGATGAAGGGTGAAAACCCCAAACTGCTTAGGTGGTCCATTTCCCTACAGGGGATGGACTTTACAGTGGAGCACCGGCCAGGTACAGACCATGGGAATGCAGATGGTCTCTCCAGGTACTTCCACTTAGGACATGAAGACGAGACTGGTCAAGGCTAGTTTAATGTCCCTGCGTTTGGGGGGGGGGGGGGTGTAGGAGAGTAGGGTCTGCTATCCTATGATCACCCCAAATTTTTGCTTTTTGCTTCACTGGTTTTTGACATATTGAGGCTGTGGGCCTGCTAATCAGACGCCCAGCCTGCTGTTCTCTCTACTAAATTGACACTATGCACTATAGGTGCATAACCAATTGGAATTGGATCACCCTGTGAGCCCCTGTACCAGTGTACACTAGGTACCCAGGGCATTGGTGTATCTAAGGCCTACCAGGGGCTGAAGCATGTATTATGCCACCCCTGGCCTGGCCTAGCAATTTGACACAACTGGCTGATCACTCAGCTGGGGTAAGTTGGTGTAACCACCTCTTACTTAGGTGTAGTACACCTATACCTAACCTTAAATGGGAAACATGTTAACCTATAAGTCACTCCTATGGCAGGCCTTGACAATCCTGAAGGCAGAGTGCTTGGTTCCATGTGAGATGGTGCTCTGGCATGAGCTGAGCCTGTCTGCAGTGGTCGGAACAACTTCCTTCTACCGTTTCCAGATATCGTCATATCATATACTCTTTAGTGCATTATGAACCTTGCGGTTAAATGCTATCTTTGGTTTGGCTTTATCAAAACATGTCGAGTAAGGTGTCATACGAATTGGAATACTAACCCCTCGCCAATTCTGGCGACGGGGTTAGCATTCCACCCTTCTAGAGGGACACGACATGTACAGTACCTGAAACCCGGGTAAAATCAGACATAGCCTCAGCTCCACAAAATGGACGCTGCCACCACAGACACAAGTCTGCCCTCCTGCTGCTGGGAGTCCTTCCAGCTTGGGAGACGTGGACAAAGGGTTTTCTGCCAGGGGAGGTGCGTGCACCACCCCAGACAGGATTTTGTGTATTGGTCAGGTAGGGCTTGAATGGAATCAGACATGCCTGAGGCTCACAAGGAGCCTCGGTGCATATGCCAGTTCAAACCGGTCCTGGGGCACACCAGTCCCGGACCTGGGGCGAGCTGGACAAAGGATTGGGGGTATAACCACCCCCCTTCCTGGTCCCACCCTTAGGGAGGGACCTAGCAGGTAGTCCGGGCCCTAGAATCCGCTTAAAGGTAGAAGCTGTGTCCTAAGACTTCAGACATCCTGGAATCAACTTAACTACAAGAAGAAGACGGGATCTTCGACGCTCTGCTGCACAGAGGACAGAAGGAAATCTCCCCTATGGTCAGGGAGTGACCATCTTGCTAACGCAAGCACCAACCAGCTACTCGACGTCTGCTTTGCCGCCGCCTCCCGCCGGAGCCCGAGCCCAGAGCCCGACAAGACCTGGACCTCCAGACCTCTCACCGCCCGATCCACAGTCCCTGCAGAGAAGGAACCCGTGGAGGCACCGAGACACGTGGAGCCAGCCATCTTGAAAGACCGACGACAAGCTGCAAGCGCGACAACAGAGGCTCCCTCCAAGTTGTGCTTTGGGTCCTGAGAAGCCCAACACCCGAGCAGCATCTGCACCAAAGGTGAGCCCTCCAGCATCTCCACGATCTGCGTGGGGCCCCTCTGCACTTTGCATCTCTACGCGCCTGCCCGGTCCCTGGCCCGTTGGCTAGTGGCCATTTTGGCGACCTTGTTTGAAAACTACGACGCTGGTCTGGTTGCTCCAGACTGGCCCCTGCTTCCCTCCAAAGGAGCAGCCCCTCTGACCTTGCTGGTCAGAGTAATCAGCTTTCTTCATTCTTCACAACTTCTGCTTTTGCCAAGGCTTGCTTGCTTCCTTCGAGTCGCCGACACCGCCGACAGTGAGAGCCTGCGTGGGACAGCTCGTGAACCGACTCCTGGACGTCGTCGACCTTCAGGGACCACGTGGCTGCGGAGACAAGCTACACCTCATCACCTGTTTGCACCCGACATCGCCTGGTACCTACCTGGTGCCACGCCGGTCACTAGCTAGTGACTGTGAACACTGTCCCCTCTGCTTTCAGGTCTTCTACAACTCCGATCCACTCTTGGATCCACCGCATCTCTTCTGGACCGACCGCCTGCAGCATCTTTGTCATCAGGCTCCATTGAATCGATAGACGAAACCCGACGCACTTCGAGACCTATGCACCCGCTTCCTGTGGGTGAGGTAAAGCTGGCACTCCGGTGCCCAAGTGTAGAGAAACATCTCTAGTGTCTGTGTTTTAAGTCTTAAGTTCGTAGTCCATCCAGAAGACCCTTCTAGCAGTAACTTTTGAACTTTTACGCACCCATTGAAAACCTATGGGAGCCCGCGTGTAACTTTCCTCACTGCACACGCGACCCGTGGACCTCCTGGTCACTAACTGAAGTTAGCTCCTTGTAGGCCCGGCGATTCTAGAGGCCCTAGGCCTTTTCCCTTTCCTGTTCGTGGTACTTATACCACTATTTTAGTATATGGTTTGATCGGCCACCAGGGCCTATCCATATAAAGTGCAACTTCTGTATATTGTAATACTTTCTTGTTTAACGATTTGTGCTCCTGTGCTCATAAAGAGTCTAGGGGATACTTCGAGTAATAAATACATATATATTTTGAATATATATCTGTGTGGTGTCCTTTCATTGGTATAAAAGGGGGTTACATATGGTAAAACAGCTTGCTTAACACGCTTTAACGAGTTTAGCCTCAAAGACTGCTTAGCCTACGCTACCACTAGGGCTGCTAGTCCGAAAAGGTTGACTTACAACCACACCATAAGGGTTGCTTGGCATGGTACAAGGTGGTCACTTTAACTAGTGAACAGCATATACCAGGCCAACTTCTCACAATCACCATCCAGGAGCATGTCGATCATGTAATTTACATGATGAAATCAGCCTGGTGTTTAGAGATTACATTTGGAGTCCAAGCAATCTTATTTTTTTGGCTATCCATACTTTGTCTTTTATAAAATGGATAGTATCACACTCTTTGACAAGATTAGAGACAGCACCAAAAACCTGAAATCATGTAGATTGGTTTGAGTGATATTTCTATCCGTGAGATATAAAACTAGATTTCCAAAACAAAACATTTAAATCGATCACTGTACCCGCCCCTGGTGTTTTATGAGTTGGCCTAGATCGCAAGTCAGTTTATGCTAAGGCCAGCTCAGTCACATCACTCAGTTTCTCCCCTTTTCTTAGCTTGCACATTAGCCACTTTCGTTTCAGGAATACCTCAGCCAATAGTGTTCTAATGCCGGAATTATTAATTTAACACATAAGTAATTTGAATTTGTAGGAGAATAATTCTCTCAGTTTGGGAATCAATAGAACAGCAAGTTCACAAGAAAAAATGGTCATGGGGAGGTGGAAGGGCACACTTTGAGACTATATAACAGCTTATATGATCCCAAACATCTACAGCTCAGATTTGTTGGAGGCACATAATAGATAATTTTAGCTTTTACCAAAAGAAGGTTTTTCTCATTTAGTTCTTTTAAACCTGTGCAGTTCCATGTGCAAAAGGGTATTTGATGATTAAACTTTATTCAATAAATTGCATTTTTTTTTGCAGTGTTGACAAAGCCCAGCAGCCAGTCCCATCAGGCATCTTCACTTATTAAGTTACTCATCCCATTTCTTTGGCGTTCATGTATGTTGCGTGCAGTCCCTATAGACTAGTCTGTTTAATTCAATGGATGCGTAAATATGCGTAATTGGAGTTTTTTAATTGCTTCTGGAATAAGACCCCGTTGAACTTATATTTCCCAACACGGTATCTAAGTTGTGTGTGCGATTTAGGGATGCAGTAAGATCACTCATCACCATTTGAAAATCGTTTCAGGTGGTGAGGATCGCTTATCACTACTGCCTTTGAAGTGACTGTTATGCTAGGTATCTAGGAACCTTCTACTTCTAACAAACTTAGCAGTGATAAAAACTTTAGTATTTTAAGTATGCAAATGAGGAATGGCAGCCTTTTTAAATAACTATTCATGTTTTTGCATTTTACAGTAGAGATCGTAACAGTTAAATCACGATAATTAGCAGCACTCTTCTTCCATACAGTATCATGTCCTAGTTTTCCACACCTTCCTGAATCACAAGCATCAATGAATCAAAATATTAACATACCAACTTGTACATGTTCAAAACCGCATTCATGTCCTTGTCATTAATATTAACATCCTCTATATTCTGTGGCACATCATCTGAGGAATGGCAGCTTTATGTGCCACTAGTAAATTTCATATAGGGTTTTTGTCTAGGGAAGTCCCTATTTCGGCAATGTAAACAAAGATTCTCCAAAGTAGAGGGAGAGTAAACAAAAGCCAGTTAATGAAAATCAACCTCACAAATAAAACTTTTTTTAATATCAATTCCCATGACCAATAATGCAAACATTTCTATTCCTCTACAACTTTGTTTTTGATGCAACAGCTCTGAGAAACCAAATACAAGCTACTCAGGTTTTCTACCTATTGCCAGATAAGGTGATGGTTTGAAGCATGACACAAGTGAAGCGCCTATAAATTCTCTTAAATGAGCAAGAAGGAAAGCAAAGTCAGAGGGGGCCCCTCACACAATGGTAAGCTGAGTTAGAACTGAGAAAATAAGTGTGAACTAAAGATAAACCTACATTCATAACAATTTAACAATTGACGTGCTTTACAAATTGTTCTCAAAGACCAGTGATGTCTTATGGAATTGAGGTGCTGGTTACATTTAGCTCATACAAAGAAAACAAGCCATGTATTGAAAGAAATTGAAACACGCTGCAATAACGTATGTTCCAACATCCTGCGCCACTTGGTGCAGGATGTCCCATAGGAAGTTTTTTAACCAAAGTAATACCTATGTGCAAATATCAGACCTCACCTCCATCTTACACAGCAGAAATAAGTAACAATACCCAGAATTGTTTTTGCATCAATGCCTCTGAGTTTATCATACCAAAACAAAACTCAGTTTTATGATATTAAACTACTAATAATGCTGATAAGGGCTATTAGAAAAACATTTTCTACATGGTTGCAACATGTTAACATGATACTTTAACCTGTGGGATGAGAGTCTCTTAAGAATATTGAACTGGAGCTACTTATATGACGAATGATGGGAATGTTGAACTGGAGATACTTAAAACTCGAATTATGGGATGCTCTATGGGGGGATATGATTAAATCTGTTGCCACTCCGAATCATGCAGTGTGTGACCTATATCACTCCGAATCATGCAGTGTGTGACCTATATCACTTTCTCAGTTCTCCCGGAGGGAACTTCTGGCTTGATCCCAATGCTGGAAATGTGCTTTGTAAAGCCAGCAGACAAGGTGAACACTGTACCTCAAGAAATGTAGCGCTTGAGTCGCCACATTTGCAAAAGGGCTCGGAGTCGTGGACCTGAAATAGGGTTCTCAGCGATTTCCTAACTTGTGCATTAGTGAAGAAGTGGCCAGGAGGGATCTCAAACTCTGCTCTAAGGGTCTCAAACACACCAGCTGAAAATAGGTCTGAAATGGTAATAATTCCCGGCTCGGCCCACACTTTCAGATGCGTAACCCACTGAGAAGGATCGCAGGGCATAGGAGTATCTATGCTTAGAAAGTGCTTGTGTGCGTTTGACAGTACAACGCAGTGGATAACAGCAGGGGGTAGCGGACCTCAACTGTCCCTCATCTACGTCTCTCGTAGAGATACCCATCTCAAAAGGGAGTGGCCCGCCAGCCACTAGCAGGCCACTGGATCTGTGCTGCCAGATAGTATTGTTTGAAGTCTGTGAGCCCCCAGTCACTGGTCTCTACAAGGCATTTTAGAGTAGACAGTGCGGCCTGCGGCAGCCCTGGTTCCAAAGCAAATTGCCCACAGTTGCATCCAACTGGAGAAGCACAAAGTGAGATTGACAAATATAGAGAAGCCATGGGTGTACTATCATCTTAACTCATGCTATCCGACCCATGAGCGACAGGGGCAGTGTCAACCAAAAGGAGAATTGTGCCCTTAGGGACTGCAGAGCGCTCTCTCGGCTACCATTCTGGAGACCTATTGGCGAATGAAATGCATTAATCCTGAGGTACTTGAACGTGACCATTTCGCTTTGAAGTTAAGGGTTCAACTGGAGTTAAGAACCGCTATGCCTACAAGTTAAATTCAAGCAATACAAACCGAACAGAACAATGTACTCCATGCTTGCACCACTTATCTTCATGCCACCTTACCATAAGAAATCCTAAGAGGTACTGCTTCACAGTACAAGCCAGAAAGCTCTGGAACTCACTATCAGCCAGTATTAAAAGCAACCAGGAGAATATACACTTCCGAAGGCAGGTGAAAACTTGGCTATTTCCTAGATAACTGCACCACCTATAGAGTTGCACTGATTTTTCTACAGCAACTTGAGTGCTTCCTGGTATGCAAAGAGATTAGTTCCTTTTTTTAAAAAAAAAAAGCTGTATGGCTCCGAAAATCAATGTTATTTTAATCACGCTTGCTACTAGGTTTGATCTGACTGAGTTCGTAGTTGCGTCTAATAAGTCTATGGTACTTATGCACTTGGTTATTGATGAACTCATTGTCTCTACTAAGATGTTGCCATGTTTATACTGAAAAGTGATGCGCTTTATTTAATGCACTTGTTTTTAAACTTTATGTTTTAACTATTGTTACTGTATATTGCACTTTATTACGTGCTCTGTTATGATCCATTTACCGGTGATCGAAAAAAGAAAGAATTGAATTGAACTGCACCACCTGCATCCCGGCAACAGAGCCCAAAAAACAGTTTGACCCTAAAATGCAATCACCATGGCATTATACAATTATGTACTTCTCTATATAACAGTTATAGGCCACAATAATTAAAGCATAATATGCATTGGTCAGCAAAAAATGTATAGCTAATAAATACGGTAAACAGACATAATATCGAATTAAAAATATCGACAGGACAGAATATCGAGTTTTTAATATAGAATGGACAGAATATCGAATTGCCAAAATATAGTGGTGAAGAATATCAAAAATCAGGTAAGAAATATCGATTTAAATAATATCGAAGTAAGTAATATCGACAGTCATAATATAGTTGTTAAAGATATCGATTTTTTTTTAGTGTTTTAAGTGTTAATATATGTGTTAAAAGTATGTATTAATTTTGTAATGTATGTTTGAATATTTTTAAAGTAATTAATTTTATGTTATTGAATTTTTGTGTAATTTAATTCCGTAGCGGGTTGTGGGTTTATAGGGGATTAGGGTGGGAAGTAATTTAATTATAGTACATAAAATAATAATTTTTAGAAATTATTAATTATTTTTAATGTAATTTGGCGTTTTACTTCTGTAGCGGGTTGTGGGTTTATAGGGGAATAGGGTGGGAAGTAATGTAATTATTATGAGGTAATTATTAATTGGTATTGAAAATTAATTGGTTGTTGATTAATTATTAATTGTTAAATAATTTGTAGTAATTGGTAATTAATTTGTATTAATTGTTTAACTGATAATTATGTTAATTGTATTAAATTATTATTTGTAGCGGGTTGTGGGTTTATAGGGGAATATGGTGGGAAGTAATTCAATTGTAAATAATTAATTATAGAAATAATGTTTGTATATTGATAATTAAATTATTAATTAAGTATTAATTGTATTTAATACATTTTTATATTGAATATTAATTGGTTAATTAATTAATAGGTAAATAATTTTTTCAAAAAAATTGTATTTATAAATAATTATTAAATATTGTGTAGTTGGTATTTAAATTTCATACCTTTTTTTAGTATTAATAATTAATTTATTTTTAATAAAATATTTTTTTCCCTACTATTGCACTCACTGGAGTGGGAATAGTAATTTTTACCCCTACGCTATCCAACGCTTTCCCTACTATTGCACTCACTGGAGTGGGAATAATAATTTTTACCCCTACGCTATCCTAAACTTTCCCTACTGTTGCACTCATTGGAGTGGGAATAGTAATTTTTACCCCTACGCTATCCAACGCTTTCCCTACTGTTGCACTCTTTGGAGTGGGAATAGTAATTTTTACCCCTATGCTATCCAACGCTTTCCCTACTATTGCACTCACTGGAGTGGGAATAGTAATTTTTACCCCTACACTATCCAACGCTTTCCCTACTATTGCACTCTCTGGAGTGGGAATAGTAATTTTTACCCCTACGCTATCCAACGCGTTCCCTACTGTTTCACTCTTTGGAGTAGGAATAGTAATTTTTACCCCTACGCTATCCAACGCTTTCCCTACTGTTTCACTCACTGGAGTGGGAATAGTAAATTTTACCCTCCCGCTATCCAACGCTTTCCCTACTGTTGCACTCTCGGGAGTGGGAATAGTAATTTTTACCCCTACGCTACCCAATGCTTTCCCTATTATTGCACTCTCTGGAGTGGGAATAGTAATTTTTACCCTCCCGCTATCCAACGCTTTCCCTACTGTTGCACTCTCTGGAGTGGGAATAGTAATTTGTACCCTCCGCTATCCAACGCTTTCCCTACTATTGCACTTACTGGAGTGGTAATACTAAATTTTACCTGCCCGCTATCCTACACAAAAAATATTGAATATTTTTAATTAATATTACGTTAATATATGTATTAATTTGTTTTTTTAAATTACATTAATTATTTATTAATGTTAAAGTTATTTAGGTTTTTTTAAGTATGTTTCAGTTAATTATATGTATTATTTCATTAATTATACATTACTTTTAAGACATTTAAAAAATTCGATATTTTGACTAACTATATTTTTTACAACGATATTTTGAATTCGATATTTTTGTACTTACCTGTTTGGAGATAGGCATTCGATATTTTGGCATTCTATACTTTTCCTTCTATATTTTGGTAGTTCGATATTCTTCTTCTAGATATTATGTCAGTGATCCATTAAATATACATATTTGCTGAGAGGGTTGTCCATCATAAGCACTGTACAACTTAATGAACAGGCATGGAATAACTTAAGAGATCGGTCACGTATTAGTTCACAATTTTTGAGGACTTTAATATAGTTTGTTTACTGCAGGACCCACATATCTATACTATCTGACACCTTGTTTACATCTCACATACAAACTCAGAAATGGGATGATTATAAGTGAATTCTCTCTCTCCCCAACCATGCCTGCTCAGGACCAAAACTAAACACAAAACCTTAGATTGAAAAACTCAGTGCAGTAAACAGCTAGGTACACTATATCATGATTTACCATAAAGAGACCTGCAGAGCTCTTACGCTTCACCATCCAACACACTGCTTTGTGCTGCGTCCTTTAACAGTATAACCACAACTCAGTGGTCACCGTGCATGACATGAAAACATACCCAAACACGATTTCAACAAAACTTCCTCCCACCCACACACCCTACATACTGAAACGGTGCTACTCATGTAGGCAAGCACTTTAGCACCCCACATAGGGGTAGTAGGTGCTATATATATATGCTGCGCTACAATATAATTAATACATTATGCAAGAGGCTAAATTGTGCAAATATGTACCAGGGTTCAAATCCCAGCTCCTTCACTTATCAAATATTTTTACTTTATAGTGCCTATTTTTCCGAGCGGCAAGCTGGAGGGCACCTAAAAGTCATTCAGCCATGGATGGGTGCTACAAAAAAGTCCCTTATGTATGGTTTAATAGGCAGTAATATTTCTTTACATATAGCAACACTGCAGTTCCCATGGCAAACTGATATCTGCTTTGACTGACTCAGGACAACATTGTCTTGGAGCAGAAGTATTCGTGAATAGTCATCCCTATGTTTAAGGTAAGGAACAATTATTTTCAACAAATGCCATTCAATACACTGATATAATATATTGTATTTTACTGAAACACAAACGTCGATGATATATACATATAATCTCAAATTTTAAAGAGTTGTAACATGTAGCCATGTCACCTGCTCCAAACTTTACAAAATAAATGTTGCGATGACTTAGCTTGTGGTTTGGCTCTTAAGCAGGGCTTTAAGTGGGCCGGGTCTGAGCACCGGCAGTTTTTTTGGGGGGCCCTCGAAACGGGTCTCTATCGGGCTCTATTTTCGTGGCTACTAAAGGTAGTCCGTTCTTTATTTATTTTTTTCGGACCCGTTTTGAGGGCCCAAAAAAAAACTGCCGGTGCTCAGACTCTGTAAGCGCATAAGACCTTACATCGTGTTCCGCCAGAGACCGAAGTTAATATGCAACCCGTAACAGGCGCGCAACACCCATTGGACTCACAGGGCTTCAGCCCCCCCCCCCCCTCCCCGTCGTATGTGGCAGCCCGGGATGAGACACCTTCCCGGGCAAAAAAGCAGCCGCACCCTAGCACTTCACAGGTCTTTAAAAGACCATTTGCATGTTAATGAGGCCTCGCTGTTGTTTCACCCCTTCTAAGAGCCCCTGCAGCTCCACTCTGCCTATTGCTTAAAGTTCAGCCCCCCCCCCCCTCCCCGAAACTTTTGCTCAGACCCCCCCCCGAAATTTGGCTCTAGTTGCGCCTCTGACCCGTAATCGCCCTAGTTGCATCACACATTGTTTGTTTCCAGACGATCCGACGACACTGGGCGCCTCTGCCCTTAGAGTGGCAGCACCGAATACTAGCATTCTGTATTTCTGGGGCTTGCGGTAGACAAGAAAAGGCATATCCCTCTGCAAACACGACCTTACCTTCCAAATGATGCACGTAGGAGCTCTGTGCGGCCCACTCATGCATCAGACTGACAGACCAGTCACTCCAAGCCTGAAGTCTGCACAGTTGGCTAAGAAAAAACGCCCAGGAGCACCTAACTCCGATCAATACAATGCAACATCTCTATCACTGTCTGTGCACCCTCAGACGGACATTGCCTTCCATTCCTCCATAACGAGTGGAAGTACTTGGACTCAGGCCTTTAAGTTGGACGGGTCCTCTCGGTCTCATACCCATTAGTAATAAAAAACTGACTTGAAGCCGTTCCCTACCGGACCCCATATACGTGTCCTTACATTTACAGGCAACCACACGCCTTGCTTATTCAACAATAACTGTAAAAACCCAAAGGTAATCCATATCAATATTGCAGTCTCTGATTACATTTCACATATATTAGTTCATCTCTCTTTTCGTAAGTGTTTGTTTTTGCTGATGCTGTGCTTCTGTAGTTTTTGTCATGCAGCTCTTGTATAGAGCACAGTGAACTGAGTTGCCTCCATATGTCTGGGTGTGAATTCATGTTGTAGTTGGGTCTTTATGGCAGGCCACTATTGAGAGCTCTGTAGTAGGAGTTGAGTGCAATGCGAGCTGCTCACGGTGACCATCAGTGACTCATGTAAAAGTGTTCAGAAAACATGCACATCTGATCCTTTGCCTATTTGCAGAGCACAAAGAGTGACAGTCACTTATGCACCAGTTGTCCCGGTACTCAATGGGAGAACACGGAGAAGTGCCGGTACTCATGATTTTCTTAAGCACACAGTGCTAGTTATTTTGATTTAGACCACGCCCCTACTCGGATAGGCCACGCCCCTTCAAGACATTAACCACGCCCCTTTTAGAGCACCCCCAGTTTTTTTTTCCCACTTAAAGCACTGCTCTTAAGGTCAAGTCAGACACCTAACTTTACAGGCTTGCACATCTCTAATACTTCTAGGCCCTACCCACCGCCCTTCTTCATGGAACAAGGGATCGCCTGGATACCAGTGGTCCATGAGGGTCTAGATGTAACACTTACCACACATTAGATCACCTACTTAGCTAACTAGGGCAGGAGCCCACTAGGTAAAAGTGATCCAGTCACACTGATCGATGAAAACACTGCTTGGAAGCGTATTCTACAGGACCTAGTGCGCCTTCGGAGTCAAGCTAGAAGTGAACAGGAATTGCTGTGTACTATAGAGTGATGAATGTTTCTCCCTTATCTGAATGTCCAAATCGTTGGAGGTATGTTGACTATCCCCGTGGCTAAGCAGTTTGTCCCTTTAACCCCCTCTGTAAAAGGCAGTAAGTCTGAGAATACAGACAAGAGTAGATCACATTGCCAGTAACGTAAAAGTCCATGTTACAGCGTTTATTAATGTCTCGACTGCTCTGGGCTATAAATCAAAGGATCTGTCACTCGTTCTTGGAAGGCGGGGGGTCCATACCTTATGCAATCAACATAGGAGCACAAATGACAGGACAAACGCATTGGAGTTTGGGCAGAAAATAAACACGGCTGGAGAACAGGAGATTACAGAAGTCATGTTTTCCGGGGGGAGGGGGCATGTTTTCTAAGAGATCGGCAAGTCAGCTTCTCCTTACAGACTGCAGGAAATCTTGTGTCGATACTCACTGGAAGGCGCTGTAGGCAGGCGGACCCCGCCGGGTCTCCCACGGCTTGGGAGGGGGCTGCGAGGCCATAGTTCTGGTTACTGTTCCCAGCACAACTGCCCTGGAAGGACTGGTAGCTAGACAAAGAAGACGGACTACCCATCGATCGTTGCTTGCTGTTTCTGCGCGTGAGCAGGGGGTTGACTTGAACACAGCACCCCCTCCTAGGAGTGAAACTCTGCTACTACGGAAGTTGGTAAGCATTTCATGAGTGGTACCTGCAGCCAGAGCAATTACTAAAAGTTTCAAGCCTGCATCTAAATATCCACGTCTTCGGGACACCCGAACGAGGTTTCTCTCTGTACGGTAGCATAGTGCTCTTTTTTTACTTTCCCAGAATACAATGACTAGATGCTGTCAGAGCGTATTTATTCGCTTTTAGTACATAATGCTCCGTGTCTATTGAGCACAATTGATTATTAGTACGTATTCTTATCCCTTTCATTGCTGTTTATGAACGCCCAGTACGGCTGCCACACAGACGTTTGTCTCGTATTGCTCTCTAACGTTGACGCAATTAGTGCTTAAACAGCTGATTGGTTGGTAGCGTGCGCACGCGCATTTTCCTTGCTGCCTTCGGTGATCTTGGGTAAGATTTAAATTACTTTTGCGCAGCGCGAGTCCCACGCGTCAGTCTTTAATTGTAATTCACAAAGAAGCGCGCTCGCTAAAAGGAATGTGAGGTTTAAATTGCAGTCACCCCAAGTGGCATCTCTTTGAAAACTACATATCTCTTTCTCTGTATGTTTTAGGCGTTTTAAATCATCAGACCTCAAGTTTTTGTAACAATCATAGTATTTGAAAAGCGCTTCCTACCCTTAATGAGGCGCCAAGCCTGTTATCGGATTGATAGCATGCTTCACTGTTTGAAAGAGTGTGTTTGTAACGAGCTTATTGTGGTCAGCGTGTATTTTCCTGCGTGAGGGGCCAAAGCGGTGTTCTTATTTGTAGTATCTTGTATATGTACTGACGCTTCTCCCTTGTTGCTTTGCCCCTAGTTGCGCAGCCAGTGTAAATGTGCAGCTGTGAGGTGAAGTGTGACAGTTGGGGTATGGGCTGAGCAGCAGGCAGGCAGCTCCTGGTGGGGCTGCTGTACATGGATGTACCAACTTGCAACTTAGACTGAATAAATCATCTTAAACTACACTTCGGATACCTGAACTTCGTTACCACATTATTCCATCTTATTCTGAGGTGTGCAAGCCAAAGAATTCAAATGAGTAGCCGAATAGGCAAAAAGTCACGTCAGTCATGAAAGCATGTGCTGAAGATGGTGGGGGAAACAAGAGAGGCACTGGCTTGTTAGCATTTACTGTTATTCGGGTTGCCAGTCAGTGATTAGCAGTGTCACCAGAGGCTAAACTGTTGTTCCTCTTTGGTTGACTCCATGTTGGACTTGCTGGTGGCTTTGTAGCACGATAAGTAGGGGCTGAGATTGTTGCATATGTGATGCCAGCATATAGTATTACAATGGTACTGTTAGTTCCAGAATGTAGTTATATAGTTGCATGCAATGGCGGAAGAAGACTCCCAATTTCGGGGGGCGGGTGGGTGGAGCGTTTGGGCATACAGGGGCTAATGCTTTGATCAATGGCAGCATAGCCATTTTTAGAAACTGGGTTACAATGACTAGGTGAGGTTACCTTTACTGCTGTGGTATGCTACATACCATGGATTGCACTATAAAACACAGATTGCTGAAGCTGTATTCAGTAGTACTACAACACGGTAACCTTGAATTCCAGCTTTCATTGTGAATTCATGCTTTAATATACGTGCCAAGTATCACAGCCTCCTGAAAGCTTCCATTTGGAAAGATGTTGGGGATGAAGTACATAAACCAAGCTTAACCCTTTTACCGCGGTGCAAATTCCGCCGCAGTATGGGCGAAGTAATGAGTGGGCGTGATTCAGACAGCCCCCGGATGGGGGCTGTCCGACGCATCGAACGAGTTAAATGCGGTCGGAATTTTCCCGCAGTGCGGCAAAATTTCACGCGTGTGCAAATTGGATGGCTCCTGGCCATCCAACGCATACGTCACCCGTGACGTCGAAAGGTTTAAAGTATGGTTATCCATCATTGTAGGAGGCTGGCTTAGTATATGGTGCACACCTATTTAAGTGAAGCACCTTGCACTAATTGTGCACTTTGACTAATCCAGGCAACCCTTACTGTGATTACAGTTGTCTTTGATAACCTTTTGAAAGCTCTCAAAGTGGTAGCTGTGGAGAGCAGCCTTCAGGCTTATCTTGAAGGACTGTTAAGCAGCTTGTTTTACCAGATTAATAATGTAGTGTAGGTTAAGTAAAAAAAAGAACCTCACAGTGTATAAGTAAAAATATGTCTATTTATTACACAACACTCACTAACCCATTGGTATATCTCCTACCCAAAGATGTAAACACAAATGCACAATAATACTTTAATTGCACATAGATAAGTAAGCACAAAATACAGTGGTCTCTAGGTGGGAGACCAAACCATATACTAAAAGAGTGGAATATGAACTGCGATCGAAGCCTGGACTTTGACCAGGAGACTCACAGTAGCTTGGGACATAAGGAACCATCCAAGATAAGTACCCAGGAACCACACAAAGGTGTGTGCAAGGTGGAAACACAGCCGCGTGTCCAATAGAAGTCAACGGGGAAGTCGCAGTTACAGTTTTGAAGAAGAAGAACCCTGCCCAGTAGACCCTCAAGAAACACAGTGAAAGACAGTAGGCTGGAGAGTCACCCCACCTGTGGATACCCCTGGACCCAGGATACCTACCCCAGGGAAGCCGGGTCCCTAGGTGCGAAGTGAGGTCGGAAGCTGCCGTGGACAACAATGGAGGATTTCAGGAAAGGTGCCGCTGGAGAAGACTATGCAAGAGTCCAGTGAAATCTAAGTGTGGATTCTCAAGTGAAGAACCTGTAAGCAGAGGGGACAGAGTTTCTATGCCACTCAGAGGTGACCAGGAGTAATGGAAGAGCAATGCCAATCGATGATTGACAGGTCAGAAGAGTTGACAGTGATCATGTCACTGCACATGTGAGGACCAGGCGACACTGAGGTAGAACACGAGCTGTCCCACATTGGAAATTGAGAACCAGGGGACCGGTGTCCGACTGGAGCACCAAGGCACAGGAGTCGCAAGAGAACCTTGAGCAGCTCACCAAGAAGGAAGGCCCATGATGCAGAGGATGTGGTGAGAATGCTGTCCTTGGCAGGAAGAGATGCTGGAGGCTTGTAGCCTGAAGATCTCTAGAGTGCAAAGCCAACAAGCCTTGGTAATGGCAAGTCAAGGCAGTGTAAACACACAGAAGGCTTGAGGAGATTTACCAACCAGCAGGGGGGACTCCCCTACAATAAAAATTAACAACACAAAAAAGCCAACAGTACGGGATTGTTTTGCCCCCACATACCACCCCAAACAGAAACAAGCAAATCAGCCTTGGCCCTTCTCCAATAGGAATGGCCCAGCTGAAACTTCCAGGCCAGGGCCCCTCTGAACAAGAGCACAAGCAAACTTAAACCAGTTTTGGTCCATTTGGCCTGGTCAATCAGGAATTTGAGTCCTACGATGTAGTGAGCGCAGCCCCATATGTGTGCTTTTAGAGCGTGGCGCTAAAGAAAGTAAAAAAGCTAAGGGTGAAATGCTTGAATTCATCTCTACCACTGGTAACTGCTAGAGGTTGCATTCCAGTCCATCATTTTTTTGTGTCCACCAGGCCACTACTGATCACCCTGGGTCCTGTTCTAATTTTTGCATCTCTGTAAATAACGTGTTCTATCCTTAACTCGGTGATATCCATTTTATCAGCCCGTGAAAGATGAAAGGTTGAGCACCACTGCTTGAATTTAAAATCTCTTCAGGTTGTGCTTAGATGTCTGTAGATGGCACAACAATGGCACTGACAACTACATATGTACACTCAGCTGCATATAATGTGCACTAAGAAGGTTTATAGATGGATTTTTTTAAAATTTGATATCAAAATGTAATCCTTATTTTGGGATTTTTCCTTCTAATAGTGCTGTGCATTATCATAAGCTACACAGCACCAATAAATCTCTTAAGATATATTCTGTAATTCAATACACTGGGCTTGTTTTGTGGGCTTTTTATTAGGAAGGCAACATTTTTGTGGCATAGCACAGTCTTTTAACCACCATGTGATGGGGCTTACATGTTGCTGAATACCCCTGCTATCTACTTGTTGATGGATGGGATAATGGCATGAGGGATCTAAAATAAGTATTATCGCTCACTGTCAAATTATTAATGTCAGCGTAGCCACACATCTCATCTACAAAGATCTCGGCGCTTTAAGCTGTTGCACGCTAAACTTCAAGTGCGGGCGTTATTGAGTGCGACTTTGTCTGCTTATAGAATCACAGTATGGCTTTAGACCTTTGACTCGGAAGAAGGTAGCTTTTATTGAGTTGCGATGCCCAGAAAATATTAACAGTGAGCTGTAGGAAACTGGCTCTATATATACTACACCAAAATGAGGTATAGTGTGTATAGAGACCAAGTGACCCCAGATGTAGGCAGAGGTTAAAGTTAGATAGAACCTTACTCTCTATTTGTGGTAGAGTGGTCGAGTAGGACGGCAGTATCAGAGGACAGTGTTAAGAATTTGATGTACACACTCAGTCAGAAAATGAATTCACACACTCAATAACTGAACTGTAGGCCAATTGTGTTTGTATAAAAATATATACTGTTGTTTTATTTTTAGAACCAAGCAAGCCTGACACAGGTAAGCATTAAATACTTTTCAGTAATAAGTTACTGGATATAGAACAGTTTGAAAATGCAATAGAACTTGTACTTGGTTTGATTTACAGGGGATGCAGCAGGTTGCAACACTTAGCAAATACAGTACATTGAAATGAATAGGCTTTTTCAGTAAATTACAGGTAAGTTACTTTTTACATTATTTTTCTAACTCGGTGCTGGATACCTAGATTCAGCACTAGGACATTTCCTGTAAACAGGTAAGTAATTACGTTCTGGTTATTCGCATGATTTTTATTTAAAGAATATTTTTAGATTTCAAAACTCCACACTTAGTCGTTTTTTGGAAGAAAAACAGTGCATTGAAATGAATACCCTTTTTCAGTAAATTAAAGGTAAGTTACTTTGTACGTTACTTTTCTTACTCAGTGCTGGATACCTGGATTCAGCACTTTGACATTTCTTGTAAACAGGTAAGTAAATGCGTTTTGGTATTTGTCCGATTTTTTTTTTTGTTTTGTTGTTTTTTTTGTTTTTGAAACATTTTATTTTATTTAACATAAGATCTGCAGTACCTTCCTTATAGAGGAGAGAGTATGTTGATAACATCTCATCGGCCAATAACATATACAGTGATGTACAGATCACACAGCTTTGCCTATTGTGCATCGTCTGAGCCATGGTCTATGGCCTGAGGGGTACATATATGGCCTCTATATTCATTGCATTTGCCCCACACCCTCCCCCATTTCTTGGGGCACCCTCTATGAATATATGTAGCTTTTTCGGCCACCATGATCTTGTCCATGTCTCTTAACCACTCTGTCAGGGTTGGAGCTTGCGCTGCCTCCCATTTCTGACCAATATTTCGCTTAGCTACCATCATCCCCGTTGTTGCCCACTGTCTATCTGCGTTGTTGAGGTCCATCGTTTCCCATATGTTTAATAGGCAGCACTTGGGAGCAAGCAGAACTATGTTTCCACTAACCTCTGTGATAGTATCCATTACTGCTGTCCAATATGATGTGATCCCCGGACATTCGCACAGAGTATGGTAAAATGTGCCTAACTCTTCACATCGGCGCAAACAGTGCGGGTCGGAGGCTCAGCCTATCTTGTGCATTGTCACTCTCGTGTAGTAGGTCCTATGCAGTACTTTTAGTTGGATGAGACGCATTCACGAGGAAACTGCTACCTCTCTAGGCAATGCGATCGCGTCCTGCCAGTCTGCATCATCCACTTATCCAACCTCTGCCTGCCAGATATCCTGAAGTCGTGTCAGGGGTCCGTCTGATTATTAATAATTTTCTGATACGTAAGGGAGATCGCCTTCTTGTGTAAGTGATCAGTCAGTAGTCGGTCTTCTAAGGGGGACGATTCAGGGAGTATGTCCGCTGCTGGAATTGCTGCTTCTAGTGCGTGCTTAACCTGCATATATCGAAACGTTTCTCCAACCTGCATATATCGAAACGTTTCTCCAGGACCCATCTCGTAGTGCTCCTAGCCGGGAGATCCCTATCAGGTCCCACTTCTGAAACCCTTTGCTCTTTCCCAGGGTACCTAACCTACTGGTGTCCCACAGTGCGGTGTGTTACGTGAGTTTATCGGCCCATCCGAGGTGTTGTGTCACTGTGTGCCATACATGAATTGTGTGTGCTGTTGGTCCTATGAGCCCCGTTGTTTTCCTCTTGTTGTATAGTACTCTATTTATTCCCCCAGTTCCCAGAGTTACCTTGTCTAGGTGGTATGCTGGGTCAGTGCCAGGCGTGTGAAGCCACTGATTGATTGTCATCAGCTGGGAGGCCCAATAGTATGCCTGGATATCGGGCAAGGCAATGCCCCCGTCGTACCAGCTTCTGATCAGTTTGCACATGGCTATCCTTGCCGGCTTGTTGTCCCAGAGGAGATTAGTGCCTGCCGTGTTTATTGCCTTAAAATATGAGTCGGGCACACAATAGGGTGTGTTGTGTAGGGCATATAAATATCTAGGCAGAGCCATCATTTTGAAAAGTGCTACCTTGCCCAATAGTGTGAGTGGCAATGCCCTCCAGTGCTTAATATCTCATCTCAGCCTTTGTAGCAGTGCCTGAAGATTGAGCACCTGGAATTCGTCTGGGTCAGACGTTACGTGTATCCCAAGGTATTTAAAGCTGTGTGATACTATCTTGACCATAAATCCCCTAGTTAATTTGGGAGGTGATCCATGTAGAATATAGAGCACCGATTTCTCCCAATTAATTGTATATCCTGACACCGACCCGAACACCCGGCAGATATCCAGCAGTGCGTTAAGGGATTGTGCGGGGAAAGCTATATACACCAGAATATCATCTGCGTATAGAGAGATACGGTCCTCCCATCCCTCCCTCCAACTTAGGCCTCAGACCACAGGGTCTCTTCTAATCCAGGCAGCCAGTGGGTCCAGGACCAGCGCGAATAGGAGTGGCGACAGCAGGCAGCCCTGCCGCGTCCCTCGTCCCAGAGTAAATTCCGGTGATATGTGCCCATTAGCTACCACGTGTGCGATAGGGTTAGTGTATAATAGACGAACCCATGAACAAAACTTAGGCCCAAACATTGGAGGACAGCAAAGAGAAATGCCCATTCCACGGAGTCAAATGCCATTTTCGCGTCCAGAGATAGGACTACAGTGTTCTCCTGGATTGCATGTTTGCAACCCAGTACATTATGTAGGCTTCGGAGGTTTAGAGCCGTATTTCTACCAGGCATGAATCCTGATTGGTCCGGGTGGACCAATTTAGTAATTTACGGGGCTAATCTAAGTGCCAGCGTCTTAGCCAAAATCTTGGCCTCCGCGTTGATCAGCGATATCGGCCGATATGATGCACACTCCTCTATAGGTTTGCCCGGCTTATGGATGGCTACAATGGTAGCTATACGCTGGTCCTTAGGAAGCTCGCCGAGGGTCCGGCTCGCTTCGTACATTCGCAACAGGTTAGGGGCCATCTTATCTGCCGTATGTTTATACATTTGCTCTCGGACAAACGTAGCGGAAGTGATTGACGGAGCCACAGCAGGAAATCTTCAGCTACGTGGAATTGCAGCCGGAACAACCCGTTATTAAGCTGGCAAATTTAGGAGATTCTCCTGACTAACTGGTATTGTTTCACGTTTTATAGCAGGGGTCTCAAAACGGTCGATCGCGAGCTACCGGTAGCTCGCCGACCCTCTGGTAGTAGCTCGTAACTGCTCTCTAATTTAAAGACTTCATTGTTAGCATTTATTTTGTATCCCTTCATTGTCTATTAGGGCTATCAGCCCTTGCCCGCCCTCACCCAAACTAGCTCCTCAGATTGGCTGAGCTTAGCTGAGGCGGGGCGGGCCAAAGAACGTGACGTTCTTCCTGAAGTCATGCGCCACCTGCCTTTTCCAGGCTGGCATCGCACTTCGTAATCGCCGTCTCATCCTCCGGACAAGCTGCGCAGGGCTGGTAAGTGTGCCCCTGGCCTGGATTTATAGCAACATAGTTGGTAAAACCCCTCGGCTAAGTGCATGTAACCCTACAGGGTCAGTTAGTAGTCACAGGATCCTAAACTTTGATGCCAGAAGTAGCAGAATCAAAGTCTCGAGGCGCTAGCTGTATCGGAGTTTTAAGAGCGCCCAAAGACTCGCATCGGGCTTATAGCGCTTAGCATTGCTACATATCTAGTTTAACTTTGAACCCTTTTGATGTGTAGCTCTGTCTTGAACATTTGAAAAATTGCCACGAAGCATCCAGAGATGCTAGGGGCCGAGCCATGACAATGTCCGCCATCAGAGTAAACTTTGGAAAAGGGCCATTGGCCTACATTCGGATGGGCTCAAGCATTCCCCAGGGTCTGGTGTAGGAGCCTGGAAGGATGTGCTCGGGTGAACAGTGGTGGGTTCTTTGGCCTCTGCTACCATGTCACGGACTGAGGGAGCGCTGCTTACGTCAGTGGGTACCGTTTTCCTCGTCTTTCTGGCGGTGAAGACCGGGGCACGATGCGCACTACTTACAAGATGGAAGCCCGAGTCAGGCCTACTGGTCTGTGTAGTAAACAGTCTGGGCCTAACCTGACGTTTAAAATGCGTTTCAAGCACCTCCTGCATCCATTGTGGCGTGTTGTCTCTGCTGTGAGTGTTGGGGGTCGGAATGTTGCCTCCCGCCCTCCCCTCAGCTGGGGTTGAAGTGTGTCTGTGTAATAGGGCGAGGAGCGATGGAGACAATTTCTGCTGATCGTAGATCGGGGTGCGCAGCTTCTCTGCTACTGAATGTTTGGGTCGCCCATGGGTGGGGGTGCATATGTTCCAGGAAGGCTGGGGTGTGGCCTCTGCTGACAGAGAGTTCGGGCACTCATCCCTGTTGCCTTGGAAAGGCTGGCACTGCGTCTCTGCGGTGGGGGGGCTGCATTGGACGGACAGTTGAATCTGACCTGCTGGTCACCGCGGAGGTACACTAACACCAACTTTCTGCCTGAAACGCCCATGACCCCTCCCCCAACCAAGGGCTATCAAGGGCCTGCAAGGAAACACTGTCCCACCCCCTCAATACTAGGTGGCATCGTTGTTTAGGCTGCCTTAAGGCATTTGATTTTAACATCGGCTGCCACTGCGCTTTACATCTGCCTTCAGTAACAAAGTGCGGTGGCAGCCGACCTTAAAATCGAAGGTCCTTGCAGGCACTGAGCTGGTACCACGGTGGAGGCCAATGTTAAAATCAAAAGTGCTTGCCTGCCGTGAACTGCTTTCACTGACTACAGCACGCTTTAAATTTGCCTTCAAGTTGTAGTCAATAAAAGCAGCTCGGTGCATGCAAGGCTCTTTGATTTTAACATCGGCTGCCACTGTGCTTTATTATGTCTTCTTTCAATTTTAAAGCTCAGTGCCAGCCGATGTTAAAATCAAAGCGCTTTACATGCACTGATCCGATCCTATCAAAACAGGCCCTTCACCTCTCTGTCCAGTCCTGTCACTGCCTGCCTCTCGTCTCCCACACTCTTCCTTTGTGTCAAGGCAGCTCACTTGTGTGACACGGAGCTGTGTTTTGGTGCACCACAGCTATGCAAAACAATTTGATTTGTTGAGTACTTCTATACTAGTGTGCGTTTAATACAGGCAGCTTCTGTTTACAATTTTAGTGGCCGAGTCTGAGATGATGCAATTTTTTCTTGCGTGGGATTTTTCTGAGCAAGGCTCATTAGTCCTTACCTGATTTTACCCATGCACTTTGATCCCATTGATGTTCTGTCTTTATATGGCTTGGTTTTAGAGGTGTTACTTAGAAGAAAATTCAATGAAGGACTCAATTGCCCTGATTTAGAAACTCGTGGCCTATGTAGGAGGAAAGCAGGCTGGTGAGTTCAATAGATATCTGGAGTGTGTGTGCATGCACATGGTGTGATCAGATTTAACATTTGTTTTAAGGAACAAATTAATGCTTACTTGTTTATAGCGTTTTCAAAATTTCATGATGTGTAAGTTTGAATAAATTTGATCTGTATATTAGAGTAGTTAATCATGGAACTTTCTGTTTATTGAGGTATGTGCTTAGGGACATTGCAATGTGTTTAATGCTAATATATTATTACTGGAAGTAGAAGAGTACTGTGCAGCGAGTGCAAAGCTTAGCAGGCAGTCTGTTGCTGAACATTGCAGAACTATGCATTTTCTGAAAATTGACTTTGCAGCGTTAAAGCATGTGTTATTGAACTGAGTGAAGTGCTTTATAATAAAAGTAAGGTTGTCACCTTTCCAAATATCTTCCATTTGTTGTTCCAATAGTCTGCAAAGGCCGGGACATGAAAGAAAATCATATGTATTATTACTAACATAACTTTTCTCCCTTTGTTTTACTTTTTTTGATAATGAAGAAAGGGGAAGCATTTTTATAGCGCTTACTAATGCTCACGAAAGCACTTACCTACATGGTTAGCAAGCTATGGCAAGTGTAGGGTGGGTGGTTCAAAGTGTTTTCTTTGGTTTGTGATCCTATGTGGGAAGAATTTCCTTGTCTTGCCTGATTAACACCAAGATGCGGTTATAGTTATCATGTTATGGGACACAGTGCGTAGCAGTGTGGTGAATGAGGTGTGAGACAGATATACAGTTTATTATGTTATGATTTTCAGTCTGCTGACAGCTTTGAACAGCTCCATAGGTCTATGTATCTTGATCAAACCACAGTATAGGCACAAAGAAATTAGGCATAAGACAATAAATGAGGGTGTGGGAGGTGTCTCCGAAAAATGCGCGAGTTGTTTGGCCTTTAGTAGCTCACGACGATTTTCACTGATCAGAAGTAGCTCTCACTACAGTAAAGGTTGGAGACCCCTGTTCTATAGCATAATGCCGCTTTCACACAGACTATGAACACCCTCATTGATTTGTTGAAAGACCCGTACCTGCGGAATCTGCCACAAAAAATGACCAGCACAAATCGAAAACGCCCTCATTCTCAAGTTTGACAAATCTCCGTCAAATGCAGATAGCAGGCGCTTAAACTATTTTTGAAAAAACTTCAAATTTCGTGACTACCAAATAAGCGACTCCGTTTCAACATAAAAAGCGCGGGTCTTTAAAATAAACAAATTATGTTGGTGTTGAAGGAATCTTCATAACAAAGGACATTTGACAAAAAACAAAAAGACCATTCAGTCTTTCAAATATCCAGTCGGTTTTACACCAACCGGCTTCGAACCATCCAAGGTTTTTCGACTGAGCCACACCCGGTTAGAACAAACCAAGGAGTTTTCTAACGTGCCGCACTGCTAATCCAAAGGATCCCCGGCAGTCGACGGTCTACAGTTGAAAGTAGTAGGCACCATTTGCGGCGCAAGAGAGTTGCCCCAAGCCAGGCCAACAGAGGGAAAATCTTTTGGAGGCTGAAAAACAAAACAGGAGGATCCTGGCTCTGTCCTTCACATTATCTGAAGAAAATATTTTATTGTCTACGAGGTTTTGGATTTCAAAGAAGAAAAGAAATGTTGTGTCACCAGCCCCTCAATGTCTAAGCAAAGAAGGATACGTAGACTACACTAAGACGCGCTTCAACTTTGCTACCTGGGTGCCGTGAGGGGAAACAGCCAACATCCCGCCCTAAAGCCGTGAGGGGAACGGCCACCAACCAACTACAACTCCCAGCGCCCCTTGCAACCTCAGCGCTTGCTGACGCTGCCACCGCGACGAGCGGTACTTCAAAACCTGCGCCGGCTTCCCGCAGCCCGGGACGTGCTTCAACTTTGCCACCTGGGTGCCGTGAGGGGAAACAGCCAACATCCCGCTCTAAAGCCATGAGGGGAACAGCCATCAACCAACTACAACTCCCAGCGCCCATTGCAATGTCGGCGCTTGCTGACGCTGCCACCGCGACGAGCGGTACTCCAAAACCTGCACCGGCTTCCCGCAGTGCAGTACGCGCGTGAGCTTGCCCTGGCCGCAAGGAGGCGGCAGGGCAAGGCCATTCCCCTTTTGCCTGCTGTCAGGAAAATGTTCCTGAACTTCTGAGATATGCAGGTAGTAGGCTCATAAGGTGGGTGCCTTTGCTGTTTAAATCGACAAGCTAAAAGACTAAAATTGACTATTTGCCTCCTTTACCTGGGCGTTTCCTCTCCTACTTGGGAGCCTTGTGTTCCATACAGCAGCCCTGGTTGAATTCTGCCCATTCTACGTATTGTACTCCCATCTGATATAAAGGATTCTGACAAAAAAATAAAAAAATACATCCTTGTCTGGCAACCAAAATGGGGAGACGTACCTGTGTAGGGAAAAAATCAACACTAACTGCCCAATCTCCAACAAGCCACCAGCCAACCTCGATAGATAGGATGCTGCAGAGGGCAATAGGGTCAGTTGCAAATGAAATTGTACAAACTGAAAGACGGTTATCAATAACACCGGACCTAGTCCCTCTCCTGACTAGCCCAGAACTATCACCGGTCCAACAACTTGCAGAATCCGCCTCCATAAGGGCCCATTCTAGGACTCGGGCCCTTGTACATGAAGCACTGCCCCTGAACTTACACATCGAGGACCCCCCTTTGCAGGCTGAGTGTCTTGGTGCAGTACAAAACAGAGTCGACATGGCACACATCCCTGTGTGCCATGCCCACAACACACACTGCCCTGACATACCTCAGTCACCCCTCTAGCTGTATGCCCTATGCCAGTGGTGTGGGCACAGGTGCATGAGCTCTGTGCCCCTACAGTACCCAGGTCCATTCCTGGGCAATGTAAGTGCAGTGCTGCCATTAAGAGTATATGGTGCTGGGAGGGCGTCCACATGAACTCCACAGCACCATGATAGCTACACTGAAGACTGAGAAGTTTGGTGTCAAACTTCTCAGCACAGTAAACCCACACTGATGCCAGTGTGGGATTTACTGTAAGATGCACGACAGAGGGCATCTTAGAGATGCCCCCTGAACCTAACCTACAATCCACGTCTTGTCTGAGGGGCTGCCACACAGCCGATATGTTGCTGGACCCCTGGGTAGAGAGCCATCAGCTCTCCTGGGCCTGCAACAATGCACATCCTGGGTGAGGGGCTAGGTCTCCTCCCCCAGGATGGACAGGGGAAGCTTCAAAGGCATTCCGCCTTTGTGAGCTTCTCCAGGCCACATGCTGTACTCAGCAACTGGCTCCTACCGGTTCTGACCCCCACCCTGGCAGGAAGACTGGCCGGAAACCCCAAGGAAGGAAAGGGTGTGTGCCAGCCTCTGCTAACCCCACCCCTCAGGTGGGGGAGGCGAGGTGAAGCACATCTCTGGGCTCTCGCCATCTTAAAGATGGGAAGCCCTGCCCAATCAGGACTAGGCTACTGCCCCCCCTACCACAGGAGAGTGGCAGGATAGGGGGTGTACCCACCCCAGGGCAGGGACCCATTGGTCCCTGCCCTTTACCTACCTGTAACGCCCCTAAATCTAGTATTTAGGGGCACCCTGAGCCTTCCTTCCTTAGATCCAGATTCCGAAACAGCAAAGAAGATCAAGAAACAACAAGACCTTCCGTGCAGCTGCTAACAAGAGGAAGACACCAACTGCTTTGGCCCCAGCCCTACCGGCCTGTCAACCCTCGAACCTGCTCCTGCTAAATCCCGGAATCTCCCGTGGCCAGCAACCTCACAAACCCCGGAGGACCTGGCTACCTTGTGACTCTAAGCATCTGGGACTCCCACGAGCAGTGGCACTGCTCAAAGCAAGTAACTAACCCCTGGCATCAGCCAGGAACCGCGAGCTCTGCATATTCTGCACCCGCCAAGCCTGGCCTGTGCTGGAGTGAACAAAGGCCACGAGTACGTCCCACCGGTGACTGTGACCCTGCATCCAGCACCCAAGGACCCACCTCGACGCTCCTGACGACCAGGGGCGGTGGGTGAGATTTGAAAGTGGTGGGGCGCAACCGAATTAGCATACAGCACCGTAGCGAGCGCAGCGAGCGAGCCCGAACCCCAAAAGGGGTGTTTGGGGGGATTACCCCCCCCAAGAAAATTTTGGAAAAAAAGAAGAAAAATCGTGCATTTTCAAGCAAATTTGAGAAAGCAGGAAGGTTAATAAAGCAATTGTGAAAGTGCAGTTATTACATTAATAGATGGCATAACATAGGTAGCTGCTTATTCAGTATTACCACAGAGCTTCATACATTCTGTCCTATTATGCTCAGGTGCTGAATTCAGACTATAAGACTCATGGAAATCTCAGCTCTAAGAGTAGAAGAAGTTGCACAGCAGTGTAATGGTTGCCAGGCTCGTTCCGCAGGAGCGTCAGGAACTTGAAGAAAAGTCCACAGTCTTCCCCTACGGCCTTCCGACTCTATTAGAATAGACTCTAGAGTAACGAATGGCACGCAAGGGGAAAACAGGGAAACAAAACAAGGAAAGGCGGGGGAAGAAAAATAGTCTTACAACATACTGAATATTAGACTCTAGAGTAACGAATGGCAAGCAAGGGGAAAACAGGGAAACAAAACAAGGAAAGGCGGGGGAAGAAAAACAGTCTTACAATATACTGAATATAAAAGAGGCAGCGCAATGCGCTGTTACCGTGATTCTGGTTGAGCTGAACTTTGTACACACACTTCACATAGGTCCACGCAAGTACCCCAAATATAAATGGTATAAAGCAGTGTTTCCCAAACTGTGGTCACATTCCCAGGGGGGTCCTCAGGCAGTAATTTTAAAAGCACAAAAAAGTTCCTTGTAGAATCAGCAGTTTTCCAGCAACAATAAAAGTGTCAAGATTACGTCGGTGATTAATGTACCTGCTGGAGAGAGATGAGAGTTGTGTCAAGTGGCAGCTTTGACTTATCTAATGTAGCACAGAGGGTTAATATGCCTACTGCAAAGAACGTGTACCATGCATTTTGAAAAACATTTTTTATGTGCCTAGGTTAGTGGGTTACTGCTTTAGTCACAGATTCTTTTGTTACTGTGCAGTTCATAAGTGACAATAGTAATCTAGCACAGTGACCTATAAACTGTCATCAAAGAGCTGCTTGCAAGCTGCATGATACAAGTTAGAAACATATGTTTGTTTCAAGTCTTTCATTATCCTAATCCTGCTAAAAAGGTTTATTTGGGTGGAAATACATTTTTATTGTTAAAGTCAATGCTAACCACTGTTATGTTCTGAATCCTGAGTTTGTGCTTCTCCAGACCAAGCACTCTTTAAAAATGCCTACCAGTATGAATAACATGTGAATCCTACACCCTGTAGTCGCATTTGCCTTATGTAACATTTTCTATACACTGATTTACACGTATGAATCATTGTCTCCATGGGGCAGATTTGCAAGAAAATTGACTGTGTGTGTCGCAAGCCATTTGGCTGCGCCGCACTGAGTCACTTTCGAAGCACAGGGATGCGACATATTTACAACAATATGTTGCATCTCTGTGCTTCCCCCTGTGCTGGCGCACAAACTGCTGCCATACGCCTGCACAGGCACATTTGCACCATGGTGCAAGGATGCCTGTGTCGTGGGGAGATTGTTTATGTGCAGGAAGTAACCCTTCCTGCATGTAAACAATCAGAAATGGCGTTTTTCAACTTCTAAGTGTGCTGCATTAGCACACATAGAACTTGCAAAACGTCATTGTTTTACTGATTGTTTATGTGCAGGAAGGGACACCTTCCTGTACATAAGCAATCACCAGAGGTAATATCCTGTTTCTATGCGTGCTGCAGAATGCAACATGCATAGAAAGAGGAGAAATTAATAAATTTCTCCAAGTTGCCCCTCCCTACGCCTCCCCTGGGGTGGCGTAGCATTCAGACACATTTCCAGATTTACGATTCCTCGTAAATCTGGAAATGTGTCTGGTTCCATGGGTTATGCGTGGGAACACCCACAGCAACACTCATGGAACGTCCCTTTCACGTAAAGTGCTGTGTGCAATTGGGCCATATTTACAAGACCAGTAAAAGTCACGCAGGGTTGCTTTTCCTGCCTTGGAAATATGGGGCACTAAAATGCGTCACCGGTGCATCACTTTTTGTGACGCACCTGTGGCGCAAGGGGCTTGTAAATCAGCCCCTATATGTGTGTGATTTAAGGTGCTCTGACATCCTTCAATGGTATGAGAGATGTTATAAAACAAATTAAATACATGTGACAGAGGGGCTATGGAGAGATGAGGCACTGTTGGAGGAGGATAATATGGGAATCATTGAAGAACCCCAACAAAGATTGTCATATCCTGGTGCATAGTAAGGTCATCATTTACTACTCTTTAAAAGCTGATACAATTCAATATATAATGATACATGTGTTGTAGACTGCACCATTGTTTCCTAAATTGTCTTGGGGGGAGAGCCTCCCAAAGCCCCCTTTGTAGTGGTCAGGCGCACTCACTGCACTAGGTGTGCACTGTATGGGGACTGGTCTGCAAACATTTGCCTGGGCTGCTTTGGGTTTCCAGTCTGGCCCTGGCAGGAGTCTCATACTGCGAAATAAAACCAACCATTTAAAAGTTAGTCATGGAGATGCAGCGCTAACCCTCCTGTTTTTTGCTAATTCTTTCAATATAAAATACTAAAATCCTTAGTAATTCGAGTATCCGTTTTGTGTGCACACGTGTGTTTATTGTTTTCGAATTACTGTTTTAATGTTTGAAATTTAAGTCATACAAATTGCTTGGGGGTCCCCGGCTTCCAGTGGTGACTCAATTGGGGTCCTCAGGAGTAAACAGTTTGGGAACCACTGGTATAAAGGTTTTCGCAATTTGCCAAGGGGAAAGGTTTGATAGGCAACACAAGCAACGAATCGTTCACCCTGCGGGAGACAGGTCCGGCCAGTGAACAAAGGTGAGCAAATCTGTGTAGTCTCCAAATAGAACAAACACTACAAAACTTTTAAAAACAGAGATAACAATGCATTTCTTACCTCAATCAGAATTTTTTGTATTCAAACAAGTAGCAGCATTCACTTTTTGTAGATGAAATCCGCACGTCTCTCTTTCAGTGTAGCAAACTTGTCAATTACTTTCATGTTGAAGTCCGGTATCTTTTGGACTAGCTTGCTCTCTACAGATAGCATCGCCAAAGCATTTAGTCTTTCCTCTAGCATGGTGTTCCTGAGGAATGTCTTTATGCGCTTTAAGGCTGAAAAACATCGTTCAGCTTCTACTGTTGTCATTGGAGTCGTAATCACAATTTTTAGTAAAGTCACTGTCTCTGTAAGTGAGTTTTCCATATGCAGTTTATGAATTAAACTCAGCAAAGTCAAGGCGCTTGTGGCCTTCCGGTACACAGGCATTCCGTAGAGTACAGTTAACTCAGTTCTCAGCTGCTCTTTTTTGAGCATAGGATACGCTTCCACAGCCTGATTCAGAGCACGCTCAGGGAAGGATTCATCATATTGTGCAAACTCTTTACCTTGCAATAAAGTCGCACTCACCAAATGTTTTGTGAACGAAAAGCGTTCTTTCGCCTGCACAATTACAATGTCACATATCTCCTTTCCAATTCGAACCAGAGAGGTGATGTTTTGTCTGCGGTTTGCAAAAACAGAATGCTGCGGCAGTTTGCTCTCTAAATCTTCAACCCCATCTCTCACTTTCATAATCTGTTGTACAAATGCAGATGTATTGGCTTTCACAGAGACAGTATCTAGGTCTTTTCTTTGCAACTGATCGTATAACACATCAACAGGAATCATTATGTCATGAAATAAAAACAGTAAGAACTGAAACTCTTTGTCTTGTAGTGTTCTAATAAAGCCATGGGCTTCATTCTGACTTGTGTGATCAAAGTCTGCTCTGGATGCTATGGCGACAAAACATTTCTCAAGGCCCTCCCTCTGTTCAAAGATTAAGTTGACTGTACGAATGTGAAAGTTCCAACGAGTTGAGGATCCCCTTGGTACGCTTTTGTCCACAATCTCATGAAGGGCTTCTGTTCTTTTGGGGGAACGTGTGAAGAATGCTGCTATGCCTCCGATATCCTGAAAGAAGACTCGTGTCTCTCTGATCTTTGATACCGCCTGTTGCATAATAAGATTGAGTTGGTGGGCGTAACAGTGCACAAAATGAGCATTAGGGTACACATCTCGAATTCTCTTCTGAACTCCACTAAGGCTCCCACTCATTACGGATGCACCGTCATAGCTTTGTGCGATAAGCTTTTGTTTTTGAGGCAGGTCCGGGAAAATTAAGTCCAGTTGACACAGTATTGCTTCAGTGATGGTTGCTGCACTAGAGTCACTTAAATGCGTGAAGCCATAAAATCTTTCCACAATGTTTCTGTCACTGTCAAGGTACCGAAACACTAACACGGACTGTGTTTGAGTGGACACATCAGTGGTGTCATCAGCCTGAATAGCCACAAAGTCTGTGTTTCGCAACTCTTGCACAATATGGCTTCTTATAATTTCGAGCATACAGTCAAGGAGTTCATTTTGTATTGTATTAGAGGTGCCCTTAAAGACTGTAGCATGTGCTAAATGTCTTTCCAAATCCTGGTCTATGGTTGACATTAAATCCACTAGGCCTCGGAAGATCCCAGGTTTTGAGGAAGTTTCCGATTCATCATGGCCTCGCAATGCCAGTTCGAAAGCACCACAGAAACGAATGCAATCAATGATCTTGGATAGATTTTGTCTGTTCTTATCCACAGCTTCATTGTGTTTTTGAATGGATTTGCGATACGCATCATTTATCTGCTGCTCAATTGGTGCGTCTTCCCCCAACATTCCCAGTCTTGTCAGGTTTTCCAGATGATTTCTTGTGAGCGCATGCTTCTTTATTTTTTCAGCGATGTGCTTCAGGTCGACCATTCCTTGCCGTGTCCAAGAAAAGTCACCGCCAAACAGCAAGCAGGGGAAGCAGAACAGAGAATTGCGTATAGGGCAGCCTGTAAGCCAATCAGCTTTTGCGTACCAGGCATTTGAGAATGTACGTTTTGACATTTTTCCTCTGTCCTGGGTAGTTTGCTGTAGGTTTATTTCAGGCTGATGAGGTCCCAATTCTTTTAACTTCAGTTTTTGTTCAAGTGGCCGTGACTGGAATGACTTTGTAATCAGCTCTTGTACTGTATTCATGATGGGGTGTCGGGTGTTGCTGGCCTTACCAATATATATATATATATATATATATATTAAAGAAACCTGTCAATAATCAAAGTACAACGTATAAGGTGCAGTGCAATAATATCAAATTTCAGTATAAATACATTATACATATATATTGTGCATTATCCTAATACATCTCAAATGACTGCTAAAAATAGAGCCGTACTGCCTCCTGCCTCTCTGTGCCATAGTGTTGCTGGAGGCACTGAAAGACACTGCTTGAGGGCCTTGAGAGTGACCACGTGACATACATGCTCTAACTACGATGTAAAAAAATATATAGCATCAGTTGCCTTACCTTTAACACTGGTGTTTGCTGGGTTGTAGCCGGGGTCGGGTGAGAGAGCAGCAAAGGAGGTTGGGGTCCTCTTGTTGTTTGCTGGAAAATTGCCCCAAAATGCGGTAATGTTTCAGGTTGTCAGGTGCTGAAAATGAAAAGATAACAATTTATTTTTGAAACAGTAGGGTAATGAAACAAAGACTGTGGGGAAAAAACATAACGCTCCAATTTTTTCCTAGACATCAGATGAATCTATTGGAGGCTTTGAAAATAAGGAGAAAGTGACTGCCAGGGAAAGAGGTCCCATCACTGCCCTAGAAACAGTTACCAGATTAGAAGGAATGAATTGAGTGCAAAAACCTGCATCCTCTGAGGTCCAGACATCATTCTCATTGTAAGGTCCCTGAAGAGGCAAGTCTGAGTCTGACCCCTAGGTACCAAATATTTAACCTTTGCAGCGGGTGTCATAACTCTGCAGGACGGTCTGTTCTGTGACCTCATCACTACTCTAGAAAAGTGGCTAGGGATAATGGTGGGGAGATACCCAATCTAGTTAGTAGAGCAAACAAACACACAGAGGAAACAGACAGGGCAACCCTAGTCTTTGTGCTTCTGAAAAGCTGTGTTCTCAGTGTCAATGGGAAATAGGCACATTTTGATTGGTGTCTTGTTTTTTACACCACTTTTTCCCATACATCAAAAGTGTTCCACCAGAATCAGCAACAAAGCAGGCAATTGGACACTGAAAGAGAATGCAGATCCAGGGAGGCTCCAACACAGAAGGGTGTAGAGTCTGGGACATCTAACGTAGTGCAGTTGAAGTGAGTGATGTGTGTTCTGACAGCAGTGAGTGATGTGGACAGTGAGCCTGATGTCTGGGATGTGCCAGAAGGGCTTTTTTATATGTACTAAACCCATTTGGGTTTTGTGATCCATTCCGACTCGTAATTAATTAGGAGGGGTCGTAAAAGGGGTAACCCTGCCTAATTACAAATAGCAAAGGCATTAATAATTTGCTATCATAATTGCGGTCGCAACCATTGGCCAGTTACCAATACCACAAAGGAAGGGTTAACTGATTCACAAAGAGGAAGGCTCATTTGCGAACTGTGTCCACAGCCTGGGAGGGATTTGAGTAGGTGGTTTAAGGCACTTGGCCAGGGCATAGGTCGCATCACAAAAGAAAAGTAAAGACAGGTCGTAAAATGTAGGTGCACTTTTTCTGCCCATCCTTTTGATACATCTAGGACAAAATGGCTTTTCAAATTACCAGGTGGATTTAAAAAGAGTCCCTTGTCGTTTCGCACTTTACGGCTGGGTTGTTATTTGTTCTGTTAATGGCGGTAGAATAAAGTTGAAATCCATGGAGATTGTCTCGAAGTATGCGACATTGCGACAGGCCCCCCCCCTCCCTCTTCTCCCCCCCCCCCCCGCATAGCAAGCAGCGCCTTCATAAATGCTAGCCCGCGCGCCAGAGTCCCTTTATGAGCACCAGACGCCTACAGTGCAGCGAAGCGCGCAATCCTTAATGCCACCTGGATTGATATTTTATGGCACAAAAGCGACATAACTGTCGGGAATCCCTTTGTTAAATGGCCGCATTAAGCAAGCAGTCTCATGAAATGTCTAATCCCCAGTAACCCTGGTGAAGTGTGTTTGTTTTTGCCGTGTCATGTATGCTCTGGCCGTAAGACCCACAGTAACTTGGCCAGTTATCAGGGAGCGTATTGGAGAGAAGTCTTAGAGTTCTGGAGTGAGGTCATTATTTACAAATGAGATATTAGGAAGATTTCCAAGGGGGTCATTGCTAAAATAGATAACACGGGGAAAGGAAGGCCTTGGCATTAACGGGAATGAAGTTACTGCACAAACCAAGGGAAACAACAACAGCAGCAATGCAATACAAGAGAGAGTAAAAAAGAAAAAAAACACTGTACGAACGACTAAAAACAGTACAGCAAAATCGTGCATCGAAATGCAACGCTGGTGACCAATTAAGAAATGTCCCAAGTATTGTATCAGAAAACCTGGGACTGCATCAGGCAGTAGATGGCTCGATGCGTTTTTCTTTATCTTTGCACATACACGTCTAGAACAGAACTATTTTACTTACTGTACATCGAAGGCCGTCAGAATGTGTGTGTAAATTTATCAATAGTATGTTATCAGACGGCTGTAGTGTGTGGAAAGGTGCTCCCTTAAACCAGGTGTCCTTGTGTGGGGTTCAGAGCAAGCTCAGGCCTCTTCTCGCGGGTGCGGGTGCGGGGGGGCAGGGCACCCGCTTAGACCCACGCCGGTGCGTCCAGTACCAAAACAATCATGGACACTCTGATTGTTACTATCCCTCGAGAATCCTACCCGGTTAGCAGAACACACGGCACCCCGCGCTACCCTCCAAACGGGCTAGCAATGAAAAGTGTCATTTCAGAGCACAGCCAGCCTCTCCCTGCAAACCTTGCACAGCAGCCCCGCCTGTGAACATCCCTCCTTCCTAACATAAAATGTCCTACGATTCGATCCAGACAATATCTCCGATGTCCCCGGCGACCCCTGCGTCCCTCTGCCCCCTCTGCTCGCTTCCCCCGGGTGAGAGCCCGGAGCGGGGAAGCGTGTGTATAAAACGCCATCAGTGAAGGGCTGCTGCAGATTCCAAAATGGCCGTCTGACAACAAGCTGCTGGACGTGCTTTAAAAACAGAGGGATCGGGGCCCCGGCGGTCACCCTGCGAGCCGCGGCCGCCCCACTTCCTTGTCAGTACGCACCCGGTGACAGCCCCAGGCTCGGGGGGCCTCACTGCACCCCATTCCTGCCGACCCACCACAGAGCAGGCGAAATGGCTGCTTCCCTCCCAAACTGCCCGCACGTGCAGGCAGATGACAGTCGGCGCCCTCTCTGCCCCAGTGCCCCCTCTGCCCACATCTCCCGCGTCACGATACCCAGTAACGGGCGCGTATAATGCGACAAGAGAAGCCGGCGATGTCAGCAGCATTCGCTGCAACGGCACGAATCTACCGAGAAACTCGACCAGCAAAGGGCGTGCGGCGTGTCCTAAAGGGCTGTCCGCCTACCAACGCGCACTGTCCCGTTCCCGCTTCGGGGACGTCCGCGTAGAACAATTTACCACCTTTCGTGGTTTCTTCGGGCTCCAAAGGGACTTATTTACCCCAAGATTTGCAAATATCTTCGACAGTAACTAATTCACCCACCTCCTAAAAAACCCTTCTACCCCTGTGGCCTGTGCCCTGACTTCGGGTTCTAGTCCACATTACACAACGGGAAGGGCACCCTTCGTAGAGCACTTAAGGGTATCAAAGCGGCTATTCACCCCAGCGTACCACAACCTTCTTCTGAAACAGAGGCTCGGCTATCTATCCCCTAGCCCACAGACGCCCCTCAGTGCTGTGCCCATACACGAGGGGTATGAATCATAGAACACCTGGTCTGGGCCCCTGGCGTGCCATCTCTACCGAAGTCAAAACGTCGAGTTGTGCCAACGTTTTCAAAAATGCGTAAAATGCGCAACTATTCATGTCCTGTCCGCAGAAGGTTATTCACAAATGTGCTGCAAACTGTCGTCTCAATCCAGCACATCGTATTAGTGCGTCTGACCAGGTATTAATCATGTCTGAATGCGGGGACTCCAAATCTCTTCTAGGCAGCAACAATCTACTCAGTTTCACAAGTTAGTTGATGAAACGTCACTCCACTGTTCATCTAAAAAAAAGAGTCACTGAACGACAACTCCAAACCAAACTCACAGAAAAGGTGATCTTGACTTGTACGAGTAAGACAGCAGCAGCACACACCGTCCCTCACGACCACGAGGCTGTCAGGCTGGGCTCAGGCGACGCGCACAAGTCGAGACAGAGTGGTGAAGTGCACCCGTCACCCGACCGTTACCTCTTACGTCACGCGCTCGGCATCCAATATGGATTGCCCGCCCCTGCGGGGACCGGCCAATCCTGGCGCAGTGGCGCTGCATGCAGCACCAGGATTGGCTTGGAGGGCACAGTGACTGCTCGCCCTGTCGCCCTTTTGCTGCCAGCGCTGCCGCCAGCAGGTCCTGCACCCCCCCCCCCCCTACTAGCTAATGGGGCCGGCCTGGGTGCGCATGCTCGGGCAAGTTGCTGCCCGAAGCATACATGCGGGGAAAAAAACGTTTTTTTACAGACCTGTCAATCAATCCACACCAGCCAGCCCGGTCCGCCCGCCCCCCCCCCCCCCCTCCCGAAAAAGTCGGGTGCTGCCCGGCGCCGTGTAAATGTGGTAAGTAAAGTAGTTATTTCGTAAAAGTTTCATTTATTTTAATTCTTTAACGCGGGTCCAGGGCTGGTGGGGCTACGCCCCTACGCCCCAATGGACGCACCGCGGCTGCTGACGACGCCTGCAGCCTCAGAACCAGGGACCCCTTCAACCGCGATCAGTAGAGGGTAAGATTTCCCAAAACCAAAAGGCACCCCTGCACCCGGCGCCCTGCGGCCCCTTGTGCCCAACTCCTGGGTGCCTACCTATCCTCCAACTACTCAACTTACCTCTCAAAGTGGTGGTCGCTCCTGAAGAATCTTCATCCCCGAGCTTGCAGCCTTTGTTCGTTCTTGAGCTTCTCCATTGCAATCCATTGAGCGCCCGACGGCTCAAAAGCACCCTGCACCCAGCCGCCCGAGTGGCCCTGGCAGTGCAACTTCTACTCTAACCTACTTCCCCATTTGCCCTGAGCAAGTGACCAGGAGCCCAGCTCCCACAGCTGCGTGGCCTGCTAGCCAGCAGCCCCCAACCACAGGCACCCTGCCTCCCATAGGATAACATTGGGCCTAACTCACTGTGCACCTGGCTGCCCCTGTGCTGCTGAGGGTGTAACAGTTGTACTTACCTGACCCAGGGAGACCCCGGAGTCTATGCCCAGAACCTTAACTCTGCCAGTCGAGTACTTACCCAAAAGCCAATAACTCACTTTTCTTCAAAGGGTAACATTGACTGGTTTCACTTGAAAATGTGGAGTTTCTAAACTTTAAAATATTCACCTAAAATCAACCGAGAAATTAAAATACTCACCTGCTATCAGGAGAGATCCCAGTGCTGGATCTTGGTGCCCAGCCCTGACCCTGGAAAGTAATTTCAACCATACTTACCGCTAACTCAGTTTTCTTCCATAGGAAACCATTGACTGTTTTTCTGTGAAATTTCTTCTGTTGATTTTTGCAAACTACAAATATTCTTTAAAAATTGCACCAACTGTGAAAATGTAATTACTTACCTGTTTTAGATAGATGTCCCAGTGCTGAACCTAGGAACCCATCACTGGATTACAAAAGTAACAAGAACATACTTTACCTGTAACTTGAATTTTCTTCCATAGGAAACCATTGACTGTTTTTCTGTGAAATTTCTTCTAAGTGTCGATTTTGCAAACGTACAAATATTTGTTAAAAATCGCCTGTATAACCTAAACGCATTCTCTCAACTGCTTACAGGTGGCACACTAGTGCTGGATCCAGGATCCAACACTGAACTAGAAAAAGTAACAATAACCCCACTTGAATTTCCTCCCATAGAATAACATTGGTGATTCTATTAGAAACATTTTTAACCCCTTCAGCGCTGGGCGAATTCCGCCGCGGTGCTGAAGGGTTCGAGCGCGGGCGGGACCATGACGGAACGGTTCCGTCATGAGCACAGCTCAACCGTGGCTCATGACGGAACCGTTCCGTCATGAGCATGGAAGGGGTTAAGTGTCAACTTTTAAAATACCAAAATATTGCTTAAAAATCACAACAGTAACTAAAACATATTTACTCACCTGTTTCGAGGAACTGTCCCAGGACTGAATCTAGGATCCAGTCCTGGAGTTAGAAAAGTAATCCTTAAAGTAACTAATTGCATTTAACTTGAAGTTCCTATTGAGCTCAATGTATTATTGTGTTTGAAATTGTGTTGCCTATTGCAACCACTGTAACTATTATATTCAAAAGTCTATTGCCTATTGAAAAGTATTTATCTAAAGCATCTCAGTCTGAGAAAGTATATTTTGATACCAATCAATCAATCGATAACTTTATTTCGGTCATAGACCATAAAAGTGCAAGTAAAATACATACAAAAGTGCACAGATCATTAAAACAATAAATAACAACAAATTGATACAGCGTTTAAAAAAGATTAAACTGTGAAGTTATCAGATAGTAAATAGTAAGAAAGAGGCTGTATTTACTCAAAACTTTTCCTCCTTCGCCACATACCCAGTAAAAAACGGGAGACAGCAAAAACAATAGGGGGATGGGTATCATATGTTAAAACCCTACATGCCTGGGTGCAGTGTCTAAACCCAAGATTCCTACATAGCGGGATCAACCAGAGTTTTCTTATTGATTGATTGGCGGGGCAGAAGAGCATAACATGGCGTACATCTTCTCGACTGTAGTTGCATGCCGGGCAAGCAATTTTTCCTGATTGTGCCCATTTGTAGGTAAATGCCCTAAGTGGTAAGGTGCCGTGTCTTAGCTGTACATAAAGCTTCCTCGCAAGCGGTGGGTAAATTACGTCTAGAAAGACTTCTGCTTGCGGGTCAGCTTTTACTAGAAGATACTCTTTAGAGAGTCTCCCCAGGGTACTTGATTGATGTAGGGCGAGTAATTTCTGTTCCCTCAGCTGGCTTATAAGTAACTGTTTCGGTAACCCTAAACATGACCCCTCCGGAGACTCCCAGAGGTCAATCCGACCAATCTTTATACTGAGGTTCTTAATGTGGTGTAACCACAAAATATTCTTATTTTTTATAAGAGCCCAGACCTCTAAGAATTCCTCTCTGTATACCGCCAATTCAGGCACTGACCAAAGTCTCTTCCAATAGAGCATGGGCCGTACAGCTGCTAGATCTTCAACTGGTTCCAGCCCCAAGTGTAGGAAGGTGGATATCTGACTATGGTTACCCCCAACTTTTTGCCTAGTGTCTAGCTGGTTTTTCGACTTAGTTGGCCTGAGATCCTGCCATTCAGGGTCTCAGGCTGTCTGCTCTCTCTTTAAAATGGACTCCATGTACCCTAGGTACATAACCAATTGGTAAGGATCACCTTATTGGACCCTGTACAGTGTACCCTAGGTACCCAGGGCATAGGTGTACCCTAGGCCTCCCAGGGGCTGCAGCATGTATTATGCCACCCCTGGTCTGGCCTTCCAATCAGACACAACTGGCTGATCACTCAGCTGGGGCAAGGTCGTGTAATCACCCCTTGCTTAGGTGTAGTATTCCTATACCTACCTTATATATAGACACATGTGTACCTATCAGTCACTCCTATGGCAGGCCTTGACAATCCTGGAGGCAGAGTGCTTGGTAACATGTGAGATGGTGCTCTAGCATGAGCTGAGCCTGTCTGCAGCTTTCGGAACCATGTCCTTCTAGCTGTTCTGTGATATAGCCTACCATATACTCTTAAAGTGCCTTATAATCTTAAACGGTTGTGGCAACTATGGTTTGGCTTTATCAAAACATGTCGTGTAAGGTGTCTAACACTTTGGAATAATACCCCCATACCATTTCTGGTGATGAGGATATTATTCCTCCCTTCTAGAGGGAGAGACATGTTAAAATCCTACTTTGCTGTTTATCTCTAACCAAAGCCTCAGCATCACAAAATGGATGCTGCTGCCACAGACACAAGTCTGACCTCCTGCTGCTGGGAGTGATCCCAGCCAGGGAGGCCTGGACAATAGGTTTCCTGCTTGGGGAGGTGCTAGCACCTCCCCAGACAGCCTTTAGTGTATTGGGGCAGGGTGGGCTGAAAGGAATGAGACATGCCTGGGGCACACAAGGTGTTCCTTGCATAGTCCAGTTCAAACCGGCGCTGGGGCACTCCAGCCCCAGCTCTGGCGCGAAACTGGACAAAGGGAAGTGGGTGTAACCACCCCCTCCCAGGTCCCACCCATAAGGCGTGACCATGCAGGTATCCCAGCCCCCCAGATTAGTATAAGAGTGGGAGTTGGGCCTCAAAACTTTAGATTATCCTGAACCTGCAAAACTGAACAGAAACTCTGGACCTTCGACATTCGACGAAAGAAGAAGACTGAAGAATCTCCCTTGTAGCCAAGGAGTGGCTACCCTGTGCAAACAGGCACCATCAAGAGACTACCCTTTGCTTTGTGAAACGTTCGACGAGGAACCGACTGCAGAGCCCGACCAGAGCCTTGATTTCCAGACTTCTCCGACCCTCATCCACATCTGCAGCAGAGCTGAGATCCGTGGAGGCGACGAGCGACGTGGGACCGGCTACCTGGGAAAAGTGGCTAGTAACTTACAGTGCAGCTTCTGAGGTACCCTCGAAGTTGTGCACCGGGGATTGAGAAGCCCCAACCCCAAGCACCATCTGCACCGAAGACCAGCCCCCCACACTCCACGAGTCCTGCGTGGGGCCCTTCAGCATTTTCCTGCTTGCCGCGTCTGTCCGGTTGCTTGCCCGCTGGCTAGTGGCCTTTGTGACGACGCTCCCTGAAATCTTCTGCGCTGGTTTGGCTCCTCCAGACTGGCTCCCGCTTCTCTGCAAAGAAGAAGCACCCCAGACCTTCCTGGTCTGCACCAGAAGCAAGTCCTTTGTTCTTCGTGGGTTCCGCTTGCCAAGGCTTGGTGAGTCCTAGTCCAACTTCGACGCCGCCGACAGCAAGAGCCTTCGTGGGACAGCTCGCCTCCTGGTCCTGGTCGTCCTCGACGCTTCCTGGTCCTCCTGGCTGCAGTGACAAGCTTCACCTTCACCTGCAACTCTTCACGACATCGCCTGGTTCCTTCCGGGTTCCACGTGGTCACTGGCTGGTGACCTTGACTCTGTCCCCTCTGCTTGCAGGTTTCTTCTCTTCTCGATCCCAGCCTTGGGATCCACCGGACACTCTCCCCTGACTGCCTGTCAGCATCTTTCTTCAGGCATCCATAGGAGTCGACGACGAAAACGACGCATCTTCACCCCTATGCACCCGCAGCCTGTGGGCTAGGTAACTTGGGTACTCCGGTGCTCATCAGGATAGTGACTATCCTAGTGTCTAGTTTTCAAGTCTCAACTTCCTAGCTACTCCGGAAGTGTCCTAAATCTATCTATTTCTAAACTGTAACATTGCTATTGACTTTTACGCATTACGCGTGAGTGTTTCCACTCTGCACACGAATCCCGTGGGCCTCCCACTTCCTAACTAACGCTAGTGTAGTGTAGCCCCAGCGATTCCCTAGGCCTAGGCCTATTCTATTTCCGTGACAGTGGTTCTTATACCACTTATTTAGTATATGGTTTGCGTGGCCCCTAGGGCCTAACTGTATTACTTACCTGTGTGACTTACTGTATGCATTAATAAGACTGTGTTGTACTTACCTCTAAACTCATAAAGAGTGCTGAGGGTTTGCTTAGAATAAATACACTTTATTTTATATATATATCTGTTGTGGTGTCCTTTCATTTGGTATTCAAGGGATTATATATGGTATCACAGCTGGCTTCACATGCCATTCAGAGTTTAGCCTAAGACTGCTCTTGTCCATGCTACCACTAGGATAGCTGGTCTATAAGGTTGACTTTACAACCAATCACCATAAGGGTATTTGGACTGATATAAGGTGTACACTATAACTAGTGACATCATACATCAGGCCAACTTCTCACATTGGTGAGCAGCGGTTGGGATCTGAGCTTGCTGTTGTAATACCATTGTAATCTTGAGATACTAAATTGAAAGATCACACAGATATTGTCTAGGTACATATAACATAGTTTATAATACGTAAGTCCTACTGGACTTAGTGGTTGTAGGTTGAAGGGAGTAACACACCCTGACTACAACTACTAGAGAGGTTTAGTAGAAACAACTAGTGTAGGTAGGTGCACACACCACACCCTCACTAGGACATGCCTCTGGGAGGAGATCAAGTAGATGCTCTCTCAGTAGGGGCAGGTCTGCAGAAGACCCCCTCTAGGTATGATACCTTAACATTCCAGGAGATGAGACAATTGTGTACCTCCAGAGGAATAAAACTGGGTGCAAACCCTACCCTCCTTCAGTTAAGACAACTCCTAGAGGAGTATGATGCTCAGAGGGCATCTCAGGAAGGTGCCCTAGGCACAGAGGAGGGTCTACCCACCACAGAGGAGTCAGATGGGGCTTCAGATGGGGAGGTAGACAGCCAGAGCCAAGTAAGGAGACTTAGCCAGGCTAACTTAAGTTTACATGGGAGTTTGCATGGGGTCCCCCCATACAGACCCACAAGTAGACATTCACAGAGAAGCAGGAGGGACAGATCCCCTTCAAGGGAATCCATCCACTCCCATGTCTCTAACATCTCTAATGCTTCCTCTCACAGGGGAATGACTTCACCTGAGAGAAAGGAGCATAAAGCCAGAATGAGGGAAGCTAATCTGAGGATTCAGAGGGAAGAAATTGCCCTTGCCAAAGAGAAGCTTGCTCTGGCTAGAGAGCAAAAATTGTGTGGGTCAGAACCCACTGGTGGCAGCAACATTCCTAGAGATAGGGATAGGTCTTATGACCATAGAAACCTAAGCAAGATAGTCCCCCCATATCAGAATGGGGATGACATCCACAAATGGATGACTGCTTTGGAGAGGGCCTGCAAAGTACAGCAGGTACCCCAAAGTCAGTGGGCAGCTATCTTGTGGCTCTCCTTTTCTGACAAAGGTAGAGACAAGCTCCTCACAGTCAGTGATGAGGATGCAAACAATTACAAAGTCCTGAAGAGTGCTCTGATAGATGGGTTTGGCTTAACCACTGAGCAATATAGGTTGTTGTTCAGAGACACCCAGAAGACACAGACACAGGACTGGTCTGATTTTGTGGATTGTGCCACTAAGGCTTTGGAAGGTTGGTTAAATGGCAGCAAGGTGCAGGACTATACAGGATTGTACAACTTGATTATGAGGGAGCAGATCCTTAATAATTGTCAGAACCAGCTTCTCCATCAACACCTGGTAGACTCAGATTTGACCTCTCCCCAAGAATTGGGAAAGAGGGCAGATAAATGGGTCAGGACCAGGATTAGGCCTAAAAATCAGGGTGGTGACCAAAAGAAAGATACCACCAAGCCTCAAGAGAAGGGTGGGGATAAAGCAAAAGAGAAATCTTCCTCAGGGCCCCAAAACTCCACACAGGGTGGTGGGTCCCAAGCTCCCTCCTCTACCACAGTTAAAAAGCCTTACTGCCATGTGTGTAAAACACCTGGACATTGGAAAACTGACAGCAGTTGTCCACAGGCTAAAAACAAAACTGTTCCTCCAACTACTCCTGTCACACCACCTATTACTGTCAGCAGTAATCCCCCAGGTGGTGGGAGTGCCCCCAAAAATTTGGTTGGGTTTTCTTGGGGAACACAGGGGGATTCTGGCTTAGCCAATTCCCCTACAGCAGCTACTCTTGTCTGTGATGGTGGCATGGGGTTTGCCAACTTCACTGCCTGTCCCAACACTTTGGGTAGGTACAGACAGGAACCCTACATCAATGGTAGAAAAGCTGAGGCCTACAGAGACACTGGAGCTAGCATCACTATGGTGGCCCATAGGCTAGTTCCCTCTGAGCAGCTTTTGCCTGGTTTCTCATACCAGGTAACTAACATTGATGGCAAACAGAACAGTCATCCCATGGCAGAGGTATGTCTCAGCTGGGGAGGTGTCACTGGCCCTAAAAGGGTGGCAGTGTCTCCAACCTTGCCTGTGGACTGCTTGCTGGGGAATGACTTAGAACTCTCAGCTTGGGCTGGAGTTGAACAAGACACCCATTCTAAAATGGTAGGCCTTTCCAAAAAGGGTAGTGGGGTTGTGCCAGTCACAACCCCTGTCCAAGTAGCTTTCCTCCCTGAAAAGGTTGGAAGGGCAGTGGTAGCCACAGCCCAGGCACAGACAGACTTCCCTGTAGAAATTGGCAGAGCTGTGACAGTCACAGCTCAAACACAAACTGAGTGCCTTCCTGAAAAGGTTGGCAAGGCTGTAATGGTCTCAGCCCACACTCAGACTGATATAGGTGTAGTGAAGCCTGAAACTATGGATCACTCCACACAAACAGAGAGTAGTGGGGAGGGAGAAAAGTCTCCCTCTCCCCAGACATTAGGAAGAGGTCAGCCTCCTCAGGGAGCTGACCTCACCCCTTGTGAAGGAACTGCCCCAGAGGTAGCCAGGCCTGGCCTGGCAGAGCCTCTGATGTCAGTGGCCCCTTCCAAGGTGGGACCCAGTCTGGTGCAGGTAGCCTGCCTCTCTCTACCCTGCCTCAGTCAGCCCAGGGCTGCAGAGGTCAGGAAGGCCAGTGGACCCCAAGAGGGCCCCTGTCCACAAGAACCCCCCCTTCAAAAGAATGAGGATTGCCTGGTTAGTTGCCCTAGCCAGGTGATGGGTAAAAACATTCCTGAGGGATCCCCTTCACAGGTAGTTAGGGACCTCCCCCAGAGGGATTCTGTTGGGCACAGGCAAACATGGGACCTTAGGGCCCCAAACCTGACCTGTCCCTCCAGTAAGCCCACAAAAGGGACCCAGCCTCCAGCTTTAGGTAGCCAGAGGCTGACCCTGAGAGCACAGTGCAACTCAGTTAGAGAAAGAAAGGCATCCATGGTGGAGGATGATTGGAGGAAGCTGAGGCCTCACTTTGAGGACACTCACTTCAGTACTCCATCTCAACACCAGCCTTTTACTTTGCAAAGACACACCAAAGGTAGAGATTCCCTATGGTGGAGACCCTATGATATCTTTAGGATGAGGAATTGCTTAGTGGACCATGAGACAGGGGGTAACCATGCCAGTGCTGGTTCTTCCTTATATGGCCACTCAGGCAATAGAGGCTTACCTTGTCAAGGCCAGCCTTATCTCCTTTCGTTTGGGGGGGGGGGTTGTGTAGGAAGGTGGATATCTGACTATGGTTACCCCCAATTCTTTGCCTAGTGTCTAGCTGGTTTTTCGACTTAGTTGGCCTGAGATCCTGCCATTCAGGGTCTCAGGCTGTCTGCTCTCTCTTTAAAATGGACTCCATGTACCCTAGGTACATAACCAATTGGTAAGGATCACCTTATTGGACCCTGTACAGTGTACCCTAGGTACCCAGGGCATAGGTGTACCCTAGGCCTCCCAGGGGCTGCAGCATGTATTATGCCACCCCTGGTCTGGCCTTCCAATCAGACACAACTGGCTGATCACTCAGCTGGGGCAAGGTCGTGTAATCACCCCTTGCTTAGGTGTAGTATTCCTATACCTACCTTATATATAGACACATGTGTACCTATCAGTCACTCCTATGGCAGGCCTTGACAATCCTGGAGGCAGAGTGCTTGGTAACATGTGAGATGGTGCTCTAGCATGAGCTGAGCCTGTCTGCAGCTTTCGGAACCATGTCCTTATAGCTGTTCTGTGATATAGCCTACCATATACTCTTAAAGTGCCTTATAATCTTAAACGGTTGTGGCAACTATGGTTTGGCTTTATCAAAACATGTCGTGTAAGGTGTCTAACACTTTGGAATAATACCCCCATACCATTTCTGGTGATGAGGATATTATTCCTCCCTTCTAGAGGGAGAGACATGTTAAAATCCTACTTTGCTGTTTATCTCTAACCAAAGCCTCAGCATCACAAAATGGATGCTGCTGCCACAGACACAAGTCTGACCTCCTGCTGCTGGGAGTGATCCCAGCCAGGGAGGCCTGGACAATAGGTTTCCTGCTTGGGGAGGTGCTAGCACCTCCCCAGACAGCCTTTAGTGTATTGGGGCAGGGTGGGCTGAAAGGAATGAGACATGCCTGGGGCACACAAGGTGTTCCTTGCATAGTCCAGTTCAAACCGGCGCTGGGGCACTCCAGCCCCAGCTCTGGCGCGAAACTGGACAAAGGGAAGTGGGTGTAACCACCCCCTCCCAGGTCCCACCCATAAGGCGTGACCTAGCAGGTATCCCAGCCCCCCAGATTAGTATAAGAGTGGGAGTTGGGCCTCAAAACTTTAGATTATCCTGAACCTGCAAAACTGAACAGAAACTCTGGACCTTCGACATTCGACGAAAGAAGAAGACTGAAGAATCTCCCTTGTAGCCAAGGAGTGGCTACCCTGTGCAAACAGGCACCATCAAGAGACTACCCTTTGCTTTGTGAAACGTTCGACGAGGAACCGACTGCAGAGCCCGACCAGAGCCTTGATTTCCAGACTTCTCCGACCCTCATCCACATCTGCAGCAGAGCTGAGATCCGTGGAGGCGACGAGCGACGTGGGACCGGCTACCTGGGAAAAGTGGCTAGTAACTTACAGTGCAGCTTCTGAGGTACCCTCGAAGTTGTGCACCGGGGATTGAGAAGCCCCAACCCCAAGCACCATCTGCACCGAAGACCAGCCCCCCACACTCCACGAGTCCTGCGTGGGGCCCTTCAGCATTTTCCTGCTTGCCGCGTCTGTCCGGTTGCTTGCCCGCTGGCTAGTGGCCTTTGTGACGACGCTCCCTGAAATCTTCTGCGCTGGTTTGGCTCCTCCAGACTGGCTCCCGCTTCTCTGCAAAGAAGAAGCACCCCAGACCTTCCTGGTCTGCACCAGAAGCAAGTCCTTTGTTCTTCGTGGGTTCCGCTTGCCAAGGCTTGGTGAGTCCTAGTCCAACTTCGACGCCGCCGACAGCAAGAGCCTTCGTGGGACAGCTCGCCTCCTGGTCCTGGTCGTCCTCGACGCTTCCTGGTCCTCCTGGCTGCAGCGACAAGCTTCACCTTCACCTGCAACTCTTCACGACATCGCCTGGTTCCTTCCTGGTTCCACGTGGTCACTGGCTGGTGACCTTGACTCTGTCCCCTCTGCTTGCAGGTTTCTTCTCTTCTCGATCCCAGCCTTGGGATCCACCGGACACTCTCCCCTGACTGCCTGTCAGCATCTTTCTTCAGGCATCCATAGGAGTCGACGACGAAAACGACGCATCTTCACCCCTATGCACCCGCAGCCTGTGGGCTAGGTAACTTGGGTACTCCGGTGCTCATCAGGATAGTGACTATCCTAGTGTCTAGTTTTCAAGTCTCAACTTCCTAGCTACTCCGGAAGTGTCCTAAATCTATCTATTTCTAAACTGTAACATTGCTATTGACTTTTACGCATTACGCGTGAGTGTTTCCACTCTGCACACGAATCCCGTGGGCCTCCCACTTCCTAACTAACGCTAGTGTAGTGTAGCCCCAGCGATTCCCTAGGCCTAGGCCTATTCTATTTCCGTGACAGTGGTTCTTATACCACTTATTTAGTATATGGTTTGCGTGGCCCCTAGGGCCTAACTGTATTACTTACCTGTGTGACTTACTGTATGCATTAATAAGACTGTGTTGTACTTACCTCTAAACTCATAAAGAGTGCTGAGGGTTTGCTTAGAATAAATACACTTTATTTTATATATATATCTGTTGTGGTGTCCTTTCATTTGGTATTCAAGGGATTATATATGGTATCACAGCTGGCTTCACATGCCATTCAGAGTTTAGCCTAAGACTGCTCTTGTCCATGCTACCACTAGGATAGCTGGTCTATAAGGTTGACTTTACAACCAATCACCATAAGGGTATTTGGACTGATATAAGGTGTACACTATAACTAGTGACATCATACATCAGGCCAACTTCTCACACCAAGTCAAATCGCAAAGGAATGAGTGGTGTACTTTGCGGCAAACCCAGGAGACTTCTCATAAAACCATGCTCCACCCTGGCAAGTTTAGATACATTTTTATGGCCCCAAAGTTCAGCTCCATACAATGAGGCCATTCTGGCTTGTGATCGGTATATCTCTATAGCCGGAGCTGCCGGCTTAAAATCCGAAGTTCCTTGGACTTGGTTAATCCCCCCCATAATCTGGGACAGCCTAAGTGTTGATTTCAGGATTTGGGAGTCCCAATCAAAATTCTCCGTTAGGCTAATCCCAAGATAGATAAAGGTCTTAACTCTCTCAAGTGCAGACCTGTTAAGAGTCGGGTTTAGGCGGGTCTGCTTCGGGGGGTTAAAAATCATGAACTTGGTTTTGCTCAAGTTTATCTCCAAACCTCGAGCAGTGCAGAATGCTGCAAAGCCGTTCAAGATACGCTGAATGCCCGATGATGTTTCGGATAACAACAAAGTGTCATCCGCAAACATCAGAGCGGGCACTCAGCCAGAAGCCAGCCTAGGGGCATCACTATCAGTTACCTCAGCTAAGTGGTCCACCAGACCATTGATATAGAGACTAAACAATGTCGGGGCCAGAACACACCCTTGGCGTACACCCTTCCCAACTGGGAAGCGTGCAGACAAATCACCATGCCCCCCGCACCTAACTTGGGCATAATTACCTTTATGAAGTCTCATTAAGATCTTCAGTAAATAAGGAGGGATACCCAAATTAGCTAGGACTTTCCACTGCTTTTCCCCTGGTACAAGATCAAAAGCGGCGTGCAGGTCAACAAATATGAGGTAGAGGCTGCCACACTCACTGTTTTCCAAAATAAGACCTGGAGCCGAAAAATTTGATCTATAGTTGAAATACCTGACCTAAAACCAGCCTGTAGTGTGGTCAGTATTTCATTTTCTTCCATCCACCCTTGAATTCTATCTAAGATGATTCGACCCATTAGTTTCTGGGAAGTATCTATAAGGCTGATGGGCCGATAATTTGCTGGAGTTAGCGGACAACCTTTCTTAAAAATGGGGACAATCTCTACACCCAGCCACGTATCAGGTGGATCTGCCCCCATAAGTATTGAATTAAATAAAACCACCAGATACGGTGCCCATATTTTGGGTTGAGAGCGAAATAAATCTCCGGGCATCTTATCCAATCCAGGAGCTTTATTGGGGAGCAACATCACTATTGCCAACTCGACTTCCTTAAGGGTGATGGCCTCGGGCTGGCCCAAACGGGACCCACCCCCTTCCACTGGATAATCCTCACTCCGTCCACCGTCGAAAAGCCCCAGCGATCGATACTCCTGCTGGGGCTCTGGGACGGTAAACGAAGGATGGGTCATAGATTCACCAGAAGCCAAATCTATCTCACTCACCAATCCATCCTCCAAAAGTTGGTCGGGGTTAGAAAGTAGTACAGAATCTTCACCCGAGTCAGCATAAAGTGCTCCAAAATGGGATTCCCACACTTGGGATGCTATGTTTATATCTGGGGTCAAACCTCCCGCACCAGAACTCACAGTGGTCCAAAACGCCCTAGAATCCCTTCGAGAGAGAGCTAATCTAAGTTCCTCCCATATATATTCCTCCCAGTCCTTCTTTCCCTTGAGGATTGCCTTTTTGTACTCTAAACGGGATTTCGTAATATTAGCTCGATCTTCATCTTTGATTGCGGAGAGCAAGGCTTTCTTTGCTTTTCTACAGGAGGTATCATTCCAAGGATGTGTCCGATCCACCTGGCATTTCGCCTTCCCCACTGGATTTAGCACATCCGTCAGCTTGACAACCAACTGCTTATGGATTTCGACGGGAATGTCCTGGGAATCCACACCCAAATTTCCTATACTAACATCCCCCATATCAGAAAGAAATGGTATGGCTATCTGATATATTTTAGCAAGTTTAGAGGGGGAGTTCTGGAAATGGGGCCACTTAACCCTCCGCCTATTGTTAGATATCGACAGAGGAAGCAGCGGACCAGTGGGGTCAGGGGCAGGATTTGTTAGCCCAAAACTTCCTGGTTTAAGAGTTAAGACAAGGGCATTATGGTCACTATCTTGTCTGGGATATATCATAAACTCCAACAACTTGTCCCAGTGTCTAGTTTCCATCAGTATATAGTCGATGATGGAGGTTTGCCCGGGTCTATTGAACGTAGCTGACCCCGGGCGATCTGGGTTCAACCTCCCGTTACAGGCCCTTAAGGACATTACAAGGGAAAAGGACTTGAGTTGAAGAGCCAGAGGAGTCCAGGCTCTAATGAAGGGAATTTGAGGATCGGGAACATGCCAAAACTGATCCTCATCGTCTAACTCTCCCTTGTCTAAACTCTCAAGGGGCTCAAATTGGCAATTAAAATCTCCTCCAACTAACAGAGCCACTGAGGGGTCAAGTGTCAATATAAAGTGCTTTAATGTTTCAATAGTACCAGATTCCTGGCCACTCTTGACTGGTCTAGAATAGATGTTTATTATGGCTATCTTTGACATATCTTTGAGTGTTAAAAGTACACATTGGACGTCAAGGGAGCTTGTTGGTATTTGAACTGCCTGTACGCCCAAATGCGTACCCACCCATATTGTCAAACCACCCGAGGGCCTCCCCCTACCCTTTGTAGTTGCCAAAATATCAAAGGTAGCAAAACCAGTCCCTACATTCTCCTCAAGTGCCCAAGTTTCCTGTAGCAGGCAAATATCGTGCCTGCGTATAAAATTGCCCCACTCAGGTATTGGTAACTTATTCTTAATCCCAGCCACGTTCCAGGACAAAATCTTTATTTTCCCATCTTCCACGCTATTACTAGCCCATGGATCACCCTCATTGTGATTTGAACTGATTCTTCGGGTTCGCACATCTGATTCTGATATCTTTACCCTAGCTTCATCACTTCGCAGCACATCTGATGGGAAAAAGGCCCCCAGGTGTTCGGTGGTTTTTATCACAGAAATCCCTCCCTCCAACGTACCCGAAGAGAGTGATGTTAATGTAGATTCGGAGATATTACTCCCATCATTGCCCGGCACTATCACTGTTTGAGTGCTCAAAATGTTATCAATATGCGATACCGGACCCTGTCTCGCATGTAGTTAGTCTACCTCTTCTAACATACTGAACCTATTCTTTTGGGGAAATAGTGAGAGTAGGGGGGTAGTTTGCCGCCAATCCTCCCAGGTTGACTGTCCCTGTTGTGCTCTGGCCTGTACGGTATTCTTGACCCCGTACACCAAGCATCTCTATTCAGCCCTGTTCTTGTTCGGGATACCGGGTAGAAATAAGACAGATGTAATGGAATAATTTGGGTGTTAGACCTAGTTGGTACCCTGCTGCAGATATCTACAGCAAGTGTGTGCCTAAAGTTGATAATGACACAATTTCCTGCGATGGATTTAGGTACGGTCCCAATCCAATCTACCCTTCTTACACCCAATATTTCACCAGATATGTTGGTGGGAAGGGGCCTATTGGAATTAAGCCAGTGTACACATTTATTTTTCAGTTCGGAATAGTCCTCCTTTTTCCCTTGGTTTAGGGGAGGAACACCAGCAAGCACCACGACGTAGGGTAAAGACTCTGGTGGGAGATCTATACAGGGCAGAGCTATTTGAGGCCCCTCCCTATCCGTGTTTCTGCTCCCTTGTGGTTGCTTGTCCAAACATTTTACCCCCTCACCCGTAACCCCTCTCTGTGATATAGAATTACCAGTGCCTATATCCCTTGGGAGAGACGTTGTTAGGTCTGTGTTAATCTTGGCAGTTTGTTGTGGGGGAGCAGATGGAATATTTTTGCTAGCAGGGGGGATTTCATAATTCGGGGCAGAACTAGTACTGGGGTTCCCTATTGGGCTAGTCAATTGGACTCTCCCTAGTCCTGCGTTATTAATGGCAGATACTAGTCTGCCCAACCGAGATGACAAAGATTTAAATTGTGAACCAAATACCTGTTCCATGTGTGCCTGCAAATCTAGTAACAGGTGGGTAGCCCAAAGAGGTGGCCCCGTGGAGGACAAAGAAGAGGGGGGACCATCAACATCAGGTATAGGAGCGATTTGGGGCATAGTTTTTTTTTAGTTACTTTTCTTTTCCCAATCCTAGATTTCCTACTAGCAGGGTAGGTTACATGCACCTTGTTTACTACAAGATGTGGTGGAGTTTTAACAGTCTCTAGAGCGTTAGATTAATTTAAAACTGGCTGGGCACAGGGCAACTCGGCAAATGAACACAAAAGAGAAGAATAAAAATCAGGGGGATTAGTAATAGCAATTGAAATTTTGATACCTATTGTTGGTTCTAAAATAAAACAACTGCCTATTTTTATACAAAAACCATTGGCCTAGAGTTCAGTTCTTGAGTGTGTGAGACCATTTGCTGACTGAGTGTGTGCAACAAATGCTTTACACTGTCCTCCGATACTGCCTTACTGCTCGACCAAGCTACCTCTTTAGAGAGTAAGGTATATCTAACTTTAGCAAAAACCAAAGGAAATGATGGACGGAGTGTTGAGCATTGCAAGCACTCACCCCCAGTCAACTGATCTGGGTTTAATCCATTACCGTTCTTTAGCCCACTCTGCCACCCCAGTTCAGACATGGCCATATGCAAATCAGTCTGACCCTGTGCCTCATGGGAACAGTCCAGCCCGAACTGCCAAGCCATGTCTTCCCTGGACCGGAAACAAGCTTCCTAGGACCGGTTTCTGGCATTTCAGCCGTCTTCAGCCAGGCTTGCTTTAATCCAGTGGCAAAGTGAGCAAGGGACTCACGTCTGAGCATACCCTGCCAACTTATGGCGAACAAAGCAAAAACCAAAGGAAATGATGGACGGAGTGTTGAACATTGCAAGCACTCACCCCCAGTCAACTGATCTGGGTTTAATCCATCACCGTTCTTTAGCCCACTCTGCCACCCCAGTTCAGACATGGCCATATGCAAATCAGTCTGACCCTGTGCCTCATGGGAACAGTCCAGCCCGAACTGCCAAGCCATGTCTTCCCTGGACCGGAAACAAGCTTCCTAGGACCGGTTTCTGGCATTTCAGCCGTCTTCAGCCAGGCTTGCTTAAATCCAGTGGCAAAGTGAGCAAGGGACTTACGTCTGAGCATACCCTGCCAACTTATGGCAAACAAAGCAAAAACCAAATGATGGACGGAGTGTTGAACATTGCCAGCACTCACCCCCAGTCAACTGATCTGGGTTTAATCCATCACCGTTCTTTTTTTTAAACGGTCGTGACATACAAACACCAGCGAGACAATACTGGCCAGGAAGCAACACTATGCCGTATTAACTTCTATGTTGTCTATATTAAGTAGCTTCCATATACAATGTGGGAACACCACCACCTTGTGGACAGTTGTAGTAACAAAGAGCAATAAGGAAGCTATCAACTTCAGGAATGTGAAAGAAAGCTCTTGTAGCTTGAAAGCTGATGACCCATGACGAGAGAGAAAAGCCATATGGGGTCTCTGCTCGTATGCGTGTGCCTGCGCACATGCACGCAAGCTCTAGGCCACAGTGTAGCACTTTGAAAAGCCCCTTACTAAAAGTCGAGCTCTAGGCTCGACCTAAAAAGGGCTCACCACTCCTCCCCGCCAACTATCGTCCAATAAGCCTCATAGATGTTATACAGTTCAACTGGGATACTGTTGGGGCTGCAAGTCTTGCCCGACTGAAGTTTGTGGATGGCCCACTTGAGCTCCTCGACTGTGATGTCAGTCTCTAGACCCTCAGTCTCTTCTGATGTGAGCCCTGGCATGTGTATATCTCTGAGGAATTCAAGTGCTTCCTGCACTGTGGTTGTGTTTGTGGAGGTGTACACCTGCTTGGAGTGCGTGGCCAATGTTGTCACAATCTCTCGTGGGTTTGTGGCTGTGTCTCCGTTCTGTGACCTGAGTCTTGCCACCCACTCAGTCGCCCGTTCCCTCTTGTCTAGCCATGCAAGGAGTTTGCTGGCCTTGTCCCCAGCCTCGTATACCCTGTGCCGAACTGCCGTTAAGCGGGTCCCAGCATCAACCCAGAGGTGTTTTTTATATTCCTGTTGTTTGGCGAGCAGCCTATGTGCATTGTCATCTGTGGGATTTTCTGCATGCTGGGATTCTAGATGATGTAGTTCCTGTTCTAACACTTCCACCTCTTTTTTCTTGTCTTTTTTTATATCCTTCAATTAGTGAGATGGCTTGCCCCTGTTGGATCGGTTTGTACGCCTCCCATAGAATTAGCGGTGAGGAGACCGAGGCTTCGTTTTCTGTGAAGTAATGTGTAGTCGCAGTTAGCAGACCTTTCCTGATCTTGGGATTGTGAAGGAATCCTGGATATATGGGGTATACACGACGCTGGGTGGGGACATGTGACCTATATTCCGCCATCACCGGGATGTGGTCAGAGATTCTTCTTGGTAGGTGCGAGACCGACCCGAACCTTCCAATGTTGTCCGTTGCTGTAATAATATAGTCTATGCGGGAAAGGCTGTTGTGTGCCCCTGAATGAAAAGTGTATTGCCTCGTGTGCGGTTTCTGGAATCGCCAAGTGTCCAGCAAGCCGTGGGCCTCTAGAAAATCCGCCAAGTGTGATCTGAGACAGTGCAGTGATCGGGCGGGTGCACAGTCCAGTGCGTCATCTAACGTCGTATTAAAGTCACCCCCCAGTGTTAGATCCCCATCCGGCAGTGTAAGCAAGATTGTGCCCAGCACCTGGAAGGCCATCGAGGGCAAGGCGGGTGGGATGTATACAGTTACAAGGTTAAGTAGGCGGCCTTCCCATTGTATCGATGCCGCCGCAAATCGACCCTGGTCATCTTGGAAAGTGTGATGGACAACAAGACGAAATTGTTTTCGAACCAGGATGCCCACCCCTAGAGACCCTGAGGTGAATTCCGAATGGACTATGAGCTTGAATCCCCATCTGTCCAGTGCTTTACATGTGGACCCCGTTAAATGCGTTTCTTGTAGTAGTGTGACTGCTGGGGCTTTACGTTTTAAGTATTGCAGCACAAGTCCCCTCTTCACCTTGTCTCTTAAACCATTGACATTCCACAAGACAAACGGTAGCATTGGTGTCACGGTGCGTTGTGTCATTGGATTAGGTGAGGTCTGATGGGGTGTGAGCTCCTTTCACAGATCGGATACTGGAGTTTACGTGTATATATGTCCTTCGAGGGATTATATCTTCGTGTGTGCAACAAAAAATCCTACAATCATGATACTTAGAAGTCCCCTTAAATAATGACCCTCCCTGCATGACGGACTCCAAACTACCCGCCTCCCCAACATTGCAGAGCGCTTACATCCCATACCCAATTACCTTAGTGGGGTCGGGCCCTCCTTCCAACCCCTCCCTTGTCCCACCATGAAGCAGTGGTTAACTTAATCCTGGATTCAACATTACTAAACAAGTAGATACGTCGTGGTAGCAGTGTCTAGTGAGGTGTCCAACCTGTGACTGCGTCCACTTCTCTCATATGCCGGCAGGTAAATGTCTTGTGTCGTTGGATGGAGAAGTTGTGGCGTCCTTGTGGCTACAATATGAGCTTAGGTTGGTTCTCTTTCTTTTTAGCGTTGCTCCAGCGAGCCATCCTATGGTGTGGAAGTAGCGTTGGAGTCAGTTTGTGTGCTTGTTGCTGACATTTGGTGCATTTTGCCATTGTGTTTCCCTGTGCTGTCGCTGGGCGCCATCCCTCCAACCAGTCCCGGGCCTCCCCCGGCGCGTGGAAGAGCCATACCTTGCCCTCCACCTTCCCCCTCAGACGCGCCGGGAAGAGCATGGAGTATTTCAGTTCCCTCCTCCGGAGTTCCTTCTTTACTTCTAGGAACGTGCGATGCTGCTTGGTGACTGCTGTATTTGTCCGATTTTTAAAGAATATTTTGAGATTTCAAAACTCCACACTTAGAAACTTTTTGGAAGAAAATTGTCAATGTTATCCTATAGAGGAAAAACAGGTAATCGGTTCATAGGTAAGTAATCGACTGTGGGAGTTAAGGTTCTGGGGTTATACTCAGGGGTCCTCCAGGGTCAGTGACGCACTGTTGTTGCACCCTCAGCGGCACTAGGGCGGCTGGGTGCAGAGTGTTGAGGCCCAATGTTATCCAATGGAGGGTAGGGGGCCTCCGGTTGGGGGCCTCCGGTTGGTGGCTGCTGGCAAGCAGATCACTGGGTTGTGGGAGCAAAGCTCCTAGGTTTAAGGTCAGGGCAAAAGGGGAAACAAAGTAGCACAAAAGGTGCACCCTCAGCGGCACTGTGACGGCCGGGTGCAGAGTGCTGTTTCGACGTCGGGCGCCCTGTTGTTTTCTATGGAGAACCTCCGGTTTGCAAAAGCACTGCAGGCAGGGAGACTAAGTACTTCTGGGTGTGACCACCACTTGGAGAGGTAAGTTGGGAAGGTGAGGGTTGATTAGGCACCGTCGGTTTGGGCACACAAGGCCGTGGGGCGTCGGGAGCAGGGGTGCCTTTTGGGGTTGGATCTTCTTACCAGCTACTGGTCGCGGTTAGGGGGGGGCCTTCTGGCTTTAGACTGCAGGCGTCAGCTGGAGGATTGAGGCAGGTCAGGGGTCGCAGAATCTCGGGTCAGGATCGCCAGGGTGATCTCCTCGTGGTGTTTTTTCATTCGAGCTCGGCCGGGTTCGGCGGGTGCAGAGTGGGCTGGATTTGCGGTCTCTGGCTGCTGCCAGAGGTTGCAGGTGAGCAAATCCAGTGTTCACGGGAGAAGCAGTCTCTGGAAGTGAAGGCAGTCAGGTTCTCCGGGGGTTTCGAGGTTGCTGGCTGCAGGACAAACCGGGATTTCGCAGGAGCAGGTTCGAGGGGAGACAGGCCGGTAGGTCTGGTGCCAAGTCAGTGGGCTTCTTCCTCTTGTTATCTGGCTGCATGGCTATTCAGTCCTTCTTCTTCTTTTCTTCTTGTTGTCAGGCTGGATCTGAGGAAGCAAGGTTCAGGGTGCCCCCTAAATACTAGATTTAGGGGTGTTACAGGCAGGTAAGGGCAGGGACCAATGGGTCCCTTCCCTGGGGTGGGTACACCCCCTATCGTGCCACCCTCCAGTGGGAGGGGGGCAGTGTCCTGTCCCTGGTTGGCTAGGTTCCCCAATCTCAAGATGGCGGGGACTCAGAGTTTTGCTTCACCTCACCTCTCCCACCTGAGAGGTGGAGTTGGCAGAGGTGGGCACACCTCTTTCCCTCACTTGTTTTTCCTGACGGTTCTCCTGCCCGAAGTGGGGGTAGAACCAGTGGGGACCAGTTGCTGAAAGCAGCAAATGGTCTGGGGAGTCTCAGCAAGGCAGCGTGCCTTTGAAGCTTCCCGTTCATGAACCCTGTCCATCCTGGGGGAGGAGGCTTTGCACCTTGTCCCAGGATGTGCATTGTTTCAGGCCCCCGAGAGCAGCAGGCTCTCGACTCAGGGGTCCAGAAACATTTCTGTTGGTGGCAGCCTAAGCAGCCACTCAGTCAGGTCACTAGAAGTTGGTTGAGTTTCAGTGGGCATCTCTAAGATGCCCTCTGTTGTGCATTTTACATTAAATCCCACACTGGCATCAGTGTGGGTTTAATGTGCTGAGAAGTTTGATACCAAACTTCCCAGTCTTCAGTGTAGCCATTATGGTGTTGTGGAGTTCGTAATGACAAACTCCCAGCACCATATACTCTTATTGGCAGCACTGCACTTACAGTGCCCAGGAATGGACTTGGGCACTGTAGGGGTACAGGGCTCATGCACCTGTACCCTCACCACTGGCAAAGGGCACCCAGCTAGAGGGGTGACTGATGTATGCCAGGGCAGTGGTATGTGGGCATGGCACACAGGGATGTGTGCCATGTCGAAGCTTCACTTTTTTCTGCACCAAGACACGCAGCCTTCAAAGGCAGTGTGTGAGTGTCACGGTACAGGACCTCTAAGGCTGGCACAATAAGTGCTGCAGCCCTTAGAGGCCTTCTCTGGTCACAGTGCCCTGGTGTACCAGGGGATGACATGTGGCCAAGATGCCAATTGGGTTTAGGCTTCAATGCAGTTTTAGGGAAGGAACATAGGCCCTGGGTACCTGATTATCAGGAGCAAAGGGCACTCTCAGTCAAAGTACATCAGTAATTCAGCAAAAAGTGGGGGCATACCATGCAAGAAAGAGGGCACTTTCTCACATGAGCCCGAACCCCAAGATAATCTAAACTTTTTACCCTCTCAAGTTGATTGTCAGCAATTTTAAATGCCCTTGTTCTAAACTTGCCTTTCCAAAATATAATACATTTAGTTTTATCCATGTTAAGTTCCAGGCCCCTGAATACAACGAAAGCCAGAAATGTATCTTAAGAGATTTTGAAGGGCTATGGGGGACTTCGGAATATGCAATTGTTCTGTAAATAGTCTATCGTCGTTGTATAGTTTTGACCCTTATTTGGGCTGCCGTTTCTCTAGCACTGTATGTTCATTTTTCACACCGAGCACATCTAAACTTAAATGTTGATTGATGCAACGTTTGTCTGTCTCCTATGCCATTATAGTATGTAAAGATTGTTTTCAATACTTTCGCCTGTGTTTGCATTTTTCATTTATGTTTGTTTTAATTCAGTTTTTATTGTGGAATGTTGAATATCTCGCAATAATCGTTTTTGATTATTCTTAAGTAACATCATGTTGAACAATATTGTTACTAGTATAATTTTTGTAATCTGTTCATCATAAACATTGAAAATTGCATTTTACCTTGCTGAAATTGAATATCAGATACATTATGTGTGACCAGAGTGGCACCTGGTTTTAATTTTATAACGTGATGGGAACCCTTAAGTTTTCCTAATTTGTCACAGAAAACGTCACCATATTTACTATTTCACCTGTTGAATTGTAGAAATGTGCTTTTTAATGAGCACACCGTTGCAGGGGTCACCCTTCTCTATCCACGGGTCCGTAGACCAATAAAATAGAGATTGGCACTGAAGCTGGAATTCAAATAACAAGTTTATTAAACACTCATGAGTGGGACTACATCCACACAGCACTCCGCTGCCTGAGGTAGTACCTTGAAGTCACAGACCATGGTGCTTATATACAGAGTTTGTTGCATGTAGTTACAAATAGAAGGTACACGCATACACAGGAATAACTACCGAAAAACATGGGCAGATGGGAGATCACTTAGTCAGCAAAGTGAGAGGGGGAACAGAACTGCTTTCAATAGAAAAACATAGTTAACAGTTACATCTTTAACCAGGTGCATTTTAGCAGCTACAGGCCTTTTCTCAGCACATACATTGCTGTAGCTTAGAATAGAAGGAGTTAACTAAAGTAGATGACTCAAGCACAATAGAAAGACAAGTGTAGGAAGGTGGAATCTGACTACATGGTTGCCCCCACTTTTTTTCTGGTGTTTTGATGGTTTTTGACTAGTCTGGCTGGGATTCTGCTATCCAGGACCCCAGCCTATCTGCTTACTCCCTTAAACGATATGGTGTGCACATTAGGTGCACTAGTGATTGGATACTGTGGTACCTTATGAGCCCCTAGTATATGGTACCTTAGGTACCAAGGGCATAGGTACTTCACAGGCCTACCAGGGGCTGAAGCATGTATTATGCCACCCCTGGGAAGCAGACTAAATCTGACACCACGTGCCTTCTACTGCAGCCTGGGTGAGGTGGTGTTAGCACAATATCTCTACCTGCACACACATATAAACCTCTACCTGCACACACATATAAACCTATCAGTCACCACTAAGGCAGGCCCTATCAATCCTGAGGGCAGGGTGCTTGGTTTCCATGTGAGGGGGTGCCTCTGCCTGAGCAGGGCCCCTCTGCAGCTCTCAGAGTCTATTCTCTGTGGCTGTTTGTGGATGTGGTTAAACCATATACTCTTAAGTGCATTATAACCTCACAGTTAATGCTAACTCTGGGATGGCTGCATCAAAACATGTTGTGTTTGGTGTCAAACGCTTTGGAATCATACCCCCATACCAGTAACTGGTGTGAGAGTATGATCCCACCCTTCTAGAGGGATAGACATGTTCCCACTGTGGAAACACTGTAGAATCCTGAAGAGCCCTGGCAGCACAAAATGGATACCACCAGTCACAGACACTGGGCTGCCCTCCTGCTGCTGACCGAAACTCGCAGTGGAGAAGGCCCAACAATAGTCATCCAGTCACAGGGAGGTGTAACCACCTCCCAGACAGGGTTTAGTGTATTGGGGCTGGGTGGGTGCACTCCTAGAGTGCTTTCAAGTCCTGCACTGGAGGAGCAGTTGGCTCCTCTGTGCATATGCCAACTCAAACCGGTTCAGGGGCTACCTGCCCCTGCTCTGGCGCGAAACTGGACAAAGGGAAGTGGGTGTAGCCACCCACTCCCCTGACCCTCCCATAGGAGGGGTCATAGAGCTAGTTCCTCCCTTCCTTGTAGTATAAGTTAGGAAACCCTTGCCATTGAAAACCAGATTACCCTGGACGACGCTCTGAAGAAGAATCCTGGACCTTCGACGTTCCACTACCCCTGGAAGACTGAAGAATCTCCCTTGGAGTCAAGGAGTGACTCCCCTGCTTGGCAGGCACCAAAACTTTGCATCAACGGTCGCAAACTTTGCCGCCGGAGTCCGAAGTCCCTGCAGCCCCGGAAGTGGATTTCCTGACTTCTCCAAGGCCATCGTGAGTCCCCAGCAAAGCTGAGGCATGTGGACACACGAGTGACGAGGAACTGCAATACCTGGGTACCGGGAACTATTTTCGAGTGCAGCCCCTTCATGACGTTCTACGAACTTGTGCATTGGACCACGTGTGGTCCAAGCCTCCAGCAGGATTTCCTCCGAAGATCAGAGGCCTACCTCATCCCGAGTGACCGTGGGCTCCTGATGAGTGAATCTTCCTGAGGTGTCTTCGCGATCCCTTGCCGGCTGGCTTGTGGGTCCCCTGAAGACTTTTCTACGAAACCAAAGGGCTCCCCTGGTTGCTCCAGGCCTGCCCTGACTTACCCTCACCGGGTGAGTCCCTCAGACCTTGCTGGTCTGCACCTCTGTCTTTTTACACTTTCCACAAGACTTGCTGTTGCCAAGGCTTGTTGGCTCCAATCTGGTCGCCGACACCGCAGTAAGCTACAGACTTTGTGGGACACGCCGAATCCAGCTCCTGGTCATTGTCGACGCCTCCTGGACCTCGTGGCTGAAGAGTCCAGACACCCGTGATCACTTGAAATCACCCGACGACTGTGGGCATCCATCTTCCTCGCCCCGGGTCACTGCCAAGTGACTTTGAACACTGTCCCTTCTGCTTTCAGGTCTTCTTTCCTCTGAATCCAGCCTTGGATTCCACCGGACACTTCTCCTGTCTTCACAAGCAGCAAGTCTTCTTTGGCTCCCATTGAATACGACGCCGCGACCCGACACCAAAAGACACCTATGCACCCGGCTTCCCTGGGTAAGGTAACTCCTGCACTATGGTGCTCCTATGTGTGTAGGCTCTAGAACTACTTACCCTGTAAGTGACTTGCTTGTACGCTGTCCCGAAGTATGCTAGAACTTTAAAATTCCAACCGCGACTTGCTCCATTGAAGTCTATTGGGATCCGCGGCTGTGTTCTCACACTGCATGTGTCTCCCGTGGGTCCTTTACTTACCTGCCTTAGGTGGATTAGTGAGGCCCCAGCGCTTCAGAAGGCCCTAGGCCTTCTCTCTTCTCAAGTCGATATTCCTAAACCTCTTTTTTAGTATATGGTCTGGTACGCCCCTTGGGCCCCAGACATATTCGTGCTTAACTTGTTGTGAAACGTTGATTTGTGCATATGTTCCTGACTTCTAATCTCATAAAGTGATTAGTAGAGTGTGTCTAGTAATAATTACATATATATTTTATATATATACCTGTGTGGTGTCATTTCATTTAGTAATTCAAGAGATTATAAGGTAAAACAAGCTGCTTTACATTCCTCTAAAGACTTAGCCTGAAGGCTGCTCTCCACAGCTACCACTAGGATAGCTTTCTTTAAAAGGTTGCCTTAAACCTATCTACCATAAGAGTCGAATTGTACTGGTGCAAGGTGGCCACTTTAACTAGTGACTAGCATACACCAGGCCAACGTCTCACATTGGTGGGCAGCGTGTTGGATTACAGCTTGCCATTGTTTTACCAGAAAATCCCTATTTGAATTACTAACTGAAAACCACTATAGGTACTCAAGGTACAAATAAAGTCAAGCTTAGTATCAATAAGTTCTACTGAACCTAGAGCTGTGTGTCAATGGATAGCACACCCTTTCTACAGCTCAAGCTAGGATCAGTAGGCCACAAACTAGTGTAGGTAGTACAACACTGTACAACACTAGAATGTCCTCAAAGGGTGGAGCCAATGGGTCCACTCAGCCTCAGTATAAGGACATTACTTTCTTTGACTTGAAAGCCATGTGTGCCGTAAGGCACCTGAAGCTAGGACAGAGTCCCTCCACACTACACCTGATCTGCTGACAGCAGATGATCTTAGATTAGCTCTAGGAGCTAATAGGTCTGAATCAGGGGGTGGGTCAATTACAGTCTTTGGGTCAGATGATGAAAATCAAGATGACCTGGACTCTGTGGCTGAAGGGTCAGATCCACAGGGATCTGAAAAGGACAGAGGAATTCTCCCTAAGAGAGCTGACAGAGTGGAAGAGAGGCCTAGGTCCCCTTCAAGGGAATCTGACCACTCATATCACTCTGGCAGAGAATCTGTCCAGCAGAGGAACTCATACCTTCCTAGAAAGGAGACCTCCTCTGAAAGAAGGTACAAACTGCTCCAGTATGAGGAAGCAAGACTTGCCCTCAGAACCAAGCAGTTGGCATTAGATAGGGAAGCCTTTGAGCTCCAGAGAGCTTCTAGAAAAGAGGGGTTAGAACCCCCTGGTGGCAGCAACAGTGTCCCTAGAGTCAGAGAATACATTCCAGACCATAGGAACCTGTCCAAGGTTGTTCCTCCCTACCAGAGTGGGGATGATATCCACAAGTGGATAACTGCATGGAAAGGGCCTGTAGAGTACAACAGGTCCCCCAAAAGCAGTGGGCAGCAATCTTGTGTCTCTTCTTTTCAGATAAAGGTAGAGACAAGCTCCTCACTGTTAGAGAAGAGGATGCTGATGACTATGGACGCGCTTACCTGGCCTAAAGCACTTGCACTTTGCCCGACTGACTACACCTCCCAGGCTGCCACGCGCCCCGGAGGGAGGAGGAATCTGCCGAATCCGCGCTTAAAAATGCCCAGCAACACCGCGGTGCGGGACACGCTTACCTGGCCTAAAGCACTTGCACTTTGCCCGACTGACTACACCTCCCAGGCTGCCATGCGCCCAGGAGGGAGGAGGAATCTGCCGAATCCGCGCTTAAAAGCGCCCAGCACCACCGCGGTGCGGGACGCGCTTACCTGGCCTAAAGCACTTGCACTTTGCCCGACTGACTACACCTCCTAGGCTGCCACGCGCCCAGGAGGGAGGAGGAATCTGCCGAATCCGCGCTCAAAAGCGCCCAGCAACACCGCGGCACGGTACGCGCGCGGGCCGCGCCCGGGCGAAGCCCGGACCAAGAGCTGGCCCGTCCTTGCCCGGAATAGGCCGGGCTGGGCCACCGCCGTGTCCTGAGTCAAGGTTATTGTATGTGGAGACATTGGCAATAGTAATAACCAGTTTGTGTTAGGTCAAACTGCCATAGTGCCCGGTTAGCTGATATTTGGTATATATACACTGATTACTAAATTATTAGATCTTCCAATTGTGGGGTGGACCACCGAGTCATATTGAACAGGGTTTGGTCAAACCTTAAACATCGGGTATTACTATCAGGGACTATGGTAAAAAATCAAAACTTAATGCAGCCCCGTCCCAGTACGAGGCAAACAGTTACCACTAATGCCCCATTACCCAGTTTGACCGCTATAGACCTAATGTTGCAAAAGACAATACGAGTAGTTGCCTCAGCGATCAAAAACAGAGAGAGGCGCCTCTCGCTCCCGTCTGGTACGCTTACTCCCCTACGACCCGCAAACATACCCTCAACCACGGTACATTCTTTTGATTCTATACTGATGTCATCTTATATTGGGCTCCCAGTTGCACAGAACCAAGTGATCCCTACAACACAGCACCACTCACCTCATGTTTCTTCCCCTCTCATTAGTAGACTTTCTTTAACACCACCAATGTTGCCACCGAATGTGTGTATGGAGCATCACCATCTAACTGACGACCTGCTGGGTCAGGATGAGAATGCTGTTCTTTCAAGTATTGCTCCTATATCACTAGACAGCTCCAAGACCGATAGTCCACCAGTAAGAACGAGAGGGCAACAAGTAAGCAAAAGCATATTATTAAAGATCTGCCCTTAAATAAACTCAAGGAAAAGGGTAGTCGAACACAGCGAAACGCGATACCAACATTAACTAGACAAAAGGGGAAAAAGACTGAGGAACAGATAGCTGCTACTGATACTAAAATTGTTGTGGGATATACCGAGGTTGGTGATGAAAATTTCTGGACAAGAATGGAGACAATGCTATCATCATTATTGGGGCCCATCAACCTTAAAATCACGAATATTGAAACGAGGCTAGATATCATGGAGGACCAGTTGATTAAAAATAATAGGAGCTCAAAAAAAGCTCCTGTTAACGAACAACCTGCCAAGAGTCCTCTAAATAAAAACACTCCAACGTCTAAAAGAAATTTAACTCCTTTTTTAGACCAGGGCACCTGGAGGCAAGAAAACACAGTGGTAGTTGAAGATGTCAATAGAGGCACTAGAGTTCAAGCAGGCAAAGATGCCAGCACGGTCCCTGCTTTTATAAACCTACCCCCAGAATGCAGCGCTTATGTCGCAGTACTTACAAATGTTCCCAAGTTAAGAAAGGACCAAGTAGAAACCCATGCTGCATTAAAAAACAAATCCCTCAACTGGTTATCCACTAAATGTGGCTTCCTAATGGAGAGGGCTAACCAGATTATATTAACACAGCGGGTGGGTTGGGTGGGTCCGCTCAAGAAAAAGGTGGAGGGGGATTGTATCATTAACTTTCGATCCCCGTATTTGGCTCAAACTACTCTTGCCAATGCACCACCACCATCAGCTTGGGAGTTTAATACGACTCTATTGCCTCTGGGTTATTTCTATAGGCATCTACTGGAAAATAAACTCGGTGATAACAACAATTCATTAGCATATAGTTCTACAACATTTTCTATGTTTCGACCACGCTTTACAATACCAACCTATAACAGATTCCAGGCCTTTGATTCCTTAGAGCATAACGACTGACTTAAGTTGGCAAAGGATAAAACCAATACAGGGCCTAAACAGGAAGAACGAGACAATATGGGTACAGAAGTACTGTTGCAACGTAGGCAACCAATCTCTTCGCCAGCACTGTCGGCACAGGAACCATTAATACCAACTAGTAATAGAGTTGCAAAGGATGATGTATCAGGTATAATTAATAGGGGTATACCCCCAGTAACGTTGGTTACAACTATCCCAAATAATGTACCTGTAGTATCTCAATTAGATACAATGAGAGGTGACCCAGTCCTGGAAGCAGGCTATAATTTAGTAACATGGAACATTGCAGGTCTCTATAGAAAATTGGATACACCATTTTGGTTGGATTTTATTAAGGCAGGTTATGACATCATTTGCCTTCAGGAAACATGGTGTAAAGAGAGTATTTATATAGAAGGTTATACCTCTCATTGGCTAAATGCAACTTCGTCTATGGCAGGGAGAGCTAAGGGTGGTCTTCTTATTTTGATATCTAATAAATTACCTATGTGTAAGATTAAAAGTTACACCACAGTAGATACTCACTGTCAGGTGTTGCGATTAGAATTTACCAAAGGTAAAGATCTTTTATTGGTGAATTACTATAATAATGTTTTTGATGCAACCAGGGACAAAGTCTTAAACCCACTTGAAAAAGAGATCGAAAGGGTACTTACACTGTCACGCAGACAGGCTATTATACTTTGGGCAGGTGATTTTAACATCCAACCCTGCCCACTGGCTACGACTAACTCCTGTGGCTTTAGGAAGGAGATTGGTGATGACGATGGGGCTGACCATTTACATTTCCCGCATTGCAGGTATGGTATAGCACTGAATACATTAATGGTAAAACTTGATCTGGACCTTTTAAATTGTTCCAAGAACAAGGTTAATACCAAGTGCCCGACTTTTACTGGTAGGAATGCGCAGACAAATATTGATCACATCTTACTCTCCAGTAATACGGAATTTTCGAATTTATGGATTGAGGAACAGGTTTTAAGTGATCATAACAGCATTTCCATATCTTTATTATGTTGGGGCAATAAGCAACCTAATGCACCGGATTGTATCAATGATGTAGCTGCTACCCGAATAAATGGTACGAGAATAAAATGGGCCGGAATCGATCCTCAGAAAATGCACAAGGAGGTAGTAAAGACGTGTAGAAAAGAGATATACTATTGTCTTAGTGATGAAGTAACCCCTGAGACATTGCTTCATAATTTTGTTAATATTAATGGAATTATAGAAGCCTTATTTACTAAAAAAAGTCGTGGTAAAAGGGAACCAATTTTAGGGTGGTTTGATAAAAATTGCACTAGAACACTACACGATTTAAAAAACGCCCTGAGCAATAGGCCACGTGATAATTTATCTATCAAAATTTTAAGGACTAACTATAAATTGGCACTTTCAAACAGGAAGAATGAACTCCAAGATGAGGCATGGTACAATCTTAACCTAGCAGCAGATACCAATAATAGTAAATTGTACTGGGCAACTATTAATAGCCCTTTTTTAAAGAATGACAGTGTACCAGAAATAACTTCATATGTAGAATGCAATGCATGGATTGAACATTTTTCGAAATTTTTTAACCCCAATAGGTTTATTTTAAATCCAATTATGTGTAATGAATTTTTATGGTTACCATTACCGTTGTCAGTAAGTTTAGACGAAGTATATGAGGGTTTAATTAATAGCAAAGGAGGTAAAGCGCCTGGCCCAGATGGGGTGCTGGTGGATTTATACAAAACCGAAATTAATCTCTGGACCCCAATTCTAGTACGACTTTTTAATGCAGCAGCTGTAGGGAGCCTCCCGGAGACATGGGGTCAGTCTGTAATTATCCCTCTATTTAAAAAAGGATCTAAATCTGAGGCGTGTAATTACCGTCCCATCTCTTTACTAGATGCATCTATTACAGTAATGAGTAGAATTATTCTGAAGAGATTGGATTTATGGGCAGCTGAGAATGGGATTTTATCAAAAGTTCAATATGGATTTAGGAAGGGTTTGGGGACATTAGAAGTGTATTAATCTTGACCTCCTTATTAATAAATACACTGTTGCCAAGGAAGGAAATCTGTATCTTTGTCTTGCTGACCTAAGTAGTGCCTTTGATCTCGTGGATCATGCCATTTTATGCCATGTCTTACTTGAATTAGGGGCACCTAACTAAATTGTACATTTCCTAGCAAGGTTATACGCGAAACTAACTTGTAAAGTACGTTATGGTCCTGCTGGCGAATGTACTCCTTTTTTCAGGGTCACAAGAGGCATTCGCCAGGGTTGTGTCTTGGCACCACTTTTATTTTCACTATTTATTAACAAAGTCAACTCAACTCTTGGCCAGATTTCTGCAGATGCCCCGTTTATAGATGGGAAAGCAGTGCCTATTTTACTATATGCGGATGACGCCGTTTTATTGTCACGTACTCAGATTGGTCTGCAACGACTTATTAACGAGTTTACTTCATTTATTGTAAGCAGAAAACTTTTAACAAACAAAACCAAGACCTTTGTGATGACCTGTGGGAAGAAAACTAAATCAGGCGGGTCATCCTTTTTTATTGATCATGTAAAGATGCAACCGGTTAAAACATTTTGTTATCTTGGCTTAACGTTTTCGGGTGATGGGAAATGGACACAGGAACATGACAACAGCTCAAAATGAGTAGGAACACTAATAGTATATTTAGATTTTCTCAAAATGAGTAGGAACACTAATAGTATATTTAGATTTTCATCTAAACTAGGAGCAAGACGAATCAGAGACTTGATGGTGATTTACAACGCCAGATGTGTCTCATCCGCACTTTATGGAGCGGGTGTATGGGGTCATAAATGTAGCCCAATGCTGCAGCAAGATGAAAACGGGTTCCTTAAGAAACTACTGTGTGTCCCACCCTCAGCTTCAACAGATTTAGTTCACGAGGAAGTGGGAATTGAATACATCTCTGATATGGCTGCATTACGGCCCCTGAGCCTTTGGCGTTCAATCTGGTCAAAGCCAGAAACAATATTTACCCAAGCAATCATTAAAGATTGCTTGAGGCTTGACCATTCTAATCGAATCCCGTGGCTCAAATACATCCAATATTGGTATCATCTTTTATTTGAATGTGACATTTTCCTTGAACCTGAGGCCGCAGCTTTAATCCCTAAACAAGCATTTACAATGCAATGGTCTCGGCATTGGTAAAGTTAGAGCTATTGGCATTGCTCATGACATTATTTTTGTTTATGTTTTTGTTTTTAAAACCTTTAACCCCTTGAGTGCCCCGCCCTTTCCACGCCCTGTGCCGGGCGTTTCATTAGCGGGCGGGGCTCATGACGAGATAGTCTCGTCATGGGCACAGCGCAACCGCGGCCCATGACGAGACCATCTCGTCATGGGCACTCAAGGGGTTAAAGAAACGGCATTGTTATTTACAATGTCAATAGCTTCATCACTCTCAAATGCGAGACCTATTGCATTTGCACCCACACACAAAGCCACCCACACACACAGAGCCACCCACACACACAGCCACCCACACACACACAGAGCCACACACACAGAGCCACCCACACACACAGCCACCCACACACACAGAGCCACACACACAAAGCCACCCACCCACACAGAGCCACCAACACAGAGCCACCCACACAGAGCCACCTACACAGAGCCACCTACACACACACTGATTAAGCTATTGACATTGTAAATAACAATGCCGTTTCTTTACATGTTTTAAAAACAAAAACATAAACAAAAATAATGTCATGAGCAATGCCAACAGCTCTAACTTTAACAATGCCGAGACCGTTGCATTGTAAATGCTTGTTCTGCTTTACTCTGGGCCAAAGGGTATTGATGAAAGATAAATTCCGGCCCCAAAAATGGGCGCCGGTGCCCGCTACCACGAACACAGATGATGCCCTGGGTACAGATGGAAGTATCATTCATCTACCATCCTGGGCGGATTCAGAAATGGAACCCGGTCCTTTTGAGTATCTTTACCCACGCTCAGCGTTTCCACTGGTGCCTTTTTTCTTCCTCCTTTTAATTTGCCATATCTCTTTTCCCAATAGAAATCACATTTCATTTCAGATGAAGAAAATGCAATTATAGGAGCACGCTGAGCAAATGCATGTCCCCAAAGCCTGGTTTTCCTGTTCCATCTGAGTTTGAGGGGGGATTACAGCTAGCGCGAGCTGGTAGAAGAAAATAGAAAACATTTGTCTTCATTTAGAGAGCTGGTTTATTGTTCGTGTTTATGGAAAGAAAAAATACAATTATTTATTGTTGCTGATGTAACAATTAATGCGGATGAGGCTGTGGAAAGAAGTGCTCTTGTGGGGGAAGTGAGCAGAGGAGGTTTGTGAATTGAAGGAAAGAGTTAGATTTTCCCTTCAGGCCTGCTCAGCTCCAGAGAGTGGAAAAGGCATTTCCCTGGTACTCAGAATAGAGGCTGATTTCAGGAATGAGCATTTGAATCCAGGACATTTGAGCTTCAGTATTGGATGTGGAGCCTATGAGCTCTGAGAGTCGCGTCCCGAGGCCCTGCTGGAGTCGCTGTGGTGGAGTGGTGCAGCTGAGATAGGAGGCGAGCGGGGGCCGCCGGTCGGTGTTCCGATGCCGTTGTCGTCTGCTGCATAGCTGCTGGGCTGCCCTTCCCACCCCCCATATGCACACTTCAAATCAGGCTGCGAGTGTTGCGTGAGTAGTGTGCGCCTCGATCTAACAGTTACCGCTCCGCAGAGGGACTGAGTCGGGGAGAGGGCCTTCCAGTCCCTCGAGTGCCGTGGGGGGTGCAGTGTGCGTGCGGGCAGCCAGATTGGGTTCTGTGAGCGGCATTGGCGCGGCGGTCGGCCCGGCTGTGCGGCTCCTTCTCCCTCGGGCCCTGTGTGTCCATCACTGCCGGGATCCGTGGGGAGAGGCCCGGTGGTTTCTCGCAGGGCTGATTCATCTTTAGAAGGGCTGAGAGCGCTGTGCTAATCACCTGACTGGGGGCCAGTGTGGAGATCCATGGATACCTCACCCAGACGTCATTGGCAGTGAACTCACCTGGCTATAAGTGTAATACACGTCTCCCTGGGCCAGCTTACCTACCACACCAGAAAATAGGCTGCGAATGTTTACGGAGACACCACCGCCTTTCTCTGAGGCGAAGCAGCAATGCCTCGGAGAAAGGCAGCGGCGTTTCCGGATTCGGGGGCGTGTTTTTCTGTTCTCTCCTCTTGCCATTGGCTGGAGGAGATAATTAGAAAAGTTGCAAAAAACACGCCCCCGAATCCGAAAAGGACGGGGCCTGTTCGGAGTGACGGACCTCTTCTCCAATGGCTGGCCAGCATTCAAGAGGCCAGCCAATGGAGAAGAGGGGCGGGTTCAAGCCCCTCTTCTCCAAGTCATTATATCTCGCGAGACTGCGCAAGCGCAGCCTTCGCTAGCCGAGACCTAAAAAGAGCTAAAAGCGAGGTTTTTAATCCACAAGAAGGAGATAAGAGAAAGGTCATCTAGGAAGCTACCAACCGTTATTTTTTATCGGGAGTTAAATTTAAATATTGGTTTCCAGACCTATCTATCTTCTGTTACTCGTAATTCACACAGATTTGTTTTAACCCGTCTTAGACTGGGAATTGTTCACCATTTAGTGGCATTTCCGCAAATGAAAAATGGTACCAATTCTCTTTGCCCATGTGACAATACGTCAAGACAAAGTTGTTGTCCCTTTTTATTGTTTTGTAAGTTTTATCATTCTCTGACAAAATTTTATCTAAAACCTATCTTTTTAAAATATAATGCTCGATCCACAAAAATGGCCATGAAGTTAGTATCATCTCTAGAAGGCCCTGACATCTGTTTTTATGTGGCTTTGTATATACTGAAATGTATAGCTGCTAGGAAAGCAATAATTTTTTAAACAGGATTGCCTTAGCTTATAGAGTACAATGCTTGACGGTGTGTTAATGTGTTTTTGTCTGTACAAACATGAAAATTGGAGCATCAAGGACCTTTTGGAAGGCTACCTTGCACTTAAATATATTATGTGGAATTTGTAAATTCCTCAAATGCGATAGGTTTTTAAATATTGTGACTTGTAATTTGTTTTACAGCCATAATGGGGTTTTAGTTTATGAAATATTGTTTGTATATTGCTCTGCTTATATGGTTGTATTTTATAAACCGAATAAAAGCATTTTGAATTGAATTGACTATGAAGTCCTGAAGAGTGCACTGATAGATGGGTTTGGCCTAACCACTGAGCAGTACAGGTTGAAGTTCAGAGATACCCAGAAGGCACAGACACAGGACTGGGTGGACTTTGTAGATTGTGCTACCAAGGCTCTGGAGGGTTGGATAATTGGCAGTAGAGCAACTGACTTTAAGGGATTGTATAATCTAATGATGAGAGAGCAGATCCTTAACAATTGTCAAAACCAGCTCTTACACCAGTACCTGGTGGACTCTGATCTGACCTCTCCCCAAGAATTGGGAAAGAAGGCAGACAAATGGGTCAGAACGAGGGTGAGGCCCAAGAACCAAGGTGGTGACCAGAAGAAAGATTCCACTAAGCCCAAAGAGAAAGGTCGGGATAATAAAAATACAGAAAAGTCCTCTGAAGGGCCCCAAAAATCCAGTTCTGGGGGTGGGTCCCAAAATCCTTCCTCTTCCACTAAGAAACCATATTGCCATGTGTGCAAGCAACCTGGCCACTGGAAAACTGACTCCAATTGTCCAAAGAATGGCAATAAAGAAAATGTTCCTCCCACAGCAGCTCCAACACCTCCTGTTACTACCAGTAGTAATCCCCCAGGTGGTAGGAGTGCACCCAAAAACGTAGTTGGGTTTTCTTGGGGAACTCAGGTGGACTCTGGCCTAACCAGGTCCCCTACACAAGCAACTCTAGTCTGTGATGGTGGCATGGGGTTTGCCAACTTTACCATGAGTCCCAATACTTTGGGCAGGTACAGACAAGAGCCCATGATCAATGGTCAGAAGGCTGTGGCCTACAGGGACACAGGGGCTAGTGTCACCATGGTGACAAAGAGACTAGTACCCCTAGAACAGATTTTACCAGAGTTTAGATACCAGGTGACCAATATTGATGGAATTAGGACAGACCATCCCATGGCAGTGGTAAATCTCAGCTGGGGAGGGGTCACTGGCCCAAAGAGAGTGGCAGTGTCCCCAACCTTGCCTGTCGATTGTCTACTGGGGAATGATCTGGTCTGAGGGGAATCACAATGCCCATTTAAGAATGTTAGGCATCCCTGAGAGAGTGGATGAGACCCTGAGGGCTTCCCCTCCACCCCAGGAGAAATTAAGGGGGTGAAGCCTGAAACAATGGATCACTCCACACAAACAGAGAGCATAGGGGGTGAGGAACAGTCCTCCCCCCACCAGAC